>NC_133660.1:236314664-236914664 GCF_037893015.1 Macrotis lagotis | reverse complement strand
TTTTAGAATATTGTATTACAAGATTTCTTGTTTACAGTACAAGGTCCTGTAGAAATTTGCCATTCCTTGGCATTCCAGACTACTGCTTTCCAGATGCTTCTAATATATTCTCTTTGAGATGGGCACTTCAGATTTGGGCCATGACATTCCTGGGAGTGCTCCTTTTGGAGTTCCTTTCAGGAGGCAATCAGTGGATTCATCTTATCTTTTTTGCCTTCTTGTTCTAATAGACCTGAGCAGTTTTCTTTTATGATTTCTTGAAATACAGGGCCCAGGGGCAGCTAGGTGGCACAGTAGATAGAGCACTGGCCCTGGAGTCAGGAGTCCCCGAGTTCAAATCCCACCTCAGACACTTAATAATTACCTAGCTGTGTGGCCTTGGGCAAGCCACTTAACCCCATTTGTCTTGCAAAAAACATCCTAAAAACAAAAAAAGAAAAATATAGGGCCCAAACCCTTTATTTAAAAATGTTTTTCAAGGCACCCAGTGATTCTTAAATTATTTCAACCTTTTCTTTCCCATGTCAGTTACTTAAAATATATCTTACATTTCTTCTATTTATTATTTTTTCCTAATATCTCTTGCTGCCTCATGAAGTTACTGATTTCTGTTTTATTCTAGTTTTTAGGGAGTCCATTTCTTGGCTGATATTAATCACTTTCTCTTCTAAGCAATTCATTCTTCCAATTCTTTCCCTGTAGAGTTATTTCCTTTTCTATCCTTTCATTTCTCCTTGATATTAAGGTACTCCTCACAGAAAATCAATTTTTCCTTTGATACCCTGCTTCAAACCACAGTCAGATTTGTCATCATCTTTATGCTAGTTGGGTTTTTTCCTCATATTTGCATATTTAATTCCTGAATTGGGGCTTGTACTCTGTGTAGGGGGCTCATGTCTACTTGGTTTCATCCTGAGTGTAACTTTACCTCCCCAACACGCACACCTTGGATCTTTAAGGTTCTGGAATATTCGATCTTCAGGGACCCCAGTGCCCACAAAATGGCTTTGAAAGTTCATCTCAGATATGAGGCACAAAGGCTTCTGGATCAAGAATGATGTAGGAACAACTGTTGTGAAAAACCCTGGCTGGTACATATAGCACTAGTGCAGTTTTTGAAGGTTAATTTAACAGTCAGATTGTGTGATGCTGTCACAGAGTAATCATGACTTCTGCCACTTTGTTTTTGCCTGGGTTGGACCTGGGTTTTTAAAGATTGAATCTTCAAATATAACCCTAATAAGAGATATTTGCTGGCTGACTAATTGATCCTCACTGCAATAACAATTCATTTATTTCTATAATGTTTTAAGGTTTAAAAAGCACTTTCTGATGCATTTGTTATCTTTATTTTGTAGTTAGAACCACAGAATGTTTTGAACTGTAAGCAACTTTGCCATTGATCTAATCCAATCCTTTCAATTTCTAGATGAGGAAATTGAGGCCTACTCATGCACAATGACTTACCCAAGGATCTCTTGCTAGTTAATCTCAGAGGCTGCATTTCAAATTGGGGTGAGTGAAGACAAAGAGATTAGGTTCAGAAAGGCCTCTGTGGTCATGGATCACACCTTTAGGTCCAGGGCTCTTTCCACTCTCCCATTTCAATAGATTCTCCTTCCCTCCATGCCAACAAGGCAAAGTGCTCTCTCCTCCCGGGGAATGCTTAGCCTTGTCCACTCATGCATGAAAATTTTATTTAAATCTGCCAGCCCCCACTGCCCTAGGAATAAGGAAAATAATCTGTAAACCATAGAGTAATGTGAGTTATCATTTCTTCTTGGAACATGCTTAGGTCATAAGTAACCATACTACTGTCTGTCTAGGAAGTCTGTTTTAAAATTTCCTGTCTGAGGACTTTGAGGCCTTACATGATAACTTTGTAAGGCAGATGGGCTCTGGGGCAGGGGAACTTGAAGCTCTCTAGGAAGGGTTAGTACCAATTTAGAAAACTACCAAGGAACAGCAAAGAACAAATGACCTTCCCCCTTCCAGGAAAGACATAAACAGCGGTGTTGAAACAGTTAAGGTTTAATTTGTTAGTATGCTTTCTGTATGTAGCCAAACACTAATTCCTATACCAGACATGTCATTATGAAAATACCAAATTAGGCATTGCACATACTGATAAATAAATACATTTGCTCAAATACCAAAGAGTTTATTTAAAAATCACTTAATAAAAGCACAGGTTCATCTAAAACTCCAGATAGTTTTGAACAAAAATAAAATGTCTGACCACTCAAAAATAGGAAAAGACACTCTTGTGCAAATAGACATAACACATTCTAGGCATTATGGGAAATGACTGGCTAAGTCTGGGCTCTCAGCACGGAGGCAATGTTGGGCCTTCTGGCCAGGATACTTTCTAATTCACTGCAAGTTCGCTAAGTTACCGGAAGCCCCTGAGGCCCAGCCCAGGTCAGATTCTAGCAAGCCTTGGGGAGAAGAGATAAGAAGAGAGAGAGGGGGCAGGAGGATCCTTTATAGAAAAGAAAAAAAAAGGCACTGTGATGAGCTGGACAATGAATGGGCGCCAAGGGGTGGCATGGGGGTGGGGGTGATTTGGTTTGCTCTGATTTGGTCTTGTAATAAAAACTCAGTTGGAATGCTCATAAAAAACAGAATGCACCCCCAATCTCTCCTTTCTGAAAGCAAAAGCACATAGAAATGGTAAGCCAAGCTTTGAGCCGATTAAGCACAAGTAGTCCCCACGGCCCCTTAAAGGGGAGAAGGTAGGCCCCAGCCTAGTGTGTGTGTGCTCCTGCCTGGGAAGCAGCGTCCTCTCACTGCCGAAGGGAGCACTGACCACCCACCTCAGGTCAGTCAGGAGCCAGCCGGGACTCACTCCCGGGGATTCGGAGGGACAGAGGTGGCCCAGCCCATGCTTCAGAGGTGGACTGAGCCGGAGCAGGGAGAAGCCAAATGTTGTCTTCTGGTCACTCTCCACAGGCGGGTAGCCAGGGGCTCACTTACAATTCTGGTTACCAATGGAAATCGGCTGCGTTAGGCCACGTCTTTGGAAGTGGAGCATCAATTGCCACCTGGGAATACATCAGGGAGAGGTGGCCCCTAATGAGTGTCCTCCAAGACGCCTGGCCCTGGCCTGCACTCAAGGGTCTTCGAAGAGGACTGGGAGAGGGAAGAGGGTGCCAAAGGAGGGAAGACGCCAACATTATTGCCAACATAAAGCCACAGAGGCATTGCAGTGGTAGAAGCTGCTTGTGTAGGAGTGCTTTCAGCACCCCGGAGAGCTTAAGGACAAGAGCCCCATGGCATCTCAAGGCAAACGTGTATGGGCCACTCAAGCATCTACTTTACAGTCCTAGCAACTCACCCATGTTTGAAGGACTCACAGGGAAGATATCTTCCATTTTCTCCTCTTCGCCGATGGGGGAGAACCTACTAGGTCTCTACCCAATCTTTCCACCCTTTGCCCCTGAGACTACTTGGTCTCCTAAATCTTAGTCTGAATGGCTTCTCATTGCCGGGCAACCTCTTCCCCTGGGGACTCCCACTAAGGAACAGGACCCTCCCCCAGCTTTCTTCACTAGTGTTAATTGTTAAGGCACTTTCCCCAGAATGTGTCCCAATTTACCCAAGAACACACATGCAAACTAATTGATTTCTTTTAAGTTTAGTAATGCAAAAAGGAAAGGAAAAAATGTAGAAAATATTTCTTCTGAACACCCTCCTCTTGCCCGGAGCCCTTGAGGAATTACCTGCTCTCCCAATCCAGAAGCACCCTCTGCCCCAAGAAGGTCAGGAAGTGAGGGGACAGAATTCCTGGGAGACATCTGCTCCCCAGCCAATACAGACTATTCTCTCAGCACGCTGAACTTGACCCGGAAGTTTCTGGACTTCAGGAAAGCCTGAAGTCTGGTTTGGATTCAAAGGGTGGTCGGGTCACCTGCAAACTCACTCATGTTCACACACACAGGTTCCCTCCGTGCACACGACAGACATTCAGAAGGGAAGGGAAGCCAATTTGTCTGGCAGGGCCCCTAAAAGTGGGAAGAAATAAAACCAGGACCAAGGACCAGCCGAAGTGGGCTGCAGAGCTCATCTGTCCTCCTAACTGAAGCTTTGACCTGAAACCCCCTTCTTCAGCCCACAGGTTGCTGAAGTCACACCTCCCCTAGTGATCAATGAGATATTGGAACTATTATGGGGTTCCATCCCTATCTTATTCTGCCCCACAGCCCATCTCACTGAGCGAGGGAAATGAAGTTTGGTGCTTTATGCTTCTGGGTTCCAGGCCACCAGTGTCCTGCCTTGCCCCCCCCAAGTCTGTATCCCCAAAAAGTCTCCATCTGCAGTTCCAGGATTCAATCATAGGATGAGGAGGGCCTTAGAGCCATCACTGTGCTTACCTCCCTTATCTAGAAGAGGAAGTAGGTGCTGAAAATAGAAGGGAGTGGGCCTCCAGAGCTGGAGAGAACTCATGTCTCTGGACCCCAGACCACAGGTTCTTTCTACTACATCCTGCTACCTCCTCCCCTCAGGATATGTCCAAAATGGTGCCATTCAGCCTCAACTTCTTCTTTTGTAAAATGGGAGTAATAAGACTTTTACTACCTACCTTCTGGGCCAGGCCTCTTTGTAAAATTTAAAGCGCTACAGACTATAAGCTACCACTGTTATTCTTATGACCTATTGTTATTAAACAGCTCCCTGGGCATACTAAGGGTTTGATGAGCTAAACTGGACTTAAGATCATAGATTCAGACCCAGGATCCATGCCATGCCCCCCCCCATGTAATCCAATATAAGGAGCACAGATTTAGAGCTGGAAGAGACCTCAGAGGTCTGTCCCCCTCATTTTTCAGATGAGGAAACTGAGGTATGGAGGAGTTAAATGATTTGCCTAAGGTCATACAGGTCATCCAAAGGAAAGCTAGGATTTGAATCTAGTTCCTGGCCCCAAATCTAAAACTCTGCACTGAACACTACTCTTGGAAAAGCCAAGCCTGGCATTCCTTCAGGCCAGGCCTGGATAAAATGGCCTCTTAACTCCAGTTGACACATGACCGTCCCGGGGACACCATCTCAGGCTCTGGCCCTCCTGAGGTAAGGGAATCTCAGTACTGTGCTCTGGCGAGACCTCAGCCCTGCCTGGGCTGAGGCTTTGGGCAGGGCTAGCCGCCACGGCCATATGCAGAAGAGCAAACTCTCCCAGACCACTCGGTGCCCATCTAACTATCCTGTGGTCTCTACCAGGGAACATTTCATGAAATATGGAACAGCAGGTCACCCACACAACACAGTCACACCCAGCCATTGGTCACACACATTTGCATAGGCAGCCACGTGTAGATATGAACATAATCATAAAGGTGAATGTGTATACACATGCCAAGCACACCAGTGGTCACTCACACATGACCAGATTCTCTCGGGTGGGATCACACATACAGAGTCATACAACATTCTCACAGGTGGAATAGTCACATTCACATGATCTCACATCCACATTTACCCCTGGTTCACCACTGAATGTAAAAGGTGGTTTTATAACAATGTGGTTCCACAAGAAACCAAAGTCCTGAGTGGGGGGGCCATGGGGCAATTTGGGTAGCAGCCTCTGATGGTGGCTGCTGTGGCAGGATGTCCTGTGTTCTGCTAGCCTTTAGGCCTCCAGGATTAGAATCCCCAAGGTCGAGACAAAGATTGACTGACATTGATTTTGACACAGCCATAGAGGGGGCTCCGAGTCCCCTCTCTCTGGGTATGGTCTGAATTTGTGAATCAAGGCTGATAGGAAAAGGGGACACTTGAGTTTTCTCTGGATCAGTGAGGAGTATGTAGCTCTCAGAACCCTTCCTTCACCCCAACTGGGCCTGCCAGGCACAGTCAAACCCTGAGAGAGGACTGGCAAGGGAGAATGAGGTGGAGGAAGGAGAGGAAGGAACAAGAGGAGGAGAGATGGGATGGGACAGGTTGGGAAGGGATGAGGAAGATCAAAGTGGTATCAGCTGAGAGGGAAGGGACAGGACAGGAATGAGGATGAGGAAATAATGCCTAATGGAGAGCTGGGTGATATGGGAAGGGGAACTGGGGCAGAAAGGGAGCATGGCGTGAGATGTCTATGTTCAGAGCGAGGACGCCTCGCTGTCTTCAGGAAAGACAAATGATGAGAGATGGGAGTGCCGGAGAGAAAGACGCCATTTCTCCTGTCTTGGCTGGAGAGGGTCCAATGTGAGGCAGTGGGGAGGCGGCCTTGGCCAGGCCCATGTGGCGAGTCCTGGGGCCACAGACTGGCTGGGGGGGCTTCCTGCGGGGCGGGGGGTTGGGGCAGCGCCCGCCCGCTTACTCACAGGCCAGCTTGCTGTCGAAGCTGGAGAGCGCGATGGCAAACGCCTGCAGGACGCACATCGGGTAGTTGTAATCCATGGTGAACACGTCCTCTGCCACCCGACCAAACTGCATCACGATGTAGTCAGCTGGGGAGGTACCCAGAAACCCCCCAAGAGGCAGATACACAGCCAAGCACAGAGACATGGCGAGCCAATGGATGCGCAGAGGCAAAGGGAGACAGAGCCATGCAGAGGGGGACAGTGGGGAAAGGACATGAGAGTTAGGGCAAGAGACAGAGAGTCACAAGAAAACAGAAAGAGGCAGAGTCATAGGAAGGCGGGGCACACATACAAGAAGAGGCAGATACAGAACCAAGGGGAAAGGCAGACAGAAAAATTGCCAGAGTGAACCACAGGGAGAGGCGGAGAGCCAGAGACCAAGGGGAGGGAAGAGAGAGTATTACAAAGTGAGTCCCAGTTCCTGGGGGCTTTGTACCCGGCCCACCCATCCCAAGCCCACAGTTGAGGCAGAGCCACAGGTGGAAAGAAATATAGAGAGATGGGCTCCCAGCAACTAGGGTTCTCCCAGAGAGCACCACAGTTAAACCTCAAACTGTCATTCTAAGACCTCCTGGTTAGTCACTGATCCTACTCATACCAAGGTCCAGCTTGTCCCAGGCCCTATCTTTAGATGTCCACAATACTCTAAGACATAGCTCATCTGTTCCCAAGTTGTGACTGCAGAACAGGCCAGTCAGTATCTCTGAGACAGAAGTTGGCTGTAGCCTGGAGCCCAAGGGCAATCTGGGCTGAAAAGGCATCCCCAGGGGAAGATCTCATTACCTCCCACAAGAGGACCCTCGTGGTGTGCCCCAGGCCCTGTCCTTGGTTCTACACTATTTTATAATTTTATCAGTCACTAGGAAAAAGGTCTATATGGTGTGATCAAACATGTGAATGATATGAAGATGGAAAGGATAGATAATCAAACTGTGTCTAAAAAAGGACAGATTGAAACTATCTAATATGCTTGAGGCCTCCCTGGGATCTTTTCCTATCTTAAGAGAACACTAAGGTAGCATTTAAGGTAGCATTCAAGGTGGTCCCACAGTTAGCTCTCTCTCTCTCTGGACATGTGGCTCCTTGACCGGACTCACATGTGGGCTGCGATCACTCTTAGGTTAATTCTCACAGCCTGCACTTTGCTTATTCCTGCCATGAATCTCTTCTTTGCCCTTTGTGTTACTGGTCATGTTAATTCTTTCAAGATAATGGGGGTTCCAAAATTTACCATCATCTGGTGTCAAAAGAAAAATACTGGTATTAAGGAGATAGATGATTGTGATAGTAAATAGCTTGGAATCATTACAGATTTTTAATTCACAATTTTTCAAAGGTGATTAAGCCCAGAAGCTAATTCTGGTCCCATCCTACTGCCCATTTGGAATGCCTACTAATAAATGAAGGCCAAACTAGTTGTACCATCTCTAAAATGACCTTGAAAAGTCAAGAAAGTGGGGCGGCTAGGTGGCATAATGGATAGAGCACTGACCCTGGAGTTAGGAGGACCTGAGTTCAAATCTGACCTCAGACACTTAATAATTACCTAACTGTGTGATCTTAGGCAAGTCACCTAACCCCATTGCCTTGCAAAAACCAAAAACAACAACACAAAAAGAAAACTACATTGAAAAATCATGAGTGTAGTGACCAGACTTGACTACAGAAGCCTGATGAAGTATAGTGCCCTCTTTTTGGCAAAGTTGAGGTGTATGGCCAAGAAATGAAATGTTGTCAGATATAGCCAAGGTTCTAAGCTTTTCCTACTAATGTTTATTACAAAGAAGATTTTTAATTGGGGGAAAGAGGAGAGGGCAGGTATTTATTAGAAAAAGACTAAATAATGTAATAAAGAAATAGTTTTAATCAAAACAAGTAGAAATCTATAAATAACTACTGAAGATGGACTGCCTTGGTGGACCATCCTACGTGCATGTCAATCTAGGTAATAAGCATTTTACACCCATTTTGGTTTTTTTTTCAATAAAGATGGTTAAATAAATCACGTTGGAGTGACTATTCACTTCCTGAAAGAGACTTTGTTAGTCTTCTGGGGTTCAAATGACATTAGTAGTTTCATCTGCAAATTAGGAGCATTCAGAGGACTTTATCATTGATAAGGAAGTTTGCCATGTGGACTCAGTATAGGATCTACTCTCCAACAATGAGAAAAGAAGCTAAGGTACATCTCCCTGTTCATTTGATGTTGACACTCAGCATGTGTGTGTGTGTGTGTGTGTGTGTGTGTATGTGTGTGTGTGTGTGTGTGTGTATATATATATACATATATATATATATATATATATATATATATATATATATATGGAAAATACTTTGCTTAAAAAATCTTCTGTGGAATTCAACATTTGTGGGGTTTTTTCCTTAAAGAACAAACAAATACAGTAAAATCTTATATCCTCCAGGTCCCTTGTTCAGTTGTGTGCTTGTGAAGATGCCTATGGAAAATAGTCTTCAAAATTCTACCTACTTTCATTTTCATAAATGATACCTAAGATGCACCTATAAGTCATCCCCACGACCACACTATAAAAGAGGTGAAAGTAAGTGGATGGGAAGATAGCTGAAGATTTCATCATGGTTCCCAATTTAAAAAAGAAATTTAATTCAAATAAAAGGAAAAGTCTGCATTTGGATTTAAAAAATCAGTGGCACAAGTACAAGATAGAAAACGTATGATTAGTTCATTTCATATGGAAAACACTGGACTTTGGTAGACTACAAGCTTAATTTTTGAGTCAATTGCAGGACTAGTTTAGAAGCCATAAAAATCAATGGGGACTAAAAATGGCTTTAAAAATGTGTCCAAATGAAGGATATGGCAGACAAGGCCAACAGTCTACCTGGGCCACCTCTGGGGGCCATAATTTAGGAAGAAGACTGAAGAACTGAAGAGAATCCAAGATGGTGAACAATTGGGAGTCATTGCCATATAAGGATCAACAAAGAGAACTGGGGATGTCTGGGATGAAGAATAGACTTGGTGGAAATATGAATGCTGTCCAGCATTTGTATGAATCATGGGAAAGAGGAAATGGACTTCTGTTCAGCTCCAAAGGCAAAGCTAGGACCAAAGAGTGAAATTTTCACAGCAGATTTTAGATTAATGAAAGGAAAAGCTAGCTAACACTTGGGGCTGTCTGAAGATAGAATTGCTGGGCTACTCTAGAAGTGAGGGTCCCACTGCTGAATGTCTCCAAGTGAAGGAGGTTGAATGACCATTTTTCAGCAGTATTGTAAGAGAGATTACAGGTCAAGTGTGGGGGCTGGATGCCCTCTGAGGTCTATTCCAGCTCTTTGATGCTATGATGGTTACTGGGGGACCAAAAATAGCTTTAACAACAGAATCCAACTAAAGGATATGGAAAACAAGGTCTTTAGTCTACCTGGGCCACCTCTGAGGGCTTGAGTCAAACTAGGCAAGATGCCCCTTCTCTTCCCACCATAAGCTCCCCTCTCCCTCAGGAGAAGCCCTTTGTCTCAGAAAGTTCCTCTCCCATATGAGTACTCACGGTCATTTGCATGGATGATCTGGAAATTCTTCACAGAAGCCTGCGTGACACGACCGTGGAAATTGAGCACATAGGACTGGGTGTCATCATTCCACACTGGCGTCTTGTTGTGTAACTCAATGATAGTGTCTGTATTCTTGCTTAGCCACCGAGCCAGTAATGTCTCCTGTTCCTGAGTGAGCAAGAACAAGACTTGTCTGAAGTAGGGAAAAGTACTGGGAGACAATTTCTAGAAGGTAGGAGAAACAGGATAGGCCAAGGGAATGAAGAGGAAATGGGGGAAAGAGGAGAGAAGATGGGAGTAGATTAGAGCAGGGAAGCTGTATGGAGGAATAGGAAAAGTCAAGATGGGAAGTCCAAATGGAACGGGTGGGAAATAGTGAGGACAGCAGAGAGGAGGAAAAAAAGAAAATGAGACAAGGAAGGGAGCCTCTGGCACAAGCGATATGGGACAGAAAACAGAAAAGGTGATTAGGTCAAGGGACAGGCTGAACTCTCCGTAGATTCTTCAAACCTCTTAGAAGCAATTGAGGTATATATTACTGAGTGGGCTGAGGGAAGAAGACTGGGCTCCATGGCCCAGGCATGGTCTATTAGCTTTAACAGATGAGCTCACAAGGGAAAGACGTGGAGACACTGAAATCACTGACATCATAGAATAAGAAAACAACCACTTGGTCTCCATACTTGATTCTTATTTTTTACATGAAGCAAGATAGGCAATAGAAGATGGAGGATAGTCCTGGAAGAACAGTATTATGAGTGCTAAAATTTAGGATAAACTGATGCTGGCAGTAAATGCTAAGGGAGAAGAAAAAGCCACAATTTTGATGACTAGAGAAAAATCAAAGAACCTGCTTACATTAACAATAAGAAGGCACTTTGAGGACAGGAAAGGGAGGCAAGCCAAGATAAGGGCAAATATCAGTTTTAAAATGGAGGGGTCAGTTAGTGGACCGGAAGCTCAACATAAATCAACAAAAAGACATCATAACACCTAGAAAACATAAAACAATCATAGACTGCATCAAGTGTGGCATGTTCTACTCTGATCAGACTACACCTCCTGCATCATGTTGTGAGTGCCACACTTTATAAAGGATGCTGATCATCTGGAGCATACCCAGGGAGGTACACCTAGGACTGAAGAAGCGATTGGAGACCAATGGCCTATCAGGATTGCTTGAACTAGGAAACTTTGGCCTGGAGAGAAGACTAAGAGGGGACATGCTGGCTAACTCCATGCATCAGAAGAGTTGTCAAATGTTAGAGGGAATAGATTTGTTCTGTTTAGCCCCAATCGACATAACTAGGAACAATGGGCATAAGGTGGCAAGAGGTGGATTTGAACTCAGTGTTTGGAAGGAAACATTTCCTTGTGAGCCCTAGTGACCAAAAGTAGAATGGGCTGCTTTGGGTGGTAGTGGGCATTTCCATCACCAGAAGTCTTAATAAAGAGGCTTGTTGGGGGGCAACTAGGTAGTACAGTGGATAGAGCACCGGCCCTGGAGTCAGGAGGACGTGAGTTCAAATTTAGACTCAGACACTTAATAATTACCTAGCTATATGACCAAGGGGGCAAGTCACTTAACCCCACTACCGAGAGAGAGAGAGAGAGAGAGAGAGAGAGAGAGAGAGAGAGAGAAACTGACTTGTAATGTTACACTGGGACTCCCTGTCTTTGGACAGTTTGGATAATCTGGTTTCTGAGATCCTGACCAGCTCTGAGATTCAGCATCATTTTTCCCTATTTGATACCTATTTCCTATCTTCTTCCTTTCCTCTCCCCACTGTGTTTAGCAACTCAAAGAAATTATAATAGACTCTGCTCTCCTGCCCACTGACTCAGTGAAGGAAGGGGAGGACTGACTCACATTTCGAGGCCGAATGGAGACCCGCTCATGCACCATGCTCATTCCAGGGATGATCACACTCATTTTCCGAGGGCCCTTAAATCCCAAGACATTAGTCTCCTAGAGAGTTCAAAAAAGAGAATACGTCAGTGCAGTCAGATTGACAAGCACACCTCCATCTTTTCAAACTGGATGGGGATGTGCACGCATTTCACAAACACACACACACACACACACACACACACACACACACACACACACATCTTGCTAAACTGGAGAATTCCTTGTTCCTCAGAGAAAAACTAGGAGCAAATTCTCCTATGTACTCAGAAGGGTCTCTGTTCCTTGTGGAAAATTCCATCTCTTTCCAATAGGGGTCAGAAATACTGACCCAAGCCAGGCAAGTCCATCTATCCATCCATATAGTGCCCTCACTCTAGAAAATCCACCTCTAGCTCTCAGTTCCCCCAATCCTTTCCTTTCCTGTATACTCCCCCAAATCCCAAGCATAGCAAAATCAGGGGGATCCAGCCTCCTGGTCTTCTCATAGGAAAGGGCTTTCCTTTCTCTCACAACAGCTAAAATAGGCTCAAGTCTCAGATTTGATCACTCCCTGAGAACGTTCATTCAGTTGTCCAACTCACAAGCCTTGACAATGTCTACTGTGTGCTTTGCCCCATTATGGGCTGCATTCACTGTGTGGGAAATAGAAGTGAATGAGAAGCATTGGGACTCCAAGTAAAGAGGGAGATAAGAAAAGGTTCCAGGCAAACCCAAATCCCTCTGAAACCATCTCATGAATAAAAAAATGAAGAAAATAAAACAAACAAAAATTTTGATTCAATAAACAAGAGAGAAAATGAAAAGAATCTTTATTACAGGAACTATAAGAAATAGTGGGGGGGGGATACTTGCCCCCTGTCAGACTCCCTTTGATTCAAAGTCCAGGGAGAATGTTTCAAAACTGGGTCCCTTATCACATGCAGGTACAGAAGAGGGCAGCCATCATCACCTGAGAACTTTCATTTTCGGGTCAAACTGCCCAGTTCTGAACTTGCCCCATCCAGGATTCTGCCTTCTTAGTGACCACAGTTGCCTGGCTTGTTGATTCCCTATCTAAAATTGTGCTCTTCATGGGTCATGGTCATCTAAAGTGGCACCTTCTCCATTCAGAACAATGCTCTGTGACTGCCATAATCCTCCCATTCAGTGTCCACCCTACTGGAATTGTATCCCTCAGCAGATGCTATGACTTAGGTCAGCATCTACTTAGGAACCTATCCCATTTCTACAGCCATGCTTTTCAGGGGTCATGATCACCTAGTCTGGAACCTACCCTATTACAGGCTTTGCAGAGGGGAACAGGTACAAAATCTACCATCAGCTGGGTTTTCCAACTGCTCCATGTGGCTACTAACAACTCTACACTCCTACACCAGTCTTTTCCTCAGGGATTTATATAAAAATAACTCCAGCAATTATAGAGCTAAATTGAAGTAGCAAGAGAATGACTTTTGGAGAGAACAAAGAAATGAATAAACTTAATACTATAAATACAAAGAAGAAACACTATGGGTTAAGCAAACCAAAAGATAAAACTTTAGAAAATAAAATTTAGTAATAATTACAGAATGAACCCCAGAAAAGAGAATAGATTGGTAACAAGGATGTTAAGAATGGGCTGAAGACATATGCAAAGAAATAAAGGAAAAGATAAAGTCAGAAGTAAGTCAAAATGAGTCTTGAGGAAAACTTTGGAAGAATAATAAACAATAGAAGCTGGAAAACTTTTTCTTAAAAGTAGTTCCCCTGAAAAAAAGAATATGGGAAACAGAATTCAAAAAGTAAATGATCCATAAGAAATTTCAGAACAAAATCCAAAAGAACCTAACAAGATATCTACAACATTTTTTTAAATAGCCTGAAAATTCAAGAGAAAAGAATTTAAAAATCACTGGAATCCCTAGAAAAGCATTAATGAAACAAAAATCTGGATATTATATTTTTTAAAACTCATAGAATAAAACTGCCTAGAACTATAGGGTAAGAAGTATTGGGAGCACCCAGAATCCAAAAGTCATTACTTGAAAGAAACTCCAAATTTGGTTCTTCCAGAAATGTTATTGTCAAACTTCAGAGTTCCTAAGACACATAAAAAAATAGTTCAGGAAGGGGTATATCATATACCAAAGAATCCCAGTCAGAATCTTATAGAATCAGTGAGCATAAATGAGAAACTCAAGATTGGAATATCATATCCAAAAAAAAAAAAACAAAAAAAAGTTCTGTGTATGAAAATAATGTCTTTTAAAACCAAGTTAACACCCACGGGGAAAATGCAGACTTGTAAAAGAATCCATTACTTCCAAACATTCTTTTTGAGAGGACCAAAACTGAGTGGAATCTTTGAAATGTAAATCAAAGAGTCAAGAGAACTCTAGGAAGATAAATAAGTTTGAATAATTTGAAATGGCAAAAATGATGATCAAACATTTGCATCTTGAAAAGGAAATAAAAAATATTGCCTCTTCTGAAGCCCAACATTTCTAAAAATCAATGGAGTTTGCAGAAGGGAGACAAACTCGGGACCTGAGGTTTTGTTTTTTTGTTTTTTTTTTTCAAAACAGCAAAGAGAGAGGGAAAAAAGAAAAAAAAGGAGTAGTCTGGGAATGTAATGGGAGAAAAAGAAGATTTTTATTTGATTCAGTTTAAGTTATA
Source organism: Macrotis lagotis (assembly GCF_037893015.1). Classification (NCBI taxonomy): domain Eukaryota; kingdom Metazoa; phylum Chordata; class Mammalia; order Peramelemorphia; family Peramelidae; genus Macrotis; species Macrotis lagotis. The sequence continues at coordinate 236,900,207 of NC_133660.1, read as the reverse complement.
CAACATATAAAGTTGGAGGAATGTAGGATCTCCTGGACCTCGCTTGGATTTAAACTCAGCAAGGGATGTTCAGGGGGAGAAGTGAAAACATATTGTGTGAAAATACAATAAAATAAATAGGTAACTGGTTTAGGAGAGAAATAAGTATATTTAAGAAAGTAGAGTTGGTGAGAAATAGTTACAAACAAAACAAACTTCAGAGATCTAATTATGAAAAGGCAAAAACAGAAGAAGTGCAAAACCCAGGCATCTAGATCTAGGCTATGTAGAGAGAAGAGAAGAGGAGTGAAATCAGACTATTCTAATTATGGGTGACTAGTCCTGATTTCATTCCCTTTTATACCTTTCTTTTTCTAAGGAAAGGAGTGATTGGCAAAGACAGAAAAATATTATAATAGAATATAATTGCAGGGAAAAACAAACCTAAAAATCACAGTTGTAAATGTGAAAGTACTCAACTTGCCCATGAGGTGGAAGAGAGTGCAAAAATGGATTGGAAGAAAGCAAAACCCAACTATTTGTTGTTTATAAGAAAGTTTCTTAAAACAAAGATTCAATAAAAGCTAAAATAAAAGACTGTCAGAGAATCTGTTATGCCTCAGTTGAAACCACCAAGAGTGGTAAGCATAATCTCAGGAAAGACAAGAGATGATAAGAGATATAATTAAGGAAGATAAGCAAAATTATTTTATATTTGAATGAAACTATGAATATTCATTATATACGTAACAAGTTGCATGATGTCTAGGAGCTTAAAGGGAAAGCTGGCTGAACTACAGGGAGAACTAGATAGAAAAACAATAATTATCATTGCTTTCAGTGTGCCCTTTATAGATACAGATAAATTAAGAGGAAAAATAGATAGGAAAGACATTAAGGATCTTAATAAAATATTAGAAAAGTTAGATAAAATACATTTTTGATAGTAATTGAATGGTTAGCATCAGAAATATGTGTATTTATAAGTATATACACATATGTGTTTACACATACACATAAATATAGAAATAATTTTTTTCAGTTTTGCCTATTCAAAAATCATTGTGAAAAGGTATAAAGATCTCATAAACCAAAAGCAGAAAGGCAAAATATTTAATGCATTATTTAAAGATGAAAACAGTTAAAATTATAATTACTAAGGGAAGTCTGAAAAAATTCAGACAGAAATAATATAATCCTAAGGAATGAATGGGTCAAAGAATAAATTAGAGAAACTTTGAACAGTCTGTATCAATATCAGGAATGCAGAGGTAGTTTAATTATTAGGAAAGCTTTAAACATATCATAAACAGAGAATATATCAACACTTAAAGAAAAAGTCTTAAAGTTCAGTACTGTTACATTAAAAACCATAGGAACAAATGAACCTTTCCATAATCTGATAAGTAATCTATATATAAAACTATGAACGGCAGAATTTATAACAAAGGCACACTAGAAACTTTTCCCAAAAAATCAGGAGCAAAACAAAGATGACTAATGTCACAGCTATTTGATATAATTCTAAAAGTAACAATAAGAAAAGGAAAAAAATGAGGGAATAAGCATAGGCAAAGAGGTGGAAAATTATCTCTACATAAAATGGCATAATGCTTAATTTTAAAATATCTCAAAGATATTGGAAAAAATCAATTGAAACAGAATTTTCTCTTCTTTCATAGACATTTTCAGAAAAAGATATCTTAATTCATTCTTTTTTTCTGTTTTCTCACTTACTTTTAAACCCTCTGCAATCTGAATTTCCACCTTATCCTACAAATTTAGCAGCTCACTCCAAAATTTCGATTGTTCTCTTTAACTGTCAGACATAATGACTATGTCTCCTTCTTCACTCTTCTTGATCTCTATGCAGAATTAGATACTGCTCTGACCACTTTCACCTGTTTATAGAACATTATACTTGGTTTTTCTCCTGACTACTCTGTCTCAGTCTCCTCTGATGGATAATTATCCCTAGCCTGACCTCCTAACCATTAGTGTATCCCAAGGTTCTGTGAGCTCTCTCCTTTTCTCCCAATAATCTCATCATCTCCCATGGACTTAATTATCATCCTCTGCTGACAACTCCCAGTTTTGGTCAACTGAATGGATGGATGGATGGAGATGATCAACAGACTTGAGCATGAGCAAACAACAAACTAGCCTGGTTTGGATAAAGTCTCTGACTCCAACCTTCTATGTCTCCCCCCACCAACATCCCTACAACTCACATAGCAAATGGCTGCCAGCTCCTGCCTTAAATCTGCACCTTCTAGATTTGATGATGTCTTCATTGGGTTGATTCCATTGTTATACACGGTGAACTTCGTTCCCATGAGGTTTGACCTAGAAGCCAGAGAGCAATGGATATCAGAGCTGGGGAATAAAAAGGTTTGAGAAGTTGTATTGTATTGAACATTAGCTCTTTAAAGTAACTTGGACTACAGAACAGAATATTTGCTTTAGAAAGGACTGTAAAATAATTCAGACCTAAGAAGTCTTCAAACATAGAATGCAGGGTTATCAGAACCAAGAGAGAGACCTAAAAACATCAAACGTCAGATTTGGGAGGGCTCTGAAAAACCAATTGTAATCCAACAGTTCCCAACATTGTCAAATGAGAATCAACTTTTGACATAAAAAATCCTTGAATCTCCACATATGATTAAATAATCCTACATCTGGAGCTGGAAGAAACCCCAAAGGCAATCTAGACAAAGGTCCAGGGAAGTTAAATAACTTATCCAAGAGCTCACATTCTGTGTGAGGAAACATGACTAGAGAGGGGAAGCAGTTTCCCCACACTCACACAGCAAATTGATGGCAGGGCTAGAAGCTTCAGAACTCAGGTCTCCTGACTCTCCACCACCATCATCATGGATTCAGTGGAAAGAGTTCTAGATTTGGTGCTGGGAGGGCCCAGATCCAAATCCTGCATCTTCCATGTTGGACAAGTCTTTTGAGCACCCTATTTTATTGATAAGGAAAAAGTGAACTGGATTATAGGGTTTTGTGACTCTAAGATCCAACCAGGAGGAACATGCATAGAGTTCATCCTCCTCTCCAGTCAAGCTCAGAATCTCTGAGGAAGGGCAGACCCCAAGCTCTGATTCTGAACAGAAGGATTCTGCTCCCTTAGGGTAATCATGGACAAGGACTCCAGGAGAGAGGAGACACATCAAGGGTCAAAATCTGAGTAAGGATGACCATAAGTCAAACTTCCTAGGATCCCAGAGCAAGTCTTTTTCTTGCACTCCTGGTAAGTATAACCTAGTGGTTAGGGGAGGGAAGAGGAGAGTGGGGGAAGGGGACCTAGATTCCAGTCCTAATTTCATCACTAACTCATCATGAGTTTTTTGGCAAGTCTCATGTAGTACAGTTAGAAGACCTGGATTCAAATACTACCTGTCCTTTACTAAGAAATCTTGGCAAGTCCTTTAACCATTATCAAGTCTGTTTCCTCATTGGGAAAATTGGGATTATAATAAGAAACATAGATGAATAAACTGCTTATACCCTTGGATAGCTCAGCACTTAGTAGGATGTCCATACATACATACTTAACTGAAATGTATCACGTGCCATCTGTTAGGATGGCTCACGTTTCTACCATGCTCCAGGAGGTTCATAAAATACTTTATTTCTCCAAACCTCATGAGATGGGTAGTATATTTTTCTTTTGAACTGGGCCTATAATTTCATTATTATATGAAACTCTTAAGGTCCCTCCCACCTCTGACATTATAAGCTGTACAATTTAGGAGAGAGGTTTATTTGCAGAATAAGATAAAGCAAAGGGGTCCAGGCTAGCCCTGGTGAGGGGTGGCATCTGTGGTCAGAATGGTTAGTAGTATCCCCTTTGGGGCCCCAATATTACCGGAGTTTCCCCACAAAGCTCTCTCCTCCTCGGGATAAGTCCGTTGGGTCTACAGAGATGAGGTAATTAGATGTTTTACTCTTCTTCCTCTTCCTTCCAGCCAGGAGGAATACCTAAGGACACAACACGATGATCCATCCCCTACCCTCACTACACAAGATCCTGGCTATATATATATGTACTATGTCTAGGCAGGTATGGTGCATTGGTAATTCTGGGTTGGGGGCCCATATTCTGAGACATGAGTCACAAGTGATTTCTCACTGCCCTCCCTTGGATCAAAAAACCTCCTGTCTTGGGAACTTGATGGTGAAGAGTTAGGCCAAGGGGCCATTGGGAATGAATGCAACACATGAAGGAAAATGGTACTCAGGTGAGAAACAGACACCAGAATCAGTGGGTTGGTGGGGCAGAGGGGCAAACATGGAAGGGATTAGTGAAAAAGACTCATATCATGGGTCCTGGATTCTTTGTATTCTAATCCTCCATAACCTAGGTAGGAAAGATGGGATGATCGACCAGAGAAAAGGGAATGGGAATGAGGAAGAGACTATTCATGGTTCCCTAGACCCAGGAAAAGCAAAAAGGAGGGATTGATATTCCTTGTCTCTGACAAGAAAACAAATAAGGGAAGAAGGGACAAAGAATGGTTTCCTGGCACCAGGGTGAAGGGAAAGGGGGTTTGACTGTGTCTTCATCCCAGATCAAGGTTAGCAAAGCATGAAGTGGTTGGATGACCTTTTTTCCATCCTCCCGTTCCATGTGCAGATAGTAGGTAGGGTACATTCCTCTGTCCATTCCCTTCTTGTCCCGCGTGATGCGGCACTTGATGGTGATGCCCTGTGGGGCCGGCCGGAGTGCGAATTCCTCCAGGTCCTCCACCTCAATAAGTGGTGCCTGGGCTGAGGGGCTGGGGGCTGAGGCCGTCTCCTGGAAGGCATAGGTAGCATGGGAAACAAGAAAAGGCAGCCAGCAGCACCAGTCAGATGCTTTTTAAGGAGTCAAATTTTTCCAGTCTCCTCCTGAATCATCTTCTACCCCATCTCTACTTACATACACACACACACACACACACACACACACACATACACACACACACACACACACACACACACACACACACACAAACACACACACGTGGAAGGCCTTATCTTCTGCTCCCTAGACACCTCTCCTTTCCTCAAAATGACTTCCCTCTTCCTTTCCTCCAGAGGAAGGGTGGCCTTCCACTTTGCCCAGGCTGACCCCTTCTCCTTGTACCTTGTCCCACTAATTAAGCCCCACTCTTTCATCCTCAAAAGCTATAATAATAATAATAATGAAGGTGGTGATGATGATGACAATAGCTTATCCTTTAGCATTTTCTTCTCAGCACTCTATGAGGTAGGGATATGATACTAATCTCACCAAATATAGTGGTCATCCATGCCCACAGTCTCTGCTAGTAGGGGAAGCTAAGGTTGGTGCATTGTTTGAATTTGGGAATTCCAAGCTAAAGAAAGTCTAAAACTGATCATATATCCATTCTGGGTCTGGTATCAATTGGGGGTTGGGCAGCCCTACAAAGGGCAATCCAGTCCAGGACAGAAAAACGCCACAGGTTAAAATCTTCCTGCTAAAAAGCAGTGGGATTAAGTCTCTCAGTAGGTAAAATAGGCAGACCTAGCCAACAGACAGACAGATCAACAGACCAACCAAAACACTGCCCAACAGACTGACTCACTGACAAACAGACAAAAAGGTAGACAGATGGGTATATAGTATGTGGGTAGAAAGAAGAGGAGGGGAGGGGAGAGGGGAGAGGGGAGAGGGGAGAGGGGAGAGGGGAGAGGGGAGAGGGGAGAGGGGAGAGGGGAGAGGGGAGAGGGGAGAGGGGAGAGGGGAGAGGGGAGAGAAGAGAAGAGAAGAGAAGAGAAGAGAAGAGAAGAGAAGAGAAGAGAAGAGAAGAGAAGAGAAGAGAAGAGAAGAGAAGAGAAGAGAAGAGAAAATAGGAAAAATAAAGAAATCTTTTTCTTCCAGATGAATAAACTGAGGTTAGAGAGGGGAAATTGTCTCCCCACTCTAAAACCAGCACTATTTACAATCTCTCACTCCTCATTGGTCCCTTTCCCTCTCCCCACAAACATATTTGGGCCTCCCCTATTCTAAAATAAACTTCCCCTTAACCTGAAGATTCTTCAAGCTATAAGTTATCCTTCTTTCTTCTGGACTCTGGAGGGTGGCAAAATTTAAATTAAATAAGATAAAATTTAATTTAAATTTAAATAAGACAAAAGAAAAAACTACCGTGTGAAGGTAAAGATCAGTAGCCTTTAAGAGTGAAGAGAGAAGTAGAACCTTATGGGGAAGATGGGTTAGAATTTAGTGGGTCTATAAAGCATGGATAAGACTTCAACAAGCCGGGGCAGCTAGGTGGTGCAGTGGATAGAGCACTGGCCTTGGAGTCAGGAGTACCTGAGTTCAAATCCAGCCTCAGACACTTAATAATTACCTAGCTGTGTGGCCTTGGGCAAGCCACTTAACCCCATTGCCTTGCAAAAACTAAAAAAAAAACAAAAAAAAAACACCCAAATAAATAAATAAACAAATAAAGAATTCAATAAGACAAGCAGGAGGAAAGATATTACACATGTAGGAAACAGTATGGGCAGTTACAGAAGAAGAAACATATTCAGGGTAAAAAGCTTATTCCAATTAAGAAAAATTAATGTAAAATAAAGCTGGAAAGAAGGGGTGGCACCGGATTGTAAAGGGCCACTGGCTCACTAAAAAAGCTGATTTTACTAAATAGACACCTGCTTGCCCTGGATGAGGTCAAGTCACCTGGTCCAGAGATGAACTTCATCATCAGGAACTAAAAGGGAGTTGATGGATAGAACTGTAGATGCTGTCAAGGATTTTTTTAAAAAGATTATTTGGAATTGGGAGAGATGCTATGAGACTAGAAGGAGGAAAAATGTCCCAATTTTCAAAAAATGGAAGAAGTTGGAGTCTACAGATAAGTGTGCTTGAATCGAAATCCTGGCAAAATTTTAGGATGTTCTATTAAAAGGAGGTTAATAAAGATCTTGAGAAGGAAGCAATGATTACAAAATCCAACAAGGCTTCATTAAATAAAAATACTCATGCCAGAATAAGGTCTCTTTCTAGTAGGGAGAACAGGGAAATGTTACAAATATAGCTAACCCAAAGTTTAGCAAAGCATGTGATAAAGTCTCTTGTGATATTTTTGTAGGAAATTTGGGGAAATGTAAGTCAGATGATAGCAGAGTTTAAATTGATTGACTGCCTAGACCCAAAGAGTAGACATTAAGAGATTAACATCAACTTGGAAAAGAATCTTAAATGGAAGGCATCAGGGATTTGTCCTTGATCCTGTGCTACTTACCATTTTTCATAAAAGAATCACAGATTCTTATAAAATGCTTATAAAATGTACAGGTGACCAAAAAGAATAAATAAAAATACTGAATGACAGAAGCAGAAACCAAAAAGACTTGACTTTCACTTACTTATTTTTCTTTGTCAAAATGAAAAGTTCATTATTAAGGTAGTGGTGGAACATAACATCAATAAAATGATTTTTTAAAAAAGGATCTTCAGGATTGGAAACTGCCCAACCCCATTTATCTCAAGGTCTGAATCATTTGGCCAGTTGTAACCTCTGGTGAATCATTTCTGTGATTCACAGAAATTCAAATTCCTCCACTTGGCATTCAAACCTCAGCCTAATTTCCCACAATTCATAAATACAATTCACTATATTTTTTGACTACTCCTACCCATTCCTGTAATGTCCTTATGTCTGCAAGACCTTATGATGGGAAAGAAACTCTGTCTCTATCTTTCTGCCATTTTTTCTTCCCTGAATTAGTATAATCGAAGGTTTCCAACCTTATTTGACTTCTTGCTGGTGGCGGAGCCTGGCCGGGCATTGGTGTTTAACTGAGAAGAGCTGGAACTGTCCTCTTCTTCATCTTCATCATCCTCTTCCTCCTCCTCTTCATCAAAGTTCATGCTGCTGGAGATCCCTGCAAAGGGAGTAGAGAGCACAATAAAAGGAGTGTGCAGTTGGATGGACTCATCTGATTTAAAGGAAGAAAAGTCCATCTCAACATTCTGGGTTGCTCCCCACCTTAGGTGTTGGCCCTGATCCTTTCCTTACCTGCTCTCTCCTTAGAAGCAAGAACGGTATAGTGGAAATAGCACTGTATTCAAATCCTGCCTCTGACAGAAAGAAAACTGACTTTGAGGTCAGAGGACCTGGGTTCAAATTGTGATTCTGACTGCTTACTACCAGCGTGACCATGGGCAACTCACTCAGCTTCCCTGGACATCCATTTTCTCTTCCATAAAGTAAGAAGGCTGGGTTAGACAGCTTCTGAGTTCCCTTCCATCCCTCAATTTATTATTCTATGAATATATTCTATTAAATGCCTCTTATAAACCCAATTTCCCAGTTTCTGACTTACTGCCTGCCTCCCAGGTAGGATCATAGGATCATAAATGTATAGGTGTAAGGGCCTCAGAAACCATTCAGTTCAAATATCACTATTCCATTCTTTGGAGGAGGAAACTGAGTCACAGAGACTCAGTGACTTGCCAAATAGGTAACCAATAAAAAAGGAGCAGGTGGGATTATCTTTGTGTGTTATTGGAAGGGCCAACGAACTGTTTTAGGGGCAAAAGGAACAGTTAATTGTACAGACAGGGTCCTTCTAGCCTCTGCGCCCCAGGCCAAGGGGCCTGGTTGGCTTGGGGACTGCATAGGAATGATGTCAGCCATGCAATGTAGCCAGGAGGCTGGGAGTGAGCCTAGGGTTGTGGGAGTGCCTAGTTGGATCCAACTCTCCGTCCCAGACTAACTCCCATTCATCTTGTAGTTGGGTTCTCCAGAGTTGATGCGAGGTCCATAGAATATTGCTGAGTAAGAGATTAGAAGGGAAGGACCATCCAGTCCAAGTAATTTTCTTGAATGAGCATTTATGCAGTATTTGTGTTCTTGTCTTTTCCCTTGTCAATCAACCCTTGAACATCTGTCCTGGTGAAGGAGAGGGTAAAGATGTGGACAGAAGGGAAAGAGGGAAGTGGAGGCCAGACTCAAGGGCCTGTTTAAGGTGGTAGCAACAGGATTAAGTGGATAAGAGGAAAGGTTGACCAGGGATCGGAAGTGGCTGATCTCTCCAACTCCAGGGAGAAAAGCAGAAAATTGGGGGTGGGGGAGCAGAAATCAAGGGAGTTTAGAAAATAGCAAAAGGCAAATGTTACAAGTAAAGGAGGGAATGCTGGCTTTGGAATCAAAGAAGTTCAAACCCCTCTGTCAATATTTACTACCTTGGGTGTGAGCCATCCAAGCTAACAACTGTGTGACCTTGAATAAATACTGAGTCTGGGGCCTCAAATGGAAGATGAAAGGTTGGGCCTGATGGTCTCTAAGATCCCTTCCAGCTTGAAAGTCATGATCTTATGATTGTTGGTGCAGGTCCAAATAGCTGGTGCCCTAGAAAGAGACAAATCTCAGTGCCATCTAGGGTCCAGAGATGAATCTAATGGCCTCTACCTCTGTAGGTATTCTGAGGCCTCTGGTAAGGAATGGAAACATCCAATTCTGGGGACCTTAACCAATATGGAATAAAAAACAGCATCACAACTGGAAGTGCCCTGAGGGAATCACCTAATCCAACTTCCTCATTTTAAAAAGGAAACCAACTGAGACCCAGAGAAAATTAGGGACTTAATCAAGGTTACTTTGTCAGTGGACTACAGAGCCTGGACTCCCAGCTGAGGTCTCTTTCCATCCCAGCACATGAACCATTGTTGGATAAAGAGTTTGGGTGCTAGAGAAAACTCCAGATTTACCTCCAAATCACCACCTCTTCTCTCATCACCTCTTTCCTGGGTTACTTCAACACTGTCCCAAGTGGGCTCTCACCCATCCTTCATGGAACCCAAAACCAAGAGGATAGAGGGGAAGAAAGGGAGGAGAGGCCCAAAGAGGAATGTTGCCAGGCAAGGATGTGGACTTCACTGTGCCCTGTTCATACCCTACCTCCTAAGGAGTGGCCCACCTCTGCTACCCTGTGACTGGTTGATTATAGCAGCTTCCCTACCCCCAGTCCTTCATCCTGTCAATACTGGGGCTGATGGGAGCTGAATTGTGCTATTTCTATCTCTACAATATCTCTTTCTGCAGAGCTATCACTTTTGCAGGACTACTTTAATGGGTATGCCTACTTCACATCGTTTCCCTTTTCTATTTTTCACAAAACCTACACAATGATTTTTGCTAAGGGAAAGTCTGCCCACTATATAAACTCCAGTGGCTCCCTGTTCCCTCAAAGATTAAATGCAAGGTGTCCCAAATGTCTTAGTGCAGTGTTAAGCTTTAATACTTAAAAGACTTTAGAATACCTCTATAAACAACTATCTTTTTAGCATTTTGAATTCTTGAAAACTTGGTTCCAACTAATCTCCAAGCTTGGTCCATATACTTCCTTCCACCAATACTACAGTCCATCATGACTGTAGTCCAATACTACAGTCCATCCTATTCTTTGGCTGGGTCTACCCCATGTCTGGAATTCTCCTCACTTGTTGCTCAGCTCAAGCATCATCTTCTATGTGAAGACTTTCTAATCTCCTCTCTTCCCCTGTCCAACCAAGCTGCTTAATCCTTCCACCCCACCCCCCCAAACACCTTATATCATATTTGTGTGATATTCACAGGCTAAGGTGAAGTTCTTGGATAGCAGAGACTGTCTCATTTTTTGTCTGTCACACTGTACACAGCAAGTACTTAATGAATGTTAATTGACTGATTGAATCCCGACTGCAACTGGTGTAACCACTCACCCTTTGTTTGCATTGTGGCACGGAGATCCTGCTTGGAAGGATGCTGCCCTCCGGCAGCTGCCGCCTCTCCCAGGCTCCTACTGGAGCCAGAGCGACCCACTGTCAGGTTCTGCGTGTTCGGGTCTGGCTCGTCATCGGAGAAAAACCCATCACTCCCTGCAGGGCAAAAGGAGCCAGGATAGCCTAGGAGGCAGTGGACTGCTTCTCAAAGGGTACCAAGTACAGGCACCATTCAACAAGTCAGGCTGGGAAGGGGGAAACTATGCCAGGGCTCCCTGATTCACAGCACAGGGAGCCTGGGTTTTGGACAAATCACTTGCCTTCTCTGGAATTCTGTTTTCTCATCTGTAAAATGAGAGGCGTGGATGAGATGACCTCTGGGATCTCTTCAAGCTTCTAGAGCTAGAATCTTATGAATTCAATTCAGGCAGAGCTACTGTAAACACATCCTCAAATGTGAGGAGGCTTGTGGAAGGTCTAAGAGGACAGAGGTCAGTGGTCATGGCATTGCCATAACTGATGGGTAAAACAGGCTCTTTGGAGAGCTTTTTTCATAAAATTGATGCTTTATTTAATAGATAGCTGTTTATATATCAAATGGCATACTAATCAAAACTTAACTAGAGTAAGTAATTAACTTCAATTAATATGTAGGTATATGTGTGTATGTAAAATGGGTAAAGGTCCAGCCCTTAAAATATGTGTAGATCTGCCTTTCTTATTCAAATATCTGAAGTATTCCCAGCTATCTATAACAAATGAAACTCTGGAAAAACCAGTGTGTGGTTAAATGCAACCGTGGCACCATGAGAGATGATGATGAAAAGCACTGTGGTTGTCTGAGGAGCTAGGAGGATGGCTGAACCAGAACTGAGTGTACATACCCAAGGTTCAAGGAAATGACCCTACCTCCCAAGGTTTTTCTCTGGCTATCCTTCATGCCTCAACTTTCTCCCTCATCATCTCTGTCCTGGCTTCATTAATGTTTCCCCAAAGTTTCATCATTCAGAAGAAGTCTTTGCCAGTCCTCCATAATCTTAGTACCTTCCCTCTAAAATGATCTAATTTACTGTGTATGTATATATGGTTTGCCCACAGCTATTTGCATGTTGTCTCTCCTCTTAAGTTGAGAGCTTCTTTTGAGCAGAGAATGACTTTTGCCTTTCTTTGGGTGTCCCTCATGTAACTGCCTAGAATTTTCTAAAGGCAACAGTATTAGAGACAACAAGTCTTTGTAAGATTGTCCCTTACTCCTGGTGGGAAGAAGTCAACAGTCTCCCTCTGAAGACCCAGCTTGCTAGTAGGGGTAAGGGTTGCCTAGCACATAATAAATGCTTACTAAAGGGTTGAACATTGATTGATTCTCCAGTTTATTTCATACTGCTCCCTTCTTGTACTCTACATTCCAACCAAATTAAACTGTTCCTCAGCTTCATCTTGCCCTCTGCCATCTCTGTCTTTGTTCTTATTGTCCATACTAGCAAGTAAATGAAGTCTCTCCCTTACTTCCAAGCTCAACTCTTAGGGAACTTGTGTCACAAGGTGGCACTGCCCCTACCCCAACCCAAAATTTCTCCTAATTTGTCCAGTTCTATCCTTTGCCTCTATTTAAGCCTTGTGTCACACTTGTAAACATGTCATATCCACCACTGTACTACAAACTCTTCCAGGGCAGGAATGGTGTCATTTTTAATTTATATCTATGACAAATGTTGGAAAAGTTACCATTGGGCCTCTTTTGTTCTCAAGGTTCAGAATACCCACATTGCTGAAATCAAATCATCTTCAAGTATTAGAATAATGTGTCAATGGCTCATATTTACATTATTGTTTTCCTTCCAACAATCCTATGAGGAAAAGAAATCAGAATATTATTGCCATTTATTAATAGTGTAAAAATGTGGATACTCTGCAAGGTTCTAGAAATATGGTGTTTTGGTTAGTCAAGTCTTCTATTCTCTTTAGCTATCATGTCAAATTGTCATAACACCATAGAAATTTGAGCCATAATCCAGGAATATTCTGAAGATGATTCCTTTTAGAAGAATAGAAGCTTGTCTTCTTTCACAACATGAATAATATGGAAATATGCTGAACACGACTATACATACACAACTTTTAACAGATTGTTTGACACCATGGCGGGGGAGAAAGGAGGGTAGTAGAAAAATGTGGAACTCATAAATTTTCAAATGGATGAATACTGAAAACTACCTTTCCTTGTAATTGTAAAGATAAAATAATTAAGAGAAGATCCTTGAGGAGACCTTAAAGATCATTTATTCCTCAAGCCCCTTAGAAGTTAAATGGTTTTCTCAAAAGTCATGGAGATAACCTATAAAAGAACCAACATTCTAACTCCCACCCTAGGACCCTGAATTTTTGATTGGCTAGTGCTCACCATATCTAGCCCAACCCATACCCACTGTTGCTATGCCAGCTTCTCAAATGAAGCCTCTGTCTCCAACCTGCCTTCCAACTGCAACTGTCTACCACCACAGCTTTCTACCTTTATATCTGAGAATAACAAATCAACAGTACTATTGTTTGAAAAGACAAAAGATCAATCATACAACCAACAGCCCACTCTCTGTCCCTAAGATATCCCAGGTAAAAACAAAGGATTTCCTTCTAACCACTACCCCCATGCTTTTTGTCTTCCCCCCTAGAATATAAGCTCCTAGAGGGCAAGACTGTATTACATTTTGTAACACCAGCATTTAATACAATGACTGGCATGTTTTATGCATGTAATAAATAGTTTTTCATTCTTTTATTCACACAGGATTTGAATTCAATTTCTGACTCCAAATTTAGTGGTATAAATGTGACAGATTAAAACAAATAAACAAAAAAACTAATAAAACCAAATAAACATAAAAAGTTTGATAATGATGATTGGTTATGCAAAACCAACCTTTCCAGAGTCTCAGAACTTCAGAAACTAAGTTATACTCTAATACCTGTTGCTTCCACAATGGGCAGGAAGCTAGAAGTCAGAGGAGACTGGGTACAGGCCCAGTTTCTTAGCAGATGACTAATAAAAGGCACAGAATAGGTGCCCTTAATCAATCACAGTTGCCACTTCCTCACCTTGCAATTTATAATTGTGGGAGGGGGTGGAGGAGAGAAAGAAGAAGAGAAATCAGGAGAGCAGGAAAAGTGAAGATGTGCATGCATATACTTGTGTACTTCAGAGGAAGTTGCCAAAACTGGCTAAAGGGGAAAAAATGTAGTGGAATAAATGAGGTGTAATTGCAGGAAACGATTATAGTAGTTTTCTGTTTGATGAACCCAAAGAGTCCAGCTTCTGGGATAAGAACTCGCTCTTCAATAAAAACTGTTGGGAAATTGGAAGTCAGTATGGAAGAAACTTAGATTAGACCAACACCTCACACCCTATACCAAGATAAGATCCAAATGGATACAGGATTTAGACATAAAAAAACAGTATTATAAGCAAACTAGGAGATCAAGGAATAGTTTACCTGTCAGATCTATGGAAAGGGAAGCAGTTTGTGACCAAGGAAAAGATGGAGAACATCACTAAAAAACAAACCAGATATTTTTGATATATTAAATTAAAAGACTTTTACACCACTGTAACCAAGATCAAAAGAAATATAATTGGGAAACAATTTTATGACTAGTATTTCTGACAAAGGACTCATCTCTAAAATATATAGAGAACTGAGTCAAATTTATTAAAAAAAAAAAACAAGCCATTCCCCAACTGACAAATGGTCAAAGGATATGCAAAGGCAATTTGCAGATGAGGAAATCAAAGTTATCCATGGTCATATGAAAAATTGCTTTAAATCATTACTGATTAGAGAAATGCAAATTAAAGCATCTCTGAGGTACTACCTCACGCCTCTCAGACTTGTCAATGTGACCAGAAAGGACAATGATCAATACTGGAAGGGATGTGAGAAATCTGGGACACTAATATTTTGTTGGTGGAGCTGTGAATTGATCCAGTCTTTCTGGAGAGTAGTTTGAAATTACGCCCAAAGGGCAATAAAAATGTGCACACTCTTTGATCCAGCAATACCACTACTAGGTCTGTACCCTGAAGAGATGATGAAAAAGGGTAAAAACATCACTTTCACAAAAATGTTCATAGCAGCTCTGTTTGTGGTGGCAAAGAAATGGAAACTGAGGGAATGTCCAGCAATTGGGGAATGGCTGAACAAATTCCGTTATATGTATGTGTATGTGATGGCACACTATTGTTCTATTAGAAACCAGGAGGGATGGGCATTCAGAGAAGCCTGGACTTTGCATTAACTGATGCTGAGCGAGATGAGCAGAACCAGAAGAACATTGTACACCATAACAACAACATGGGGTGATGGTAAATCTTAATGGACTTACTCATTTCATCAGAACAATAATCAGGGACAATTTTAGGGTATCTGTGATGGAGAATACCATCTGTATCCAGAGAAAGAATTGTGGAGTTTAAACAAAGACCAAAGACTATTACCTTTAATTTTTTTAAAAAATGGTTGTCTTATGTCCTACATAATTTTGTTATCTCTTATGTGAGGAATGTGGGGTGCTATTGGTCTCCACAGGGTGGAGGCTCCCTATGAAATCCATTACAAAGGGGGAATGGCCCAAGTCAATCACAAAACTGGGAAAGTTCTCCTAATCCCATTCCAAAAATAACAAACCCAAGATTAGATGAAACCAGTCCCTAACTAGTCAGGGGTGACCCAGAGGTCACCTAACCTAATGCAACTGAGTTTGTGCAATAAGGTACTTGAATACTATCCCACACATCCCCTGTGACAATTGAGGTTCATCAACAAAACATACATCATATGGCAGGGATCTTATTAGGGAAATGTCATGGACTGGGCAGACCTCTTAGATTGTAACTCAAATTCCGAGAGCCTATGAAAATCCAGGTGGGAGGGTAAAGGGTTTCTAAAACTATATAATAACAGGCAGTATTGCACCATGTTGTGTCTCAAACCGTGTCTTGCAAGATCCGTGGATAAAATATTCAATTCTTCTCTCGAGCAGATTTGTTTCTTTTATAGATAACATCTTATATTTTATTTTTTCCTCAAGAATATGATTTTTCTCTCAAAACATTCAATTTTAATCAATGTATAGCATGGAACAATGCAGAGATTATCAGACTGCCTTCTGTGGGGCAGTGGGGAGAGGGGGAGGGAAGGGAGGTTGGGGAAAAATTGTAAAATTCAAAACTACAAAAAAGATAGGTAGAAACTACTATTGTATATAATTGGAAAATAAATAAAATATTTATATTTTTTAAAAGTAAGGAAAGGCAAGGAGGGAAGGAGAGAATTTGGAATTTAAAAATTTTAAAACAAATGTTAAAATTGTTTTTACATGTAATTGGGGGAATAATAAAATACTAAATATAAAATATAAAAACATTTTTTAAAAGAAAAATGTCTTTGAGTTCATGCTTGCCTTCTTCCCTTCCAACTGAATAACTGGAAGGGGAGAGGGAGTCCATCCAAGAGATGGGAGGGACTGGTACTTGGAGGTATCAGAACTGGGTAGGGAATCAGATGGCCTTTGGGTGAGCAAGCAGCATCCCTGGAGGAGAAGAGATATAGTCCCCACAATCTGCACCAAGGAGATGACATCAGAAGATTAACCAATCATAAATATGCTCTGGTTGTTTTGGGGGTGTTTCAGTTTTATCTCATTTTTATTAACCCCATTTGGGGTTTTCTAAGCAAAAATACTGAAGTGTTTTGCCATTTCCTTCTCCAACTCATTTTACAAATGAGAAAACTGAGGGACATAGAGTTAAGTGACTTGCCCAGGGTCACACAGTTTAGTAAGTGTTCTGAGGCTGGATTTTAATTCATTAAAATGAGTCTTCCTGACTCAAGGCTCAACCCTCTAACCACTGTACCACTTAGCTGCCCTGTAATAATAATAATATGCTGTCCTGCATGGCTCTAGGAAAGAGATGTTTCAGCAAGATATTCTGCTTTCTACAAAGTTACTCTATAAAATAACTGGAATTCCTCCTATGATGCTTAAAGATTTGTTTAAAAAGTGAAAAGTACTTTATAAACTACAAATATCTTATTTGATCTTCACATCCAATCTGTGAGATAGGCACCATGGGCTTTAGGAAGTAGGCATCAAGTTGGCCATGGCAGTTTCCAAGTCATGTTGACTTGGAAGTTGAAGATACCTGAGTCCAAATCATATGGGCAAAATATTTAACCTCTCTTAGTTTCTAAGTCCTCATTTGTAAAAAAAAAAAAAAGGGGGGGAGGGCACAGCTAGGTGGTGTAGTAGATAGAGCACCAGTCCTGGATTCAGGAGGACCTGAGTTCAAATCCAGCCTCAGACATTTAGTAACTGCCTAGTAGTGTGACCTTGGGCAAGTCATGTAACTCCATTGCCTTAAATTTCAAAAAAAGGATATAAAATAAGTGCCTACCTCATAGAGTTGTTGCACCAAATAGGTGTTTTGCAAACTGAAAGTCCTATAAAAATTCTCTTTTTTATTATTATATGTCCCCATTTCACATATAAGAAAACTGAGGCTAAACCAAGACGTTAAGGGAGTTGCCAAGAGTTGCACAGTTAGTATCAAAGATGGGGATTGACTTGTTCTCTTGACTTTGTTTTTACTACATAATACTCACTCTCTCAAGAGGCTCATGATCCTTTCCTAAGAAATTAGAGGTATGTGCAACAGAATTAAAAAAAAAAACTCAGCAGGAATTTGGGGGAAATGAGGAGAAAGAATATTGCCTTCACCCTAACAGCTTCCAAGCAGCCAGAAATCTGGGCTTTGTGGACAAATAGTGTCACCACCAGCATCAGCACCAGCACCAGTAGAGACTTCATTCTCAGAACTCATAAAACCTTCTAGGAATACTTATCTCTTTGGAACTCACAGCTACTTATTCTAGGATTTTTTTTCTAAGTTTCCCTTTTTTAAATACAAATTTCCTCTTTAAGATATGATTGCAAATGGGAAGTGGGTCTTGGTATTCCAAGGGTGTATATGATACATAGTCCCAGATATCCTAGGGATGAGAAGAATCCAGAAAACTAAAGAGAATGAGAAAATTGCTCATGTCATCCCTAGGCATCCCTGGACAAACAAGGATTATCTCTGAGCATCTATGTCTTTTGCCTGTCGCAAGACTCGGGGTGGGCAGCATGCCCATGTTCTCTGGTGCATTATGGGATCAGGGGGGAGCAAAGTACACATCTTCTCAGTCTTTGGGGGTCTGACAATGGGTAAAACGCTAAGAAAGGGCAGAGGTCCCTGGCCCCCTGCTGGCAGAGCTATTTCAACTGAGAAAAGTCAATTAAAGAAAGTCACTATTTTCTCAGGTGTTAGGATTGTGTTGTTGCTGCTGCCTGTTAAGTTTTATTGATGACTTTTAGTTTCACACAATCATTTCTAACTGTACACACCTCCCCATCTACACACACACACACACACAAAATGTTTCAGTGAGCCTTCCTCTGCAGCAAAGAAACACAATAAACCATTACTCAAAACAAACATATCAACTCATCTCACATAGTATATAATATTCAAAACTCACAGTCCCCCACTACTCAAAAGATACTGTTTCTCAAGAGAGAGAAGATAAATTTAAACTAGGGCTGGCACATGTTACTGAGAAGATACAAGAGTGACAAGAAACAGATGCAGAAAATAAAAAATGACTTCTAAAGAGTCACAAAAAGAAGGCATTTGATATGAGAAAAATAGAAAATCTTATAATGTATGAATGATTGATAATGGATATCCCTCTGGAGGTATAGAAATATTAGGAAGGAAGGGGAACAGGTATTTATTATGCATCTACTATGTACAGGCATTGTACTTGTTACTTTACACATATCATCTCATTTAATATTTGCAACAATCCTCCAGGCAGGTCATCTTATTATCTCTATTTTATAGCTGAAGAAACTGAGGTTGAATGACTTGCCCAGAGTCACACATCTGGGGTTGAATTTGAGCTCAAATCCTCCTGACTCCAGATCCAAGGCTCTATCCACCGCTCCACATACCTTCTTCTAGATGAGCCTTCACATTAGGTTTCCAACTACAACCTAAGTAGAGTGGGAAACGGGGGTGGATAAAGCTATATAAAGAAGGTTGAAAGGCAGCTAGGTGATGCAGTGGGTAGGGCACTGGCCCTGGAGTCAGGAGGACCTGAGTTCAAATCTGGATTCAGTCATTTAATAGTTCCCTAACTCTGTAACCTTAGACAAGTCACTTAACCCCATTGCCTTACCAAAAAAAGAAGACAACAAAGAAGGTAGAAAAGACCACAGGATTGTGGCTGGGAGCAATTTAGGGGTCATCTATTCCAATTCTCTCATCGACAGAGAGATTGAATCTAAGGTAACACAGTAGGTGGAAGGGCTGAGTATGAATGCAGATCTGGTGACTCCAGAACTTTTCAATGCAGTCAACTGACTTAAGACTAAGATGCTGCAAAAGAGAAAGGGTTTAGTTATTTTTGTTGGAGAACTGTGGAAAGTCTAGGCCATTCTGCAATGATCTCACTCTGGAAGAATTACAAATGCAAAAGGGTCATAAGGAAGAATCAGAAATGGGGCCCCAGTCTCCATCCCTTTGAAATCACTAAATAAATAAAACTAAGCCTTCAAGGACCCAATTAAGTGCCTCCCACATGTTACAGAGTTGGATTTTGCTGATTCAAGTAAGTCTTTCGTGCTACACACAGATGGCCACCTGGCTGGCTAGGGTGGGGGAGGTCCTATGAAAGCAATGGGCAGAGATACTGGAATGGTTTGTCATTTCCTTCTCCAGCTCATTTTACAGAAGAAAAACTAAGGCAAACAGAGTTAAGTGACTTGCCCAGGGTCCCATAGGTAGGACGTGTATGAGGATAGATTTGAACTCAGGAAGATGAATCCTCTTGACCTTGAGTCCAACTGTGTCACCTAGCTGTCTAAAAATATATAGATGCTAAGCCTAAATTAAGTGATTGTTAGCTGGAAAGAACCTCAGAGGTCATTTAACACAATCTCCTCATTTACAAATAGGAAATTGAGCCCAAAGAGGTTAAGTGACCTAGGCTATATGATCCAAAGCCACATTTGCAATGCTTCAGTTTTCTCATGTTTAAAAGCAAAGAGTTACACTCAAAAAACTTCAAGATACCATCTATGTATAAATATATAATCTTTACCTTGTCTACTTCAGTCATCTACTGGTCCAAATCTTGGACTCCCTACTAAAACTTAAAGACAGTAGCAAACCACAGTAGTTCTTAGCCCATTTGCCTTTGCATTAGTGGTATATACTGGCACAGAAATAATAAATTAATATGTCACCTAAGTAGCCTATGTAGATGCCTGCTGCTAGAGGACAACATACTGTAAATTGAGAGTTATGGTAAGGAAATGATTAGGTACATAGAAAATACACTGAATGGAAATTTACTATATATGAACATTGCATACATATTATATACAGTATCTGGTCTAATTTTCAGGCAAATTTTTTCATTAAGGGAAGAAATGTTAGGACACTTTCCTCCATTCTCTCTTTCCTTTTCCTTCTGAATAGATGTGAAAAGTAAGTTGTCTAGCTTAAGAAAGGGTAATTAGTAGGGCCAGTACCCACCAATACCGTTAAAAATAAGTTGGTGTAGAAAAACAAAGCTAGGAGAAAAAAGAGCAGAGGAAAAGAGAGAGAGCATAGGAAGAAGGGGGGGGGGCGAGAAAGAAAGGGGGATTGGAAAGGGAGCTAAAAAAATTACCATGGTCATCAAAACAAAAGAGAAAGACTGAGAAGAATTTTTCTGCCTTCATTTTTCACATTAATCTTTGGGATGAATGGCTGTGAAGATTTTTATCTAAATTTCCTTCACATTTTAAAAAACTCTCCTCTGTAATTTTTGGAATAGTATTCTAAGTGTCTCTCAACATGCATAAGGATATGCATATGTGCTTCTAAATTCCCAGATGGTGAAATAAGTACATACAGAGGGGAAAAAAATCCAAGCTCTGCTAGACCTTTATAAGAGAACCTTTCATAGGGCATATCAAGTTCTCGGATCAATCTTTGAAAACTAGAAATCCACATCTCTATTTAATTTCCCTCTATTTCTCTCTGTCTCTGTCTCTGTCTCTGTCTCTGTCTCTGTCTCTGTCTCTCTCTCTCTCTCTCTCTCTCTCTCTCTGTTACTTCCTATGGCAGACAATTAGAGCTATCTAAATAAATAAAAATTACTGTATATCTAAGACCCTCCACTGACATTCTCCTCTGAGATCTCAATTTGATGAGTCTAAGAAATAATAATAATAAATTCTACAAATTCATACCAACAGCTTTGACAAGTTCTAAATCAATCTAGAAAACTTTCAAGCACCAACCAGGTGAGTAACTGTATATCTTTTGTTCAAGGACCAGGCCAGTTAAGTGCATAAACCCTCATCAGCAAAAGATTTCCATATCTAGGGCAGCTAGGTGGCGCAGTGGATAAAGCACTGGCCCTGGAGTAAGGAGTACCTGGGTTCAAATCTGGTCTCAGACACTTAATAATTACCTAGCTGTATGGCAAGCCACTTAACCCCTGTCCACTAAGAGGTAGAAAGAAGGGGCTCCACTCTGGTGGAAGATTACCTGCAGATACAAATGTAGTCATAGAGTCTTGAAGGGTTAAAGACAAGATAGGTAGCAGCCTGGAGCAGTGAACAGAGCCCAGTGGCTCTGGACTCAAAGTATGAACTAAGTTTGAATCCCAACTTAATCACTTACTACCCTGGATGATTTTACATAAGTCACTCACCCTTTCTGAGACTCAGTTTCCTCACTGATAAAATGAAAGGCTTGAATGAGATGATCTTATGGTATCCTTCAGTTTTAAATCTATGAACCCAGGTGAATGACCAAATAACAACAACAATAATAATGATAACTAACATTTATATAATCATACATTTTATCTCATTTCATTCTCACAACCCTATGATGTAAATGATAAGTATAAGATATATTATATCCCTTTTACAAATGGTAAATGTCCAAGGCTACACAGATAATAAACACCTAAGGCAGGACTTGAACTCTGGTCTTCATGACTCCTAGTCCAACATTCTATCCCCTCAGTCACCTAGTTGCAAAAGAGAATAAGGAACAGAACAAAAGAGAGAAACAGGGAAGGGAGAATACTTGGCCTGAAGAGATCCTGATGTTAAGAGATCGAGAATGAGGAAATTTCCTTGGGAGGTAGAAAGCATTTCAGGAACTGACCAAGGGTTAATCTGGAGGGGACTGTAAATGTTGATTCCAAAGCTGGTTGGTCAAACTAAAGATAAATCTGCAGATGGGGCTCCCAATCCTCCCCCCAACCCAGAACAAATGCTAAGAGGTTTAAATAGTCCCAAAATATACAGTTACACACAGATGCAACCCAGGCAGACTGAGACTAACACTTACAAATGCCATCTTAGTAGTAAAGACTAAGACAGACGTCAAACTCTGCATTCCAGCTCCAAGGGAATCAAAAATAGCTCACATTTATAGAGTACATTTATGGAACACAGCATAAGCACTTTTCATCCATTAAGTTCATTTAATTCTCACAAAAGCCCTATGAGGTAGGTAGAGCAATCAGTGTTCCCAATTTTACTGGGGAATAGATCAAAATTTAGATAAACTATGTAATGTGACCAAGGTCATGCTGTGTTTTATAGACATAGCACTTTGGACCTAGAAAGTGCCTTACAAATCATTGTGTACAGCCACCTAACTACTCCTAGCCTTTTCTAGAGGAGAAAGCTAAAAGTTGAGGGCATGGAATTTAAAACATGGTTTACAACCTTAAGAGAGCAATTAGGTGGTTCTGAGGATGGAGAAAGATGAGAGTTCAAATCCAACCTCTGACACTTAGTAGCTATGTGACCTTGGGCAAATTACTTAACCCTGATAGCCCCATATCCAGGGCCATCTCCAGTCTCTCATAGGAGGAATAGAACACATACATTAAATTTAGGGTAACCTGAGGCAGCTAGGTGGCACAGTGGATAGAGCACTGGCCCTGGAGTCAGGAGGGGCTAAGTTCAAATCCGATCTCAGACATTTAACAATTGCCTAGCTGTGTCACCTTGGGCAAATCATTAACCCTACTGCTTTAAATAAATAAAATTTTTAAAAAAATTTAACTTGAGGAAGGAAAAAATATCCACAGCTGGTAAGGAAAATGGGAAATGAATATGGGAAGGTTCAAAAAGGAGTTGGTTCCTGAGCTGACTTAAAGTCATGATTTTAAAAATGAAAATGAGGATAGAAGATTTTCGGTAATGGCTTGGAGCCTTCCCATACCAACTCACAAGAACTGACAGTAAAACTTCAGTGTGAGCATTTACAACTTAGAAATCTGGAAATCCAAAAATGCTGTGAATTTGAGCTTGATGTTGATTGTCTAGACTTAAGAAAATGATTGAGAAAATGTTAATAATAGAGATTAACTTATTTTCCTTCCAGAGATCTGGTGAAACATTTACCTTTGAATTCATTCCAAGCATTTGTGCAAATTGACTCAAATGTACAGAGGCAAGAGATGGAATGTTAAGTTCAGAAAACAGAAAGTTGAGTTTAATTCAAACAAGAGTGTGTTAAGGACAATAAAATGAAACATCTGTGAAATAACAATAGTCAGCATTTACATAGTGCTTTAAAGCTGAGAAAGTGTTCTATATATGCCATCTCATTTGATTCCCACAATAACCATATGAGTTAGTGCTATATTAGCTCTATTTTACAGCTAAGTTAAGTGACTTGTCTAGGGAAACAAAACTAGAAAATGTCTGAGGCAGAATCTGGATTCAGATCTTCCTCATTCTAAGTCTATCACTGTGGTAAAAAAAATCTGAAATGCTCGCTAAGCTGAGGAGCTAATATTTTATTGTGGAGATAATAGGGAACTGATGACAATTTCTGAGAGTTGCAGTAACATGGTCAGAACCTTGCCTTGGGAGAAGTAATCATTTTAATAGCTTTACAGAAAATGGATGAGAGGAGAAAGATTGGATGTAAAGACATCAATAGTCCAAGTAAGAGGTAAAGATAGGACAAACTAAAAAAAACTGATATCTTATTGTCCGATCTTGCTATCTCTTATTCTTTGTTTCTTCCTTAAGGATATGGTTTCCCTCTCATCACATTCAATTTGGATCAATGTATACCATGGAAATAATGTAAAGATCGGCACATTGTCTTCTGTGGGGACAGGGAGGGAAGTAAGATTAGGGGGAAAATTGTAAAACTCAAAATAAATAAAATCTTTAAAATAAAAACAGAGAGGAAAAACTAGGGTTGGTTGTGGGTCAGTGAGTGGGGAGAAAGGGGTAGAAGCAAGAGATAATGTGGAATATATTGGCAAAACTTAACAACTTACTGGATATAAGGAGAGAAGAATATAGGAAGAATGCTAATGACTGGGTGACCCAGGGGGTGGTGGTGACCATGACATAAATTGAAAAGTTTGAAAGAGGGGAAGGTTTAGGAAGAAAGATGATGACCAGGGCAGCTAGGTGCACAGTGGAGAGAATACTAGCCCTGAAGTCAGGAGGACCTGAGTTTAAATCCGACCTCAGACACAATAATTACCTAGCTGGGTGACCTTCAGCAAGTCACTTAACCCCATTGCCTTGAAAAAAAAAGAAAGAAAAGAAAAGAAAGATGATGACCACAATTTTGTACATGTTGAGTTTGAGCAATGGGAAAGGATATCAAAGGAAAGATTTCTAGGAGCCATTTGACAACATAGGAATGGAATACTGTAGAAAAATTAGGGCCAGAAGCATTAATTTGAGTATCCAGCGGAGCTAAATTAGATCATCAAAGGAGGTAATATAAAGGAAAAAGAGTGGAGGACCCAGGAAAAAAAATCTCAGAAGGTAGAAGGCAAAAGGAAATATGATGAACCAACAAAGGAAACTGAGTAGTTGAATAGAAAGAGGAAAAAAAGAAAAGAGCAAATTATGTAAAGCAATAGAAAAGAAAGCATGCAGGGAAGAGAGGGTGGTCATCTGTGTAAAAAGTTATAGAGAGGTTAAGGAGATAGATAAAAGTCCACTGACAAGGAACATATAATAATAATTATTATTTTTTGTTATTGTAAATAACATTTACAAAAATGAGAGTGAACACTGGTAACCTCAAGATAGTCATCTCAGTTGAGTGTTGGGGATGAGACCAGATTGTATATTCAGAAATTAATCTTAGTCCCAAAGGAATAATCACATCAACAAGAACACAGGAACACCAGAGTGCCATTAATCCCCTTCAGGAAAAACAAAACAGAAATCCAGACGTTACATGTGCTTGCATTAAAGGGTGAGGATACCCACAGGGCTAGACCTGAGTAATAATGAGGTACATGTGCTCTGTGACTGAGAGGCAAACAGCATATATGAGATTAAAGAAGATAAAGAGCCTTACAATGACATTTGGGTTCATCTTAACACAGTGTAATGGGAAAAGTACTGGGTTTATAGTCAAAGAATCAAGAATGTGCACTCAAAGCCACCACTTCCTACCTGAGTGACTTTGGTCAATGCCCATCCCTTCTCTGGGCCCATTTCCTTATCTGTGAAGTGAGGAAATTATACTAGATACTTTCTAGGGGTCATAGTTAATGTTCTAATACTCTGTGACCTTTATAGGTACTGGAAGATGAAAATAAATTTAGAAACATTATTGAATTTCATAATTGAAAGTAGCCTCAGCAATCATCCAATCCTCTTCATGTGTGAACAAAAGGCCTTCTATAGAAGACCTGGCAAGTGGGCAATTACCCAGCCTTTGTCTCAACAACAGCAAAGACCTCCAGAAAAGGGAAGACCAACTAAAGCCTCTTGAGGCAGCCTATTCTACTACTAAATAGCTTTCACTTAATGGTTCTCAAGCGCAATTTTTTTTAGCCTTAAACTCCAGAAAGATAGCTATCACACATGCAATTTCAAATATTAAGTGGTAGCACACACACCTAGCTAAAGCTGATGGTAACCCTTTCAGAACCACTGTTTTCTGCAACATCCTGCTTCTGATCATGAAAGCCATGCTCCTCCACCTTTTAAATACCTGAAAACAGCAACTATCATACCTCCTCAGGACCCCCTGCCCCTGGGGTGCCTTCCCCCCCAATTGGATGGAAATCCATTTGGGTGAGATCCACTAAGATCTTCCACTTAAGATGGTGACCCAGGGAGTCATATCATAATTTCTTACCAGGTTTATAGGATTTCGTTAGTGCCACCCCAGCACATACCATCCCCTTCATCTCCTTTTCAGTTTTTTATCATGTGCTATCTTCTCCTATTAGACTATAAACTTCTTGAGAACAGGGACTGTCTTCTGGCTTTCTCTGTATCCCAGGTGCTTAGCACAGTGCCAACTACTTATAAACTATATATTGGTTATCCTGTCCCTCCTAAGGCTTCTCCATTCTAAATATGTCCCAGCTCCTTCAACTCATCTTCATAGACTTAAGGCTCCTTCACTCTCCTGGTTGTCCTTACCATTATACAATCTATTGATAATACAGTACAATTTGATAGTACAGAACAAAAGGACAGCAACATTTACTGATGTCTGTTTTTAAAATGCGGCACCAAAACTGAAAACAACACTGCAGATTTGGTTCAACTAAGCCAGAGTATAGTGGGATCATCATCTCCTTATTTAGATGCTATACCTCTCCCTGCTGAGATCTTTTTGATTTCTTTCTTTTTCCTTGTATTCCCCTATTGTTTCCTTTCTGACTCCTTTCACTTTAATCGTCATTTCCCTGAGGGACTGGATCTCAAAACTGTCTCAGTCTCCTCCCCAGTTGGGGAATTCATTTTGAGTGTAAAAACAACCAAAGTAGAAGTATGGATGAACAATGCATTGCATTATCATTTCAAGAAATGGCCTAGATTACTGGTTTGGCACATTGATTCTTATAAATTATTGACTCTTTTTTCAACAGGGTTGCTTTTATGTTCATTATAGCTATTTATGTGGCATCAACTGGAGGCCTTTGGTAATTAGCTGAAGGTCTTGTTGTCTACCCCAAGTGACTCCTGGGGGGACAGAACTGGTCTCAGCCAGATGCCAGTTCACTTTTCCTCAGGTTTGTGTGGAGCACACTTTATTTATGCTGCCATCCTGCCCCAGTTCCCTAGCTTATAACACACTACTGTTATGCTAGAAACCCAGCCAAAGCAATTTTCTGCTTTTTGCTTTTCTGGGATATGAGGCAGAGGGAGGGGTATAGGAAGCTGAGTTTGTTGCAAATCCAGCAAACCTGGAGTTAGCTTGCATAGCCCTATCAGAGCATGGTCAGCAAGAAAGGAGGGGTGCTGAGTGAATACCCCTGGGGCTTAGGGATTGGTCTTCTCTGCCATCAATTCATCAGATTTTTAACATCTTAAGGGTTCTTGTGTCTTAGAGCATGGAGAAAGTTGAAATTGCCTTATCTTTTGAGCAGAATTCCTACTTTGGAGAAGCTGAAGAGGCAATGAAGATCAGAACAAGTATCCAGACCTTCATCTGATTGGCCACATGACTTTAATGCCTGCTGTGCCTCTCAATGCAACCAGTGAAAGCATTTCCCTTCTTGGTTGACATATCATACTGTTGATGCACATTGAGTTTCTGGAACATTTAAAAAAGCCTAGATCTTTTTCAGAAAAAATGTTTTCTAGAATGCCTCCCCCATCTTGTACTTAAGATTTCTTGAGCCCAAATATGTGACTTTCCATCTATTCCTATTATTCTTCATCTTAGTAAATCTGGTCCAATGGTCTGATCGCCAAGGTCTTTTTTAGACCTTGATTCTGCCACTGAATGTTTACACAGGCTACTTCTGACTACTTCCCCCAAAGGAAAGAATAGAAACCTGTAGAAAGAAATATCTAGAATGACTATAAGAGTAACCTCTCACATCAAAGAAATTCTACAAGACTTTCTATTAATACATATCTATCCTGCTTTTGAGTAGTATATTCAAAGGCACCTGAGACTTGGTTATCCTCAGTTGATTCACTTCTAAAGGACTCAAATTTCCTTTGTTTACTTCAGCATAAAGCCCCATAGACCCTAAGCCATTGGGTACTCTGAATCTATCTCGAGTCAATGTTGAGTAGGTAATCTGAGTTATGGAAGCATGTGCTTTTTCCAGAATCAGACTAGGACTATGGGAGTGGCAGAAAAGCAGGAGAACATCTTGTATCTGTGTGTGTGTGTGTGTGTGTGTGTGTGTGTGTGTGTGTGTGTGTCTATGTATGCACATGCGCGCATGTGATGTCTGGATGCTATTAATAAAGTTTGTAATTAGATTAGAGGTCACTGTATTCATCTTCCTTGAGATCCAGAATTAGACTAATACAAATGTGATAATTAGCCCTTCCTGATTTGGGGGAGGGAGATAACAGAAAAAATGAAATGATTGGTACAATGTCAAAGCAAACCAAAGGAACCAATTCAGGACTGTCAGAGTTGGGACATTCATTGTGACTTATGTGAGGATTTCCTAGCATCAGAGATATAGAATAAGAGAAAATTTGAGAGATCCAGTTCAACTGCCTCATATTGCAGAGAAGAAAACTCGAACCCAGAGGGAAATGACTATCCAAAAACCATAGAGAAAGTCAGTGGCAGGGTCAGGACTTGAACCCAAGTCTCTTGACTCCTGATTCAAGGCTTTAAACTTGATCTGTTTGACACACAAGTTTACTAAGTTTTAAAATTTAATAGAGAGAAAAAGACAGAAGGAGACAGGAAGAAAGAGAGGGAGAGAGAAAGAGAGAGAGAGAGAGAGAGAGAGAGAGAGAGATTCCACTGCACAACAGTTCAACTTTGGGAAAATTTAGTCATATTTCTCTTAGGAATAAGCTGGAGCATCAGGGATTAACTTATGCCCAGATTCACAGAAAACTCCAACCCCTCTTTTGGAGAAGGGAACTGTGTTAAAATTTTTGAGGCCCAAACAGGGGCTGCAGCAAACCAGAACCAGGTTGGAGAAGGAGGTGTGTAAATGTGTATTTTTGTATTTTGATGGATTATTTCCCTCTGCCTTTATTAACAACCAGGCAGTTCAGTCAAGCTCCCACAATCAAGAAACCCAACTATCCAGAGTAAGATTGAGGATGACTCTAGATCCTTAAATAACCATATTGTTTTGAATAAAAGGTACTCACCCCCAAATCTGTCTTATGTGGACAGATTGTTACAAGGACAAGTTTTTTTGTGTGTTTTTTCTTTTGATTAAAAAAAATCATAGGATCATAGAATGTCAAAGACAGAAGGGACCTTCCCCCGCACCCCAAGTCCCTTCATTAAGAATTATCTAGTACAGCTCCTTCACAAGGCCCATTTTATTAGAAATACAGCTCTATTCAGAGGTGGTCTGCATTTAGATAAGGGACTCAATCTGGGGGTCATAAACAAGTTTCAAAAAAACTGATATAAATATGTCAATATAGTTTCTTTCATAATCTTGAGTATTTCATTTTATGCATTTAAAAATATAATTCTGAGAAGGTGTCCATGGACTTTACCAGAGTGTCCAAAGAGTCCTGTGCACACACTCATTTACAAAAACAGGTAACTAACCTCTGATGCACATCATTATGCAAATTAAAGCAAAAAGTCCTAGAAATTTTGATAAATTTGTACATCACTCTATAATCACTGAATAAAATTTAAAAAAAAACATAGCCTGGAAGTCAGGAGATATGGTTTCTAATTTTAAGGTATTCTAGGAGTGGGATTCTTCCCACATGTGGAAATGCTCTATCTACTTATCTGTACAATAATAAAGATGATAATTTAGAGGTCTGGATAGATAATCTCTGGAGGTTTCTTCCAACTATCTGTGATATTATAAAAGCCAGGTTTTGGAAATTGGGTTTTAGCCAAACTACCCTGAGGGTTTCTGGCCAAGGTAAGACCTGCTTCTTACTTAACCACCTTTCTGCCAGTCTCCAATCATAGCAAGAAGGCATTCAATGACTCCTCTGTTCTCTACTACTGGCAAATATGACCACCACTTCTGAAGGACCAGAACCTAAGACAGAGGGACTCACCTTTTGGTTTCCCCTTCTTCTCCTTTTTAGAGATACAACCCTGACCACCTGCTGCCGCTGCCCCTGCTGCAGGGCTCCTCTTGGCTGATCTGGGCATCAAGGGGTCCTCACCCAACTTCCCGTCATCTTGTTCTGCCTCTTGTACTGCTTGGAGAAGGATGGGAAGAGCAGAGTTGGGAGAGCCAGAGATGAACAGAGAAATGAGAGTCACACAAGGGATAGATTACAGGATTAGACTGAAAAAGACATTTTCAGACATGGTCAGCATGCTGATGAGATCTAATTGACTACATTCATCTGGTACAGTCAGTGTAGTATAGCAGTTAGAGAGTCAGACCCAAAACGTAGAAGACCTCGGTCTGGTCTGACATATATTGGTTGGTGACCCTGAGCAACTTACTTAATTTCTCAATGTTCTGGTCAACTCTAAAACTATAAATTACAGAGATAGTATTGGCCTACACTGTTCTCTTCCTCACCTAGAAGTTCCCTTGTACCAAATACTTCACAATCCAGTCTCCATCCCCTATTCATTTAATTTTAGATGAGCTTCACATGCAACTCACCTCCCAACACAGAGCTGGTGAACTAAAGTTACAAATGAGGCATTCATTTTTGGACAGGGTCAATGAGGGAACTTATTTTGCTTGACCATGAATATTTGCTACAAGAATTTTGTAGTTATTTTTTTGTATTTTGGTGGGAGAAGGGAAGGGATTAAAGGTTGAGGATGGGGGTCCCACTATTCCCCCCCAAAAAAAGAGAAGAGAAGAGGCAGGCCAGAAGGAATCACAGACAAGCATGATGGCCTTGAAAGTTACATATTAATTTGATATATAACTAAAATTAAAAGCAAACTTTACATAGGAGAGATTAGCAGTTCTATAAACAATCCTCTTCTTCTCTTCTCTAATTTATGGAAATGCTCATTTTCTTTAGTGTTTGTTAAATTCAGAATTTTAAAAATTAAATGAGATCATTTAAAAAAATGAAAAGATCAGTAAAATATTTTAAGAAATAAACAGAAGAAAACAAAAAATTCAAAAGGGGACATGAACAGCAGTTTTTATTTGAGCACTTCTGAAAAATAAGCTATATATAACAGAATTCAACTTTTCAAATATAACATATGTTCTTTATATACGAAATGTTTGTTTGTTTACAATGGTCAAGTTCAGAATTTCAAGAGGAAAAAGAGAATCAAGGAGATGCTTGCACTGGTAGTAAGCCCAACTTGAATAGGGATGGATTGCATCATTAAGCCCTCTACCCAGTAGGATCTTCAATGAAGGCAGATCCTATGAGCCTATGTGTCCTAACCACCAAGCACAGGATGAAGGAGAAGAAGAAAAAGGAACAAAGGACATGGGATCTTAGGGATATTATATAGCAGAATGGAGCCCTTGAGGCCATTTTGTTCATGTTCCTGGCCAAGGCAAGAAGAGAGATGTCATGGTTCATGGTGTCTCTATCTGAAACCACACTGGAGTAGTAGCAGCCCATTCCATTATGGAACATTTCTAATTGTCAGCAAGTTACTCCCCAAAGTGAATCAAAATCTGCTTCCCAGTGACTTCAAATAGAGACTCAGAGAAATGCCATTACTGGAAGAGGACTCTTTGTCAAGAGTCTGAAGGGATCTGAGATCATCAAAGAAGACAAATTCCCTGTTAACAGATGAGAAATTTCTGATGTCAAGAGAGGATGATAAGCTCCACAGAAGCAGAGCCAGGACTACTCTTCTTTTCCATAAACTGTATAAACTTCCATGGCAGAACAGAAAAAGAATGGGGCTTCTCTCCATCCACAAGGTAGCTCATATCCATACCTTTGCCTTGTCTGTGCCATGTGCCTAGAAAGAAATCTTCCACTCCTTCATCTCTTGGAATTTTAAACAGCTCAAATGCCGCCTTCTATAAACCAAGTCTGCCTGATCCTATTAATGACTAATACTGCCATCTTCCTATCAAATTATTTTGTGCTTGTTTCATGTCTTTTGTATTTATTTATCTGTAAAATGTTGGAGAATAAAATAGTTTAGGATAGGAACTATTTCAGTTTTTCCTCTGTATCTCCATTAACTACACACTGTCTAGCATATGGCAGAGGTTGAATAAATATTTGTTGCATTAAAATGAGTCAATTCTCTGGAACTTTGTCCACTAGGGAAGGTCTGACCCTATGGGAATTTCTATAAGGGAGCTCAGTCCATGCCAAAGTCAGGGTTTCACCCTGAAGGAACAGGATGGAACTGAGCTGGAAGGATTCTTAGGGATCACTTAGTCCAGAAGAATTCTTAACTATCTTTGTATAATGGACATGTCTTGCAATCTGGTGAAAGCTATAAACTCCTCTCTGAATAATGTTTACTGTCACATTCATAACTGAAGGAAATGCTGAAGTTAGAGGTGAGTAAAAATTAAGGATATTGGAGGTTTTTAATCCATATTCATTGAACCCTTTAATTCTATCCATTGACCACATAGATGTCCTAGGTTAAGAACACCTGATCTAACCTAATTCCTTAATTTCGCCATGCAGGGGAAATGATATGACCAAAGTCAGACAGTGGTAACAGAACTGAATTCAAATCAAGGACCTCTCCCTCTAAATCATACTAGGATATTCCCTTAAATGACTAAGCTTTCAATGCTAGGATGTACAATCCCCTGGAATGATGATAGTAAGCAAATATAACAAGCGAGAAGCCTAGCCTTAGCCAAGGTGAATTGGACTTAGAGCTACCTAGCAGGTAGTTAGTGAAGAAATTTTGGAAAAGAAATAGGACTAAGTAGATGTTTGGAGATTCTCTACACAGTAATGATGATTCAAACCAGGAAAAAAAGATGAGATCATCAAAGAAGGAACATGGAGAAAGGACAGAATTTTGGGGGATACTTACAATGGAGGGGAGTCAAGATGTGAAAAAGCAGTCAAAGAAGCAGGAAGCCTGAGTAGATGCCCACTGAATGGTTTCACATGGAGTATAGATGTGTGCTTTGGAAACTGAAATTGTCTCTGATCCATTCTAGGAATCACGGGAATTCTGCTACCTTCTTCTCTTTATGGAGGGACTCTAGCCTCCTTAGAGAGGCAAAGGGAAGGGGGAAAAGAAGGGGATGGCAAAGAGAATATGAGAACCAGTGTGACTGGAGGCTCTATTCCATAGCTCTGTCACTGACTACTAGAAATCCCCATCTCAAACTCCACATGCCCAAATCTGATCTCATTGTATATTCCCCAAAATATTTAGGCTTCCCAATTTATGAGGGGTTACCACCACCTTTCCCAGCTCTGTTCTCAACTATCTCTTAAAGCATTTTATAAACATGGGTTACTATTCTACAGACCTTTAACAGACACAGTTCCAAAACTGGCCAGCAGATGTTGCCAGTGGCTCACACAAGGAGGTTAGAGCTGGCTTTGAGTTAACTCAATATTACATTTTACATTTAGGGAAATTAAGTTCTAGAAAAGAGAGGGATCTACCCTCTCTTGGAATCTTTAACAACTTCAAGAGTCAGCTCAAGTGCCACCTTCTATACCAAACCCTTCTGATTCTATTAATGATCAATACTGCCATCTTCTTACCAAATTATTTTGTGCCTGTTCATGTATGTTGTATCTATTTATAAAATGTGTGTCATGTCCAAGGCTCTTTTGTCCACCTGAGCCCAGTTTTGGAACTGTGACTGTTGAAGGCCACCTGTAGAATAGTAACCCATGTTTATAAAATGCTATAAGAGATAGGTGAGAACAGAGCTGCGAAAGGTGGTGGTAACCCCTCATAAATTGGGAAGCTTAAATATTTTGGGGAGCAGACAATGAGATCAGATTTGGACATGTGGAGTTTGAGATGGGGATTTCTAGTAGTGGTAGTTCACTGACTGCTAATCTCAGTATTGGGAGTGGGATAGGGGAAAGTTGTTGCTCTCCTAGAAGCAATTTCTGCGTAAGTCTAGAGCCCTGATAACATCTCAGTCCTGAGTTGAATACTTTGGAGACCTGGGCCATCTCCAGTCATCTTGACCTTTGTCTTATCACTGGTCTCTATTGACTCTGAAGGAAAGAGTAAGGCCGATGACTTCGCACAGCTCTGCCTAACTCAAATTCATTTCATGCACAAGTCATCACCTTTGTTTTGTCATTAGTCCTCTTTGAAAAAGAAAGACAAATAACAACTTTGGAGTCCTACCATCTCCTTTCTCCAAACCATGTGTAGTCAAATGAACTAGGACCTTACAGTTGGCCTTGAATGCCAAAGCAAAGTCCAAACCTCTTATGGATAGTAGAAAATATACCTCCCATTTTAATAAAACTTTTTTTAGGTTTTTTCAAGGCAAAGTGACTTGCCCAAGGTCACATAGCTAGGTAATTATTGTCTGAGACCACATTTGAACTCAGGACCTCCTGACTCTAGGATCAGTGCTCTATTCACTATAACACCTAGCTTCCCCCCTTTAATAACACTTTTACAAGAGCCCTATGATGTAGATGTGTTATTATCCTCATTCTACAGAAGAAACTGAGACTCAGAGAGGAAACCATATTCACATACCTAGTATAAGAACCAAGATGTCAAGTCAGGTTGCCTACCTTCAAAGAAGAGGCAAAAAAATATAGTTGAAAGAATGCCACATTTGAAGTCTGGAAGACTTCAGTTGTCCAACCATAGAAATGTCACATAAAACTCTCTGAGCTTCAGTTTCCTCATCTCTAAAATAAGGGAGCTGGACTAGATGGCCTCTGGGGTCCCTTCTGCTCTTGTCCATAATCCTATGTCTTGTGCTCTCTCTCCGCTACACAAAACGGACTTTTTGTCAGTCAATTAATAAGCATTTATTAAACGCCTACTAACAGGCATTGTGAGGCTCCTGTATGAAGAGGATTGCCATGATCACAGTAGTGTGCTAGGAAGATTGCTTAGACTGTTTTAGAATGTATTAGAGAAGGGAAAAGAACAAAGAGAGATGGAAAGACCAATGAGGAAACTCTTACAATGACCAAGGAAAGGACTAATGGAAGCTTGCCAAAGGTAGCAGGCCCAGACAGGAAGGGTAAGATGTAAGGTATCTTGAGGAGGGAAAACAGACAAGATCTGGCAATGTTAAGGGTAAGTAGTGATGAAGAAGGAAACTGGCCAGTCCCTTCTCCCCAGGACCCTTTTCTGTACCTGGAAGAGACCAGTGTTTCATGGATCTGGGAGCACCATTGGCTGGTACTCTAACTAACTACCCAGATCTATCCATGACTGGACAATCAGATCACAGAGGCCTTCTAATCCAATTCCCTCATTTTGCAGATGCCCATGACTTTCACAGGGCAACAGTGGAAGTGTTCATGTTAGGTGTCAAAATTAAGATAGATTTGAACTCAGGTATTCAAACCCCAATATCAATGTTCTTTCTCCAGAAAGACAGATCAGTTAAGGCATAACATGAGTAAAGGGGTGACAGGTTGAGGGAAAGTATGAAAAATTAAATATGCCTTCCCTTAGGACTAGTAAGAATTTTATTTGAGTGAAACTAACTATATGGCAATAATAGCTAATGTTTATATAGTACTTTTTACATAATATAATATATATATATATACATACATATATATATAATAACCCCAAAGGGTTGTAGTGAGAATAAATGAGAATATTTGTAAAGGGCATAAAAAGATTTACAAAGCCCTTTACAAATATTCTCATTTATTCTCACTACAACCTTTTGGGGTTATTATTATCTCCATTTTACAAAGGAGTAAACCAAGGCAGAGAGTGGGTATGTGTCTTGCCCAGGGTCACACAGTGTCACAACAAATGTCTGAAACCAATTTGAAACCAGTCTTCCTGACTCCTGGTTTGATGATCTATCCACTATGACATCTAGTTGCTTTTATATTGTTCTATGTAATCTTATTAACTTCTGTGCAAATTTTATGGTGTGCTTAAGTAGGCCTACTAACATTCAGAATGAATAAAGCTTATTTTTAAAAAATTTCTTTAAAAAAATGGAGAAAGGACAGGGTAATAGTTGGTTGTTTTTGACTTGTAGATATAGGACAGGACCACTCCTTAGAGGGATGTGCTGAGTATGTTATGATGACATAAGAGAGTGAAAGTAGAACTACTGAACTCTTATTTGCTTCTTTTTTTCTGTAAAGAAGAAAAATCTCTGTACTGGAGAGGACAAAATGTTAATGGATAATAGGGAACTACTGACCAATAAGTCAGGAGATAGTTTTTAGTTTTTTTTTTTAAAAAAAACCTTTCCTCAACTGACAAAAGACAGATATGAACTGGGAGGTCTCAAAGGAAGTCATTATCAATAGTCTCATAAAAATACTCTAAATCACTAATAACTGCTCACATCTATCAGACTGGCAAAGTTAAACAAAAAAGTGACACATGTTGGCGGAGCTAAGGAAACAAACACGCAATGCAATCTTGGTAAAATTCATCTAATGCAAACAAATTTTATAGCAGTAACTATTGGATATGATTGCTAATCTCTCAAAGTTTTTAGAGAATGGAATGGTACAGCTTAGGTGGTACAATGGAAAGAACTCAAAGTCTGTTGTCTTGAATTCAAATCTGGCCTCAGATGTTTAGTCATGTGACCCTGGGCAAATTATTTAATCCTTTTTGTCTCAGTTCCCTCATCTGCAAAATGATCTGGAGAAAGAAATGGCAAACTACTTCAATATCTCCGCTAAGAAAAGCCAAAATGGGGTCACAAAAAGTCAGACATGACCAAAAAAACAACTAAACAAAAAGAGAATGGGATAAGTGCCACCAAACTGTTAAAGGATAAATGCTCCAATTTTCAAAATATGGGAAAGTGAATGTACCCAGCAGACAAAGAACCAGTGAACTTTCTGACAAAATTCTAGGGCATATTATTAAAAGAATGTTCAGGAAGCATTAATAAAAAGGAACTGGTGATATCAAAAACAGGTCATCTCAGACTAACCTCATTTCCTTTTTGTCAGGATTACTAGATAGGTAGAACAGGGAAATGCTACAGACAGAGTTTACCTAGATTTTAGCAAAGGATTTGACAAAGTCATATATCATATTAGGTGACAGATTTAGAGCTGTTCACAGAGAAGCCCTAATTTTTACCCATGGGGGATGGCTCCACTGTCAGAGCAGTAGCATTCTCAAACTTTGGGTTGACATTAAAAGGAACCTTAGAGATCAAATCCATTTACAGATCAGAAAAGGTCTGGACACATCTAAGTGTCTTGCTCAAGATCACATTGATAGTGACAGAAAGGACTAGGACAGGAACCCAAATCTCTTCTTCATGTTCTTCCTTTCAAGTTACTCTTTTGGGAAATCTGTAGAGATGGAGACCAGAAGATAGTAAAATTATATGAATTCAGAACTGGTTAAATGAACATGCAAAAGAATAGCCATTTATGGTCCAATTTAAACTTGGAAAGAGGTCCCTAGATAGATGAGTGACCCAGGGGTTTTGTTCAGTTCTAATCTTTTATCAGGGACTTGGATTAAAGGTGGAGATGAAATACTTATCCAATCGAAGCTGTAAAGGGTAGTAGTTAACCCCTAGTTAGTTGCTAGAATCAAAATCTAAAGACTTTGACAGGTAGGACAAGGGGCTAAACTTAAGAAGATAGAAACAAACAGAGATAATATACAAGTTTTGCAATAGAGTCCAAGAAATCAAATTCCTAAGAACAAGATAGAAGAGGCAAGGATAGACTGCAGATTGTCTGAAAAAGATATAGGGGTGTTAATGAACTACAAGGTCAGTCAGAAGCATGACAGTCTACAAGGCTGTCTAAGGCTTCATTGACAGGCATAAGGTTCTGGGGCTTAAGATGTCATAGTCCCATTATACTGTGCTCTGGTCACCCCATTTCTGGACTACTCTATTGAGCTCTGAGCACACAGTTTAAGAAGGACATTGAAAAAATGGAGAGTATCCAGTAGGACAACCAAAATGACACCAGATAATGGTTATGAGTTGAAGGACTAGGGAAGTTCTGATAGTGTCTTTAAAAGTTTGACAAAGACATGGAACACTATTATTCTATTAGAAACCAGGAGGGATGGGAATTCAGGGAATCCTGGAAGGATTTGCATGAACTGATGCTGAGTGAGATAAGTAGAACCAGAAAAACACTGTACACCCTAACAGCAACATGGAGGTGAGGATCAGTCTTGATGGACTTGCTCATTCCAGATAACAATCAGGGACAATTTTGGGCTATCTGCAATAGAAAATACCAACTGTATGCAGAGAAAGAATCGTAGAGTTTGAACAAAGACTATTATGTTTAATTTAGAAAAGAAAAAAGCATTATCTTATTATATAATGCTGCTATCTCTTATATTTTATTTTTCTTCCTTAAGGATAAGATTTTCTCTCTCATCACATTTAACTTAGATCAATATATACCATGGAAACAATGTAAAGACTAACAGACTGCCTTCTGGGGAGGGAGGGAAGGAAGATTAGGGGAAAATTGTAAAACTCAAAATAAATAAAATCTTAAAAAAAAGAGTTTGACAAAGACCATATAACTTGGTCATTAGATTTGTTCTTCTTGGTTCCAGAGGGTAAAACTAGGAGTCAAGATAGAAGTTATCTACCTCTGCATTGGTGGAGGGAGTTTTTTTCACATGGAAGTTCCCTTAAACAATGAAATCAGTTGTCTCTATCCCTTTTCCTTCCACTACTATTCCCAGTTTGATGACCTTTGGTTCATATTTGGAAGTTTCTAAGAAAATATATTTACTCCAGTCCTCATTTGATACAATCCATCCCTATTTAAGAGCTCATCATTCTGATATCTTACAATCTTACATAGCATTGAAATCCAACTCCTGTTCTCAGATAATGTCTTCTTAGCCTACTGCTTTCTCTCTCTCTCTCTCTCTCTCTCTCTCTCTCTCTCTCTCTCTCTCTCTCTCTCTCTCCCCCCTAAGGTTCCTAGCTCCAACAAAGTAATAGTAATAAAAATGTTACTTATACCTTTCGATCTTTCAGCTTCCTGCCCAAGGATTCTTTATCTCTACAGATTCTTTTCAGTACTATTCTGCATTCCCATATGATCAATTCAAGGAGTAGCAATTGTGAGGACTGAAGCATTTCAGAAAATTCTCAACCATGTCCTAGTGTTACAGGCCCTGGCAAGATGGTACACCTTCTGATGGATTTTTTAAGGTTGAAATATAGTTGCATAAATGAAATATAGTTTGTGTCCCTCATCATAGAGCCACTGCTATCACAGTGCTTCCTTTTCTTGTGGGTAGGAACAGATGTTCTTACACATGTTGAAATCCCAAAACTGCTATTTCTTTATTAGATCCAGAATAACTTTTTATTGGATACCCATTAGTTAAGACAACTGGGATGTTATACTTGTAGTCCTGAACTTGGTAAACCTCTTCCTTCAAAATCCTAAGGCTCTATATTACCCTGTAATAATTTTTGTTTAACCCAGACTTCATTGTAGGGAACTCCTAATAAGGAAATTACCTCCATAAATGGCAGTTACCAACTGCTCTGCAAATGATACCCTTAAACTGTAAGCTAATGAGAAGTTAAGTTAAGTGCCCAGGGTCATCCAACCAGGAAGTGTCAGAGATGGGACTTGAACTTTGGATGGTCATCCTACCTCTGAGTCTGACTCTATAACCATTACACCACACTTCTACAATAATAATAGTGGTTATTTATGTAGCATTTTAAATTGCACAAAGCACCTTCCACATACATCATCTCACTTGTTCCTCACAACAGCCTTGTCAGTTAGATACTAGAACAATGTTAGCACAACAGGAAAGGCAATGCAGCTAAGTCAAAAAAGCAAAAAGCATCAAGCTCAAATGATTAACTGAGATAATATCTGTAAAGCACTTTGTAAAGGTGCTATATAAATACTGGCTATTATTAATAATAACAATTACTGTATTAAATGAATTTGTCATGGTGGTGATGATGATGATAGTGGTGGTAGAGGTGGTGATGATGATGATGATTGTGATGGTAGTGGTAGTGGTAGTGGTAGTGGTGGTGACAATTATGATGAAGATGATGGTGATGGCATTGGTGGTGGTGGTGATGGGATGAGGATGATGGTGATGTGATGATGGTGGTGGAGGTGATAGGGGTAATGGAGGTGGTGGTGATGATGATGA
The DNA here is from genome assembly GCF_037893015.1 of Macrotis lagotis. Taxonomy (NCBI): domain Eukaryota; kingdom Metazoa; phylum Chordata; class Mammalia; order Peramelemorphia; family Peramelidae; genus Macrotis; species Macrotis lagotis. The sequence continues at coordinate 236,860,245 of NC_133660.1, read as the reverse complement.
TGATTGGGATGATGAGGATGATGGTGGTGGTGATAAGGGTCTAGTAAAGTTGAGTTTGTACAATTTAAAGCATTTCTAAAGTTGGGTCTAAACCCAGTTTAAAGGCAGTTAGTGCCACATTGGATAGAACATTGGACCTGGATTCAAGAAGACCTGAGTTCCAATCCAACCTCAGACATTTAATAGCTGTTTGATGCTAGGCAAGACACTTAATGACTGTTTGTCTCAGTTTCTTCAGCTATGAAATGGAGATGAAAGAACAGCACCTACTTTCCAGGACTGTTGTGAGGATCAAATGATGTAATATTAATGAAGTACTTAGTACATTGCATATAACATAGTAGGCACTTAATAAATGCTTATTTCCCTCCTTTCCAACCAACAAGAGGTAATGCTGGGCTCCTATAACTCTAGTTCCCATAATCCTGTCTCTTTAATCCCAATAAACTATAATCCCTCATTCAGCAATATTGGCCCAGTAACCCAAAGCCTTTTGGCATTGGTGCCTGGGAGCCATGTTAAAACCTTCTTAAATACCATTGTAGCTGGTGCTACTGTTGCTGTTCAGGTAGGACTCCACCAGGGGGGCCTGCTCCTCAGATTGTCGTGCACGACGTGTTCTCGTGCGGCTGTCGGGGTTGGACTGCACCATCAGGGGCTCTTGGCGCTTCTTCTTTTGTTTCTGCTCCAGCAAAGCCCTCTAAAGACAAAAATCAGGACTAAGAGGTGTTGAGGGGATGCTCACAGGTTTTCCAAGACCCTCTCCATCCTTGCTCCATCTAAGAACCTCACACTACTAGAATTCAAAGGCCCTCTCTACATCTCCGTCTTGGAAGTCAAGGACTATGTCTCCTGTTCAGTCAAGGGTTTCTCTGAGGTCTAGCTGTCTCCCTCTCATAAAAGGACTCTCCAAGAACTGAATTAGGCCTTTCCCACAATCTTACAGTCCCTCCAAACTGGGTTGTGCCTGTCCCTTTGACCTGGGGTTCCCCAAAGACTAGGATGTCTTCCCCCCCCATTATAGACCTGAACATTTCCTAGAACCAGACAATGTCTCCTCCCTCAAGTTGGGTCGTGTCTTCTCTTCAGGCCAACATTCTCTGAGACCAGGGCAATATCTTCTCTTTTGACCTTAGTTTTTCTCACAACAAATACTGTGGAGGAGGCAGCACAAATACTATCACTCGCATTTTACTGAGGAGTAAGTGATCTCCTAAGATCACCTGATTCAAAATGGCAGAAAGGCAGCTTGAAGCTGGGATTTCAGACTCCACATTCCATGTATTTTCTACTACCCTTGCTATCATTCCAAAAGTTTTTGAAACCATTTCCTCTTCTAGGACTGTAAGAGATTAAACTATAAGAGATAAAGGGGCAACTAAGTAGATCACAGTCAGGGAGAGAACACCATGCTCTGGATTGGGTTTTGGTATGCTCCAATTCCCAATATTCCCCCAGACCTATACATTATTTGCAGTCAAAGAGCCTAGGCTCAAAACCTCACTATATAATTTGCTAGTGCTTGACCTTGAGCAAGTGAGTTCCCTGCCCTGGGCCTCCATTTCCCCCTCTATAAAATAAAGGTGCTGAACCAGAAAAATCTCTGAAGGCCCTTTCAGTTCTTGATCTGTGACCTACAAAACTTTCTTTGTTACTCACACCCAGATTTTATGGAGACACATCCCCAACTGGCAGAAGTTCCAAACCACGAGTTTCTGCCTTTCTGAGACTGCAGAAATCCATGCTGTTCATCTAAGTGCTATATGGACCACCTTCCCAATTCCTCCAAGACAGGTTAGCCCCACTCCTCCCACTCACCTGCCTCTCGAGTTTCTGCTGCCGTAGAGTGCTGCCTTCATCATCCAAAACACTGCAAAGAAAGATGTAGGAGTTTAAGTCAGTCTAGAAGACCTGGGAGAGTTAGTGCTACTCCAAAACAGGACACAACTTCTCCAAAAAGCCAACTTGGGGAGGGACAATCCCACAGCCTGGCCTCCTAAGAGACAAGAGCTTTAAGATCATAAGACCAAAAGGTACTAACAACTCCCTAGGGAACATTGCTGGAGAGGTAAATAGGGCTAGGGGCTCAACCCCTGGAAAGGATATACACAGGACATATCAAGGAGGAGGATTAAGGGGTAGTGATGGTAGATGGGAAGGGGTGTCAACCAAGGCACCAAATAAGACTGGTATCCAAAAGACTGACATGCTAGAAGGATGTACCATGTCTAACAATATGAGATTTTAATAGATGCAAAAGTAAAAAATCCTATTCTTAGGTTCAAAAAAAGGAAACATACAAGAATAAGGTCACATGAAAAAAGTCAACATTATGACATGACAACCAAAAAAAAGGCATCTTCAGGTGCCTTGATATAGACAGAGAATTCAGAAAGGCAGGTGACAGTTCCTACTGTCCTCTGCCCTAATCACGCATTTGCGGTATCAAGTGTAGTTGTGAACACATTTTTAGGAAGAACATCAACAAACTGAAGTATGTTCAGAGAAGGGTGATCAAGATAGTAATAGACTGGAAACTATAGATGCCTAGTTCAGAAAAAAAAGAAGACATTGGAGGCACATGTTGGCTGTCTTCAAGTAAGGCTATGATGCAGAAGGATTAGACTCGGTCTGCTTAGTCCCAAGGGACAGAACAAAAGCTGATGTATAGAAAGCACAAGTTTCAGCTCCCTAACAATATGAGCTAATTGGACTGCTTCAGGAGGTGGTAATAAGCTCTCCATCACTGGCAATGTTCACTCTAGATGTCTATAGTGGTAGAGGGGTTCATGATTCAGGTTGCCCGAACTATGAGGTCCTTGGGATTCTAGGACACAGGCTGGGTATGTGGGTCATTTCTTTGGCTCTTCCCTGGCTCAGGACACTCAAGATCCTTTTATGTCACAGAAAAGGTCAAGGCTCAGTTCCCAGCACAGAAGATTTCTAAGGCCAGCACCCTTACTAATGGATGATTTTCCTTTATATACAGTATCCCTGAGAGATACTTCCCCCCTCTCCTGCTCAAACAATTCTAGATCCATAGAATTGACTGTTTCAAAAAAAGTCATTCATTCTATTTTCAGGCAGCTCCGATTGTGAAGTTCTCCCAAATGTCAAGTGGAAATCTATTTCCTGGCAATTTCTAGGCATCATTCCCAAGATGAACCAAGCTAATCCCTATTATATAATATTGTATATATCATATTAATATATTATATCAATATATTAGTATCAATAAACTAATTTCCAAATACTGGAAGATAGCTAGCATATCTCTCATACTGTATTATCACTCTACCCCCATCCCCAAGTCTTCTCCTTTCTGAGGCTAACCATCTGTATTTGCTTCAGTCAGCTGTTATTATATCCTGGGTATACTCCAGTTTATCAAAGTCCCTTCTAAAATGTGGTGCCCAAAGTTGAACCTACTATTCCAGGCAGGATCTGATCAAGACAGAGGGCAATAGGGCTGTTAACTCCCTTGCTCCTCATGTAGTCTTGGGGCAGAGCAGTTATGTTTTATTTGGGGGTTTTTTGCTGCTATGTCATTCTTATGATTCATGTTGACCTTGCAGTCCAATAAAGCACCAAGTTGCTTTTAAAAAATAACAACAAGCACATCTCTAGCCGTGCCCTACATCCATCATCTTTTTTTATCCTGAGCCAGGGGCTTTACATTCATCCCTACTAAATGTCATCTTATTAGATCATCCCACTGCTCTAACCTACTGAGATATACTTGGAGGTAGACTCTTGTGTATATTAGCCATTCCCCCATTTCATGTAAGACTGAAAAGTATGGGTAAGCATGCCATCTATTCCTTCATCTAACCAGCAACGATTTTAACCTTTTATGAGCCATGGACTTGATAAGTAGTCTGGTGAAGCCTAAGGCTCTCTTCTCAGATTGTTCCCTATATTCATAAATTGAAGAAAATGTTAATTTTCAATTAGAAGTCAGTTAACAAAAATGGGAATTTTTCAATAGCAAGAAATGATTATAGTAATCTGATGTTTGATAAACCCAAAGAGTCCAGCTATTGGGATAAAAACTCTCTCTTCAATAAAAACTGTTGGGGGTGCCAGGTGGCGCAGTGGATAAAGCACCGGCCCTGGAATCAGGAGTACCTGAGTTCAAATCCGGCCTCAGACACTTAATTACCTAGCCATGTGACCTTGGGCAAGCCACTTTAACCCCATTGCCTTGCAAAAACTAAAAATAAAACTGTTGGGAAAATTGGAAGTTAGCATGGAAGAAATGTAAATTAGACCAATGCCTCAAACCCTATACCAAGATAAGATCAAAATAGATACAGGATTTAGACATAAAAAAAAAATATTATAAGCAAACTAGGAGATCAAGGAATAGTTTACCTGTCATATCTATGGAAAGGGAAGCAGTTTGTGACTAAGGAAGAGATGGAGAACATCACCAAAAACAAACTAGATGATTTTTATTACATTAAATTTGATTTACATTTACATTGATTTACATTTGGTTACATTAAATTAAAAAGCTTTTGTACAAACAAAACCACTTTAACCAAGATCAAAAGAAATGTGGTAAACTAGGAAACAATCTTTACAACTAGTATTTCTGACAAAGGACTCATTTCTAAAATATGTAGAGAACTGAGTCAAATTTAAAAAACAAAGTCATTCCCCAATTGACAAATGGTCAAAGAATATGCAAAGGCAATTTACAGATGAGGAAATCAAAGAAATCCACAGTCATATGAAAAATTGCTCTAAATCATTACTTATTAGAAAAATGCAAATCAAAGTTTCTCTGAGGTACCAACTCACAACTCTCAGACTGGCAAATATGACCAGAAAGGACAATGACCATTATTGGGAAGGTTGTGGGAAATCTGGGACACTAATACATTGTTGGTGGAGCTGTGAACTCATCCAAACTTTCTGGAGAACAGTCTGGAGCTATGCCCAAAGGGCAACAAAAATGTGCATACCCTTTTGATCCAGCTATACCCTGAAGAGATGATGAAAAGGGGTAAAAAGGGTAAAAACATCACAAAAATATTCATAGCAGCCCTGTTTGTGGTGGCAAAAAATTGGAAATCAAATAAATGTCCTTCAGTTGGGGAATGGCTTAGCAAACTGTGGTATATGTATGTCATGGAACACTATTGTTCTATTAGAAACCAGGAGTGATGGGAATTCAGGGAAGCCTGGAGGGATTTGCATGAACTGATACTGAGTGAGATGAGCAGAACCAGAAAATACTGTACACCCTAACAGCAACATGGGGGCAATGATTAACCTTGATGGACTTGCTCATTCCATCAGTGCAACAATCAGGGACAATTTAGGGCTGTCTGTGATGGAGAATACCATCTGTATCCAGAGAAAGAACTGTGGAGTTTGAACAAAGACCAAGGACTATTACCTTTAATTTATATTTTTAAAAAAACTGATATCTTATTGTCTGATCTTGCTATCTCTTATACTTTATGTTTCTTCCTTAAGGATATGATTTCTCTCTCATCACATTCAATTTGGATCAATATATACCATGGAAACAATGTAAAGACTGGTATATTGCCTTCTGTTGGGGGTGGGGGGAAGGAAGTAAGATTAGGGGGAAAATGGTAAAACTAAATGGGAATTTTTCTCCATCCAAGTTCACAAGCCCTCTGAACTTTATCCATGAACCTCTAAGGGGTTTGTGGACCTCAGATTAAGAACCTCTGGTCTAAGTCATAATAAAAATGTGGAACAGAATGAACCCAAGACAGTCTTATAGTACTACCTAGAGACAATTCAAAGTTGAAACATATTCATTATAAATCACCGCTCTGTCATTTAACCAATTACAAAACTAAATGTACTTTCTTAGAGTTTATATCTTTCCATCTTGGCCACAAGAATATCATGAGCAAGTTTTGTCAAACAGGTAAGCCAGAGTATTATGGAGAGCCATGAATGCCCTCTATGTAGAGGGATTCTCACTGCTATTACAGTCTTCAGGCTCCCAGGAAAGCCAAAAATGCCCTTACAAAAATAGCTGTTGGCTCCCCAAATCTCAGATCACCTTGCCTTTAAGATTTCCTGACATAATTATAACATATCTATTCTCTACTTAATTTTTTTCTGTTTCTTATCTTGTCTTGAAACATCAGAGAGCTCCTTTTGCAACCAACAGTCTTTTCCATTTCTTCCTTTGTCTTCTTCAATCTTGACAGAATGGTTAGTTCAGTGGACTTAATTATTGTAACTAATTCTTGGAAGCCTCTCATACTTCTTTAATATTCTTTCCTTTTAGAATCTCAGGACATATTTATCTCTTTTAGAAAATCACTCACCTATAGGCTAGGATAGGAATATTACAATATCTTCTTTGGCCATCGGGATGCTAAAGGTCAGAAAGTGATCAAAAGGAGGTTCGCAAGACATATGTGGGTTGGAAGGTCACTGGCAGAGTAGTCATTTTAATAAATAAATGTCAGCCTGGAGTTGTCTTTAGGAAGAGTATACTGTGAGGCTCTGTCCTGAGTTCTATTCTATTCAACATTTTTTATTATAATTAAATCATAATAATAATACTTTATTTGAGAATATGGTCCATTTCTCATCATTTTCATTTCTTAAACCAGTTCCTTTATGAACTTTAAGAATAAGCCAGGACAAATGAAGCCCCTAGCAAATATATTTCTCCTTCCATCAAGAAGAAAAAGAGAAGGACCCAACCCATGGCAAAGCTCAGGGTCCAATCTAGGATAGCTTCAGACTTCCCTAGTAGATCTTCTTTGTTCCCCTTTAATGCAACCCAGACCAGCATCTGATAAACATGTGCATAGCACTGAGTTAATAAAGAATCTTCTTAGAGAGCACAGGGTCCAGGGCAACCTCCAGGTGCTGCTAGGACCAAAAAGATAGCAGTTCTCCACCAGTTTATAAAGCTCCATAGCAATGAGCACTTTCCCATACTTCTGTTCAACACCTACATTCCCTTGGGGAAAAGTCTTTCCTCTGGTCACCTAGGGTATGCAACAACTTACCCCAGGAGACAGGAGCAGGTTTGACTAGAAAACATCACTTAGTCATTTTCATCTGGTTGGAAAACTGGATGTTCTTATTAATCATGGGTTTAAAGTTGGAAGGGACCTTAGATGTCATTTACTTTAATCCCTAAACTGAGGGTCCAGAGGGTTAAATAGACACACAGGTAAGACATAGAAGAATTGCAATTTGAACTTGGGCTCCAGACTCCCAAGTCTTTTTCACTGTGTCACCCTGCTCCCTTGGGGTGTCACAAGACCATGATAAATGATGACTATCCCAAGCTTCACCATTCACTCATTACATGACTTTAGCTGAGGCCAATCACTTCCAATCTCTAGGTTTCTTCTTCTCTAAAATAGAAAGGGGTAGGTAAATGTTCTCACGGTTTTAATAAATATCTTGGCAGTCTTATACTCGCAGTTACAGGCAGTCAGAATTTGATTCAGGTTATGGATACAGAATGTCTTAGTTAGAGTGGAGACTGGGGGTGGAGGGGTGAGTGAGCCTGAAATGGTTATCAACTGACAACCTGGACCAAGTTCTTTGGACAATTTTAAATACAATCATGGAAGCAGAGGGAGGGGGATGGACAAGATGACCTCCGGGACAGGCAGACTATTGAACTAAATTTCCCTTGGAAGTAGCCCCTTCCCAAGAGACACTAATGCATTGTTGGTGGAGTGGTGAACTGATCCAATCATCCTAATTTGGAGTTGTGCCCAAAGGGCAATTAAACTATGCATATCCAGGATAACACTACTAGATCTGTTCCTCAAAGAGAGCATAGGGTGGCTAGGTGGCGTAGTGGGTAAAGCACTGGCCTTGGAATCAGGAGTACCTGGGTTCAAACCTGGTCTCAGACACTTAATAATTACCTAGCTATGTGGCCTTGGCAAGCCACTTAAACCCATTTGCCTTGCCAAAAAACCTAAAAAAAAAGAGAGAGCATAAAGAAGGGAAAAGAACCTACATGTACCAAAAAAAATTTATGGCAATTCTTTTTGGAGTAGCAAAGAATTAAAAATTGAAGGAATGCCCATCATTTGGGGATTGAGTGAACAAGTTGTGATATATGAATACCACCTATGGTGGTATATGAATACCACCAAAGTAGTACTATTATGCTATGAGAAATGATAGATTTCAGAAAAACCTGGAAAGACTTATATGAACTGATGCTGAATAAAGTGAGCAGAACCAGGAGAATATTGTACACAATAACAGTAACACTGTATAATGCTCAATTATAATTTACTTAGCCCTTCTCAGTAATACAATGATCCAACACAATTCCAAAACACTCATGATGGAAAATAATATCCATAGCCTGAGAAAAAATGCAGAACAAAGCATATTATTTTCACTATTTAGGTTTTTTATCCTTCTTTTCTTCTGTTTCTTCTTTCACAATATGACTAATGCAGAAATATGTTTCCATGATTGAATATGTATAGCCTATATCATATTGCTTGTCAACTTGGAGATGAAAGAGGGAAGGAGAAAATTTTGGAACTCAAAATCTTATCAAAATGAATACTGAAAACTACCTTGATATGTAACTGGAAAAAATAAAGTATTAATTATAAAAAAAAAGTATCCCCTTCCTTTCTAGGAGAGGTTAGTATATGACTCAAGTCTGCCTCCAAGTCAAAGAAGCAAGGCACCCCCATTATCTCCCTGCTCCCCCCCCCACACCTTGCCTTAGACATGAGGGTTGAAAGCTTCCTTTCCACCACCACATCAGGTTGTGTGTGGGTACAGCAACAGCCTCAGGCAGCAAGGGGGCTAATTCATTTTGCCTCTTCATAAGTTTGGTATAATTGAATCCAACACAGGTCTTGGCCTGTTGTACATCCCCAGGGGTAGAGGGGGAGGGAAGCTGAGTGCTCAAACTGCAGTGTTATCAGTGGAGCTCCCTGCAGAGTGCAAGGTTCCCATTATAAACAAATGGTTGTTCAAGAGAGAGCTACATTTTATTTTAAATGGCACTCAAATAAAATTTCAAAGGCCAAGGTCAAATGGCCATGCACCAGGATTTTAAAAAATAGATGTAGGGATTTGAGCTCCAGAAATCTCATCTCATATAAAATCTGGATGTGATCATGGCACCAAAGACTTTTGGGTCTTGGGTATTCCACTGCCATGGAGTCAGTGAGGTACAGAGGAAAGAATCATCCCCATTCCAGCTTAGGACTCAGAAGTCCTGGGTTCTCGCCCTAGAGAGATAAGACAGAGATGTTGCAAAAAGGATTGGATTTAAAATCAGGCAAGATATGGGTTCAAATTCCACTCTGACACTTAGTGTATTTACCAGATGGGTCCCTTTAAATGTCTCTACTCATTTTCTCATCTGTAAAATGGGGCTAAAGATATTTGAAATCCCTTTCTCATTGGGTTACTGTGAAGAAGAGGGTTTGGAGACTTCAAAGATAGATTAGATGGATGGATACAGATGTAAATAAGTATTAATGTATATAAACACACATAAAAATGCAAAATTTTATTGCCTTCATTCTGCCCTTGACTCACTGAATGATCCAAAGTCACTTTTCCCTTGAGCCTCAGTTTTTTCCTCTGTAAAACAGGGGTGCTAACCTCTGCCTTGACTGCTTTATAGTACTGTTATGAGGAAAATGCCTTATAAATTATAAAGGAACATAAACTATACTATTTGAAAATCAGACAGCACTTTAGAAACCATATAGTACATATGTCAACATAAGGGAAAATGTTTTTACTCTTCGTTTCCCTGGACGCCCTGGGAATGACTTTCTTTTCATCTGTTTAATCTTGTTCATCCTTCTCTTAGTGTCTAGTCTGATCATTCTAGATTGACATCTACCCTACAAATGATAAGAGATGGCCCCTGTCTAGAACCAAAAAGCACCCAAACACTACATGTTTGACAAAGAAGGGCTTAGTCACAAGAGGAATAGACAGTGCAGAGACAGTCACTCACAAAAATGGCAAAAATCACCAGGGAATGGGAAATCTTATCTGGCTTTTTCCTTCCCTGCTTGATAAAGGAAGCTATAAATCCATTGTCCATGACACAAGGTCAGTTTGCTGCCCAAGTCGCAGACTTCATCAAGCCACATTGCACTGACTGGTGACATCTCATTTGGCATAATTAGCTATAAGCCACAGCTCCCACTGCCTGGGCTCTTGGTTACCCTGTCAGCTTCCATCAAGTCATTTCATGTCACTGAGTAGATGGACAATCTGCACAATCCCACTCACACCATGGTAGCACATCCCTTTTCCCAATCTGTGCTGTAGGGTTTGGAGTTTGGAATCATTTAAGTCTTCACCCGACAGGCTCAAAGAGAAGGCACTAGCCAAAAGAACAGAAGGGAACATATATGAAAGTCATCTTAAATAGCTGTAGTGCTGAGACCAAGAACTTGGATTTATTCTGTTTGGCACCAGAGGGCAGAGTCAGAAACGATTTCTGGGTAGAGGTGGTGGCAGTAGTGATGGTGGTAGCAATGGTGAAGGGAAGGCTCCAAGAAGACATATTTAGGACAAAGACAACAGTAGTTCATATTTATCATTTACAAAATGCTGTCCTACCAACAGCACTGTGACATGGGTGACTGTTATGAGTCCTATCTGACAGAGAAGGAAACTGACCCTTAGAGAAGGGTAGTGACAAAATCCAATGTCAAGGCTATTAAGAGGGAAAGTTGGACCATAAGCCTAGGTCACATGGGACAAGTCCAGTCTAAAGAGGGAACTCTGTAAACCTTAAAGTTCTATGAAAATGGGAGTTATTGCTAATGTTATATTTAATGAGGCAGCTACGTGGCATCAAGGATAGAGTACTAGATTGGTCATCAAGAAGACCCAAAGAAATACTGCTTCTACCCCTGACTAGTCTTGTGACCAAGTCATTTAATAATAATAATAATAATAATAATAATAGTTAATATTTAGAGAGCACATTAAGGCTTGCTTGTATATATTGTCTCAGTCTAAGTTTCTACAATCTGTAATAAGACATGCTGATATGAAAGGGGCAGAACCAGATGAGAGCTCACCAAAATTGGAACTGGACTCTGGTGAAAAAGCAAGTTCTGGGTCCCTAATGATGCTTGGGCAAGAGCTGGAAGGACAGCTGTCCAGGACATTGTAGAGAAGGTTCCTATATCCACTGGGTGGGACACGGGTGAGAGGAGAAGGTCACTAAGGTCCCTTCTAGCTCAAAGATGGCAGGATCCTTTTCTGCCTCTCCTTGATCTATGTGTGAAAGTAGAATTTAGCTGATTAGCCAATAGATCAAAGCTTCTATATGGATCCTGCCTTCAAAGGAAGAGGGCAGGTGAAAATGAGTGAAGTGGTGTGTGTGTGTGTGTGTGTGTGTGTGTGTGTGTGTGTGTATTTGTATCTTTTTGTCCCTCTCTTCCCTTCTCTTCCTCCTCCCTCTCTCCCCCCTCTCCCTTTCTCTCTTCCTGTCTTCCTCTCTTCTTCCCATATTTCTCTCCCTCTCTTTCCATCTTTCTCGTCTCTCTTCTCTCTTCTCTTTTCTCCTTTCTCTCTCCCCCTTTCTTCTTTCCTCTCCCCATCTTCTTCTCTTCACTCTTCTCCTCTCCTCTCTCTCTTCTCCCTCTCCCTCTCATTTTTTCTCTCTCTCATTTTCTCCCTCCCTCCTTTTCTGTCTACACCCCCCCTAAAAAAGTCTGCTTTCTCCCTCTCCCAATCCCATGTTCAATGGCTCTTGGTCTTCAACCATTCCTAAGAATGCAATTAAAAATGACTCCTCTGGGGGGATGTGCAAGAGCATGTCCAAGACAAAACACTCAGCCTGTGTTCCTAACTTCCTGCCTTAATGGGATTCCACAGGCTCGGGAGCTCAGAGCTCTCAAAACTGAAAGGAAATTCATTTTTCCAACCCTAGGTGAGAAGGGAAGCCAGGACATTTCTTCAGATTGGGTGACTTAGGCAGAAGCCAGCCAGGGAAGACTCCACTGTGGGAGGCAGGGAGCAAGGGAGGAAAAGAAAAGAAAGCAAAGAAGAAATTGAGCCAGGCCAGGTTTTTGGCCTGGACTAGAGTGTCTCTCTCCCCTCCCACCACCACTTATAGGTTCTTTTAAGAAAGCCAGCAGCCCCATTGTGCTGGAGAATGGAGGAAGGAGTTGGATAGAGGGTAAGTCATCTGAAGCAATGAGGACCTCATTTACTAGTTGTCCATTAGAATGTAAGTTCTGGTAGGGCAAGCTTTACTTTAGCCTCAGCACTAAAAATCTGTATGTGATCTATAAGAGTGAGTTTATTTAAAAAGTTAGAGTGTGACCTTGAACAAGTCCCTGAAACTACATTTTCTTATCTATTAAATCAGGGGGCTGAACTCAATGACCTCTAATTCCCACTCTAATCCCATGGGCCAGTAACCAGCTGGGGCAGGGTGAGGGGATGGGACATCAGAGGGATAAATTGGGAGAACCAGGCTGCCCCTGCAGCTCAATCCCTTCTCAGTCACCTGCCAAATCACAACACATAAGAAACAACCTTGGCTCTCTGGGTGGAGCAGGAGAAGGAATAGCAAAGTGGGAAGAAACAAAAAAGCCTATCACTAGTGGGAGAAAAGCAGCATCTCCTAGAGAAAACAGGGCATGTCCCAGAGTGATCAGGTAAATCAAGTCATGTCACAGTGAACAGAAGTAAGCCCTGGGGAAATCAAATCACACCTGGGTCCAAGGACAAAGCCTGGGGCAATAAAAAGATATCTACTAAGGGCAGAGGCTCATTTAGACAGTTGACCTCCTGCTGTCCCCACCCCTTTCCTGCAGGTCCCTAAAATGCTCTACTTCCCTCTCCCTGGTTGAGTTGTGCCTCCCATTTTTTCTGTCATTCCACATTAACAGATTACCTCCTACAAGCTTCAGAAGGCACTGGCTTTTTAATTACAATTTTCATAATGTTTATAATTTATAATATTTATGCCACTGTATAATGTATAGTTATATATAAAAACATTTAATTTGTGATATTTAATTGTAACAAGTTATTGATGATATGGCCACCTCAAGCTTCCTGCTGTTAATACCACCATCACCTTCTCTGAGTACAGGAGGGGCTGGACCCCAAACTCTCATATCTCTCAGGCTGAATCTCTAGACATGCCAAGTTCAAATACTTACCTTTAGGTAAAGGAGGACAGACAAGGTTATACATTAGTGTCAGATATCAAACACTGCATCACAAAGGCCAATCCAGCTTTCAAATAGTCCAAGAAGGATGTAGCCACCAGGTCACCAGATGGATGCCTGCCCCTGCCAGGTGCTCCCAGCACCCTACCCACCTGAGGCCATTGCTACCTGGATGCTAACTAAACTTGCCATCTGTCCAGTTCAGGTGCCCCACTGACTTCTGTCTGTTCCCATTTCCCACTGGCCTGTCTGGTTTCTTAGCTTAATCAATCAAAGTTTATGAAGTGCCTTCCTATGTGAAGAGTACCATGCTGGGCCCTGGGGAGATACAAAAGTTTAGATGAGACCTGCTTTAATAGAAGTCACAGTTCAGCGAGCCAAATATCCAGTTCTAACATTCATCAGGCTGAAAATAAGATGCTATTCATGATCCCCCAGAAAAGTGATGAGGGGTGAGAAGGAAGGAGGTTATATCCTGGCTATGCCCTTGCCCACCTAGTGCATTGATGGGCCAGGCAACAATTCCTGCCCTTAGGGAGCAACGGTCTCCTGGGAGGTTACAGCATCACTCTCTGGGAAGCAGATTAAAAGTTACGCCAAATAACTTCAAAAAGAAATGAATAGCATGTAGAAACATGTTTCATGTGGGAACTGGTATGGGAAGGGTGAGATCATGGCAGATCTTATCAAGGAGCTGGATGTTAGAAAGCTGAGGAGTCCATGAACCTGAAGGGGAAGGCCTGGGGAATGTATTCCAGACATGGTGGAGCCAATGCTACAAAAGCCCAAGGGTGGGAGATGTTGACCCAGATCTTTGCTGCTCTAGGTCCCCTCCTCAGGAAGTCACCTGTTATGGAACTTCTGTTTGTAGAAGAAAGACCTCTCCATCTTCACTGGCTTGCTTGTGGCATAACTGTGGGTGGCAAGTTCACCCAGGCTGTCATACCTTTTTGACTATCCTGGATGAAACCTAAGGAGCATGGTTTTGGCTAACTTTTGTAGACTGTACGTCAGTCTGCATGAGATACTCAAGAATGGACTAGTCCAAAAGCCTGGGGAAGCATTCTCAACTTCCACCATCACATTACTATCTGGTCCACCCTTGTCCCAGGGAAAAGGCCTCATGAACCACGGATGCCCCTCGGCCAGCCAAGGAGTCTCTGCATCCATCTGCCAGTACAACTGCGAGGAAACCATTAGGAAAAACCAATGTGCGCAAAAGAGATGGGTTTGCATTTGGAACTGTAAGGGCCACTGGCTTACAGAGCAATTAGGCTAATGCTACGAATTGTTTATTGAAGCTGCCCATGAGCCTGTAAAGAAATAATCCTTCCCTTCCTGTGAAAGAGAATTGTATGTGGTTATTACCGAATGTATCATTTACAAGGGGTTTGCTAGGATTGTAAGGGGATTGCGATAAACATTTAAGGGAAGGAGGAATGGCTCCTCCTAGAGATCATAGGGAGGGGAGTAGAAATATCAGCAGAGCAAAATACCTGCTAAATGTTTCACTAGACCACACAGGTCCATCAATATTTGTTGGGGCTAGGAAGTAAAGGCAGCCAGTTAGGTAGCACAGAGGATGGGGTTTGGAATCAGGAAGACTCATTCTCATGAGTTTAAATCCAGTTTTAGACACTGGTTGTGTGAACCTGAGCAAGTGGGCCTGTCTCAGTTTCCTCATCTTAAAATGAGCAAATGACAAATCATTCCAGTATCTTTACCAAAAAACCCCAAATGGAATCACAAAGAGTGGGACGTGACCTGGAAACCTTGAGGCTAGAACTCTACAAAAGGGTCTCAGGGAGGGGAGGGGAGAAAGGGGAACAGCTGTGAAATCCAAAAGGGTCAGAAATCTGGATTTCAGTGCAAATAAGACCCAATACATAGACCCTTCTCCCAAAGCAAAATGGTGGCCAGGCACTTCTAGGATCTGTTCATAAGCTAATTAGATTGAAACAAAGGTAGTCTGGCCTAGAAAAATTATCTCAGTCTCTGTAAATCAGTTGAGAGAGCAGGTATCTAAGAGGATGATCCTGGTAGATTAAGCCACAAAGAATTAGATACATGCCAATTATTACACCTATCTCAAAAGGATCAAATGCCCAATAACCAAGAGTTTTAGATTTAAGTCTCTCTCTAGAACTCTGTCTGTCCTACCAAGAGATCCTAATAGTCCACTGATAAACTAGAGACTGTCTACAAAGTAGCTAGACCCCAGACTCCAAAGAGGACTGGCCAGGGAGATCAGGAATTCCAGGGAACTGGCAAATTTCCATGGATCATGGGAATTTATAACATGAAGGATTGAAGTTCCTCTGGTTCAATGCCTCTTTTCACAGACCCTGAGAAGAGAATTGACTTCAACTGAAGGAAGCAAAATTAGTTTTTGACAAAACTGAAAAAATTCAGACTCTAAAAGTCCATTCCTTCCAGGCTCCAGTCAGTCATCAAAGAACCTATACTCTTCTCTCAAGGAAGGGTTCTCTTAGAATTTCACTGTATCCCAAATACGTAGCAGTATACAGTAAATGACCATATACAATCTCTACTCAAAGGGATCGAAAACAACCCTTCTCATTTTTTAAGAAGATAGATGAGGGAAGAAGAAAATTTTTAACTCAAATTTTTTAAAAATAATGCTAAAAATTGTTTTTACATTCAATTGGGAAAAATAAAATATTAAAAAAAAAAAAAAGAAAACTCAACCCCACTACTAAGAACCACAACCAATCAACTGGAAATGGATTGAGACAAAAAGGGTTGTATGGCAGGAGCCCATCACAGTGAGGTCAGTTCATGTCTGGATCTGACCTGCTTTAACACTTCTGTCCCCCTTGGGTAGAAGGAAATCTCTGCTCTTTCTGGGAGAAAAGTCATGGGCTGGGATAGGAACACTGGTCTTAGAAAAACAAAGACAATTCTAAGTCCCCAGCTCTGATATTTAACTCAATATGGCCTTGAGCCAGTTTATTTTAATTCTCAGATCCCCAGGATCTTCTGCAAAATGGTGGTGCGATGGCTGTCACTACTAAGTTTTCAGGGTAGTGATAAAAAAGGCACTTTGTCAACCTGAAACCCTGGAGAATTATGATGGGATAAGGACAAGCTTGAGATTTCAATGGAGAAATTAAGTGACTTAATTAAGTTAAGTGTTACAGTGCCCTGGAGTCAGGAGGACCCAAGTTCAAATTTGCCTTAAACACTGTGTGATCCTGGGCAAGTCACTTAACCCTGGGAAAAGGAAGTTAGGGAGGAAGGGAGGAAGGAAGAAAGGAAGGAGGAAGGAGGGAGGAAGGAAATTAAGTGACTTGCTTGAGGTCACACAGTTACTATGCATCAAAGGTGGCTCCAAAACCAGTTCTCCATCCACTATACTGGAATGCTGCTGCTGCTACAGTTGTTGAAGATGAAGATGAGGTTGCTAATGATGGAGACGATGATTATTAGAGGCAGCAATGGCATAATAAATGATTGGATAAATGGACACAGAATTCATAAGACCTGGGGTGAAGTCTACACATTGGCTAAGTGATCCTGGGCATCACTATATCCTCTCTTTAATGATCTTCATTGGAAAAGGGGACTTCCTCAGATTCCTCAAACCAATTAAAATATCACTTCCCTATACCAATTAAATGATAGGTTCAAGGCAAAAGAAAATAGTTATGAAATAGCAGCAGTAATAGAGAGGGCATTGGTATAGCTGAGGTTAAGTCCCCAAGAAAACCAAGTGGGGATGGCGGGAAGAAGGGATTGTATTTTCTATGCCTTTGAGGCCAGTTCTAAATTTCCAGCTGCCCCTGTAACAGAGGGTCCTTTCTCTCAATGGGGGTGGGAATTGGCTACTGTTAGTTGAAGCTGAAGGCTGCAAAGCTGTGAAATGGGATTCTAGGAAAGGGCCACTCCCCCGGTGGGCATTGCCAACCTGGGGATGACTCACCAACTGATGAACAGGGGAAGTAACTGGATCAGGCAGCTGGGCCCGACAGGTGCAAAACATTCATTGGCCCCGGCCTGTGTCTCTAGTGTCTCTGGCTCTGTGAGCTGAGCCTGAGAGTTAATGGGGTACAGAATGTTGCCAAGTTGGACCTCGGTTGAAGGTTCAAGAAAGCCAGTTTCCCTCCCCCTCCCCAACTTTCCTCTTCTCACTCAGCTGTGAAACAGGGTAAAAAAGATGGGAGACTCCTGAGGTGCTAACTTGAAGGGTGCAAATTGTGTGGCAAACTCAAGGTCTATGGACAGGGCAAGGTTAGCTGGAGAAACAAGAAATGGACCCCTCTTGGTCTCCTTTCATTCAAAAGGTTACTGGCCCAGACCCAAAGCAGCAGTCACAACAGCAGCAACAAACTCTGGGTTCAAATAGAGATCACAATATCTCTATGTAAACTAGTCTCAGGTTCAGTCAATATAAGAATTTTCAGTAGCTCACAATTACCCAGAGAGACAGGCGTTGAGAGTATGACTATCCCCATTTTAAATATGAGGATAGAGAGGTTCAGGAAGTTTTGTTTGTTTGGGGATTTTTATCCCCAATTGTGTCTTGGAGGACATATTAAGAAAATATATTCATTCTCTTACTATCTGAGGAAGTCTGGGAGTGGTTGAAAGCAGCAAAGAAAGAAACCCTTTGGGGAAGAGGAGGGGGCTGGTAGGGAGCTTCATATCCCTGTAAGGACCCTCAGAACCCAGGAATGACCCTGCAAGGAAGAGATGAGTTGCTCCACAGAATGGGCTCACTGCCCACCCAGGGGGGACCCTGGCACTAGAAGGAAGACCAGGACCAGTCATTCCTAGAGCTTGCTCCGGGAACCCCGCCCGGCTGCCTTCGCTTGGCCACCTGCCACTCCCACGGACACCCAGACGCTTCACTAGGAAAGGGCCGAAGATTTATTTTTGGCATTAGATGATGAGGTGTCAGCTTTCTGGGGAGATTGCTGTGGAGTGGTGTTCCCAACACTGATTTTATTTAAAACCACCCATTCCACTAAAAACAGCAGAGCTGTAGGCCGGCACCAGAAGGAGCAGAGCCATTGGGGCTCTAGAAGAACCTAGACCTAGGCATCCTGGCATGCTGTCCTTGATACCAGGATTCCTTGTTCCAAGATGGAACAATCCCAGGGGAAAAAATGACAGGTGGTCAGTGTCTGATACTCTTTCCAAGGGGAGGAAGAATGTTCCTGGGGAGTTCCAATCATGAGAAATTTGGCCCCAGGGACAGATGCCAATGCATCCATTCCCAGAGCCTGGCAAGCCTGTCCCTGCCACCATAAGCTCATTTTCCAAAACTGATCCTAACCCTGTTCTACTAGAAAACAAGACTCAAATACAACCATGTCAAGTCTCTTCCCTTCTCTGGCTTTCAGTTTCCCCATACAAGCTTTTTTCCAAGTTTATAAGAAGTTGCCAAAATGCATACATGAATGCTGAATATATTCACATAGGTAGCCTGTGAAGCTGTCAAATTCCATTAAATTATCCCAATTTTTATACCTTTGATCAGACAATACTTCCTTATCTTTACTAAACCTTATTCCCCAGTTGACATATTATTGACACAAATCCTTTTTCTTATTCTGATGACATTTCATTTTGGGGAAAGTTCAGATCTCCTGTATAATCCATCTTGTAGTATATCAGCAACTCTTATTTGCTCCTTTTTATGCTTTGAAACTTTGTGGGTTGGCATGAATTGTTTTCTGTTATACTTTTCTGATTTGCCCTGAGTCAGAAAAGCTAGTTAAAATCTGAGGTAGGATTCAAATTCAGACCTTCTGTTTTCAAGCTTGCATAGTACCATGAAACAATCCAAATTTATTCAGTATCTACCATGTGTTAGGCAGTATGCTAGAAGTGCTCACAACAGCCCTGTTATTTCCTCCATTTTGCAATGAGAAAAACAGAGGAAAAGAGATTAATTGACTCAGCCAGAATAACCAAGCTCCAAGTGTCTGAGGCTGGATTTGAACCCAGCCTTAGTGAAAGCAAATCCAGGATTCTACCCATGGTGCCATCAAGTTGGTAATAACAACAGACGACTGGCAAAAGCAGTAACAACTTGTGTCAATCTTCGGATCAAACTGGCTTCCTGGTCAATATGACCTCGGTCTTGATTTAAGCATTAAACAAATCTGGTCTGTCAGCAAAACATCTGGTTTCTCAACCATGCAGGATTGTGTTCAAACAATGTCGCTTTCTCAACTGTTCCTCTTCAATGATTCTAACAGGAATAAAGTGTTCAAGAAGAATGGTTTTTGCTTCATGGTCTCCTGGATCAACACTACCAGTTTTGTAAAAGGCTATGTCTCTCCTGAGGGCCAGGGGCAACTAAAATACATTTCTTTTCATCTTCAGACAAGTAGTAGAAATTGTAACTCTGTGGCAATCCTAATTTGGAAGTGTTGCAAAAACTGAGTTGCCATTCTGTTACACAAACTATTAAACCTCAGAGCAAAAGGTTGGAAAATCAGTTGATTGTAAAGCCTTACAATTGGAGTCATGGAAACAAGTATGGGTTGATTCCTAAAGTAGTTCTACATTGGATTTCTTTTTTTAAAAGAAAGATTTTATTTATTTTGAATTTTACAATTTTTCCCCCAATCTTGCTTCCTTTCCCCCAGCCCCCACAGAAGGCAGTCTATTAGGCTTTACATTGTCTCCATGGTATGCATTGATCTAAGTTGAATGTGATGAGAGAGAAATCATATCCTTAAGGAAGAAACAAAGTATAAGAAATAGCAAAATTATATAATAAGATAATGGGTTTTTTTAAATTATAGGTCTTTGGTGTTTGTTCAAACGCCACAATTCTTTCTCTGGATACAGATGGTATTCTAAATCACAGATACCCCAAAATTGTGCTTGATTGTTGAACTGATGGAATGAGCAAGTCCATTAAGGTTGACTGTCACCCCCATTCTACAGTGGATTTTCTGCAACTTTTCTTTCAACTTTTTGATTCTGTCTGTTAGAGATTGGATTTCTCTGGACATCAAGGCTTCCTACATCTTCTTTTGTTTCATTGACATAAGTTAATGAATGATGATGATGATGATGATGATGATGATAATAATTATAATAATAATAATAATAATAATAATCCTGTCTAGTTCCCAGCACCTCCGGTCTCTGCTAGAGCTCCCTGAACCTCTTGCTTATCTTCCTCATGATGAGTTTCTCCTCTTGAGCTGACTCAGTCTCCCTTACTCTGTGGGGCATCCCTGTATTATATGAATTCCTTTATGAAATGTTTTCAAGTTAACAGTTTTGTGGTCAGTCCACGTCAATCTAAGCCACAGATTTCTCTTTCTCTTGACTAAGTATTGTCTGATATTTTGTATACCATCAGGCAAAGTGTCTTTATAGCATTGCCTTGATTTCTCCCTACTCTTCATAGAAGCCACTGTCATGGGCCAATGAATGTAGTTCTCGTGATCCTCTACTTAGAGCAGTTCCCACAAAGAAAGATCTTGAAGCCATCCAGAACAGCTTCTGGTCTTCCATGTGTATCTCACAAACACCTTCTCCTTCAGGATATATGATAATGTCAGTCTGATGAGATCTCAGCTAGGAGAATTCCCAGCATGCAGAGCAGCATGAAGATGGAGCTATCTTCTTGAGACAAGTTGCACAAATATGGTGTTCACATTCAGTGGGGATTTTCTTAGGGACCAAGTTGAAGCAGATATGACAGTGATGACGATGACTAAATCTCACTTCAACTTCATCTTCCAACATCCTCAGATCAAGAGGAAGATCTGAGGGGTCCACCTCATTACAGGGGTCAATTTCATTTGTCTCTGTCTCTGGAGTCACACATTGCTGCTCAGTTAGCTAGGAACAAGAAGACAGACTCCCATCCCCTCTTGCTTTTTTACCTTTCATTTAGTCCCTGGAGTCTGTCCCTTAGGAGATGAGCTAGAGAAATCATCTTGGCTCAAAGCACTCTACTCCCTACCTCCTACAAAATTAAGAGAGTTAGACTTTATGACACCTATGGACCCTATTGCATTCTAAGGTTCTAGGATCTGCACTCCCCTCAAATCCCAAACCTCTCTCTTCTTGGGGTTGCAGTGGAAGTAGAGAGCTCCCAGAAGTCAGGGACTGTCTTTTGTCTCTTACTGTACCCCCAGTCCTTACCACAGTATCTGGCCCATAGTAGGTACTTAAGAAATTTTTGGTGAATTGAAGTAGGGAGCAAAACTCTCCACTAGTTGAAAGATTCCAGAAGAGTCCCAGACTCCTTAGTATATCTAAAAGTAGATCCCAGAGAGCCTACTCCAGGAACTTACCTAACCAAAGAAGTAGAGACTAGAGATGGCCAGGCTGGGCCAGGGAGGGGGTGTTTGTGGTTCCTAGTGTACCAGCTGCAGAGAAATGTCCTTAAATCAGAAAATTCTGGAGCTGGAAGGGCAGTCCTTTGCTAACCCTTTCATTTGACAGATACAAAGAAGACAGACACTTGTCCAAGGTCACTCTGGGAGTTAATGAACAGCAGTACACAGAGGTACGGGCTCCTGATGGCCACTATCAAAGCTATACCCTATGCTAGGGTGTAGCTGAAGTTGCCTGCCAAAGCAGATCCAACAATACATCCAACCACAAAGGTGCCTCTAGAAGAGCTGGAGGCAGTAAAAAGCTGGTTCCCGAGGTCATGAGATGCTAAGTTTACTGACAGAAGCAGAATGGGAGAAGGTTGGAATAATTTGGGAAAACATTCACAAAAGGGGGGGAAGGAAAGGTTACCAAAATTTGGGTTTCCATCTTTAAAAAACCCAAATCTATTTTCTCCTCTAAGCAACAGAGAGGTCTCCTTTCCACATGCTATAATAAGGCAGACACAGCATCAGCCTTTACCTCACAGGAATAAATGAAAAAAAGTCTTCCCTCAGCCCCAAAAAGCATCTTGAGCCTTCTCTAACCTTGTACTTCCTCCTCCCCTTTATGGACTGCTTGCACCTACTTCTGCTATCCCAACCTTGGGGTATTGCTGCATCCCACTCCATTGGCAGGTGAGATACTAGTTGTTGGCATTGCTAAGATGAAAGTGAAATGTCTAGTTTGGTGGGAAACGGGACATCTCTCAAAGGAGGGCTAGTAAGAAACAGGAGCCAAGAAGTGGGGGTTCCTTTGAAACGTTAACTGATACTCTCAAACCTTCTCTTGGCATTAGTGATAGTGCCTGGTCCCACAAAGCTAATCCCTGTCCCAAATTAGAACCATCCATTCAATTATCATAGTACTTAAAGGGACCTTGATGATGCTAAGATGTTTCCAGTCATATCTGACTCTTGATGACCCAATTTGGGGTTTTCTTGACAGAGATAATGTAGAGGTTTGCCATTTCCTTCACCAATTCATTCTACAGAGAAAACTGAGACAAAGGGAAGTGACATGCCCAAAGTCACAGCTAGTTCGTGTCTGAGGCCAGATTTGAACTCAGGAGGATTAATCTTCCTGCCTCCAAGTCTATATCTCTCTATCCACTGCATCCCCCTAACTGCCCTTAGAAAGGGATCTTTAGAGGCCATGAAGTCCAACATTTTGCACAAGAAAAAACTGAGGCAGACAAAGGTTAAATGACTTGTTTGCATGTCTGAGATGGAATTTGAATTGAGGTCTTCTTGTCTCCAAGTGTCTTATATACTACACCACCTCCTCTCCACCAAAAGGATTTAACACCCTCATCATCATTGATTGAGCAAGCATTTAAATGCATAATGTGGGCAAGAAATCATATTAGAAACTAGAAACAAAAAGACAAAAATGAATACAGTTCTGGTGAGGGGTTCATATAGCAAGGACTACCAGAAAGACTGCAGGGGATGTCCCCTGCAGAACTGGAGGGTTTACAAGATGTAAGTTGGTGGTAGAATGATCAGACTCAGGGTAGGGTTGGAGGAGTAAGGCAGAGAAACAGAGAGGTGAGAGGGTCAGTAGACATCACTTCAGGAACTTCCCTCTAATACCTGAAGAGGCTCTCACTAGGGGTAGCCCTCTTTACTGCCTTCTCTTCTCACAATCCCCTCATGCCATGAAACTTCTTTCACAGTCAGTGGGAACTCAGTTTTCCTACAGTCTCTAAGTTATTGGGTTATTACCAAACTTTGGGGAAGGTGTCTAAGAAGGGTCACTCCCTGATGGGAGGGAAGAGAAGAAAGAAATAGGAGAGAAGGGGGTAGAGACATGAGACTCCAACAGGAACACAGAAGAGTGGTTGGGGGTAGGTAGCTACAGGCATTGAGTCTCTTCAGTTCTGTGAATGGAGTGAACATTGGACAGATCCCAGGTGAGAAGACAAGTCTTAGTAGAACATACAGGCCTCCAGTTTCTCTCCTATGGTGTGGAGAGCCAGTGAGGTACAATGGACTTGGGAGTACAAAACATTGTGATTTTAGCCACTAGCTGTGACCTTGAAGACAGGATATCTTACCATCCTCCTCCTAGAGGTCAGAGGGTGCTCTTTAACATGGAAAGCACCCAGTCCTGTGGTCTTTCCATTTCTACCACACTGACTCTCAGAGTGGTGTCTCCTTCTGAACTTCTGCCATGTAAATGTAAACAAGGCATTTAAAAGCAGTAAAAGGAGAGCCACAAAAGTCCCATTGCTTGAAGTCCTGTAGACCAGGCCAAGGTTAGGCTGGGATGCCAGTAGGAGTCTCAACTTCAACTAAAGGGAACTCCAGTTCAGAGGGCAGCTCCAGAGACTGCTCAGAGGAGGACAGGAAGACATCTCAGCCCACAGGTTCAGATGAGATTAGCCAAGGAGATCCCTCCACTTTGTCAATTTGACAACCTTAAGCTTTTAAAATGGGTTGTGTTTTACAGCTCTTTCTCCTTTAATTCCCAGGGAAATCTTTGAAGCCAGGATCTATCTCTGAGAAATTAAGGGAAGGAGAATTTGCTGATGTCCAACTCTGGAAGGGAGGAGTGAGATAGCGTGGGAGCAGAGTGGAGGGTGTGGACTAAACACTCACTTTCTCTCCAAGCCAATGATCATCTGAGAAAGAAAGAAAAGAAACCCCCTGGGGAAGTTGAATGGGCTAGGAATGCCCACACCAGGAATGCTCTCAGCAGCAGGGTATGCTGGGATACAATACCCCAGGAGGGCTGGAGTGTTGGGGGCATTATCTTGCCACAGGCCTAAGTGAACCAGGATTCCCTTTCTCTTACAGAGGCTCATGTTGTCAAGGCCATATTGAGACTACTGATTTTTTTTTACACAAGCTTCATCTTGTTCTGAATTTATTTCCTCCCAAAAAATATTCCCACCGTATTTTCTGCTACTCTAATGGCATATGTTTTTTTCCATTTCCCCAAAAGGGTGCAGGGAGGTAGAAATGAGAATATCCTCTCAAGTATCAGATTTTGCTTCTCAGAAGAGGGGATCCCTGAATTCAGGGAGTCATCTTAATCTCAAAACAGCTGGGTTTGACCAGCTTGAGCCTTCCTCCCAGTCGGAGTTTCTGAAGAACCATAGCTTAAGATGAAGCAGCTTAGCCCCTAATCAAGAGACTTTTCAGGAATTCCTCCCCCCCCAACCACCAAAAATGGTTGCACTCAGGACACTCCAAGCTCACACCCAGAGCCCCAAGAAATGAGACTGAAAGAATTTTTCATGATCGTAAACACCTCAGAAAGCCCTTTCCCATCCTCTGAGAAACACTGGCCTACAGAACTGACAGAGTCCCAGTAGCAGCTGGCCCCCTAAGAAGAGCTCACCCATTCATTCCTTAGTCCTGACTGCTTTTATGGTTGAGGGGTGAGGGACAGACAGGCAAGGAATGGGGACAGGAATAAGGAAGCCTCCCCCTCAACCCCAGCCTGGCCCAGCTTCCTCAATGACTGTCTAACCCCCAGCTGTCAGGCAGGGACAACAGGAGGGCTAGAATCCAAGGGGTTCTCAGAAGCAAAATGTTCTCTTGGAAGAACAGCCCCCCCCCCTCTATTCAGGGTGATATTACTTGGCCAGGCTCTAGATTCACAGGCCAGAGGAGTCAAAAGAGGTAGCAGATGTGAGGCCATGCTAAATGATGGGATCTGTGAGTCTGTAAGCATCTCCGTTCTTGTATCTGAAGGTGAATGTCCTTTATAGATTGAAATGGTTTGAGAAGGGGGGCAATTTGGGAAAGGCTGAAGTTAGAATCAGCCCCATAAAAGTATAAGCCTTCTGCTTCAGGAGAAAAAGGTTCCTGCCACCTACACCCTGGGGAGAGAGGAGAGAGCCACTTTAGAGCCACTTAAGTTCACCCCAAGGAGGTTTGCAGACAGATCTGTGTTTAATAACCCTCTGGGTGTTTCCAATTGGTTTCTGATCTGGAATACCTTAGAAAGCATTGTGTCTGGAAATGGCAAATATCATCAGAGCCTCTCCCAGTAACAAGTTTTCTAAAGAAGGAAAATGGGATGACAGGACAGCAGATAAGGAAGGGCTTGGAGGTATCATAATTGTGTCCCAAGCTAGGCTCCCTGGTGGGTAGGCTGTGGGGAGAGTCACAGATGCTTCCACCGTGTCCTTAAGTCTGGTGGGGGGGGCAGCCCTCTTTCTTTACGAACTGGGTCTGGGACCCTCTCCAGCAAGCAGTTCATCGTGTCCAGTATCTTTGACGCACATGCTTCTGGAGGAGAGGCCGTTGAGAAAGACTCTGTAGCCCTTGGCAACGGGGAGCCAATGGGAGGCCAAGGAGAGGGGGCTGCCATGGCGACATGGCGAACATCAGCTCCTCTCCCCAGCAGCAGCGAGGTGGGGGCTGGCCCCAAATGGAGGGATAACTGAGGCAGGAGGTGGAAGGGGGTCCCAGGTGCCTGGCTCAAGGCTCCGCCTGCTCGAAAGAAAGCCTAACTCTGGTCGCAGGCCAAGGGCAGCCCCTGAATTTGGCTCCCATTGGGGTCCGATGGGGGGGGAGGCTAACTCCCTGGCCAGAGCCCCAGTGGCGGCTGTGGAGTTTGTGAGTGGGTGCGCTGGGTGTTTACCTGCACCGTTCCGGGTCCCTGTGTCGGACCCCGGAATGGCGCCCCGGCCTCACCAGCATGGGTGCGGGGGGGAGGTGCTCCCCGCTTTCCTCCCTCCCATTTCCATCAGTCTCCAACCCAGAAGCCGGCCACAGAAATCAGATGTGAAGGGGCTCTGCCACCCTCCCGGAGCCGGCAGAGGAAGGAGCCGAGGGTCAGGAGGCGAAGCGCCGGGGCTGCTGGCATGGCCCCCCAGATCCTCCCCAAGTGCCCCGTCCTTCTGGCGGGCCCGGCTGCCAGGGGCGGGGGCGGGGGGCGTACCTGTAGCGGATCCAGTCGGAGTGGTGCTTGGAGGTCATGTCTCCCGGGGGGGCCGGGCCGCGGGCCGCTGGGGGGGCGGGGGCCCCGGGCCCGCGGGGCCTCGGGGGGCTGCTTCGAGCGCCCTGCTCAGCTCCCGGGGACCCGGCCCGGGCCGCCTCCGCATCGTCCGCCGGCGGGCTGCCGGGGGACCCTTGGAGGAGGGCGC
Source organism: Macrotis lagotis (assembly GCF_037893015.1). Lineage (NCBI taxonomy): Eukaryota > Metazoa > Chordata > Mammalia > Peramelemorphia > Peramelidae > Macrotis > Macrotis lagotis. The sequence goes on along the minus strand of NC_133660.1, from coordinate 236,833,596 downwards.
GGGCTCAGTCCCGCCGCGGCCCGGCCGCCCGCTCCCCGGGCCCTGCCCGCGGCCCCGGCCCGGCTCCCGGCCCCGGCCCCGGCTCCGGCTCCGGCCCCGGCCCCGGCTCCGGCCGCATGGGCCGGGGGGAGGGGAGGGGGCGCCGCGGGGAGAGGCGGAGGCCCCCGGGCGCCTGGGCGGGCTGCCTGCGTGTCTGTGGAGTGCGTGTCTGTGTGAGTGTGAGCGGGTGTGCGCGCGTGTGTAAGTGTGTCCGTGTCGGTGTGCGCGCCCCGCCCCGGCCGCTCAGTGCGCCCGCCCTCGCCGGCTCGCGCAGGACGCGCCCCCCGCCCTTCCCTGCGGGGCGCGGGGCGCCGGGGCCGGGGAGGGACCGGGCTGCGGGGGCCAGGCCGGCCCGGCCCCGCTCCGGCCCCGCTCCGGCCCCGCCCCTCGCCGGCACGCAGCTCCCGGCCGACGCTGCCCCTCGGGCTGCCAGAAATGGAGGCTGCCCCCCCTCAGGGCCCAAAGTGGCGCCCCGGCTCCCCGGGGGTCCTCGCCCTCCACCCAGAGGGCAGGCGCACGCTCGCTCTGACCCGAGCGGGAGTCTCCTAGTCAAGACACCTGGGCTCGAGTCCCGACTTCCACCTGCATTAGCCGTGTGACCCTGAGAAAGTCACTTCCCCTCGTAAACACGAACCTTCTGGCTTCCCCTGACATAGGTGCCTGTTCTTGGCCAGGGAGGCCGAGTCCTGGAGCTGGAGGCCGGGCCCTGGCAGGTCCCAGGACACCGAGAGGCCTTTGCCCACGAGGCCGGTGAGAGATGATGACTCTCGCTACCAGCCTAGCTGGGTTTGGAGAGATTCAACACCCATCAGTCAATCGGCATTTATAAAGCGGGACTGCCTAGGTGCTTAGCACTTGACCAAGAAGACCAGGGCATGGGGAGGTGATGACTGGAGGTGGCGCGGGACACCAGGCAATCGGGATTAAGTGACATGCTCAAGGTCACACAACTAGTAAGTAGCAACTGTCTGAGGACAGATTCGAACTCCTGTCCTCTTGACTCCAAAGCCAGTGCGCTATCCACTGTGCCACCTTTCTTCCTTGAGGAAAGGCAAAAACAAACAAACAAGCAAAAACAAAAAACAAAAAACCCTGACCCTCAAGGAGTTCCCAGTCCAATGCAGGAAAACTCAAAAGGATAAATTGGGAGGCAGCAACAGAGGGGAGCCATTCAAACTGAAGGGGGAATGAGACTTCTCAAAGACTTGAAGGGCTGTCAGAAGGAAGAGATAAGGTGGGAGACTATTCCAAGCATGGAAAAAATGGCTAGAGATGAAATGGAACAGCAGAGAAGCCAATAAAATCCCATGGCACATGTGGGTGGGAGGGGGGTGGGAAGTAACATATCAGAAGACTGAAAAAAATGAAGGATCAACCATTTCAACCACAGTAACTCTTAAACCAGATGTTGAATTAGAGAAAGGTTGCAATTTGCAAAAACAGAGGGGGTGCACACACTTAAAAGACCACAGATCCTTGAGCCTGATGTACAAGTGAGGCACCATATTTCCTAATAACCTATGAGTTTGGGGGACTGGGACCATGTTTTAACCAAACTCTAATAAGGAAACCACTGAACCATGCAGTAGAGAAAAAGCTAGAAATGGGTTCAGAAGATCTGTGATCCCTTCTAGATCTAAATCTATGATCCTCAGATCCCCTGGAGCAGAACACAATACTCCAGACTCAGTAACTGTTTTATAAAGGCTTGTCAGAGGTATGGATGGAGGGACAGAGGGATGGATGGATGGAAGGAGGGAGGGAGGGATGGAGGGATGGAGGGAGGGATGGAGGGATGGAGGGATGGGTGGATGGGTGGATGGAGGGATGGGTGGATGGAGGGATGGAGGGATGGATGGCAATGTGGTAAAGTAGAAAAATTATCTATTTGAGTATGGAGGGAGCATTCAAGGTCATTTAACTACTAAATAGTGGAGTCAGAGGATCTGACTCAATCCAGCATGTCTCCATTGCACCAAAATGCCAAGACTTGGGTTCACACCTTGGCTCTGCCATTTACTGGCTGGATGCCCTTATGCTAGTCACTCTACTTTGATAGGCTTCAGTTTCCTCCTCTGTAAAATGAGGAAAGTAGACTAGACCAAGGGTTTGTTCTTGTGTGTGTCAGGGACACCTTTGATAGCCTAGTTAAATGCTTAAATCTTCTCTCAGAATAATAATTTTAAATGTATAAATACATAGGATCACAAGGAAAACCACAAGTTGGTGAAAATAAAGATGTAATTTTTTCCCCCATCCAAGATCATGGACCCACTGAAATCTTGTCTCTAAAATTCCTTTTTCCCAGAAATCTTAAAATTGTCCCACCAAACAGACCCATCCCCATGCTGGGGAAGGGGGTGAGTAGAAGTCAGAGTCTTAGAGAATGTCAGAATTCGCAGGGACCCAAGAGATAATCTAATCACAAAATTTTTAAAAATCACCAACTTTGAGAACTAGAATTTCTTGTCTGTCTCATACATGAAAGGAATCTCCACTATAAAATACCAGAAATATGTTCATCCAGTCTCTGCTTCAAGACCAACTGAGTCATTTTATAAAGGAAGAAATGTCAGAAAAGGAAATTATTTGTCCAAGGTCACCCAAGCTAGTTAATGCAAGAAAATTGGACATGACCCATTTATCACTCTTTATGGAAAGGTAACTTCTATTGTTCAAAGGAAATATCATGGCATTAACTCAAGGAAACATAAGTTCTAGTCTTATATATCCAGTTGAATCACCATTACTTGGGTCAGTCATTATCCCTGTCCAGGACTCAGTTTCTTCATCTGGAAAAGATAATAGGACTGCTCCCTCTTCCTCCCTGAGGAGGATCCTGTATCGAATGAGGTTTCTGTTGAATGACAGATCTAGGCTGTACAGGATTCCCTTTTTCCTTCCCTCCCTCTCACTCCATACTACTGAGGAAGTCCCCAGGCCAGGGCAGTGGTTAGGGAGGCAGTTGGCATAGTGGATGAAGTGCTGGGCTTGAAGTCAAGAAGACTTGAGTTGGTAATGCACTGTTGGTGGAGCTGTGAACTCTTCCAACCTTTCTGGAGAGCAATTTGGAATTCTGTCCAAAGGGCAATGAAAATGTGCATGTCCTTTGGTCCAGCAATACCACTACTGGATCTATATCCTGAAGAGATCATGAAAAAGGGTAAAAACATCACTTGTACAAAAATATTCATAGCTCTGTTAAGTGGCAAAGAATTAGAAATTGAGGGGACATCCAGCAACTGGAGAATGTTGAACAAAATGCGGTATATGTAAGAGATGTAAAACTATTGTTAATATTAGAAATCAGGAGAGATGGGATTTCATAGAAGCCTGGAAAAATTTGCATGAATTGATGCTAGGTGAGATGAGCAGAACCAGAACACCTTAATAACAACATGGGTGATAATCAACCTTGATGGACATGCTCACTGTATCAGTGTAATAACCAGGTACAATTTTAGGGGATCTGTGATGGAGAATATCATCTGTATCCAGAGAAGAAACTATGGAGTTTAAATGAAAACCAAAAATTATCTTCAATTTTTAAAAGTTGTCTTTTTTATTACATAATTTTGCTATCTCTAATATCTTTCTTCCCTATAAATATGTTTTTCTCTCAATACATTCAATTTTGATCTATGCATATCATGGAAACAAATGTAAAGACTATCAAATTGCCTTTTGTTGGGGGAGAGGAAGGGAAGGGGGGAAATTGTAATATTCAAAACCTTGCAAAAAATGATTGGTAGAAACTACTATTGTATATAATGGAAAACAAATAAAATACATAATTTTTAAAAAAAAGACCTGGGTTGAGATCCCACATGAAATTCTTGCAAGTTGAATGACTCTAGTCCAAATATCTCTCTAAGCCTCAGTTTCTTCTGCACAGAATGGACTTTAAGATCATTTGATCTTAAGTTCTAAATCTATGACCCTATAAACTAGCCTTCCTCTTTCCAGTACTATCCTCAACTGGTATGAGTTATCAGCCTTGGTCTGATTAGTAGATTATGGTATCAAGGGAGACCTGAAAGAAACGCTGGAGGAAAATCTGTTGGATTTTCAAAACCATTTGCAAGAGAAAGCCAAGAGCTCAGAGAACAGCCTTCCTCCTTTCCTTGTCTCTCCCCCTCACTGTATTATGGAATCATCACCACTTCCCTACTATCCCTGGATATGATCCCCCACCACACTGTGGGATGTGCACCAGTCACCTGTAAATGTACCAAGGAATTTGCACTAGTCCCTACACTCTTATATCACCATCACTGGCTAGTGCTGGGATTGGCTCTTATCCCTCCCCTCCCATATCTAACCCAGGAAACTGCTGCTTTGCCAATTTGTCCTCTTTCCATTTAGCCAAACTCTAGACATCCTCCAAGAAGTCTTCCCCAACTCTTCCCTACCCCTTTCCTATCCTCCCATCCTTCTATCCTTCCCTCACCAGCCCACATTTAGCTCTCTAGTCAAATCACATTAATACTTAGTTGGCCACTCCTTGGGCACTTAAGGAAAGTAGCCTGCCCCTGGAGGTTAACATTATGTCTATGCACGTGGTTCCTATCTCCCCAATGACAAAATTGCAATCTGGACAAGGAAGCTATCTTTTCTGTCTCCCTCAGAGCCCTGGCAACCCAACAAAGAGCAGCTGGGGCTAAATGAATATTTGTTGATTGACTTTCTGTCAGCTGCTTAGACCAATCCCTAAGAGTATACAGTGAGCAGACCTAAGATGAATCATTTGAAGAAGACAGTCAACAGTCCCTGTTTCCCCCTGGGGCAAAGTAGGACATTTATTCTTATCCTTTCTCTTTCCCTCCCTTCCCTCCTCCTCCTCCTCCTCCTTTGCATGGGGGTGATGTCTGAATAAAGCCCAGTGTATGTTTTCCGACTTCAAGTAATCAGGTCAGTTGGTCACTAGATTTTAATTTTTCTTAATCTAAACTCAATCGACTATACTGTTCCCAGTCTCACACAGGTCTTCATCCTACCCTCTGCTGCCAAGCAAAGTAAGTCTGATCTGTCTTCCATGATGGTCCTCCAAATATTCAAAAACAGCAAATATGGGGAGGGAATAGTGTACGAGGAAAAGATTGTTGAAAGGCCTGGGTTCTAATACTGATATGCTCTGCCAGTTGCAAACTGTGTGACCTTGGATAAATCACTTCTCTCTAAATCTCAGTTGCCCCATCTAAAAAAAGAGACTAGATTATTGTTTAAATAGTATTCCTACCAGCTATTAATAAAAAATTTCCCATATACACCAAAATATTTATAGAAGCATTTTTTTCTGTGAAAGCAAAGAACTGGAAACAAAGTAGATGTCTATTAACTGGGGAATGGCTAGACATATTGTGGCACAGGAATGTGATGAGATTACATTGTGCTCTAAAAAATGTGTATCAGCATAATTAATTTGGAAATGTGTATAACATTGTGAATGTATAATCTATATCAGATCTCTTGCTATCTTAGGGTGGGGGAGGGAAGGGTGGGAGGGAGAAAACTTTGCAAAAATGAATGTTGAAAACTACCTTTGCATATAATTTAAAAAAATAAAGAAATATATGTAAAGAAGAGAAAAACATAGGAAAATCTATATGAAATTGATGAGTAAAGTAGTGCCAAGAAAACGTGATGTGCAATAATAATGTAAATGGAAAGAACCACATATCAAAAATTCTAAAATGAATATAAAGTGTTTAAGATCAACTCCCAGCCCATCTTCATGGAGGTTAGAAATCCAGAGGTGTTAAACATTGCACATGCTCTGGAATTTTTTTCAATATAGCATCAATTAGGCTGATTTGTTTTTCCTCTTTAAAAAAAATACTATTTTTTGTGGAATGGCTATCTGGGATGGGGAGAAGGGCAAAGAAAACTTTATATAATTATGATGATGAAAGAAACAAGCCATAAATAAAAACTTATTCAAAACAAAAATGTGCCTTTTAGTTTTAATAGTCCACTATTAGAACAAAAATGTGGCTTTTAGTTTTAATAGTCCACTATTCCTTTTCTTCCTTAAATCTTCTCTTAAACGATCTCAGTGCATTTGTCTGATACTCATAAGATTGTGTCCAGTCCAGTTACTCTCCTCTAAAAATATTTCAGTTGATCAATGCCCTCCTTCATGTGTGATGTGCAGGCCTGAATACAAAATCCCAGATGTGATGTGACCAAGGAGATGTTGTGTCCCAAGACAGCATGGATCAATAAAAAGAGCCTTGGATTTGGTGTCAGAAACCCAAGTTCAAATTCTAATGTTACTACTTAAAATATGACCTATGTGACCCAAGTCAAGTCACTAAACCTCTGGAATTATGTAAAAATAAAGGGTTTGGACTAAGTGGTCTCTGGTATCTTAAAGCCCTAAATCTCTAAACCTAGAAGACCTCCCTCCCTCTGGACACCATCTGTTCCTACTGTATCCTAAGATCCTATAGGGTTCTTCTCTACTTGGTTACATAGAATTCAACTGTCTCTTTTCCCTTTCATCCTTAGGATGGAATGAAGTGACACAATCCTTGAGCTCCCAGAAATTGGATGAGAGACAAAACCAGTCTTTCCTAATATGGAATTTGGAAAATGTTGGGATGGGGTTATATGATTATGAAGTATCTCTCTCTTTCAAATTGGTGAAAGGAAGACTGAATTTGGGGTCAGACTTGAGTTGAAATATTACCTCTGTTATTTCCTATATGAGAGACCTCTCGGAAGCAGAGAATCTTAATTTCCCTCTCTATTAAAAAAAATGAAGATTATACTGCTTGACCTTTAAGGGTCCTTCTAGGGGCAAAATCTGTAACTCTGTAAGTCCTACTTGGTTTAGGGAGAAGACAGCACCTATAGGCATACAAAGACAGGGCTCTAAGGGCATCATGCTTGGAAGCAGAGGTTGGACGAGATGACCTCTGGAAGCCCTTTCCAGAATATCAACAAGCTACTGCCTCTAATGAAGGGCTGAGTGGTCATCATTTCAGGGATGGCTATTACAGAGAACAGACCATTTTCCCTTCAAATTCTAGTAAATGATGTGGTAAACCCCGCCTCCCCCCAAATGGCCTAATACCTTGAAGCAGCAAGCATTAGGGCTGGCAGCAGCCACAGGAACCAGAGGTAATTCAATCAGCTAAAGAGATGCTCGAACTCTCTCCTGAGGGAGTAGGGACAAGGAAAGAGCAAAGGGGAATTTGAGGAGCAGGGATGTTCTTTTGACTCTCTGCAACCGAGTTCTAATGTCTATTAGGACTGGTTTGAATGAAGTTTATGTTTCTATCCTGTTCAAAATACCATAATAATTTCTAAAGGAAATTACACTAGATACTGCTGCTAGAGGATTAGAAGTTGATGGGGCAAGAGCTGGGTTTAATGTCATAAACCAGGGCAAACCAAGACCCTTTACTTGCCAATTCAATACTAGTTAGGTGGTGCAGTGGATAGGGTACTGACCCTGGAGTCAGGAGGATCTGAGTTCAAATCCATATTTACTAGCTGTGTGACCTTGGGCAATCACTTAACCCTGATTGCCTCACATCCAGGGCATCTCTGGTCATCCTGATTCATACTTCACCAGACCCAGATGGTTCCAGACAAGAAAGTAAGACTGGTGACTTAGCCCAGCACCCCTCACTCAAATCCAATTCATATGCATGTCTTCTTTCAGAACGAAGGACAAACACCTTCTCACTACAACAACTCTAACAGACAGAAATTCATAAAGTTTGACAAAATGGGGATAAGGAGAGTCCCAAATTGCAAATTTCAGTAAAAGAATGCACCCACCTGAGTTATTCATTATTTTTACAATTATTAGAATAATGGCCAATAGCAAATTACCACCACATTTAGAAAATAAAGGCAAGATGGCTTTGATGTAACTTGGGAAGCTTTCCCATCAGAAAATGCCCCCGACTAACTTACAGGCTCAGGTGTGTGAATACAAATGTATGTCTGGACAGAATGAGAAAACAATGGTCTTCAACCTGGAAGAAATCTCTAAAATCAGTGAGTCTGGCTCAGTCATTTTACAGGTAAGAAGATCATGACATCAGGGAGGTGATGTCATGACAAGCACATGTGATTTGGATTTGAGTGAGGTGGGGCTGTGCTAAGTCACCACCCTCACTTTATCCTCTGGAGCCATCTGGATCTAGTGAGCAGATATGACTCACCATGAATGGAGATGGCCCTGGAGGTGAGGCAATCAGAGTTAAGTGACTTAACCAGGGTCACCCAGCTAGTAAGCATCAAGTGACTGAGGTCATATTTGAACTCAGGTTCTCCTGATATCAGGCTCAGTGCTGTATCCACTGTTATCACCAAGATGCTTTCTAGTCTGGGGTCACCCAGGTAATAAATAGCAGATTGTTTGACTCCACCTCCACTGCTCTCTCCATTGTACCATATTTATGTGCCTTGCAAGACTACTGTGAAAGAAAATGATCATATTTGTAAAGGGCTTTGGAAGCTATTATATTTATATATATATATATATGTACATATTTACATATATTTGGGTAGGTATGTAAATGCATATGTATCTTCCTACAATGAATTCCAAAATCTGGACAAATTGTGCTGTTCACCATTCCCGCTAACACACTCCTATGCTTTCCCAAGTCCAGCCAAGAAGCATTTACAAATATCATCAAAAGTTAATTCTTTTCCTCCAAGAGCTTGCATTCTAATGGGGGAAAGGGGACCTGAAAAAAGGGGGAAGACAGAGAATGAAAGATTTTTTTTTTCTCAAAATGGAAGTTACAGCAACTTCCATTCATCTGTAGAAGAAGGGGTTGCCCGGAAGGAGGGAGAAGGCAGCTGAAGCATGGTGGCCAAGTATGGAGATATGATCATTTTGAGACCTTCCTCAAAATGAAGACCCCCATTTCCTTTATTCCCATATTTTTCCCTATGCCTAGGATACCTTCCTCAACTTCATGTGCTGATTTTCTATGAATCCCTTAAAAATAATGAGGTACCATGGGGTTGACTTTGGAGTTGGGGGAACCTAGTTTCATTTCCTGAATATGTTACTTGCTACCTGTATGACCTTGTACAAGTCACTTCCTCTTTTTGAGCCTCAGTTTCCTCATCTATAAAATGAGAAGTCGATCTAGATGACCTCTGAGGTCACCTGAGCTCCAAATCTGTGATCATTAAAGCCCAATTCAGGCTTCCACCTCCAGGAAGGCTTCCCTGATATTGTTTGTCCTTCATTCTTGACAAGGGCCATGATCCTACATGATTCTATAACACATGACACCTGCATATATACACATATACACACATACATACATCAGGGAGGTGATGCCATGTAATGCTGGTGAATAGGATTTAAGGGAGGGAGGTCTATGCAAAGTCACCAGCCTCACTCTCTCCTCTGGACCTGTCTAGGACCAGAGGTCAGAGATAGATCAGGACTACTGAAAATGGCCCTGGATTCAGTGAGAGACTTTTTAAGCTAAGGTCTTTTCTACTATGATATCAACATCAATTTTTAACATGAAAAATTATAAAAGACTTGAGGATGTTGATAAAAAGATCAACCATGATCCCAGAAGAACAATGAAGAATACTATGCCCCTCAGGACTGGAAGGATATCCCAGTATGCAGAATAAGAAAGTCATTTTTGGATATAACCTATGGAAGAAGGTATTTTATTTAACTAGGCTTACATTGACACAAGGATCTACATTTCTTTCTTCTCTCCTTTCTTCCTTTCCTTTCCTTTCTCCAATCCTTCCAGGAATGAATGTTCAAAAGAAAACATCCCATGCATGGTGTGGTTTATGAGAGAGCGTACTGTATGCTGGCATACCTCCTTCTACATGTGTTGGTGTATACACAAGAGACACATGGTTCTGAGTGTGCAATGGTGCTTGTGTTTTAGAATCTCATTGTGCACATGTGTGTCATTTCCATTCTCATGTCTGATGTGGAGGAAAATCTGGAAGGACAGTTAGTAAAATACTGATCTAAAAGCCAAGGGCGGGGGGGGGGGGGTGTTAGTGCTGGTTCTCTGCCATGACTTTGCTGAGTAACCCAGGGCAGTCCCCTTATCCTCTCTGAATTTTTAATTCCTCTTCTTTCCTATCTTCTCTTTCCTCTTCTGTTCTCTCTTCTTTTCTCTTTTTTTGTCCTCTATTCTCTCCTCTTTTCTTCTTCTCTTTTCTCCCCTATTTTCTCTTTCCTCTTCTCTACCCTTTTCTCTTCTCTTCTCTTAGCTGTTCTCTTTTCTTCTTTCCTCTTCTCTTTTTCCTCTTCTATTCTTTTCTTCTCTTTCCTCCTCTAGTCTCTCTTTTCTTCTTTCCTCTTTTTTCTCCTCTAATCTCTCTAATCTTTTCTCCTTTTCTCTTAAATATTCTTTTATCTCTTCTTTTTTCTCTTCTCTATTATTTTCTCTTTCCTCCTATTCTCTTTTACTCTTCTCTCTTCTCTTTCCTCTTTTCTATTCTTTGCTCTCCTCTTCCCTCCATACACTCTGCCTCTCAGTGAGTTTAACAGATACTACAGCTTTAATTATCCCCTTGACTCAGCTGTCTCTCAGAGCTCTATTTCCAACCCTATTTGTTCTGCTAAATTCTAGTCCTACAACACTAATGATCTTTGGAACATTTCAAGCTGGATGTACTTAATCATCTCATACTCAACACAACCCAGACAGAATTCAGCATTTTCCCCCACAAAATATAATCTTCTTTCTAAGTTCCCTGTTTCCATGGAGGGGTACCTTGATCCTCGAAGCCTCAGAGTCATCCTTTATATATCCAATGAGTTGCCAAATTTAATTCCACTTCTGCCACCTCACTTGGAACCACCTTCTTCACTCATACAACCACCACCCTAGTTCAAGCCCTAATCACTTCTCATATAGATTAATCCAAAAGCTTCCTAATTTGTTACAATGCATCACATCTCTCCCCATTCCAATCCTTACACCAAAGAGATCTTCCTAAAGCACAATTCAAACCTTTTAACTCCTCTGCTCAATAAACTTCAGTGACTTTCTATTTCCCATAGGGTCAAATACAACTCCTGTGTCACATTTAAAGTCCTTCAAAACCTAGCTCTAGGGTACTTTTCCAGGCTTACTGTACTTTTCATACAGTTAAGTCAAATTGCCTTTCTTGCTGCTCCTCATATACAATTTTCCATCTCATGGGCTATTTACCCCTCCTTCACTATGTCTGAAATGTTCCTTCTCACTGATACTTCTTAGAAGCCTTAATTTTTTTCATTCTTATTTTCTTCAAAGCCCAACTCAAATATCAGCTCTTTCAGGAGACCTTTTCATTTCTTGTCTTCATCTCCTCAGTGTTTAGCAGTGTCTGGTTCATAGTTGGTGCTTAATAAATGCTCATTAGTTAGTTAATTGACATGGAAATGGAGGAACCTAGATGAACTATATTATGAGACCTTTTCTGGCTTGACACCCAAGAAGATAGATTTAGATAGAGTCTCTAAATTATCCCTAAGAGCTGAGCAAAGGAGTTGTCTGCTCAAGTCACTGTGTCTGGGCTTATGTAGATATGATCTAAAAATATAATGATGCTCTTATGGGCATCAGCAAGTCCTGAGTTCAAATTTTAGCTCAGACCCTTACTAACTCTGTAACTAGCAAATCATTTGACCCCTGTTTGTCTCAGTTTCCTCAATGGAAAAATGGAATTGATAAAGATCAAATGATATTATATATATATGATGCTTATCATGGTTTCTGGCACTGAGTTGGCAATCTATTAATGCCTATTACCTTCCCTCCCCCCATATGTAGATCTAAAGTGAGGGAATGGCAGAAGTATTGTGAAACAAAGAATGTCAAGCCAATCCAAGTCAATAAACATTTATTAAACACCTGCTATGTACCAGACACTATGGACACATATACAGACACAAAAAGGCAAAAACAGTTGCTGCCCTCAAAGTGTTCATAATGTAATGGAGAAGACAATATGCAAATAATTTTGTACAAGCAAGATAAATGCAGGCTACATTGGGCACAATCAGAGATGGAAGTCTCTAGCACTAAGAGGGACTGGAAAAGGGCTTTTCCAGAAGTTGGGAAGGAAACTAGGAAAGCCAGAAGGGAAAGCATGCTAGACCTGGGGAACAGCCAGAGAAAATGTTCAGAGCTGGGAGATGGGGGATATTATGAGAGAAATGATTTTGGCATTCAAGGTCCTGGTTCAAATTCTAGCTAAGTTTCTTTCGAGACTACTTCTGTAAGAATGCTAAATGGATGACCTTTGGCAAGTGCCTTTACCTCTCTGAGACTCAGTTTCTCCATGAGTAAAATGAGGGGTTTGAACTAGATGACCTTTAACATCAAAATCTATGATCCTATGAGATATTTCTAAACCATTTAGCACAGATCTGCAATACAGAACATACCTAATAAATTCTTGTTCTCTTTTCCCTTATCCTTTATGAATATATTCTATGATATTAGAGCTTACAGAAGCTCCAGGCATCTCTAGTCCAATCTATCCCTGCATAGGAATGAATTCCCTCTACAACATTCCCAACTTGTGGATGGAGATAGAGAAAAGACCCCTGGATTCGGCATTAAAAAACCTAGATTTGAATCACTATTTCCTACCTAAGAAAGGGGGCAAATGATAGCCCCTCTTCAGAATCTAGTTTCCTTTGCTGTAAAATTAGAGCATCAAACTAGATGAATTCCAGTGTTATTTCCAGTACTAGAGTTCATGATCCTCTAAGTGGTCTTCCCATCTCTGCTGGAAGCCCTCTGTAATTTTACTGATCCATGGGGAATGGATGCTGGGAGGGAAGACTTCACCTGGGTGGAATGGTCCAAGTTGAGATTGGAGAGGAAGGAAAAAATAAAAGCAAGAACCAAACCAGGTCAAGGTGAAGCTCATTAGTAATAGCAGATTCAGCTGAGGAGAAGGTAGGTGGATTTGGAAGGAGCCATTTAAAACCCAAGGCAGGGGCACAGAGTTTGGAAGGACAATGGTAGTAGGCATTGGACTGCATAATAGAGTAAAATGCATTATAGTAAAATGATGGCCTGTATAACAGAGCATAGAGAAGCTAGGTGGCACCATGTATGCTAGAGTATCAGATCTGGAGTCAGAAAGATTCATCTTCCCTAGTTCAAATCCAGCCTCAGACACTTACTACCTGTGTGGCCCTAAGTAACTCACTTAACCCTCTCTGCCTCAGTTTCCTCATCTGTAAAATGAGATGGAGAAGGAAATCACAAATCACTCCACTATATCTACCAAGAAAACTCCAAATGGGGTCATGGAACAAATAACAGATTTCTTCAACAAGGTGGCATACACACCATACTCCCCTCATCTCTCTGAGGTAGGCTACTATCAGAATACCTCCAAGAAAAACTCACTATGTCCTAAAAACATTTTTCTCTTTCTTGAACCAAAATTTGTATTCTTCATCCCACTCCATCTTGTTCTGCTATCTGGGGTCAAGCAGAAAAAAATTGAATTCCTGTTCTATGGGGCACACCTTTAAAACACATGAATGAATGAATGAATGAATGAATGAATGAATGAATGAATGAAGCATTGATTAAACATTTATTGTGTGCAAAGAACTGAGGACTCAAATTAAAAAAAACAAGTCCTTCATCTCAAAGAGTTCATATATGTTTTCATTTTATTTTATTTTAAAGAGTTCACATTCTAATATAAGTAGATAACACATACAGGAGGGTGCAGCTCCAAATCAGATGGAAAGACTTGGTGGTGCTTAGGTTTCAGTAGCAAAGATGATCATGATGATAATCCTATTCTTAATTCCATTTTACAAATGAAGAAACTGAGGCAAACAGAAGTCAAGTGACTTGCCCAGGGGCACATAGCTAGGAAGAACTCAGGTCTTCCTAACCCTCAGATCTGATACTCTATCCACTGCACCACTGAGCAGATGATAATGTTTTTCTTAATGTCATTTCCTCTTGTAGGAATGCAGCACTGATTAAGCATTTATTAGTAAACCCTATAGAAACATTAGCTGCTATCATCATCATCATCTAAAACTTAAGCTCAACCAGGTCTAAGAATTCAGGACCGTTCTTCTTTCCCTTCTCCTGATGGAACAAGCTCCAAAAAAATTAAGTTGGTTAAGCAAACTGTTTTTAATCTTTTCTTTTCCCAAATAAGTTAAAATATTTTATGAGATGTCCAAATAACTGCTCTTGGCCTCTGTCCTTCCTTCAACATTATTCTCGGGCTAGTCTACACATATCCAGTGAATCTCTGGGGATCAAATTACATGCACTAAAGAAATGAGTTTCCTAATAATGTAACACTCCAGAAAGCCTTAATTTATTTTCCTAAATGGAAATTTAATCATGCAGTGAATATAACTTGGATTTGGTATCAGGAAGACCCTAGTTCAAATTCTACCTCATAAATTTTCTGTGTGGTCTTGGGAAGCTCTTTAACCTTTCTATGCTGAGTAGAATAGAACAAATAGAAGGAATTGAATTCAATGACCTCTAAGGTTCCTTTCTTTCTTTCTTTCTTTCTTTCTTTCTTTCTTTCTTTTTTTTGGGGGGGGGTTGGGATTTTTTTGCCAGGCTATGGGGTTAAGTGACTTGTCCAAGGTCACATAGATAAGTTTCTGAAATCAGATTTCCTGACTCCAGGGCCAGCGCTTTATCCACCGCACCACCTAGCTGCTCCTCTAAGGTTCATTTCAACACTAAATCTATGATCCTCTGATTCTTTCTTCTGAGCTTTAAAGAGTATAGATAAAAAAAAACAATAATAGTTTGAGAAGTAACTCAGACATAGAGTCAGAATGACCTAAGTTAAAACTAGAGCTCAGACACTTACTAGCTGTGTATGTTCCTGGGCAAGTCACTGCCTCCCCAAAAGGAAAAAAAATAGCAGTTTGAGAAGTTTAAGGTCCTGCCCATAACAACAGAAGAGTGGTAAGCAATTATCTTTAAGGAATACAGAGATCTTGATTACTGAATGAAAGAAGATCCAGTTAGAATCTGTTATTTAATTGTATAAAAATGGTGCCACCCAAAAGCTTCTTCAGCTAAGTAGGTTAAACATTTCTCTTTCACTCTTTATTTGTTAATAATAATAGTTTACAATTATCCTCCATTTCCTTAGAGTGGTAGTCTCCAAGACCATAATCAGGGAATTCAGCCTCTGGCAGGTCCCACCTGGCTTGGAAAGTGGGATGTCCAAGAATCAGCCTTGCTAAGTTCACAGAGGCTGATCACAGAAAAAGCTGCAGGGTGAGGATGGTCCTTAGACCCACAGCAACTTATAGGAACCACTGCTACGATGCATAGGGATTGTGGAGGGAACATAGACTACTGGAATGTTCAAGGGAGCTTCCATTCATGGCTTTAAGAAGTCTATAAAGGATTTTCACAATGAGAAGTGAGGAAAGAACAAGGTGCAAAAATAGAGAATACACTACCCTTACTCATATTTTATTAGCATATCTGTAAGTCCCGGGCAGAAAAGGTCACCTTCTAAAGCAGATCAACAAGTGTTCAATAACCTGGGATTTTAGATGTTAAGTGACTTCCCCAGAATCAGAGAGCCAAGTTGTAACAAAAGTTGAACTTGAGCCTAGGTCTTAACTTTTTTTAAAAAAAAAATTATTTATTTAAGGCATTGGTCACACAGCTAGGCCATTATAAATGTCTGAAGTTGAATTTGAACTCAGGTATTCCTGACTCCAGGGCCTGTGCTCTATCTACCACGCCACCTAGTAGCACCTCAGGTCTTAACTTCTGAGACCAGCCCTCTAATCACTAGATCACAAGAAATGAATTGGAATAAATGACCAAAATGTACTAAATCAGACTTATGAAACAAAAACTGTAATGACATTCCATGGGGTAAATTAAAATCATTTAATTATAAAGTTGTAGCAAAATAAATAGCAATATTCAGTATTGTTCACAATAAATGTTTTAAAAGAAAGAGGTGCAGTAGATAGAGCACCAGCTCTGGAGTCAGGATAAACCTGAGTTCAAATCCAGCTTCACACTTAATAATTACCTAGCTGTGTGACCTTGAGCAAGTCACTTAACCCCCATTGTCTGACAAAAACAAAATAAATAAATAAATGTTTTAAAAAGAAACAAAGAATTTCTTACAGTATTACCTCACCTGAGCCTAACAACAAACAGGTATTTTCATGTTAAGTCAAAGGTGAAGGAAGGGGAAGGGACAAGCATTTAATAAGGGCCTACTAATGTGCCCAGCATTTTACAAATGGTATGTCATTTAACCCTCACAATAGCCCTATTAGGATAGTATTGTTCTAATTCTCATTTTCAAATATATTTTATTTTCCCCCCAATCACATGTTAATTTTTTTTTTGCAAGGCAAATGGGGTTAAGTGGCTTGCCCAAGACCACACAGCTAGGTAATTATTAAGTGTCTGAGACCGGATTTGAACCCAGGTACTCCTGACTCCAGGGCTGGTGCTTTATCCACTACGCCACCTAGCTGCCCCATGCATGTTAATTTTTTAACAATTCTTTTTAACATTTTGAGTTCCAAATTCTTTCCTTCTCTTCCTCCCTTCCTCTTCCCTGAGATGGTAAGCAATCAGATATAGATTATACATGTGCAATCATGTAAAACATTTCCAAATTAGTCATTTGTACAAAAAGATTTAGTATTATTTTCATTTGAAAGTTGAGGAAACCAAGGCAGACTTGCCCAAGGCCACACAGCTAGCAAAGTGTCTAAGGTCAGAATTAAATAAAATTGTTAATGACTCTATAGTCCACAATATATGTTAACTTATAAACAATATAAAAATGATCATCATCTTGCCCACATTAGAGCGAAGGAAAGCAAAGCCCAGGAAGAAAGGGTCTGGAGAGTCATGCTAACTTAGTATCAAAACCAGAACAAGGACCTTGGTCTCCAGATTATTAACAAACCCTCTTTCCTAGATGAAACAAACATGCTTACATAAGCTTTGGCCCAGGCTGAGTTCAATTGCCAAAAAAAAAAGAGCCTAGGAGTGAAGAAGTTGGACCAGATCCCCCTGAGGCTGCAAACTGTGAAGTGCCAGTGGTTACAGAATGGGCAATAAAGGGGGTAAAGAATTCAGACTCAGCTTCTGGGGCCAGGACCAGCTGGGTCCAACTGAGCCCAGGAGGTGCTTGCTTGGTGAGAATTAACAGCTTTGCAGAAAAATACCAGAGGAAGAACAAGGTCAGACAAAGAAGGGAGTGTTCCCATTCAGAAAGAAGGATTTATCATGCAATGCCTTCTACTTCATCACACAAAGCCTATTTCCTTTCCATACTGCAGCAAAGCATATTCCAATTTATTTCCTTTCCTAAAGATCTGTGGGTTTGCATTATCAGTGTAATAAACCAAGGTAATTTTAAATGTGGAAGAAACTTAAAACAACATATTCCTGCAATATCAGATTGACCTCCTAAGGAAAAAGAATTTGGTCCTTGGGATCGAGTTTCAACTTACTTGCAAAGTTTATCATACCAATAATCCATCTTGTCTCTCTATAATCCTCCCCTTTACTCAGGGATTTTCTCAGTCACCCCTAAATTACCCTGCAGCAAAGACTTGGAAAGCCAGAAATTGTTACAATATAGAAATTAATACAGGACAGTATTATACACTGAGTACAGTTTACTCAATAGAGGTACACTGGGGGCTTTGGTTAATCCTGGCCTTAGGCATCCCTAGTTCTGAAATTAGAACACTCTTCATGACTTAAAGAGCTAGTAGCTTGAGTTAGTGTTCAAAACTCAGAACTAGACTTGAGAGATTCCAGTTAAGAGTTCCGCCACTACCACTGCTCACGCTATTGTGTGACCTTAACAAAGTCCCTTCTCTGCTCTTCAACTAAGCATTCTCATTGTAAAAATTAAAAAGTGAACAGAAGCTTCTCTTCTAGCACTGATGTTCTAGGATTCTCTCGTTGCCCAGGAAGGCAGCATCTTAGTCCCTGTGGATTTTCTCTTCCCAATGACCATGAAGTTTTCATCTCTAAATGAAAACCAGCTTTCCCCCAGGTGACTGCAGAAATATCAAGACTGACTGGGTTGTAAGTAAGAGTGATTACAGTCATTTACATGAACCATTTACCATATGCTAATTACCATGCAGGTCAATAATGAATTTGAGAATCATAGGAAATTGGTTCTGGAAGAGACTGTGGAGGTTATCTATGGGTATACAAAAGAATATTGATGCATATCATTAAATGTATACCAGCCCCCTGAATTTTATGGATATATGATTACACCATTAAATTCTCACCATGGGCTCTCTGCCTTCAGAAAGCCTGTTGTTGGGTAGCATGGACAGTCTGATCACAGTTTTAAAAAGTTGCAGAGATTGATGCCAGTGACCTTGGCCTCATTAGCCCCCAGTTCCCACCCTCTGAGCTAAAACTTAGTAAAATGTTGCCATGTGGCTTTCCCAGGACATTCCAAAGCTGAACTGGCTGTGATCTGACCATAGACATTAAATAACCCTCCCTGGCTCCCATTCATGCTTCCCTCTGATCCTGGAGGCTGGCTCTGCCCCACCCCAGACTGGGATCCAATTGGAACAACTAGAAAGAGGTAGCCTCAATTCAGAAGCACTTGAATAATGATAGCTGATAGCACTTGAATTCCCTCATCAGGTTAAAAAAAAAGCAGATGAACTTAGTATCTATTTAGTAAGAATAATCAATAGGGAGCTACGCAGCAATAATATCTTCCTGCCATCAGAAGCCACATCCCTTTGAGTTTTTCCTTGGTCAAGTCTCCCTCCACCCATGAGAGCTCTGACCATCACGGCATTACCTCACTGTTGGACCAATCCTGGCTCTGAAAGAAAGTGGGATGCAGGGGTACAAAGAAGCACCCTGGCTCCCAGGAATGAAACCCCTACCACATTATGTCCTCACCAGCCCCCAGCTCTGCTCTCTATGGATGGGTTTCCCTGGTCCCTGGATTCTACAGCTCCTGGGAATAATCTCACTTTCTCCTGCCTCACGAGATCTAATCCTCAGATCTGACTTCTGAACTCCGATGCAAGAGATCTACCCCCACTACCTTCACTTGACCCCAAAGATCTTCCTGATTTCTGGCTCTGGTCACTCTTGGCTTGGCATATACCACTGCTACCTGAGCATCCTGAGACCCAGGCAAGTTCTCACAAGCACACTGCAGTCCCTCAAGGGTTGTTTTGCTCCTGAATATAACGATGATGCCAACAGATGTCCTGCAGGGTTGATCACCCTCAGCAGCTGCCCGGGCCTATATATGGTATTCCAAGAGTATTCTCGTCACATTATCGTCAGAAGCCACAGCTGGAGAGGACTTGAAGAGAGATTTGCCAGAATCTCCTTGGACCCAAACCATCTTTCTCTTACCATGGGTGGCCCCAGCTGTTATTTCCCATATAGGATGGGGGTGCTTGCAGATGTGGTCAAAGTGTAAGAGGGGAAGGTAGAACATCATCCCCCCCCCACTTGGGGCCACTTTTAGTCATCCCTGAGAATGAGGGGGAATGTGGGTGAGGCCAGAAACGAGAGCCAGGAAGGGCAA
This sequence comes from Macrotis lagotis, assembly GCF_037893015.1. Classification (NCBI taxonomy): domain Eukaryota; kingdom Metazoa; phylum Chordata; class Mammalia; order Peramelemorphia; family Peramelidae; genus Macrotis; species Macrotis lagotis. The sequence continues at coordinate 236,814,000 of NC_133660.1, read as the reverse complement.
GACCATTCACTGACCTCCACTTTGCAAGTTAGCTGAGAATGAAGGGGCCCTCAGAATAAAAATCGCAGAGACAGTAGGCCTTGGGTTCCTGGAAGATAAGCCAACTAGGGAAGCCAGCTGAGGAGTCAGGGTTGAAACAGGAAGGGAAAGTTATTCTGGGCTCAGGTTGGGCAGGTAGCAATCAACATGGTCCATAGTGAGTGGAGGCCACTCACTATAAGGGGAAGAGGCTTAGGTTTGAGTTCCAAGTCTGCCACACTACCAAACCAATTTCATGACCTTGGGTAAATCATATCTCTTTTCTGTGCCTCAGCTTCTGAGTCAATAAGAGGATTAGACTAGATGATCTCATACAAACCTTCTTTGTATTTTAAATATAAGTGGTCTGACAAATATTCTGCTTTGGACAGAATTGAAAGATAGAAGAGAATGGAGTGGTCTAATCCCTCAAACTGAGCTAGCCAAACCAGGTCTGAGGTTGCTCCACTCAGCAATGGAAATGGAATCCACTGTGGAATTTCCCAGTTCTGCAAATACCTTCACTGTAAGATATGTATTTTGAATAATTTTTCCTTTCCAAGTCTATAAGAAGCAATTACATATTAGAAGGGTGCACGATTTTAACTAAAAGGAACTTTACAGGTCACCTAATTCAACCCTTTCATTTTACATAGGCAGAAACCAAAGCTCAGAGAAATTAGATTATTTGTCCAAGGTAGCAAAAGTCATAAGCAGCAGAGCTGGGATTTGAACCCTGGTTCTCTGACTCTCAGTGAAGCATTCTGAACACCATGCAGAAAAATGGGCTTCTTCCATGTATAGGGCAATGTGTTCTGTTAGACTATAAGCTCCTTCAGGGAAGGAACTGTCTTTTGCCTCTTTTTTGTATTCCCATACTTAGTAAGGTGCCTGGCCCAGAAAAGGAGTTTAATTAATTAATTAATTGATTGATTGATTTATAGAAACTGAAAAGGCCAGCTGAGGAGGCTGTAGGAAATATTAAGCATAAGATAACCAATGAAGGTAGAGATGAAGGGATGAGGGAAGACAAGGAGATTGGAAGTTGGGGGGGGGGGTGTTGAAGGAAAGAAATGAGTGTTTATTAAATCTCAACTACATGTTAAGCACTTTTAAAACATTATATCATTTCATCTTTATCTCTAACATAGTGATGTCATTTTGGTCTTCTTTGATAATGAAGAACAAGAACCAACATTTCATCTAATGTATAATGAATTTGAGAGTTTGGAGAGTTCAAATATTACCTTTAATATTGTCTAGCTGCATGGCTCTTCATTCATTCATTCAGTAAATATTTATTAAGTGCCTATTCTGTACTGGACATTCTTCTAAATGCTGACGATAAATTTATAGAGGCAAAAAAATGGTCCCTGCCCTCAGGGTGACGATACCATTGGGGGGGGGGGGTTTGGTTTGTTTGTTTAGTTGGTTGATTGGTTTTTGCAAGGCAATGGGATTAAGTGACTTGCCCAAGGTCACACAGCTGAATAATTATTAAGTATCTGAGGCTGCATTTGAACTCAGGTCCTCCTAACTCCAGGGCTGGTGCTCCATCCTCTGTGCCACCTGGCTTGAAGAAGACCATGACATCATGACAAGCACATGAATTAGATTTGAGTGGGGGGTTGCTGTGCCAAGTTTCCAGCCTCACTTTTCCTCCAGAGTCATCTGGGTCCAGTGGCCTGACATGAATCAGGATGCCTGATGGCCCTGGATGTGAGTCAATCAGGGTTAGTGACCTGCCCAAATGTCAAGTGTCTAAGGTTGGATTCAAACTCCTGTCCTCCTGACTCCAAGTTCAGTACTCTATTCACTGTTCCCACAAGGGAGTTTACAGTCTAATGGGGGAGACACCATACAGAGCAAGTGATAGGCAGTTAAATGGGACATAATTAAGAGACCAGAATTAAGACAGGTAAGGGAAGGCTTCCTGGAGAAGGTAGGATTTTAGTGAGTTTCTGCTTTCTCATCTGTAAAATGAAGACTCAGGTAGCTTCTAAGGTCCCTTTTAGCTCTCCATCAATGATCCCAGTGTTGACCTGTGTAAGGTAGGAAGGCAACAGTTGGTCCCAAAGTCCTAATGAGAACACCAGTCTCTGACCCAGCTCTGCAGCTCCCTGTAGGCAGCAAATAAAAGCCCTGAGTAGCTGCTGCTAACCTGGTCTTTATGGTCCTGCTACAGATTTAAGTGTGTTGACATTAAGGAAGCCAGCATCTACAGAAGAAGAGACAATACTGAGATATAATAATAGAAGAGACTATGTTGAGACATAATAATGACTCTGAGGAGTCTGGCTAATTGGGTAACTCTTCCACCACGGCTGCGTTTGTGTTCCCCTGTGTCCCTCTTTTCTGGCAGTCTTATACTTTGAAAGGTTGTGTTGAAAGCTGTCTGAGGTCGTGGGGATGGAGATTGACCAAAAAAACCCCAAAAGTGGATATCTTTATCCTTTACACTTTTTAAATTTTAAATAATCACTATCCTCCTATATGTTATCATAATCAAGAGACATTGACAAAAGAGCCATGGTAACAGGAGACATCTATTGCCAATAGCCCTACCAAGGGCACTAGCCTCTCTCACACTCAAGGGCTTTCTATAGGCATTTAATTATAACAGGTTGAGGGGCAGCTAAGTGGCACAGTGGATAGAGCACCAGCCCTGGAGTCAGAAGGACCTGAGTTCTAATCCAGCCTCAGATGCTTAATAATTACCTAGCTGTGTAATCTTGGGCAAGTCACTTAACCCCACTGCCTTGCAAAAACCAAAAAAAAAAAAATTTTAAAACTGTAGCAGGTTGATATCTTGTGCTACTTTCATTTAGGACCAGGGTTATTAACCCATGAGAAATGTAAAAAAAAAATTGATACCTGTTTCAATATAATTGATTCCCTTTGTATTTTATACTTTTAAAAATCATCATTCTGAGATGGGATCCCAAACTTTCACTAAACTTTCCAAGAGCCCCATGCATGACAGAAAAACTGTTAAGAATCCTTCTGAGTTAGTCTTTCCTCAGAGAAAACATGTATACATTTTAGAACAATTAGTCATTTGCTGAGTAAAGGAATTAGTTTATGTAATGTCCGTGGCTTGTATCACATTCTTATAATTAATTAAATGGTGAGAGGGGCTGTGTGATGGTCCACCAATGTCAAAGGGGAGCCAGTTTAGAGTGGCACTGCTGTGATATAATGGACTCGAAAGCTTTAACCTTACAACTTAGTGAGTGGGGCAAGTCACAGGTAGAAGAAGGAGAATTTGAGAAGAAGTACAGAGGGTAGCTCCAAAACCAAGACTGCCTCTTCACATGATTACCAGGCCCAAGGTGACCAAGTGACCACAGTGACCAGGTGACTGTAGTAAAATGGTTGCCCTACTATGGCTTAACACTGGTTCTCTTAACCTACCTGCTTTCCTGCCTATCACTACATACACTCTGATCTATAGTCATAATATAAGCATCAGTTTAAGAAAAACAGCTGCTTAGATCTGCTGCCTATAATAAGCAGCCTTAGAATGAGAGAGAACCTGGTGTTCTCATGAAAGCTAATGAAGTCTCTGCTTCCACAGATGAAGCTGGAGTCAAAAGGCCTTGTTCCAACATGTGGGCAAATGATTTTGCATTTCTAAAGGCTATAAAATGGGAACTATTATGCTCCCAACTACTGGACTTTATAATGTTATTGTAGAAAAATGTAAACTGCTCACATAGGAATTTAGCTATTTGGGTCTTTTCTGAAGGGGATTTGAGAAAAAAAAATTGGTTCATAATTCTCTGAAAAGTCATTAATTTTCCTTTTCTACCCTTTCTACTAATTGCCTCTAAAATCTCTTGGAAACTCAGTCTTGGTTTTTGTGGACTAAGGAAAACAGAGACCATTGTGGCAGTGGTAGACCGGCCAAGAGTCAAGAAAGGAGCTGCTCCCCATTGTCAGGGCATTAAAGAAGGTGATGTTCTCAAAGTGACAGGGTCAAAGATGGAAGAGCAGTTCCAAGAGGATAATTAGGACATTGGCTCATGCCACCTCAAGTCCAGATGTGGCAGCCTAGGTTCTCATAGGATGGTGTTCAGGGTCCCAAGCCATTTCTTATTATGACCTCAAGAAGAGAGAGTTCTCTGGGTTTTCCAGGAAGGACTCTTCTGCCTTGTCCCCTAAAAAAGAGAGTGCTCAATAGGTATGTCTTGCTGTCTAACCTCTCTCTAACCAGATCTTCAACAGTGACTTCACAGTGGCTCCCCCCACCTCTGTCGTACTTACTGAATCACTTTATAAAATTGTGTCCGTCTCTCACACAGCGTCACTGCCCAGGCTGGGTCTCTAGGCTGGATCTGCTCAGCCTCTCTCAGGCCAAGTGGTACGATACTCTTCAGTCTCACTTTGGGGTTTGAAAATCCCAGCCTGGATTCAGGGGGAAATGGGCGAGAGTGGCTCCCATCACCATCCTGCCCCCAGCCCAATCCCAACCCACCCCAGGGGTCCCTGCAGCCAACCATACTAACCCAGAGGATGGAAGCCAACCATACTAACCCAGAGGATGGAAGTCAACCATACTAACCCAGAGGATGGAAGAAAACAGGCTGGGGCAGGAAGAAAGTAGACTTTGAACAAAGGCTCTAGAGACCTGTGCCCCTCAGTCTCCAAGGAGACTTTCTGGGTTGGGCAAAAAGGACAGGAAAAGAAGACTTGGTTGTCATGGGAACAAATGGGACTTATTCAAGCCAAGAACCCCTCTGCTACTCAAGCCTTGGCCTTGTCCTTTCCTAGAGATGGTCTGAGCCCTAGGAAACTCTTGTCCAGGGTCTTTGTATCTAGAAAATGGGTTCAGTCAAACCTAATGGGGAGAGAGGAATTCATCTTTGTCTAGAAGAACCTTCCAGACAAGTTTGGAGTGCCCTCAGACTGTGAAACCTTGGGGTTTTATCATAAGATCTTATATACATACAATTCCTCCCTCATCTTTCAAACCTTAACATCCTAACTGGCCTGACCTAGGTCCCAGTGGTGGGGAGAACAAAAATAGCTGAATAGGTCCCTAAGGATGTGGGAGGATGCCCATCAACAACTGGATTTCCCTGTGGTCTGAGCCTCCTCCAACCTATTGGGCCAAGGCACAGCCTTTTCTTCTCCCCTTTGGTGGAACCTGTATTCCCACTACTCCCAGTGACTGAAGGCTCTCCTCTCCTCACCCTCAGGGTTCCCATCTCCTTTCCTGTCAAAAAAGAAGAGCCATGGAGGTGGAGGGGGAGAGAAGGTGGTCTTGTGCTAAATTCATCTGATTTCTTAGGGTACTATCTCCACTATTGCCTGGGAAATCTTGAATCTCTCCAAAGTAGCCAACAAGAGAGAGAGGGGAACCAAAGCCAAAGGGACAGCAAGAGGCCCATGTCCACTGCTAAGCCCATTGATCAGGTACCACCATCATCATCACCACCATTAATATCATTAGAACAGAGCCCTCATTACCAAGTGCAGAGCCCCAGCCCTCTCTCTCTGAAGAGAGAGAAATGAATACTCAATCTCTCCCAGGCAGCGACCAAGAGCCTGGGCCTTGGTACCCAACTTTGCTGCCTTGAAAGCAAATAAATTTGTTTTACATGATTTGCAATGGGTTCTATTTTTCTTGACTTTTCAGTAGGTGGGAGTGGAGGAAGGGGAAGGGAGATAATTTGGAACTGAAAATTAAATTAAATTTATAATAAAAGAAAGTCAAAAAGGTAAGTTCTTGTGTAATTTATGACTGGGAATAGGGATAGGAAAAGTCCATGCTATATGAGGATAGACATAAGATGGAGGGGGATAGGGGGACATGGAATGCTGAAAGGGCAGGGTTCTTTGATAGCACTGGCCACAAAGCCAGGGTTCCCGCTAATGTTTCTAAGTAGTGATTCAGTGAGCAGAGCACCAGTCCTGGAGTCAGGGGGATCAGTGTTCAAATCTGATCTCAAACGCTTGACACTTAGTGGTGGGACCCTGGGCAAGTCACTTAATCTGAATTGCCTCACCAAAAAATAAAAATAAAAAAAGGAAGTAAGTAGTGATCAGACTAAGCAATAATTACAACTGAATACTAGTATACAGAATTAAATGTATTCTTCCTAGAAAACTTAGAAGGAAACTAACCTGCCATAGCTCATGGTAGGTGGGCTACCTGGGAACCCGGCTTTAGGGGTAAGCAGTCCATGTTGTCATCACTCTGACTGATATGATCAAACCAATTTGCTGGGAGTTTTTTTTTTAAGTGAAGATTTTTTTTTGTTTTTCCTCTTCTTATTCTATTGGTTCTCCAATATCTACAATCGATATCAGTGTTAACAGTTTTCTCTGATATCACTTACTGCTTAGTTATATCATTGGCCTTATCACAGACAATCACATTCATACATGTTAAAAGACAAGGTTTTCCTGTCCCTTAGACTCCTTGGTTGTGATTCTCTGAGCATTCCTGTCTAGTCAATTCTCTTCCATTCTTTCCCAAGCTTCACAGCCTATCTTAACTGTGTCCTCCATGAAAAGTTCCCTGATGGCCCCAGTCAGAAGCATTGTCTATCTCCTCTGACCTCCTGCAGCTGAGCCATTTACATCACACCATGTACACAGGAATGTCATTCACCTATAGCTATTACTGTACTCATTTTATCTTGTCAATTAAACTGTGAGGTTGCTGAAACCAAGAACTCTGCCTCATACTCCACAGTGCCCAGTACAATCTACTAATGATGATGATAATAATACACCATATTTATATCCATCTTTAAGTGTTGCCAAGTACTTTACTCACAACAATTTAGTGTGATTTAGTAATGCTAGTATTAGCCTCATTTTATAAAAGAGAACACTGTGAAAATAAAGCAAAATAGCATCAGATTAAATTTAATAGACACAAATATAGTCCTAAATCTGTGTTTAAAATATCAACTTCACAAACATAAGACAAAGGACGCAAGAGTAGGCAAAAATTCATTTGGAAAAAAGATCTAGGGGATCTCAGTGAACCACAAGCTCAATATGAATTAATAGTGTCAAGAAGCAGCCAAGCAAATTAATGAGAGCTTAGTCTGAATTAAGAAAAAGATGGCTCCAGGAATAAGGAGGTGGTTGTCCTGTTTTATTCAACTCTGGTCAGACCACATGCTAAGTTCGGTTCTAAGTACCTCATTCTAAGAAGAACATTGTTATACAAGAGAGAATCTAGAGGAGGCATCCTCCTCACCCCACCCTAGGTCTTCAATCTTGTTAAAACATGTTCAATTCAGTCTTACACATTCAAATAAAGCCACAGCATATGGGTAGCCACTGCATCCTCATCCCATGACACCAGGAGAGCCTTTCCCATCCTAATACTTTAGTGCTGTCAAACAGCTGGATTCTGAGAATAAAGACATGCATGTAGATTCCAGACAAACAGTATCAACAGTTTTCTCCCTTGTATCCAAAGAATGAGGAAGATGGATATAGAAATGGTACAGATTTTGAACAGTTATTCTAAGGTAGGTGGTGACCAGCTGCTCTCCACCGAGACCAAGAATAGAAGTGACTAACCTTGCTCCTGAAGCACTTTGGATAAACCTATGAAAGATCTAACAGTGAGAGATGGAAAAGTCTTAAAGTGAATAATAATGTAACCTATAAGATTTTCTCTCTTTCTCTCCCTCTCCCTCTCCCTCTCCTCTGTCTTCTCCTTTTCTCTCTCTTTCCTCCTCCTCCTTCTTCCTTCTTCCTCCTCCTTCTCTTACTCCTCCTTTCTCATACACCCAATCTCTCATCCCTGTGAATAGTTTAGGGTCAGAGCTGCCTGAAAGTGGGGGGATGGACAAGATGATCCTTTCAATGCAAAACTCAAAGAAAAATGTCTCTGGCTTGAAAGAATGGAGTAAACATAACTACTGTGTAAAATATATTTTACATGATTGTGTATATATGTATATATGTGTGTGTGTGTGTGTGTGTGTGTGTGTGTGTGTGTGTGTGTGTGTGTGTATAAACCTATATCAAATTGCTTACCATCCTTGAGAGCAGAATGGGAAGGAAGAAAATTTAGAATGCAAAATTTTACATTTTTATGTTAAAAGTTTTCTTTACATGTAATTAGAAAAAATACTATTAAAAAAAAGAAAAAATGAAAGAACGGTATAGAGCTTGGAATATCTCAGGGTATATATCCATAGGATAGAGCTTATGAGCTTGGTTCTTAGAATGATTGACTTTCCTACTGCCCATCACCATCACTGCTCTGTAGGGCATAGCATATAATAATTTAGGAAGCATGAACCCAGGGAGAACTGACCCAATTATGTGCAGGCTAAGGAGAACACAGGCAGGACAAATCTAGTTCAGTTTATGACACTTGGCTAAAGTTGAGTTAGCCCATCTGTAAGCCTAGGCCCTAGCACAAACACTTCTCTGGACCCAGACTCTCTCCTTCAGGCCCCTATCCTTTCTATACATCAGAGATACCTGTCTTCCCCCTTCCAAATTGGCCTGCCTCTGGGCCTTCATTTCTCCATCTATTATCTAAGAGGGTTGAACTACATGATTCCCAAGATCCCTTCATACTTTAAATCCTATGCTTCCAATCACCATAGAAAATATTGTTTCTTATGAAGTAGAAAGAGTCCAGGACTAGGTACCAGGAGACCCAGGTAGACCCAGTCTATTAGGGCTATTAGGGAAGAACTACAAATGATAGAATAAAGTTACAAAAAGGCAAACTTCAGCTCTGGTAGCAAAATGAGTTCTCCATCACTGGATGCCCTCAAGCAAAAGCTGGAGACTCATTATATCCTGCCAGGGCTGTTATTGAAAAGACTCCTGTAGAGGGTGGCAGATTGGATTGGCTAATTTCTCAGGCTTCCTTAGTTTTTTAAGATTCAGTGGTTCAACATCATTCAATTTGAGCTGACAAAAGGACAGTATTGACCACAGGAAGGGGGAAGGACATGACGGTCTCTCTCCTGCAGAGAAGTTTAAATGTGTCATTCTAATGTGACAGCTGCAAAATGAAGTGAACCCTGAGAATATCTGTAACCTGTCCAAGGTGCTGAAACATTTCCTCAGGGACCCTGGGGCAGCCTGAAGAGTTCTTCAGAAGTTAGACAACCTTCACACACCAAGAACCACAGAATCCATGACCTAGAAGGGACTTTCTGAAATAATTTTGGCTACAGACTTGTCCTTGAGAAGCTTACACATCAAACTTATAGTAGAGAACCAAGTAAAAAAATGGCCCCAGCATCAATAATCAGACTTGAAACTTAGAGATTGACCATTCCACCATGGCCCCCAATAAGCCTATCTCAAACCAAGCAGACTATCCCCAGGAAAGAATTCCATATTTCCCTTCCCAGTATCTTCAAGTCAGGAATAAACTGGAGGACTTCACTTGTGAGACCATACCCAGCCTGGGATGGAACAAGCCCTGAAGCCTAGAAACAGACACACCAACAGCAGAGTAGGTCTTACACAGAAGCATGTGGCATGATAGAGGAGAATGGGAAAATTCTCTTCCACACATAACATACACAAAATACACCCAGATCTTTTTTCTACTAACTCTAAAGTTCCACTATTAGCAAGACATTTCTTTGGAATTCAGTATTACCCCCCCCCATTTCATCTTTTAAGGGAACACAAAACCCTGAGAGGGAGAATAAAGATCCCTTAAACTACAGTGTGATTGAGTTGATCAGATGGGGTAAATTTGGGCAACATGATGGCCCTGGGATCTGGTATAATTGAGGCTACTGAGAATGAAGGGTAGAGACCAATGAAGGAAAATTTTTATTACTGCCTTCATTGGTCTCTACTCAGTAGCCTCAATTATACCAGATCCCAGGGCCATCATGTTGCCCATATCTACCCCATCTGATCAACTCAATCTTCTGGCACTATTCCCATTGTGTCAAGTTGCTGATTCCTAGTACAAGGAACATAATATACACCCATAATATAATGACAGAATCACAAATTTAGAATGAGGAGGCCTAAATCTATCAGACCCAGCTCAGATATTCACTTGGTTTTGTTTGTGTGTGTGTATGTGTGTGTGTGTGTGTGTGTGTGTGTGTGTGTGTTTGTGTGATATAACGGGGTTAAGTGACTTGCCCACGGTCACACAGTAAGTAACCAAATATCTGAGGCTGAATTTGAACTCAGATCAGAAACTTACTTGTTACAGGGCCTTTGGCAAGTGACTATCCTGGTCTGGGCCTCAGTCTTCTCATCTGCCCTACTTTATGATGAAAATTGAGACTATCATCCTCCCAGAGATGTTTGTAAACTGTACAACACTAGATAAATGGGAGCTGTTCTTAGGGATGCAGACACATAAAGTAACTCACACTCTGACAGTCCCAGATTTCCAGCTCCCAATTAGGACTGCTCTCCTGCTGGTACTGAGCGTGTCCCTGCCTGTACTTGGGTTGCGATGACGTCCTTGTCTCAGGCTGCAGGGAGCTTTGATCTTCATTTGCCTTACCCTCTGATTTCCCTTGAGATACAGGAGGTGAGACTTGAAAGTATGCCAGTTGATATACCCAATTTATCCCACAATCAGAGATGCCAGCAACAACAGCTGCCAGGAGTCATCTAAGCAGCCTGGGCTACGTGAGGAGCACCTAAAAGGCAAGATCTAGAAGTGACCTGGGGTCAGGCCATGGAACACTCCAGTTTGGCTAGGTTTGACTGAGGAACTACTCATAGTTGGAGAGATAGAGAGAAAAATACAGAGAGAGACAGACAGACAGAGACAGAGAGACAGACAGAGAGACAGACACTGTCTAGGGAAGAGACAGGGAGACTAAGAGAGAAATAGAAGACAGAGATACAGAGATAAGAACAATTACCACCTATAACTTTTTATTAAGAGGCCTGAAGGCAAACTGAGTCTTAAAACTCCTATGAGTTCATTCACAGAGACCAATATGGGAAGATAACAGTCTCCTTATATGTTCAAAGAATCCTTCTGAAAGGACAACATCATTGTCCTTAATGGATCTCAACCCTCATCCAAGCAAACAGACATAAAAATTACTCTCCCATATCAGTGATAAATATTACTGATATAGTTTTTGCTGCCCTGATCTTTCTCCTTCTGCTTTCCCACCAAAATGGGGTTTTTTGAGGGAGACTGCACAGTAGAAAAAGCCCTGGAATGGGCAAGTCAGGAAAAATGGGCTTTGCTCCTTTCTGCCACAGGTTCACCTTGACTTTATGTCATACCCCAACTCCAAATTAGATTAAAGACTCTTTGGGGGTAACACCAATACCAAGTATAACCTATTCACTTAATTGAATTGATCTCACTTCCTCTTAGTATCTTCATCTGTAAAATGTGGATAATAACCTTGCTGTGCTTTTATACCAAGGATAAGATAGAAGTCTTCTGTAAACTGAGGCACTCTGTAAACTGGAAAGTGAATTGTAAAAAGGATAAAGAATTATGTAAATAGCAAAACAAAGTGCAAATGTGAAAAATCATTATCCGTGTGCCCCTACTTAGTATGAACTGTTATACATACTACGAGAGAAAGTCATGGAATTTGAACCATTTAGTCTAATCCCAAAGTGAAAGAAACCCCCACCCAACCTCCTGGATAGATGAGGAAGAAGCTGTTGTTACTCTGAGACACCTCATTGTGAGAACTCGTTGTCTCACATCAAGTCCAAATCTGCCTCTTTTGCCATTTCCACTCATCATTCTGGAGCCAAACTAAACATGTCCAATCCCTCTTCCACTTGCCTCCCCTTCCATCCAGAGTCCATCAAAACTTCAGCTAGTCTTCATAGCTTTCAGTCTTCTCACTAACCTCTTTGCCCTGCCTTCATCTTATTAATGTTCATCCTAAAATGAAATGACAAGAATTGGACACAACACTCTAGACCACAATCATAGCTCCTACTCCCAGGGTTATTGTGATGATCAAATGAGATAGTATTTGTAAAACTCCTCTCAGACTGTGAAAACTGAAATAAATTCTAGCTATCACTATGCTAGTTATCAAGGGAATACTGTAGACATTGCTGCATCTCCTGTTAATCTTGTGAAAAAGCTGGAGAGGTATGGGCACAATGATAGATGAATTTTGAACCCAGACTTAGTTATCATTATTGTATCATTATTGTTGGTTTGTCCAGGCAGGGCAGGGGGTTTACCTCTATTTCTGGAAGCAAGGTCTATATTAATGAAACTTATCAAACTCACATCAGCTTTCTAGGTGACCCCACCATTGGAGTTCAAGTCTATTTAAATGCCCCATCCCAGGGTCTTTTTTTAGACAAAATCCCATCTAATCAAATATCCCCTATTTTATACACATGAAGTCAACTTCTTGAACTCAGACTTTCCTATTTAATTTTTACATAAATTTTAAACATTAATAATTAAATATAAATATGTACTTAATAGAAAACTGAAGCATAAATAATTAAGGTAGCACAAGTAATTTTGCATTTGTTTCAGTTACATTTTATCTACTTAGACCCATCCCCCCCACCAAGTTTCTAGACACTCACCCAACATATTGGCTTCTTTCCTGGCTTTTTTAGAAACTGTAAATTTCTTAGCTATGCCTCATCCAGGGAAGCTAGGGGGTGCAGTGGATAGAGCACCAGCCCTGAAATCCAACCTCAGACTTAATCATTGCCTAGCTGTGTGACCTTGGGAAAGTCACTTAACTCCATTGCCTTGCAACCCCCCCCCCAAAAAAAAAACTATGCCTCATCCATGGCTTTATCCAAGTCCTTGGTAAACCTACTCAATGGAAGGAGGCTAAACACAAACACTCCACTGGGACACTCCACTCAAGACTTCTCCTTCCAAGGATACAATAATTATAACTAAGTCTAGGTTCAAAATTCATCTGTCATGGGGTGGCTAGGTGGCGCAGTGGATAGAGCACCGGCCCTGGAGTCAGGAGTACCTGAGTTCATATCTGTCCTCAGACACACACCTAGCTGTGTGGCCTTGGGCAAGCCACTTAACCCCATTTGCTTTGCAAAAAAAAAACCTAAAAAAAATTCATCTGTCATAGTGCTCATACCTCTCCAGCTTTTTCACAAGATTAACAGGAGATGCAGCAATGTCTACAGCATTCCCTTGATAGCTAGCATAGTCATAGCTAGAATTTATTTCGGTTTTTACAGTCTGAGAGGAGTTTTACAAATACTATTTCATTTGATCATCACAATAACCCTGGGAGTAGGAGCTATGATTGTCCCCATATTAGAGAAGAAGAAATTGAGGCAGATAGAAGTTAATTGACTTGTCCAGGATCACATACCTAATAATTGTCCAAGGCAAGACTTGGACAATCTGTACCCAGGTCTGGCACTCCAACTACTCTGTTCTCCCACCATCTCTCTTCCCAGCTGCCTTGATCTATCAGTTTAGAAACCTGATTATAAAAGGAAATGAGATTATTCTAATATAACCTATCCTTGATGAATGTGCTTTTAGCTTCCTTTTTAGATGTTCACTACCATCTTAAGAATTTTAGAGAATATAGTTCTAGAATTTTGCTCAGGAACCTATAGTTTTCACTTTATCTCTTCTCTTTTTTTGAAATATTTTGCTCTCCTCCAGTGTCATGATACTTCTCATGTTCTCTGAGGTTTTCCAACTCTCACTCCCAGTGGCAGTCCCCCCAGGGAGTTGCTCACTTGGGCCCAAGACTGGATTCATCAAAAGTAGATGGGCGTGCACCAAACTGCTTCTCTTGGGTATCACCTCCCTAAAATTAAAAAGTTTTTTTTTCCATTTCAAAGACTATTCTCCTTAGGAAAGGAAAATTTAAGCAAAATCAGAAAAAGCATGAAGAAAATCAAATGCAATACTGCAAAAGTGACAATCCCCAAAGAAATATTGACATATTTCCTAATAATGTCTCTCCTGACTCTGTTTCAGTCTTGGTATGTATATGAGATTGTCTCTCCATTTCTATATCTCAGACTAGGGGGCAGCTAGGTGGTACAGTGGATACAGCACTGGCCCTGGAGACAGGAGGACCTGAGTGCAAATCCAGCCTCAGACACTTATGAATTACCTAGCTGTGTGACTTTGGGCAAGTCACTTAATCCCATTGCCTTACAAAAAATAAAATAAAATAAAATCTATATCTCAGACTGTCTATCACTGTCTCTATATCCTAGAAATAGATGGTCAGTGGCCTCACTGAGGCACCAAATGTTCTTTCTTCTTCAACTCAAGAGTTACAAGATTCATCATCTTTACTAATCAAATGCCCATTAGGCCAATCTCTTGTTCATTAAGGCTATTACTAGGGCAGCCAAAGATTCTCATGCTCAATAAATTCAAGACGCTCGGGCAGAATCTTCAGAGAGCTCCTGAAAAAAGTCTTCTACCCTTATTTACCTACATCCACATCCAGGGAAAGAGTTATAGAGTCTGAATGTAGAACAAAGCATATTACTTTTACTCTTTAAATTTTGTTTTATGTTTTTTCCCTCTCATGGTTTTTTCCCTTTTTGTTCTAATTCTTCTTTTACAATATGACTAATAAGGAAATATGCTCAACATCACTGTACATATATAACCTTTATCAGATTATTCCCTGGCAACGAGAGAAGGGAAGGAAGGGAAGGAGGTAGAAAATTAGGGAACTCAAAATCTTACCAAAAAAATGCTGAAAATTACATGTAATTGGAAAAAAATTAAAAATTTATATAAGAAAAGTTACATCTTTATTTTCATTAAATTTCTAAATAAAATATAGCATTTATTTCAAATGACTCAAAAATACAATTCTGAAAGATTTCAATAGAAGAAATGATGATCAGAAAAAATCTGAGAAGACTTATATGAACTGATACAAAATGGAGTGGGCAGAGCCAAGAGAACATTGGACACGGTAACAGCCATACCATACAATGACCAACTGTGAATGACTTAGGTACTCAGATCAAGACAACAATCCAAGACAATTCCAAAGGATGCATTCTGAAAAATGTTATCCTCCTCCAGAGAGATAACTGATGAACTCTGAGTGGAGATTAAAGCATACTTCTTTTCACTTTCTTTATTTTTAGGGGAGAGGGGTTTTCCAACATGGTTAATAAGGAAATATGTTATACATAACTTCATATATATTTATATATATATATATGATATAATAATGCTTGCATTCTCAATGGACAGGAGGAAGAGAGAGAATTTGAAACTCAAATTTTAAAAAATGAATGTTAAAAATAAAATAAATTTTAAAAATTATTCTGAGAAGAGAGTCCATGGAATTCCCCAGAGTGTCTAAGGGTCTAAGATACGAAATTATATTACCCTTGGAATAGATGATCTCTATTCCTCTATTACCACTTAGTAATTTACTATAATCCTGACTGGTTTCAGCACAGAACAATAGGAAATTATTTGTACCCTCAAATAGGGGAAGAAAGAAAGATGAAGAAGCAAAGGAGGACCTGAAGAGATGAAAGGGGGTTGGGGAGGGAAGCAGCTATATGGGGCATGGACAGAGCATCTACTCAAAAGTCAGGAGGACCTAAGTTCAAATTCAGCCTCAGCTACTTACTGACTGTGATCCTGGAGAAGTCACTTAATTCTAATCACTTAAAAAAAAAAGTTAAATCCCCTCTGCAGTTGGAGATGTTGTCCTTACTTTCTCAAGATATAGACGGGACAGAGATGACCTGTCCCTTGACTCTAGGAATTCCCCTTCAAGAACTGGCCTGAGAGGAGCTCCATAGGTAGTGGTCACACAGTCACTTTCCACTATGTTGGGGTGCTGGTAGAAGAGAAGAGGGCCAGGGCTTAACAGCCTCCTCCTTCAGAGGGTAAGTATCTAATATATTTAGAATGAGCTGGATCTGGAAGTTACCAGTTAGGCACCTACTTCAGGGCCACAGTGGCTGCTGAGATCAATACACAGGGTTAGCAAAATTAGAGCAAAACAGACAAGTCTCTCCTTTTAAAAAATAAAATGCACACACTTCTAAAACAGAGCTGCTCTGTTTTAGCTGTTCTGTTAGCTGTTCAGAGAGTCAAAGAACTAGGGCAGTATCAACAGTATCTCTAACAGAGGGTCAATCGTAGGGTCGCTAGGTGGCGCAGTGGATAGATCACTGGCCCTGGAGTCAGGAGTACCTGAGTTCAAATCCAACCTCAGACACTTAATAATTACCTAGCTGTGTGGCCTTGGGCAAGCCACTTAACCCCATTGACTTGCAAAAAACCAAAAACAACAACAAATGGTCAATGGAGGCTCAGCTTGAACTAATCAATCTTTTTTTTGAATACTATGTTTTCAATACAAAGTAGGCTCTTGAAAATTGTCTGTTCTGGGGTCCCTCATTGACCTGATACAGGCCACCCCTTTCCTTTTTGGATAACACTAATGTTCAAATGAAAAAGCCTTAAAATCTGCCACTTGTGTCTAGGGTCAGCCAGAATATAATCCCTCTTCCACAAACCAACCTTCAAAAAACCTGAAGTCAAGGATCACATGCTCCTAACTCTTCTCCAGGCTAAATTTCTGAAGTGTCTTCAACCAGTCCTCATGAGGTTTACTCCTCAGACCCTCATCACACCAAAGTACCTTCCTCTGAATACACTTGAGTTTGTCAATGTTGCTCTTAAAAAGAGGTGCCCAGAATGGGACCCAGAACTCCAAATGGGCTTTAGCTTCATTATCTGGTTCTGCATCCTAGGTGAGGGTGTTAGAGGCAGGTAAAGGAATCTGGCTCAAGTCACACTGGGAGTTCAGTCCTGGATATCTACCCCATAATACTGGATATTACCATCTCCTGTACCTCAAAAAAATGCTCCACAAAGGGGTGGAGGTGGGGGTGCCTGGATCCCTACAGTGGACAGTGGTTCCAATCACTGCCATTTCTACCTGTTGCTGAGATCTCCCATCATCACATTCTGACCCCTCCCCACACCCTCAAGGCTCTATTTGCCTTCCCATTATCCCCTAGAACAGCTTCCAAAACCTGCTGTCTTCCTGGTCCCTCCAGATCCCTCTTATTCATTGGGTCAGCATCTCCTTCCCCAGGTCCCATACCGCCCCCCTTTAGCCAGGTCTTCTTCCTCTGCTTGGCCACACCCTTCCCCAGTCAGCTCACCAGACCGTTTCCCTTCCTTCATTCCTGTAATTTCTCCTCCTCCTCGTAGCCTTCCTGGAGGGGAAAAGAAGGGAAAATTCCCCTTGGCACCTTTCTACTCTTTCTGTTCCCCTAATCTGCCACCCCAGACTACTCTTTACCCACAGACTAGTACAGATTAATTCACTTCCCTAATGGTTTTACGCAAGTGCCCAGGGGTCTGGAATGCCTGGAAGAAATGGGGAGGATGTCTCTTTGTGTATTGTGGGCTTCTTAAGAGCAAGGACCCATGGGGTCTAGCCTGCATGCTTGGAACAGAAGAAAGGATAGATAAGAAGGCTCTAGGAAATCAATGGCATTAATGGTGATGATGATGAGAGGGAGTGGGTACAAAGGGAGGTGGCATAATGGGTCCTGGTGGGAGGAGGCCAAGGAAACAAGGACAATCAGGGGAATAGACCACAGGGAACTGGGGGCACTAGAATATCTAGCAAACCTACAAGGGAAGATTCCTTTTCCCTTCCCTAAGATACAACAAGTCCTTCCTCATTAACTCCCCAGGTTCATGGATAAGAAGGACCAACCTACATCTCAAGATTAGTTGGGAGGGCAGCAGGGAAGGGAGAGGGAGAAATGGTTGTGAAGGGTCATGGACTAGGGATGAATTAGAGAGAAAGTTTTAGGGAAGTAGAAGAGTGGACTCTGGAAAATCATGAAGGTTCAGGTCCAGAGTGTCCTGTGACCCTAGAGGTTATGGAATAGACTTAGAATGGCAAGAAATTCTGGACCCTGAAGATTCATGGGGATTCAGACCCTGGGAGCTAGGGACCTTGAAGGAAGGAGGAAGAGGGAGATGTGAGCTTCAATGCTTACCCATCTCTCCGGTGGCCCCGTTTGAGGGGCCCCGGTTTCCTGTGCTGCTTTGAACTCTGAGCTCCCATTGGCCCTGTAGATGGGTGGCCGCCACAGCACAGGAACGCCTCCTGGGAACAAGACCCTCATTTGTATACCCATGCAAAACAAGAGACGGTCAGGAACGTGGTGGGGAAGGCCTGCTTGGCTTCCCTGACCCAGGGAGCTCTGCAGGCAACCCAGAAGAAGGCACAGGGCTCTGTCTCCAGGACAGCCATGCTTTGAGGTGACCAGACCTAGGATTGACAATGACCCCCAAGGTCCCCTGATACTTTTATTCTATAGATCAACCAGTGGAGGCCACTATGTGAGCAGTTTGCCTTCTCATCATGGCAACAGCCACCATTTGTCTGGTACTCAGAGTCACCAGTACCCCATCACCTCCCTCTTTCCCCCACAGGAAACTGAGACCTCCAGACCCCCCTAGTCCTAATCCCCAGCCCCACCCCAACCTACAGCTGCTTTGTCACATGGAATCAACTAGATTTTGGTCTCCATGGGAACAAGATAGCTATTAATCCCTCTGGCTGAAGGTTCTCATGGCAACCCATGCAGGGCAAGGTAAGCTAAGGACAAGACCTAGGGCAGGTAAAGTCAGTCAATCAAAAAACATTTACTTAGGATTTCATAAGTAAAGCTCCTAGGACTAGGTTCTTAAGGGGATGCAAAGATGGACAAAAAATGGTCCCTGCCCTCAAGATCTCAGTCTAGAAGGTTGGCACTAGTGGATTATGCAGAATAGGGGTTCTAGGAAGGAAGTCAAGGATGCTCAGGTTCTGAGAGTCATGAGGAACAGGAGCCCTGAAGTATAAAACTCCTGCTTTTGAGCTATGACTATGGGCATCCTCCCTGTTGGGTAAGAGATTGGGAAGTGAACTGAGAGACAGTAAGCTGGGAACAGAAACCACCATTAGACCTTAGGAATCCTCTTGAATTGATGTGTCCCTTTCCAAATCAGCAAGTCCTGGAGGACCCAGACAAAGGCAGAGACTAATATAAAAGTCAAAAAGAGGACTTGATCCAAAGCCCATTTTGCATTCTAAAATTCCCTTTAATGGAAACAAGGAAATATCTCATTTTTCTCTTAAAATTCATTTCAAATTTGATTTATACAGCAATATCTTTAGGTGGGAGGGGTGTTCAAGGGAACCTAGATATATGATTTCATCAATATAGGAAACTGCCTCCAAAGGCAGCCAAGTTGCCCAGGGTCACATAGCCAGTACTGGTCACAGGTAGGATTTGAACTCAGTTCTTCCTGACTCTGAGGCAAGAACTCTATCCACCATGCCATGCTGCTTCTCACATATGAGTTTATTACTTTTATAAGTTTACATTTTAATATGGGGTAGGGGGACAAACAGGGAAATAATGACCAAGTAGCTCATGGCTCCTGGATTTTGCTGGGCTGAGAGATGATCCTTTCTCCTTATGACCACAAGGTGACAGCATTGTGCCACCGCCCTGCCAGGTGCCAGCCTCATCAGCCACAGTTTGACAGGAAAGGGAACAGACAAGGAAGGGAGACCAGTCCCCAAGGGACTCCCCCTCAAACTCCACAGTGCATATGAATATGTAGTCCAGAGGAAAACTCATCAGGTTGGGAGACCAGAGACATGTTTCATAATTCTGAAACTAGCTCTCCATTTGCTTTTGGGAAAGCCCCATCTCTTCCTCTGTGATGTTTTCTCTTAGATTAGCTAACCTCTAAGATACCCCCCTAGATGTCTATCACATGGATACATGAGTATCTAGGGTATGGCCTCATTGAGCCCTAGTTACCAGGGTCTCCCCCCCCCCCCCAAAGCTGGAAGATTCACTGAATTGTTAAAGAAATATTGATGAATTTGGAGGCTCAAATCTTAGCTGGGGTTTTTCACTCTGTGTGTGACCTGGGCTAAGTCACTTCTCTCTGGGTCTCAGTTTCTTATTCTGCAAAATGAGTAGTCCACTGAAATCACTCTTCTTATCTCTAGAATGTGAGTTCATTGAAAGCAAAACCTTAATTTTGCATTTTTAGTATAGTACTTAGGACATAACAACAGTAATATTATAACTTGCATTTATAATGCAAATTAAAGCTTCTCTGAGGTACCACCTCACACCTCTCAGACTGGCCAATATGACCAGAAAGGACAATGATCATTGTTGGAAGGGATGTGGCAAATCTGGGACACTATTACATTGTTGGTGGAGCTGTGAACTCATCTAACCTTTCAGGAGAGAAATTTGGAACTACGCCTAAAGGGCAACAACAATGCGCATACCCTTTGATCCAGAAACTACTAGGTCTATACCTACAGAGATGATGAAAAAGGATAAAAACATCACTTGTACAAAAACATTCATAGTGGTCCTGTTTGTGGTGGCAAAGAATTGGAAATCAAGTAAATGTCCTTCAATTGGGGAATGGCTTAGCAAACTGTGGTATATGTATGTCATGGAACACTATTGTTCTATTAGAAACCAGGAGGAATGGGAATTCAGGGAAGCCTGGAGGGATTTGCATGAACTGATGCTGAGTGAGATGAGCAGAACCAGAAAAACACTGTACACCCTAACAGCAACATGGGGTGATGACCAACCTTGATGGACTAGCTCATTCCATCAGTACAACAATCAGGGTCAGTTTGGGACTGTCTGCAATGGAGAATACCATCTGTATCCAGAGAAAGAATTGTGGAATTTAAACAAAGACCAAAGACTATTACCTTTAATTTAGGGGAAAAAAAACTGATATCTTATTGTCTGATCTTATGTTTCTTCCTTAAGGATATGATTTCTCTCTCATAACATTCAATTTGTATCAGTGTATACCATGGAAGTAATGTAAAGACTGACAAATTGCCTTCTGTGGGGGGTGGGGGAGGGAAGTAAGATTGGGGAAAAAATTATAAAACCCAAATTAAATAAAATCTTTATAATTCAGAAAAAATAACTAGCATTTATAGAGGTGCTTTAAGATTTGCAAAGCACTTTACAAAAATCAGCTCATTTGAGCTTCACAACAACCTTGGGAAGGTAAATATTCTTATTTAATCCCATTTTACAGCCAGAGTGAACTGAGGTAGACAAATTATGTGACTTGCCCAGGGTCTCACAGCTGGGAACTATCCAAAGCAGGAGTCAAGCTCAAGTCTTCCTGACTCCAAACCCAGCACTCTATCCACTGAATCAACTAACTGCCAATATTCTGTGTGTTTAATATATTGGTGATTAATTGAGCCATTGATCAATATGATCCCATGAGGATAATTAGCAAAGACCCAATCTGCCAATGGCCTGGCCCCAGCCACCTTCATTTTCTACCCACAAGAGGAAAAGCAATCTGGTACAGTAGTGGCGTCAGGGTTCAAATCCTAGGGCTGCCATCTATTGCCAGGGTAAACTTGAATCAATTTCTTTAGCATGATAAACTTCAGATTTCAAATATGTAAAATGGAGCACGGGTTAAATCATCTGTGAGTCCTCCCAGCTACCAATCTAATCTCATGATCCTTTGCTAGAGGAGGAGACCCATGGTGCCATCCCTCATTCCCAGAGCAGATTGATTCCTTCACAAATAGAATGAAGAACTGTTATAATTAGTTTGTATCATGAGGGAGTGGACATGAAAGAAGGGGAAGACTAAAAAGAATTAGGGAAATGCAAAATGTCTAAGAAGGAGAGATGAGAGAATTTGTTTGTCATTGGCAATTGGATCTTGGGCAAATTACTTCATTTTTCTAAACCCTCATTTTCCTCATCTGTAAAATGAAAAGATTGAACTAGGTGATCTCTCACTAAAATCTCTCTAGCTTTAAACCCATGATTTCTATAATCTGATGGTCTATCTCCCTCCCCTTTTTAAAGATAGGGAAATTGAGGTTCAAAGAGGCAACAGGGTTTCCAGTTCTAAAAGCCAACAGCAGCCTAAAAGGCATCACCCTTCAGGAATGTCTCTCCATCTAAGAAAAGTTTGAAAGCAATGGGATTGTTACTCTACTGGGGGACCCCTCTCCCTCCCACACTACCAACAACCTCCAGTTGTCAATCATCTCCCTGTCTCTTGGACAAGATGACCACAATAACAACAAGAAAAAATACATATAAAGCTTACCAAAAGAAAAAAAACTACTTGATTTCTTTGTTTCCAGTGTCTCTCCTCTCCAATTTATCCTTCAATCTATCTTTTGAAAAAATAAAAATTCTCCTGATTGGTCACCTCGTCTCAACTTTCCAATTTATCACTACCAAAGTTTCTGACCAAGCCACTCCCCTGCTCAAGAAACTCCAATGGCTCCCTATTACCTATCAAATGAAATTAAAATTCTTCTGTGTGTGATCTTTAAAACCTTTCACTCCTGGCTCAGACTTTCCTTTTCCTCCCTCTTATTCAGAACTCCCTTTCATATACTTTCTACTTCAACCAGACTGGTCTTCTTCCTGTTCTTCATCTAATACTCCTCTATCTTTGACATTTTGGGGTCCTCAAAGCACCCAAATGCCACACCTGAAGCATCTCTTAAAATCCTTCACAGCTCAGCTCACATGAAGCCCCCAGCTGCTAGGGCCTTCCCCCAATCATGATTTTTTTGTTTTGTACCAGTATTGTATAGACATAGGTTTCACTAGAATATAAGTCCCTTCAGCACAGTGATTATTTCATTTTTGTCTTTGTATTCCTAGTTCCTAGCATTAATAAGTGCTGGTTTTATTTGATCTTCATAGAAATACCAACAGGAAGCAAAACAAGGACCATGATCTCTCTCTCTCTCTCTCTCTCTCCTCTCTTAAAATAAGGCAATGGACTTAAGTGACTTGTCCAAGATAAGTATCAAGTATCTGAGGCCAGATTTGAACTGAGGTCCCCCTGACTCTAGGGCTGGTACTCTATCCACTGCCCACCTAGGGACAGCCACCTAGCTGTCCCTGGCTTTATCTCTTTTGACAGAAAAGGAAACTGAGATCCGGAGGGGAAATTCACCGCCTGAAGCAGGTGAGAACAAGAAATACTTTTCAGTCTAATTAAGGTTTGACAGAACTGTAATTTCAGGAGAGATCTTAGAACATTACCTATGAGAACAGAAAGAGATTCTAGAACATAGAATATCACAGAGAAGGGGATCCTAGAACTTAAGAGTATCAGAGCTGGAAGCCCTCTGACCATGTCAGAGCTGGGGATAAATCCACTGAGATCACCAAGCCCAACTCCCTTATTTTAGACTGGAGGCAACTGGGGCATAGAGAATGGAAAAGTATTTGCCCAAGGTCACACCGTAAATAAATGGGAAATTCTCCATCTGGGGCTATTTCCCTTGTACCCAGGCTGTCTCTACGCCAGTCACACCAAAGCAAGCCAGGGATCATTCTGAGGAAAAGGATGTAGGGTCAGGGATATAGGTGGCAAGGTCTTGAAGCTGCCCAAGGATTGTGTGTGTGGACCCACAGAAGGGCATCTGTTGCTCCACGTCTCCTCCAAGGTTTCCCCTTTGAAACTCACTCACATTGCATCTGTCCACGTGAAAGAAGAGTGGCCCATTGGCCCAATTTTTCATCATGGAATATTGATGTTCCAAGCAACAGTTCTCTGCTCTGGTCTGGATTCACTTCCCCCCAAGCAAGCTGCTCAGCTATCTGCCTCCCCAAAAGGGATGGGAATGTCCTTGAAGACAGGATTGTTTCATTTTTATCTTCAAGCTCCCAGTACTAAGAATATTGCCTGGCATCAAAGAGGAGTTTCTTAAATGCATGTTGATAGCTTTTTCCTGCCAAGCCCCTCTCCATGGCCCCAGGATTTCAGAGTCAAAGCTACATGGCACCAGAAGCACCCCAACAATTCCCCAAGCTTGTACCTTCCTGGCAAAGGCTTCAAAAGCTCAGACTCTTGGTAAGACATGTAGTATGGTAGAAAGAATCCTGGATTTAGAATCAGAACCCCACGCTGCCCCCTGTACCCCCTCACTACCCTTAGGACCATGGATAATCAACAAGCACTGTGCTAAACTATGGACCAGTCACTTGACTCTCTCATCTGTAAAATGAACAGTTTGGACTAGAAGGCATCTCAGATCTTTCCCAATTCTAAATCCATGGTCCTACCTGTTCATACCATGAATCAGAGAAGTGATGCCACGACAAGCAAGTGAACTGGATTTGAGGGAGAGGGTGCTTACTTTCTCCTCCGAGGCCAATGGAGGAGTGGCCAAATATAAATTGAGAAGGATGAGGCATGGAGGGAGAGTTTTACTGAAGGCATATTTGTCTACCTATGTGAAAATCAGTTTTGCAGACCAGTATACAGTATAAAACCAATGATCTTGACAATCCTCAGGGGACTATTTCTACCAATGAGTCATGACTAAATCACATATAAGCAGATAGTTTTCTCATCTTGAGCTGCAACTGGCCACCCAAGGACTCACCCATTTCCTAAAGATCAGGACTGGGGTCTAGCCTCAACAGGACCATTGCTGTCTTTGTAAGACAGATCCATCATCTTTGTACTGAAGCGGGGCTTGGTCTGGTTGTCTTCAAAGGGTTAAATGGGGGATAATGAGGAGACATTGCAAAGAGGCTGATTTCAGCTCCAGCTTGGATGAAAGCTGTCCAAAAGTAGACTGATTCTGAGTCAGGAGTGGGAAACTTCTTACAACTGGTGGTCTTCTAGAATGGGTTATATCGGGGATATTGAAGAAAGAATACCTAATACAGGCTAGTCTGGACTGGATGGGCCACACCTCCACCTTCCCTCATCCTACTTGAGGGCACCTGTTGAGAAAGAAATTCACTCTTTGCCTTTGAATGCAATCTGTTCCATTATGGAACAGTTTGCACTAGTTTGTATTAAAGTTCTTAGAAGATAAACTTAGGACCTTGGAAAAAATCAATTAGCTTCTCTATTCTTCATCTGTAAAATATAAATCATCATACTTTGCAATACTTAGGTCAAGAAGCCTTGGGAAAAAGGAGATTAGTAAATCTTAAGGTAATATATATGTATGATTATTATGACTGGAAAGTTCTGTCTAATTCTGAGCTAAAAATTCAACTCTCTGGGCTAGGTGGTACAGGGGCAGCTAGGTGGCATAGTGGATAGAGTACCTGACCTGGGGTCAGAAAGCCCTGAGTTCAAATCCAGCTTCAGGCATTTACAAGCTCTGACCCTAGGCAAGTCACTTCACCTTGTTTGCCTCAGTTTTCTCATAAACTAGAGAAGGAAATGGCAAATCACTCCAGTATCTTTGCCAAGTAAACTCCAAATGGGGTCATAAAGAGTCAAACACAACTGAAACGACTCAACAACATCAATTAGAACACTTTTTCTCCCTGTTCTCAATCCTAGAACCATGTAGAAAAAGTCTATTATCTCTTCCCTGTGACAGTCTGCAGGAGATTTTAGATTCCAAAATATTCACATCCAAAATCCATAAAGCCTCAGAGGTTTGGGGGGCAACGAATGGAGTAGGGAAGGGGCAAAACTCATCCTGATAAAGGCATCTGACAGACCCAAGAATGCAACCCAAAATTCCATGCCAGTGAGTGGTTGGGGAGGATGGGGGTAGGAGGATAGAACAGGGCTCAATTCCCTCTCTGTTCATGTTACCATGGTAACTTTCAGTTGTTACAGCAAAGTCAAAGCTCTGAGAACAGTTGAAATAGAGCCAGAAGAAGAAGCTAAGGTAAAGGGAGACAGTTTCATGTCATCCTGGGGCCCCTTTGCCTGAGGGTTGCACTGGAATCTGGGACGGCCCATGGGGATCACAGGTTGGCAGACAGGGACCACAAACATGTGATTCAGAATCTCTTCTCTGCCTTGCCTCCTGGTGAGCCCTAATTATTGCGTGGGCCAGGGGAGATAGGGGAAACCTTCCCTGTAGGGCTCTTTGTCACTGCTCTGCAAAACATGTGGACCTGGCTTCCTTTCATATGGTGATTCAGAGGATTTTGACAGGAAGGAACCTTAAAAAATCCCTATGCCTCAATACCTTCATTTCATAGAAACAGAAAGTGAGGTTCAGAGAATGATTTGCCCAAGATATCAACAATAACAACATCCATAATTTATATGATGATTCATGATGATGATGATGATGATGTTTGTCCTTCATCCTTGAAGAACACCATGACATCAAGGAGGCAGAGTCATGACATTCAAGGTAACTAGATTTGAGTGAGGGGAGCTGCGCTAAATCACTAGCCTCACTTTCTCTTCCAGAGCCAACTGGGTCCAGGGGCCAGATATGGATTTGTATGACTGAAGATGACCTTGGATGCAGTGGGAGAGCTTGACCTTTTAAAATTAGGTCTTTTCTAGTTCACAGTTTAACTGCTCAGTGGATAGAGTATTGAACTTTGAGTCCCAAAGATTCATTTTCCTGAGTTCAAATCTGACCTCAGACATTTCCTAGCTGTGTAATCCAAGTCAAGACACTCAGCCCTGTTTCCTTCAGTTGCCTCATCTAGAAAATAAACTGAAGATGGAAATGGCAAACCACTCCAGTATCTCTACCAAGAAAACCCCAAATGGAGTTACAAAGAGTCAGGCACAACTGAAATGACTGAAGAACAAAAACATTTTATCCTCAAAATAAATCTATGAGGTAGGTGGTTGTATCACCACTTTACAGATGAAGAAACAGAGGTTCACAGAGCTAGTTAATATCTGAACCAGGATACGAATTCAGAGCTTCCTGACTACTCAGGACCTCCAAGGGATGGGAAGAGTTGGGGACAGTAGTTGCAGGGGGGAAAGGGGAGAGCAGTCTTGTCAGGCAGCAAGAACAATGTTTTTGATCTACCTCCCAGAGGTTGCCTGCACTTGTTGATAAATGTTAGTCATCTTCCGCCTGCAGATCTGACACCTAGCTCAGGCGACAATTAGTATTTTGGATGGATGTCAAACTCAAACCAGTAATTACAACAGGAGACAAGGTGCATGATGACAAGTGTGCTTCAATGTCTCTTCTTGGCTGGGAAATGACATCAAGCATCAGTGGGAGCTCATATACCTCCCCAGTCCAGCAATGTCCTGTCCTCTGGCAATGTATGGTCACCACGTACCCTCCCTGGCTGATGAATGACCCAGGGCAAGCCACTTACCCCCTTCCAGCTCTGCCTCCAGTCTTCTGAAAGCCCTTCATGTTCAGATGTCCATATATTCCAAACTCCCTTCCAACTCTAATTTACTAAAATGAGGGCAGAGAACTTTTCAATTTTTCCTCTGTACTCTCTGCATCTGACCCAAGTCTGAGTACTCAGCAGGTTCTTAATAAGTATTTGCCCAATTAATGAAGGCTTCCTTCTTGCTTTGATATTCTATGTTCCAGATCCCAATGTCCTTTGCAACTTTGGCATTCTATGGTCAATCCACCTCTGATATTCTATGTTCTATGTCTAGCACTGGGACTGCCATGCAGTAAGGGCTTAATAAATGTTGATGAATGTATGAGTAAAGAAAACTTAGACCTGCTATGGTTCTGTGATTATATAGAGAGCATAAATATACACACAAAACAGATGTATACACACATAAACAAGTACACCTCTACATATATGTGTATGCACACAGGTGTGTATGTTATCTGAGTGTAGATGCATTCATTATATGGGTGCATGTGTGCTTACATGTGTGAAGCTACGTGTGTGCATCTGTGCATCACGACATAGACATGTGCTTACAGGTGTGTATGCGTGCCTGCGTATGCATGTGCACATATATATAAACATATCCCAATATACTTTAGTATTATAGAAAGAGCACTGAGCCCTGGAGTCAGGAGAGCTCTGGATTTACAACTTGCCTCTGATACACATTTGATGACTATCAATAGGAAAGTTACTTAATCTCTCTAAACTTGTCTGTAAAATGGAGATGACAACATGAGTCCTTGCTTCTCAGAGTGATTGCCAGCCTAAAGGATTTCCCAAGTCTAGGGCTTCACAAACCTAAAAACACTCTAAAAAAGTTCCCTGATTTTGTCTCTAAGCCATCTTGCCCCCTAGATCTCATGCAGATAGGTTAGGGAGAAGTCTTAAGATGACTGAGGCAGAAAGGATGATCCAGTGTGGACATCTGGCATTAGTCCTTAAGCCTAGTTTATGTCAGATGGCTACATAACTGCTTACTGCAGTTAGAGTAGTAGAGGCAAGAGAGAGAGACAGAAGCCACAAGGAAGGCTGAGAACTTCTGCTTCCACTCAGGCTCCAGGGATGAAGCCCATGGCTATGGACACGTGTCTGTGGATGGCTGGAAAGTCAAACTCACTTCTTTGTATTAGGCTCTGGCTCATCTTGCCTATCGCCCACACTTTGTATCCGAGGCTGCAGAATTGATTTTATTGCCCTCCAGTTTTGTTTTTGGTTTATTGATTCTCCTGGGAATTTCTGCATGCCTCCTGCCATTCTGTTCTTATTGTAGAGATACTTTCTATCTACTTGAGAGGGGAACTTCTCTCTCCCTCCCTTTTCAGTCTGTAGCCCTTTTGACTAGATATGTAAGACAGAAAGCAAACAGGTTCTTTGCCAGTCCTTGTTAGATGTTCATTCATACATGTGTATAAGTATGCACATGCATGCATACATGTGTATGTATGCATACAATTCATGAATTGTGTATATACATATAGGTGTGTGTGTGTGTGTGTGTGTGTGTGTGTGTGTGTGTGTAACTTTTGAGGCAAGAGCAGTTAAGTGACTTGCCCAGGGTCACCTAGCTAGTAGATCTCTGAGGCCACATTTGAACTCAGATCTTTCCTTTCTGCTGAACTCAACACCATCTTCCAGGAATGGGGCTCTTTTTCCTCTTCCACCTAGCTGCCTCATCATCATCCTTATATTTAGTTGTGATAAAAATTAATTTTTTTAAAAGTCATGATCTAGGACAATGATGTCAAACTGAAATAGAAACAAAAGGCACTAATACATCATAAGGATCCCTGTGACTGCATATCAACCTAGTTTTAAAATATAATGTTCTCTCTGCTCTATCATGTTTTTATTTATTTTGCTAACATTCCCCAATTACATTTCACTCTTTCCTGGGCAGTGCTTGGAAGTGTTGCTGGTCACATATCTCTGGGATAGAAATCCAAATCCATTTCTCAGACACTTCTTCCCAAATCTGTCCTTCTCTTCTGAGGGATCTTTGTTGTCTGATGAAAACACCACTTCTCCTCTCTAAGGTTCTCAGTTCTTGTCCAAGATTTTCTCATATTTTGAGATGCTTTTGAGATTCTTTAGGAGTCTATTTTACCTGTCCATGTAAATCATCGGAAGTAGGCAATGGGCACCAAGTTTGATAAGTCTATGGGATTTCCCTTTCAGGTCCAAGACACAAACCCCCAAAAGACTTGGGGACCTAGTTAGTTAATCATTTAAGTCAACAAATAGTTGCCTTAGTCTTCCTCAACAGGGAACCATCAACCTCCACTACTCTTCCTTCTCCTTCTAACTCAACTGGATAAGATATGAGCGCACACCAACAATCCTTGGAGGACAAAGGGTATAGCTCCAGAATTCTCAGCATTCAATGCTCTTTCTTCCTCCCTTCCTCTCCTCTCTTAATGTCTATACTGAATGGTTCAAGTAACATTCTCCCCTGCCCCTCCAAACATAGATCAGAATTCCTGGCTCCCCCCCCCCCACCGCCACCCTTTTAAAAAGCTCCTGGAAGGGCAGCTAGGTGGCGCAGTGAATAGAGCACCAGCCCTGGAGTCAGGAGTAGCTGAGTTCAAATCTGACCTCAGCCACTTAATAATTACCTAGCTGTGTAGCCTTGGGCAAGTCACTTAACCCCATTGCCTTGCAAAAAACAAAAAAAACCAAAACTATTGGAGTTCTTTTCCATTTTTTTCTTAAGGGACATTTCATTCTCCCTAATGAATTCTCCTCTAGTTCTCCCATCAATTCTTCCTAATTCTCCTCTAATATCTTCTCTTGATGTTTATTCTTCATCATCCTCTACTTTCAAGCTTCCCAAAAATGAGATTCTCCCCCAATAATGTACTACCCTACTTTTCCAGCCTTATCTAGTTCCATTCCTTTTAGCAGTCATTCAAAGATCATAGAATCACAGACATGGAGCTAGATGGCACCACAGAAGTCATCCAGGATGAAAGTATCAAACTGGAAGGCCCAGAAAAGGTTGAAAGATCAGAAAATTGTAGTCTGAACCAGATTATAATAATATAATTGGAAAATGTTTACCAAAATAGATAAAATTCCAATAAAGCAAAAATAATGTTCATTTGTAGTTTTCTAAACAGTAGGTATTCAGTCAGCAGAAAGTCATTTATATTTGTTTGACATCATCATTCTAATCCAACTGGCTCACAGATGAATAAACTGAATGTCACAAAGCCAAAGTCACTTAGAGACTGGACTAAGACCCTTTGACTACAATGTGTAGTCAATGTGCTTTCACTGATGTACCATGCTAACTCTCTTTATCCTTCTCACATAGATCCCACCATTCTTTCCTCATTGCCTTTGTTCACAGTTTCTCATGCCTGAAATTGCCCTTTTCCCTGAGGAAAATTTATCCTCCTTTAAGGTCATCTCCTCCAAAAAGTTTCCTTGATACTACTCCCTTCCCAATTACTAAAAACTTTTCTGCTTTAGGGTTCAGGTCATTAGAGCTTGAAGGAACCTTCAAGGCAATAAAGTGCAACCTCCTTATTTTACAGATGAGGAAACTGAGGCCCTTATCACCTCATGCCCAGGCCATGATAGCAGTCTGCTAGTGAGTCTGCCTACCACAAGTCTCTCCCCACTCCAAAACATCCTCTGTTCAGTCACAAAAGTGATTTTCTGAAGCACATGTTCAAACATATCACCCCTAATTCCAAGGCCTCACTCTCACCTTCAAGATCAAATATAAAATATTGTTTGGCATTCAAAACCCTTCCTAACCCAGCCTGTTCTATCTTTCCAGTCATCCTACACTTTCCTCCCTAACTTATACTCTTCTGTTCAATGATACTGGCTTCCTGACTGTTTCACAAACAAGATTCTCTACCACTTGGGTTCAGGCATTTTCACCAACTGTTTCTCATGGCTGGAAAGCTCTTCATTTCTACTTCTTGGCCTCCATGGCTTAAGCCCAAACCAAAGTCCCATATTCTAGGAAGACTTTCCCAACCCTTCTATTATATCTTGCTTGTGGTCTCTTTCATTAGACTGTCATCTCTTTGAAGGCAAGAACTAAGTATTCCCCACTGTACCTAGCACGAAGCAAGCATTTCACAAATGTTCACTGACTAACTCTAGAGATGGACCTCGGAGGTCATGTGGCTCAACCTCCTCCTTTCATAGACAAGAAAACTGAGGCCACCCATGGAGGTGGATCTGAACTGACTTGCACAAGATTCATAAGCCTGAGATGTGGAAGGGACTTTTGTCCAACCATCTTATTTTACAGATGGAAAAACTTAAAAGTAAAGGAAACTTGCACAAGTTTAAACAAGAGGACAGCTAGGTAGTATAGTAGATAGAGCCCTGCTCCTGGATTCAGAAGAACCTGAGTTCAAATGTCCTCCTAACTCCAAATCTAGCTTCAGACACTTGACCCTTAATAGTTTGCAAAACCCTAGGCAAGTCACCTAACCCCAATTTCCTTACCCCCACACTCCCCCCCAAAACAGAATTAGGTTGTATAAGAATTATAGAGTTGATTTCAAGCTCAGTTCTTTTGGCTTCAAATCCAGGGGTATGTCATACTGAAAATGATCACAACAATGTTGAAGGGAAAAATCAAGGAATCTTAATATTAAGGTTATCAGACATAGAAATATGCCTGCTAGTTTTGCTTAACTGTTTTTGTTGCAGAGAATTGTTCTTTGGGGAGAAAGCATTGGAAATGATAGAAATCTAAAAAAAACAACTTAGAATAACAGAATTCCTAGAAATACTCTAAGGTCATTCTGTCCAATCAGATAAGAAAAATTCCTCAAAGGCACTCTGATCACAACAGATTTCTTAGATAATTCCCAATCTAGGAACCAGGAAGTTGAGTGGATGGAGCACATTGTGCAGAGTCCAAATATAGTCTTAGATACTTATTAGCTGTATGATCCTGGGTAAGTCACTTAATCTCTGCTAGCCTCAGTTTCTTCATTTATCAAAATCAAAATCAAAACAGCTCCTACCTTCCAGGGTTTTTTGTGAGGATCAAATGAGATGATAATGTAGGAACACCATACAAATGTTAGTCATTATCATTATCATCATCATCATTATCTATAATATTAGGATCAAATTACATATTATTTGTAAATTGATTAAGCATACTGCCTTACATGCAGTAGGCACTTAATGAATGCTTGCTCCTTTGTCCCAACCCTTCCCTAGGCAGTGTTATAGTTATCAGTTATCTCTTTATTTTCATTATCAAAGTACAAAGAATTTCTCAAGGGGCCAGGGAGAAGGGTGGGGGACAATAGTGTTGTGACCTGGCTTAATTCTCCATTTGACTCTGCCTTTGGAAATGGGGGCTAATAATCTAGGTGAAATTTTAAAGACTGGGTACTCTGACACTGTGTGCCTCCATATAAAACTGGTCAGTCATCTTAGCTGCTCCTTAATTAATAGAAACAAAGGCTCAAATCTTGACCTAGTTCCTTACTTGAGTAAGTTATTTCCCCTCCCTGAGTTTCTCATATAAAATAGAAGGATAAAAGGGGGGGAAAAAAAGCAATTCAATATATAGCAGGCAGAATACTGAACTTGGAGTTACAAAGTGCTAAGTTCAAATCCCACCTCAGATCATAGCTCTGTGACCCTGGGTAGGTCATTCAACCTTTCTCTGACTCAGTTTCCTTATGCATAAAATGAAAAAAAAAAAAACAACTTGGTAACCTCAAAGGTTCTTTGAGTCTGTGATACTCCCTTCCTTCCCCAGGCAAGTGGTAACTGGTTGGAGGTCTGGGGAGAGCCATGTTTCCCCATTTCCCAAATAAGCATATTAGGAGGAGATTGTCACCTGAATCTCATGGCCTAGAAAAGGCCCCAGAAGTGCAGCCCCAGGCCAGATCAGGTCCCATCCTTACCCACTGGGAGCACAGGAGAGAGTCAAGTTTCCCAGTTAGGGGGCTTTGAAGGCTCTGCCTCCATGTCTCCTCCGGTGAAAGCTGAACAATCAGATTGGCACCAGTAAAACCTCCAGTCTGCAATTTCCTCTGGGGGTAAAGGCTCTTAGGCAGAAGCCCTAAGGCAACTAAGTAATTATGCTGTGTCTCAAAGAGAATACTTTTAAAAAAAGAGTATCCTTCCTCTGTGTTTCCCCCATCCCTTCCAAAATAATAGCTCCTACTTCTATAGCACTTGTCTCACAACAACCCAGTAAGGTCAATGATATAAGTATCATCAAGTCCATTCTACAGATGAGGAAATTGAGGGAGAGGGATATAATGACTTAGAGTGGCATCCTGGGAACAGTACAGAACTAGAAGTCAGAAGTTATGGGTTTTAAGACCTGATTCTGCCACTTACTACCCATGTAACTTTAAATGAGAGAGGTCTTCTCTCTGGATCTCAGTTTTATAACCCATATAAAATAAGGAACTTGGACTAGATGGCTTCCATGATCTCTTCCATTTCAAAATCTATGGTTTGATGATGATGAGACAGTTTGTAACTTGAAATAATCCAAGTTGTTCTTTCTCTGTTTAGCTCAAACAGTAAAAATTTAAGGAAATGATAATAATAGTTCCCATTTCTATATCACTTCAAAAGTTCACAAAGAGATAGTGTAGTCCAGAGGAAAGAGTAGATATGGAGGTGAGATAATCAAGTATGATGAACTCATCACCTTTCAGTAGTAGTTTAGAAATCAAGGATAATCATAAATGACTTTTGATGGAAAATACCATCCACATCCAGAGAAAAAACTATGGAGTTGGAATATAGAGCAAAGTATTCTATGTTCATTTTTTTAAATGCCTTTCGTGCTTTTTCTTTCTTTCTCAGGGTTTTCCCCTTTAGTTCCAATTCTTCTTTCACAACATGACTAATATGGAAATTTCTTAAACAGGATTGTACATGTATAACTTGTAATAGATACCTCACTACCATGGGGGAAGGGAGGGAAGAGAGGGAGGTAGAAAATGGGAAACTCAAAAGCTTACGCACTGATGACTATTGATGGGTGGTGCAGTAGATAGAGCACTGGCCCTGTAGTCAGAAAGACCTGAGTTCAAGTCCAGACTCAAATACTTGATACTTACTAGTTGTGTAACCTTCAGCAAGTCACTTCTTGGCAAATCACTTGAGCTCTCCCTCCAGGGTTGTTTCCTCATCTATAAAATGAGGGTGTTGGACCAGAGGACATTTGAGATTCTTTTCAAATTTAAATTTATAACCCTGTGGTGTGCTTTGCACATAATCAGTGCTTAATAACTTCATTCATTCATTCATTTATTGAGCCATTCGTTCTGGACAAAAACCCTATGAAGTAGGTAATATAATGTCTAAATTTTCTGAACAATAGAGGCATTGGGGTCCAGAGAGGGAAAGAGATTTGCACAAGGTAACACAGTTAGTAACTGGCAAAAACAAAGCTTATTCTTCTGATTCCCTTTCTTTTATATGATGACTGCCCTCTGCAGTATTCTTTCTGAGGCTGCTGACACTAGACCTGGGAGGATGTGAGAAAGGGCAAGAAAAATCAAAGATAAAGAAACACAGCTGTCAATCCATCAAGAAGGGACTTCAAAGACTTGCTAAGTGTATCTTTCTAAGGTTAAGGGGAAGGAGTGGATGAGTTAGAGACTGGAAGATTTAACCAGTTCTTTTTCTAAGGTGGGGTAGAATAGTTGAAAAGAACCTAGCTGTTAATACCCAGAGGGGAGAAGAGAGGGGCAGAAATGTCTAGGAAACTTATTGGAAAGTAACAGAAGATACACAGTTCAGGGAATCAAATGTAAATGTATGGAAGAATTAAAAAAGTAGGTTGGCTTTGGGTTCGGGAACTCTAAATTAGGTTAGGTGAACTCTGAAGTTCCTTTCAGTTATTAAAGTAGAATGTAAATTACTTGAGGAGAGGGACCTTTTGAATTGAGTCTTGTCTTTGCATCCCCAGTCTAAAGAAGCACCTTATATGTTAAATAAAACTGAACTGAACTGGATTAAATTGGAAACTATTCTTGGTCCTGTAGTAAAGCCATGTAGTAAATGAGTCAGAGTCCTGAACTTCAAGTTAAGAGATTTGCAAACCGTAAAGCACAAAGGAAATGGGAATGGTTATTAGTAATAAAAAGTTCCCAGAAAGGTTAGTGATATAATGGATAGAAAGTTAAATTGCAGTCAAGAAGTCTTCAGTTCAAATCCTATGTCTGATGCATACTCTATCCAGGCCAAAAATGGCTGCCTGGATAATCGGAGTGCTGCCCTAACAGCACAGAGATCTCCAGTGAAGGCAGTCTAGGGTATCCAGGTATCGTTCTGCCCTGCTATCAGAGGACCCCTGAAGCAAAGTCCTTCCAGCCCTCCCAGGTCAGGGTCAGGACCCTCAAACCCAATCCTGGGTACTTACCGGGAATGGAAGATGCTGAAAATGTCAGTAATGAAAGCTCAGAGTTGGTGATGGGAACCACGGAACCCCTGCTCAGGCATACAGGTAGTAAGTGGCCCAGAGTAGGCACCAGGGCCTTCTTTCTGAGTGTCCCCACCTCTGTCCTGAGCTTCACCCCTAGAAGACCAGGTTGGATGAAGAGGGGAGAAAAAATGGGGATGACACCGGGCAGATTTAGGGGGAGGGGATGGTGCAGAGATGCAGAGAGAATCCTTCAGCACTGACAGATGGACAGCGCTTCCATCAAGCCTGGGCCAAGGTGCTAAGAGCTGGCTAGACAGGTGTGTAACCCAGCACCCGGTGTTCAGAGAACAGACCGGGCTGACAACTCAGTGGGGTGTACTACCCCCTGACCCTGTGTCTGCTAGGGTTCCTGGAACCCCATCTTCACAGGGCCACAGGCTAAACCTAGGCCCCCAGCTCAGACTGGCTCAAGCTCACCCCTGCTTCTGAGCTTTCCCTCCTTCGTCATAGCCCTCTACCTGGGGAGATAGGAAGATTGGGGAGTCGAAAGCAGGTCACTGAAGCTCAGGCTTCTCTGGTTACATTAAAAGTGAGACCAAAGAAGATGTTAATCATGGGCAGGATGAGGTGGGAGGAACTCAGCCCATTTAACATAGAAGTTTTCTTTCTTTTTCTCCATCCCACAAAGAAGGTTAAAACAGGGAATTAACCTCTGCAGTTTTTACAAATCAATCCAATTCTAATGTATCTCTTCCTTGGAGCCTTTCCTGATTCCCTCTTCCAATTCCCTCAGATGAGCAACAATAAGGCAGGACAACAGGAATCAGGTCCTAAAATCAAAGAATTCCACAACTGAAAAGGACCTTCTAGGCCATCTAGTTTCCCTACACTCCTGACAAGACTTCATCCAGCCAATCACCACAAAGTCTTCAGAGAGGAAGGACCCACTTGCCTCCTAAAGGGTCTTATTCCACTTCTGGATGACTGATTGCTAGGAAATATTTTCTCACCCTAACAAAAATGTGCTTCTCTACAACTCAAAGGACAGAGAAGTCAAATAAATAGAGTATGGAACTTTAAGTCATGAAGACCTCAGTTCAAATCCTGCCTTAAACTCTAACTAGCTATGTGACTTGGAAAAGTCACTTAACTGAACTGAACTTTGTGTGTCTGAGATTTTCTCATCTTTACAATGAATGAGTTGGACACCATAACCCCAAAGGTCCCTTCCAGTTGTAGACCTGGAATCTTAATTCTGTCTTCTGGGATTCAGTAGAAAAAAAATTCAACCAGTCTTCTAGATGACACCCTTTAGGTACATGAAAACTAGCTATCCCATTCCTCATGTAAAGGCTAGCCTCCCCAATTGTATGAGTTTGGTTTCCTGGTGCTTCTCCATTTGAGTGGCTTTTCCCTAGGCACACCCTCAGTTTTATCACTCTATCACTCTTCCTAAAATATAACCTCAGAACTGAACATGACTCTCCCAAAGGGTTTTGACCATTTAGCACTCTGTTCCCTCGTTACTTTTCCCAAAGTAGGGCTTTTAAAATGTTCTTTGAAATTAGGCCTTCCCCAATCTCTGAATTCTCAGTTTCATCTTCCTTCTCCCCTATTTTGTGCCAAAAGGATGTGTGGCAACTTAGGACCAGAGAGAAGCCAAGCTAGCATCACAGAGCAATGAGGTGTGTTCTGTCCCAGTGTGGGGCAAGTTTACTGCATCACACACCTTCCTTATAAGCCACTGATTACACTCAGCTCCTGGGCATTCTCCTCATGGGATAGAGAGGGTTTATGTTCCTTCCTCTGTGCAACACACTAAGGTTGTGGCTGCTGACTTCATTGACCTCAATATGTCACAGTTCATTACCATTTCCATCCTCCCCGCTGTGGATTTAGGTAAAGCCAGATTACAGGCCAATTGTCTGAAGAGGGGAAAGGGTGATGCTCTCCATCTATCCCCAGATCTTGAGGAAGAAAAATTGCATCTCTGGGATGGATTTATGGGGAAAACAGTTCTCTTCTTCCTCCCCCACCTCTCACTCCTAAAGAACAGCATTACAAGTTGGGGGGGAGGAGTATAAGAGGGCATCATTAAGGAGGCCCTAAGCAGCCCTTCCCCTTAGTTACAGTTCCCCTAAATCCCAGCAGGATTAGGGAGGCAGCATCTGAGTATTGAAACAGCATTAACTAGAAAACCAAGAGACCAGATTTCCAATATTTTCTCTACCACTTTGACTAGCTGACTTTAGACAAATCCTTTCTAAGCCTCAGTTCCCCATTCCTGTAATATTGTATGAGGTAGAATATGGTATGGACAAAACTGGAATTCTTGGTCAGGTCCAGATTGGAGAAGATGCACTCTGAGCTATCCTCCAAATATGAAATTCTGTGATTCCTTGCCTAAAATTATCTCTCCAATTCTTCCAAGTTTTGACATTCTAGAATCCAAGTCTTGTGCATGCTTTCACATTCCATGTTCTATATTCTAACATCTTTCCCAGTTTCAAATACTGTGTGTTGTATGTTCTCAATTCTACAAACTGAGATTCCTTCCTTCTCTGGCATTCTATGTCCTTAATCCCCTCCCAACCTTAGCATTCTATAATCTATGACCCCTCTCAGCCCTGACATTTTATAGTTATGATCTCACTAAAGTCTCATATTTCCTATGTTCTCTGGTCCCTTGTTCTCTATGTTATAAAGCCTGGTATATTCTTTACTCTGAGATAAGTTCAAGAAAAATAGCATATTCAAAATTTTCTGGGGAAGGGAAATATTCCAAAAAAATGGCCTCACAGACATCCAGGACAACCCACCAGGCCCAAGGTCAAAGAGCATTTATTTGTTAAGAGGGAAAGGGGAAGGTAACTACAGCAGATTAAAGGGACCTGCTGAAGGGTTGTTCCCAGGGTAGGGCACTACTAATGAGCCAAGCTTTGGCCCAGTTTCAGTTATAATTAGTCTACATTCCCTGAGGTTATAGCACCTGATGCCTGGAGTAGCATCTTAGATTGGAAGGGGGAGGGGAATTAATCTTTGGTTGGTTGAAGGGGGGGAGGCTAGAGAAAAGACCCAAGATAGGACAGGATATAATCCCACAGGAATATAGCATGTAGCCCTTTCTTCCCAATTCTCTCTCTCTCTCTCTCTCTCTCTCTCTCTCTCTCTCTCTCTCTCTCTCTCTCTCTCTACTGACTCAGTCAAAGATCCACAGTTGTACATGCATGGAGATGGAGAGGAAGTGGAAATAAGCTGTTCTAGCAAGTGGCAGATCAAGTGAGAGAGGTTTCAACCCAGTTCAACACAGCTTTCCCTTTCTCCTTACTCATTCACATTCCTGCCAGAATTCCTTTTCTGAGATCTGAGGGATAAATCCCAAGCCAATTTGATATGATGGAAAGAAGGCTGGGTGTTCAAATCTCAACTCTGGTAATTTCTATCCATGTGACTTTTGGCAAATGGACTTTTGGTCCTTATTGAGCCTTATCTGTAAAACAAGGAGATTGAAGGATATCTAAAGTCGTTTCCAGTTCTAAATTCCACCACCATCCAAAGATAGGGTCATGGTATTCCTTTGCTCAAAACTCTTGAGTAGCTCCAAGGAAGTTTCAAA
Organism: Macrotis lagotis; assembly: GCF_037893015.1. Classification (NCBI taxonomy): domain Eukaryota; kingdom Metazoa; phylum Chordata; class Mammalia; order Peramelemorphia; family Peramelidae; genus Macrotis; species Macrotis lagotis. The sequence continues at coordinate 236,774,863 of NC_133660.1, read as the reverse complement.
ATATTGTACCTAAGATCCAAGACCTTCCACAATCAGCTGCTGTCTTACATTTCTAGTTTTGATTCATATTATTATCCTCCAGATTTTTATCAGATGGATGACTGTTCAGACACAATTCTCCCATTTTCTACATGGGTACATCAACTTCACAAGAGTAGACTTTAGGGGAGGCTAGGTGGCACAGTGGGTAGAGCACCAGCCCTGGAGTCAGGAGTACCTGAGTTCAAGTCTGGCCTCAGACACTTAATAATTACCTAGCTGTGTGGCCTTGGGCAAGCCACTTAACCCCATTGCCTTGCAAAAAACAAAAAAAAAGAGTAGACTTTATATTTATCTATTAAATTTCAGAATACTCATTCTGACCTGTAATTCTAACCTGTTAATAAGATCTTTTAGGATCCTAATTCTATCATCCTAGGTGTAAACTATTTCTAGTTAACTTAGGATAGGATTACAGAGCAAATATGTATATTTTTATTGTCAGTAAACCAAGTATGATATTCTGTAAATTATTCTTTATCATGAATAAGTCAATGTGATTTGAAATTTGTAGCAGAGAACAGAGAAGTGGAGGTGTGATCTCTAGGTACCTAGACAGAAAAAAATGGGTAGAAGCAGAATAGTGGACTTCAACCCAAACAAGACCAATAGCCAGAGATATGATACATAGAATTACAAAGACTTAGAATTTTGTAAGACTCCATGAGTCTTTGTAGTCAATGAGAACCATCACTAGCTAGGTGTCACAAGTGGAGCACCAGGCCTGGAGTCAGAAGACTTATCTTCCTAAATTCAAATCCAACCTCAAAGTCTCAATAGCTATGTGACCTTGGACAAATCCCTTTACTTGGCTTCGATTTATTCATGTGTAAAAATGAGTTAGAGAAAGAAATGGCAAATCACTCCAGAATCTTTGCCAAGAAAAACCCATGAAGAATCAGACATGATTGAAACAGCCAAGCAATAACAATGCAATGTACCAGGCACTAGATTAAGTTCTGAAGATACAAAAGGAAAAAATGTGGGAGGGGGGAGAAAAAGGCAGTTTCTGCCCTCCAGAAGCATACATTCCAGAGGAAGAGACTGTGCTAACTATATACATACAAGATATATGTAGAAGAAAATGAAGATAAGGAGGGAAGCATTAGCATTAAAGGAGATTGAGAAAATCTTCTTTAGAAGGTGGGATTTTAGCTGAGATTTGAAGAAATCCAAGAAAACCAGGAGAAGGGACAGAATGCTAGGACACAGAATTGGAAGATGGTGGGTCCTGTGTTGAGGTAATGGCAAAAAGGTCAATATCACTGGATCTCAGACAATGAAGCAGTAAGCAAGGTATAAGAATATTGAGTTCTGGAAGGATATGTCTATATAGCATGGCATAAGCTATCCTTCAAATTTAAGGGTCTAACATTTTTCCACACCTTCATGTATGTTTCCAGGGGCAGATCATATTTGCAGTCTGAAGACCAGCCTATCTAAGTCTGAAAGGTGCAGTCACCAGTAGTCAGATGAGCAGCAATGAATTATTTGACCATAGCAACCTGTTATACAAAGAAAAATACAAATGGCCTTCCCTCTTGCAGCGCAGTTCCCCAGAGTATACTAAGTATCACACAGTTTTTAGATACTTCATAAACAATGATTTAATTGTTGGTCTTCTCATCGTGAGACTTTCTCCAACAATCAACAAATCAAATTATGACTAAAAGAGGTAAAACTCATCACTAGTGATGTTCTCATTATAAATCAAAACAGAAGATGGGAAAGGCTGAACAAAAGCATGGCTTTCAAGTTCTCCTAGGAGAGGCCAATCAAGGAGTTAACTTAGTAGGTTTTGTTATACATTTAAAAGTAACCAGAAATATTTCAAGGGACATTTGTACAATGGGTAAGCATGGTGGACTTAGAGTCAAGAAACTCTGAACCCAAATCCCATCTCAGACCTTTCCTAGCTGTGTGACCCTGGGCAAGTCACTTAGCCTCTGTCAATCTCAATTTTCTCTTATATAAAATGGGAGTAATAATGCCTATCTCACAGTTTTGCTGTATCAAATGAGGTTATATATGCACACATAATACACATGTGCATGTTCTATGTATATTGTATGTGTATATATAATACACATGTGCATGTTCTGTGTGTAGTGTGTGTGCATATACTGTATGTTTGTGTTGTGTGTACATGTAATATATGTATTATATGTATGTTATATATGAATATATCTTTATATTTGTTTTATATAAATGTCATTTCAATTCTTGAAATGCTATTATATCATTATATCAATTTGCAATATTCACAATAAGCATAAGCAAAAAGAGAAAACATAACTTCTCAACTAAGATTCTCTCTAAAGGATGAACAGGTAGAGAAGTTCTGTGAAGAACTCTGTAATGGCCTTCAAATTTTAGTCAATATATGCTTTTGATCATAATTTCAAGTTGGAAGCGATTACTGATATGATCTAATCCAACCTCATTTTACAGATGATGAAACTGAGGCCTGGAAGAAAAAGCGATTAAGGATAAGAATTAGCAAAGCATTTATGTAGCTCTTTTAGGTTTGCAAAACTCTACAAATATTTTCTTAATTGAGGCTCACAAGAGGTAGGTGTTATTATTATCCCCATTGTGGAAATGAGGAAATTGAAGTAGAAGTATAAGAGACTTGTTCAAGATCACACAATTACTAAGTAAGTGGTTTGAGTCCGGATTTGCATCCAGGGCTTCCTGACTCCAGTTCACCATCTAGCTGCCTTATTTGTGTCATGGTCACAAAGGAACTGAGTAGTAGAGTACAGACTCGAACCTTCATCCCTTGACTACAAGTCCAAGATTGCTGCCATCTCACCACAATTCAGTGCTCTGTGATTTTATACAAAAGGGGGCGTGGAGCAGGATAGAAAAATATATGCTGCAAAATATGGCTTGGGAATCAAGAAGTGAACAAAGCTAAAGACTTAGGGACAAGAAAAAAGCCAGGCATCTATATTATAAAAACATCTTTAAGAAGAGACTTGCAAGGCCCTAGACGGGGAAAGCACCAAATAACAATTTAAAATGGAATTGACTATATTTTAACAACTAGGAGATGATCAGTTATGGATGTGGGAGTTGTTTCTGAAGCCACTGTCTGGGAACAGTCAGCCCATCGACTTGTTGGAACAAAGGTGAAAATCAATACCAAATTAGCAGAAGATATTCAACATTAGGAAAGTATCCACATTGATTTAGGCTGCAGGGTAGAGTTATAGCCTGGGAAAATATTGTTCACAGTCTGCTTTTTGGTTTGCTTGTTATCTGATTTTTATTGATAACTTGCTTTTAAGCCACCTTTATTTCTGAAGAGATCCCTCTCCTTCCCCTCCCTCTTGTAAGAAAGGTTTTCAAAGAGAGAAAAAAGTCAATCTAGGAAAAAAACCACTCAAAATATGCAACCATATCTGACTAGTTTATATGATGTTCCCCACCTGAGGCTTCCCCTTGACCTCTGCAAAGAAGGGAATAGGAAGTAGGGAGAATATTTTCTCAGCTCTTCTCCCCAACTAAGCTTGTCCAAAAGCTTCCACTGGCTCCCACTGACACAGAGTGAAAGGCATATTCCACTCAATCTCAGAGAGTCATAGAAGGACAACGTTCCAATGGACCTATCTGAGAAATCACTTAGCACCAACTCTCATTTTACAATGGGGAAACTGAGGCTCAGAGAGGGGGAAGAAATCTACTCAAGGTTACCCTTATTGTTAGTTTTCTGACCTCAAATCCAAAGGGGTCTCACCAAGGCTCAGTCACTCCTACCAAGTCCATCTATTCATGCCTCCACACTTTAGCTCAAGTGATCCCACCCATCCTTTCTGTTCTAGACCCAGCTCCCCAGAAGCTTCTGATGACTATTTCAAATCAGAGAATCATATCATATATTAGAACAAGACAAAACCAACAACAGACAAACAACAAGTACTTATGAAATACCCAGTGCTAAACAATGATTACAAAGAAACATTTCTAACTCTCAAGGAGTTCCCGGTCAAATGGAAATCACTTAGCTGATTCAAATCTGGCCCAGACACTTACTAAGCAAATCAACTTAACCTTGATTAAGAGAGAGAGAGAGAGAGAGAGAGAGAGAGAGAGAGAGAGAGACCATCTAGCCCAATCTCATTATTTTTGAGATGGGGAGACTGAATTCTGGAAAGGGAAAGGCACTTGACTGAAGTTATACAGTTAATCACTAGAGCCCAGATCTCCAGACATCAAGGCCAAAGTTCTTTCCTCTACAGGGAACCTTGTATCTCCTGCCTCTCAAATAGAACTAAATAGTTCCATTCAATGAAAAGACATCATAGACTACATAGTATCAGCTTTTCTGACACAGGTTTAATTGCTCCCTGATCTGGATTCATGGTCCAGAATTTACTTCCTCAGTCTAGCTTTTCAGAATTTAAAGTCAAGAGCTAGAAGGAAACTTGGAGATCATCTCACTGAACCCTTTCATTTTACAGAAGAGGAAACTGAGACCAGAGAGAGGTGATTTGGAATCTTGGAATTTTTAACCACCAGCAAGAACTTCCCACACAAGCTTTTTTAGTTCACCCACCCCCAGTTAAAACTCTCTTCCTACTGTAAGTTAATTTGTGTCATTTTGGGGTAGACTCTGTATGTACTTACATGTGTACTGTTGGCTCATTATCCTCCCCCAACCCCTCCCCAGGAGACTGACTGTTGGCTCTTTAGGAGTAAAGACAGCTTCCTTTTTTTTTTTTAAATCTCCAGAGTTAGCACAAGGCCTTGTATGTAGTAATAATAGTCACCATTTACATTGACACTTTAAGGTTTTCAAAGCACTTTTGTGTGTTACCTCATTTGAGGCAACTTTAATTTGTTGTTCAGTTGTTTTTAGTCGGGTCCAACCCCATTTGGGGTTTTTCTTGGCAAAGATACTGGAGTGGTTTCCTATTTCCTTCTCCAGCTCATTTTACAGATGAGAAAACTGAGGCAAGCAGGATGACGTGATTTGCCCAAGATTGCACAGCTACTAAGTGTCTGAATCCAGATTTGAACTCAGGAAGGTGAGTCTTCCTGACTCTAGGTCCAGCACTGGATCCACTTCAGCCACCTAGCTGCCCCAGGTGTTGCTATTATCTCCATTTTACAGTTGAGGAAACTGAGGCAGTGTGTATGCCCGAAGATCACACAGCTAATATCTGAAGCTGAATTTGAAGTCAGGTCTTAATGACTCCTGGCTCAATCCTATCCATTCACACAGCTATGGACACCTTTCATAACCTGGCCTCTTCCAAACCATTCTACCTCTCTTATACCTTATTCGGCTCCATATACATTGGTCTCCTCACACTATTGTTCTATAAGAAATCATAAGGGATGGGATTTCAGAAAAACCTGCAAAGATTTACATGAACTGATGCTGAGTGAGATGAGTAGAAGCAGGAGAACATTGGACAGACTAACAACCACACGGGGTGAAAAGCAACCTTGATGGACTTGTTCATTTCAACAGCACAATAGTCAAAGACAATCTTAAGGAACTTGTGATGGAAATTAGCATCTGTATTCAGAGAAGGAACTATGGAATTTAGATGAAGATCAAAGTTTATTATCTTCTATTTTTAAAAGTTGTCTTACGTACTATGTCATTTTGCTCTCTCTACTGTGTTCTTTCTCCCTCTTGAATCTGATTCTTCTCTGTTTCAGATCAATCTATGATTGGCATGGTAACAAAGGTAAAGCCTGTATCCAGGGGGAGAGGAGGAAGGGAGGAAGGGAGGGAGAAAAACTGTAAAACTCAAAATCTTACATTGGCCTTCTCAATGTTCCCTGAACACAGGACCCCTCATGTATGCACTTTCATAGACTGCCTTCTGAGCCTTGAATGTCCACTCACCCTAGTGGAAAATGCCCCTCCTCAAGCCTCTCCAGCTCTCCCTTGCAGCTGTGCCTTCATTCTATTTATGTACAATTTCTCCTGTATGAATCTGATTTGAACGTAGCTTTTGGTTAGTGTTGTTCCTTCCATTAAACTGTGAGCTCTCTGATTTGGGATGCCTTGCCTTTTTCTCTCCAACACTTAGCACGGTGCTTGTTGTCTGTTACCTGACTTGTCCAGGGTCAGTGAGGAAAGAAGCAGAACAAGAGTCGGTGCACAGATTTTCTGAATCCAAGAGTGACTCTTTTTCACCCACTTGAAATTCACTGAGTTTCTACTCAGTGTCGGGACCTTTGCTAATCACTGGAAATGAAGGGTGAGGGGTACAGACTTTGGAGGGTGAGCAATTTTCTAGCTCTATTCCCTCGGTCTAAGCACCCTGGATCTTAATACCATTGTGACTATTTCTCTTTAGATAAAATCAAAGGCCTGGGCTGGTTGATCTTAGTCATATCTCTCCAACAGTGCAAAACTCACCCATTCCTCCTTCTGTTCTACTCTTGGACCTGTTCTCTTGTAAATCCCCCAGAGGGTCCTATCTCAGAGTCTGGGGATCTTCCTTTATACATCTCAACTCTAAAGGGCAATTCTTCTGTTATTCCTACTCTCACTACTGCCCTGGATATCTCCTTTCATCTTACAGACAAAGAAACTGAGGCAAACAGAGTGAAATGACTTGCCTAGGGTCACACAGCTAGTACATATTAAGGGCCAAGTTTGAAATTAGGAAGATGGGTCTTCCTGACACTGGGTTATGGGTTTTATGCACTTTGACAACTAACTGCCCTTCATTTCTTCTCTGTCCCACTGAAACTGCTCTGCCTGCTTTCCTCCTCTCTTTCTCCTTCCCTCTCTCTTCTCTCTTGTCTCAGTTTCTGCCTCCTGCTCTCAACAGATAGCTATTCTCTATATGTGTGTATGTAGGAAGTATGTATGTTTGTACACATGTGTTATGTGCATGTGCATTTATAGTTATCTGTATGTATTCTATATAAATATGTGTAAGTAAAATATAAATATATAAATAGAAATATAGATATATAAGTATAAGTAGAAATGAAGTTATGAATATGAATATATAAGTAAAACTATAAATACATACAAGTATGAATATATAAATGCATATATAAATATGTATAAATATTTGTAAATATAACTATAAGTATAATGATGTGTAAATATGCAAGTATAAATATAAATTTATATAAATATATCTATAAGTATGCAAGTATAAATATAAATATATGTAAGTATAAGTATAAATACATATAAATATAAATGTGTATAAATATATAAATATGTAAGTATAAATATATAAATATAAATACATATATAATATGTAAGTCTATAAGTATACATATCTATAAGAATATCTATAAATATTTACATGCAAATATAAACATAAATATATAAATATATAAGTGTGCACATCCCCATCCACACACACACATGACACAAATCTATCAATAAGAGAGGAGCATCTTGAGGGCATCTCGGGGCCCCGCGGCGGCACCCCATTGGCGGCGGGCCCTCCCCGCCGCCGCGCCCCGGCCCCCTCTGGCCCTGTAGGCGCCCGCCGGAGCCGGAGCCGGGGCCGGAGCCGGGGCCGGGGCCGGGGCCGGGGCCGGGGCCGGGGCCGGGGCCGGGGAGATGGACTCGCCGGGCCGCGCCGCCCCGGAGGGAGCCGGCCCCGCGGGCTTCCCCAGAGACCCGGGGGCGCATCTCCCCGTTACGCCGGGGCCGGGGGCGCGGGATGGGACTGCCTGCGGGGCTCCCCGGCCCCGGCCCCGGCCCCGGCCCCCCTGGGCCCCCTCGGGCCCCGGGCAGCGCTGCAGCGGGCTCAGGGGGCGTGGCCGCCCCGGCCCGACGGCCCCGACAGCGGCCGGGCCCCCGCCCCCGCCCCCCGGCGCCCTCGGACCCGGGCCGGAGCCCGCGCTACCTGTCGTAACTCCAGCGGCTGTAGGACAGGGGCCGGCCGGCACCCCGGCCCTCCGGGGCCGGCCCCGCGGGGGCTCCCGCCATGCGCCGCTCCCGCGCTCCCCGCCGCGCCGCGGCCGCCGCTCCGCTGGGCCCGGCCGAGCCAGCGCCCCCGCCCCGCCCCCGGGGCCCCCGCCGCCCCGCCCCGCCCCCGGGGCCCCCCGCCGCCCCGCCCCGCCCCCGGGGCCCCCCGCCGCCCCGCCCCGCCCCCGGGGCCCCCCGCCGCCCCGCCCCGCCCCGCCCCGCCCCCGGGGCCCCCCGCCGCCCCGCCCCGCCCCCCGGGCCCCCCGCCGCCCCGCCCCGCCCCCGGGGCCCCCCGCCGCCCCGCCCCGCCCCCGGGGCCCCCCGCTGCCCCCCCACCGGGCCGTACCACTCTGCTGCGGGGAGGCCCGGCCCGGCTCGCGGCGGGGGAGGGGGCGTCCTCATCCCGGGGGGCGGGGGGCGCCCAGCTCTCGCTCCTGTGTCCTTTGAAAGCTGTGCATTCCGCGTGCCCGGTGCGGAGGAGGCGGCCCTCCTGGGGGCACACGGGCCACTCAAAACTTTGCGAAAACCGCCACCGCGTGTGGTTGCGGGAATAATGACTATTTATTACCAAGAGTATTCATTGTAATAATTACTACATGAGACTCTCGCTTATTGCCTCGGTTTCAGCTTTATTTCCAGACCTGCCCGTTCCTTGCCCCCGCCCCCGGGAGCCACCCACCCCCGTCGCCAAGCCTAAAGCCGCATTTCTAGGCTCTGCTGAAATTCCAGGGGCTGGCACGGAGGCTGGCAAGGCCACCGGAGTCCGGCTGGGAACCCCCAGGAGCGGTGCCGGGATGCCTGGGGGCTGCCCCCCCAGGGGGTCCCCTCACAGCCCGTTTCCGCCAGCCCCAGGTGCCCTGAATCCTGGCACCTGCCAGCGCTCCCCGCCTACCCACTGGGCCAATGCCGTGGCCTCGGGTCCGTCACTCCCATTCTGAGACACTGCGAAATGAGGGGCTGCAGTGAACACTGTCACAAGCACCTTCTGGAAGGGGTGACTCCGTGATTCTCTCTTCTCCGATGCCTCTTCTCCAGCCCTGGCCCCTTGGAAGGGGGCCCCCCAAAACTAGGCCAGCCGCCCTCGCTCACCAGATTATCGGTTCGCTGGTCACTTGCACAGAATCATTGATCCAACCCAAACAACAAATCACAAGATTCACAAATGCTGGAGGAGGGCCTCCCAGTCCCAGCCCGATCCGAGGGGACATTTAAGGGGTTAACTGCATTGGAAAAGCCGGTTTACTTTCTCTCCCCAGCTCAGGGATTGAATTCCCTAGCCACAACTGGATATTTCACAATGATCTCCCTTTTTAAGCAGTGCAGCAGCCAGTAAAAATTCCTTCAACAACTTAATGGTTTCAATTTTTTGACTTTAACCTCGCCCACATTTGAGGGTAGCGGTCATTACAGGAAATTGCCAGTTAACATCCATGGAGGTCTCAGCAGAATCCTTGTTTGGGGGTCAAGGATTTTGGGTCCAGCTCGTCACCAATCTGTCAGGTGACCATAGATCAACTACTTCCCCATTCTGAAGCAAAATGACAAGAACACCTAACTCTCAAGGCTGTCGTGAGAATAAAATGAGGTAATAATTGTAATGTACAAGATATTCTTGGTCCTCTCCAGGTGTCAAAACTCTGTGATTCGGTGTTGGGCATCTTTGGACACAGTCACACTGCTCTTTAGACATTCGTTCTCTCAACTACAAAATGTGAGGATGGGTGTTAAAGTCTCCCAGGACTCTTTCAACTCTAAAATTCTATAGTGGTAGGCTTTGGATAAGTTTCCCTTTTGCTCGTTTAAAGGGAGAGATAGTATTTTTAATAGAAAGAAAAAAGTATATTGCACAATTTTCATATTTTTAGCACTTGAACTTTGAATATCCATATCTACCCACCATAAGCAAAATTTTTAGTCACCAGGAGGAGGAAGGAAAGTTGAGAACACCATTGGAGTGGCTAGAAACACTTGACCATTAGCAAACTGTGGCCAGGTCAAACACTGTAATTCTGGACTAATCCCTCAAACTTTCCAAGCCTCAATTTCCATATCTATAAAAAAGGGGTGAGAATAACTATCTACCTCCAAGGTGGTAGGATCAAATGGGATGGTATATGTATTTTGCAAACTTTCAAGTACACATAATGGGGCAGTTAGGTGGCACAGTGGATAGAGCATTAGCCCTGGAGTCAGGAGGACCTGAATTCAAATTTGACCTCAGATACTTAATAATTACCTGGCTGTGTGGCCTTGGGCCAGCCACCTAACCCCATTGCCTTGCCAAAAAAAAAACACCCTAAGGTGTACATAAGCATTAGCTGTATTACTAATTTAAGAAGCCAAAATGGACAAAGTTGGTCTTCACATGTGTGAAAGTCTTCTTGAATAAACAAACTATAAAGCATTTATCTGGTATGTCCTGTGTCGAACTATGCTCTGTGATTATACATATAATCACAAACTAGATAATACCTTCCCTCAAACAGATTATATTCTGTTGGGAAAGACAACACACAAATGGAGAGATTTAAATGGGCATATAAACCTGGGGGAAGAGAAAGGACTAAGTTTGATATAGCCAGTTACTGAGATAAGGGCTTAAAAAAATATTTGGTCATCACAACAACTTTGGGAGATTGGTGCTATTATCATTCAATTTGCAGTTGAGGAAACTGAGGCAGTCAGAGGCTAAGTAACTTGCCCAGGGTGTCCAGGTTGCCTAAGGAGGGTGATGGGTTGAAGTCTTCTGTACTGATCAGGGTTGGGACTAGGCCCATGAATGGCCAGTACATTTCCAGCCTGGATTAAAAAAAAATAATCACCAATTATTGTTTTCCATTTTACAAAAAAGGACCCAAGTTCAGAGAAGGCTCTTGACTATAAAATGAGAGTACTTTCCAAAATACTTCTGATTTCTTGGAAGGAGATGAACAGGGTCATCCAGCAAGTGTCTGAGGGCAGATCTGAATTCAAGTCTTCCTGACTGGAGGCCCAATGTTCCTCCTACTGTGCTACCAACTAACTGCATGGATGGCATAGTTTGGGAATCCCTGGGAAGTTCCTGCCTGCATGTCTGAAAGGTTACTAAAAATAGCTCCAATGCTAGTACTGGGTCTATATTCAAGAGATCACAAAAAAAGGGTAAAAAACCCACACATAAAAAAATATTTATAAGATCTCTTTTCATAGTGGCAAAGAATTGGAAATTGAGGGGATGCCCATCAATTGGAGAATGGCTGAACAAAGTGTAGCATATGAATGTGATGGAACGCCATTGTTTATAAGAAATCATGAGGGACAGGATTTCAGAAAAGTCTGGAAAGTCAGATGAAATGATGCTAATTGAAATGAGCAGAACCAGAAGAATATTATACACAGTAACAGCAACATCAGGTGATGATTAACTATGATGATCTTGTTCATTTTAGCAGTACAATAATCAAAGACAATCTAAAAGACTGGTGATGGAAAATACCATCCATATTCAGGGAAAGAACTGTGGAATTTAAGTGAAGACCAAAGCTCAATATCTTCAATTTTTGAAAGTTGTCTTATGTATTTTTTCCATTTTTTTCCCATTTTGATTTGATTCTTCTTTCACAACATAATTAACATGGTTCTATGTTTAGCCTGGTATAGCCTATATTAGACTGTTTTTCTGTCAGGGGAAGGGGGAGGGAGAAAAATGTGAAACTCAAAACCTTGCAAAAAAAATGATTGTTGAAAACTACTATTGCACATATTTGGAAAAATAAATTTTAAAAAAATTTTTAGTTAGTAGATTTTGCCACAAAAAGCCCTTCAAGAACCTTTATTCTTGGTTAAGGCAACAGAAAGAGTTCTGACTGAAGTCCAAAGACCTGGGCTCATGTCCTGGTTCTGTCATCACAGGTTCCTCATCTTAAAAATGAGGGGGTTGAGCTAGATGATTTCTAAGGAACCTTCCAACTCTAAAATTGTGATTCTGTGATCTCTAATTCTGTGACTGTAGTAAGTGCAAGTATGATTATTGCTTGGGGAAGCTGAGGCTGGTGGACAGCTCCAGTTCAAAAGTTTGGAAGATGCATGACGCCAGTGAAGGCACCAATATGAGGGTCTCCAGGCTGCTATGGGTTGAAGGCTTCTGTGTTGATCAGGGTTGGGACCAGACCCATATACTTCTCTACTGATTCCTTTGAAGATGAACAACTTCAGGGGAAAAAGGAGTTATTACGCAATTTTGGGAGGGGTATTCACCCTTTGATTGTCTTAAAGAGGCTACAGTCAAGATATGAGTTGTACCTGAAGAAAAGGAGAAGAGCCCTGGCTTCAAACTATTTCACTGGAAGAAAGTTTAAGTACCTTCCAGTCAGAATCATCACAGACTAGGAAGGACCCTTAGAGGTCATCTGTCCCAATCTGTACCTGTGTAAGAACCTCAACCCAAAGAGGTCTTCCAGTCTTTCCTTGAAGATGGTGAGGGAGAAACAACCACCCTCTGAGCTAACCAATTTTAACTGTTAGAAAGTTCACCTCAGTTTACCTCTCTGCTAACCTTTTGCTTCAGATTATTGCCCACCAGGGCCAAGAAAAATAAATGTAATCCACCTACTAGATACCTGTCCTTCAAATACTTGATGACAAATATCTCCCCACCCCTCCTCTTCCAGGTTAAACGTTCCCAATTCCTTCAAACAATCTAGGTCCTTTGCCATCCTGTTTTTTTTTTTTCAGTTTATCAACATATTTCCTAAGGGCAGCTCCTAGGCCTAGGTTTTGACAAGGGACAAAAGTACAGCGGGAATGTCACATCCCTAGTTCTAGACCCCCATTATGATTTTGGGCTATTAACTTGTACTGAGCATGCCTAAATCCTCCGTTTACATCTTTGGTGTCTCTCTGAAAATAGGGGCATGGACTGAAGGAAAAATCCTACTCTGCACTGTTCAGTGAAGGGAGAAAGGCTGGGTCTCTAGAATGAGTAGTGACTCTCATTTATCAGGAAGTAAAAGTGAGTTTTTCCTCCACTCTAACCTCCAAAGCTCTGGTTACAACTTCCTCTGGCAACTGGATTTACTGAGCCTCCCAAGTGCCAGGCTTTTTTAAAAAAGGAATTGAGGATATGAAGTTCAAAACACAGAAAACAAAAACAGTGCTTGCCCTCAAGGAGCTTACCTTTTACTCTTCCTACAAATACATGACAATGAGGATGTTTGTCTTTCATTTTTGAAGATCATGACAAGGAGGTGATGCCATGACAAGCGCGGTACTATCTCCTCTGGTGCGTCCGGTGACCATATATACATCAGGATGACTGGTAAAGGCCCAAGAGGTGAGGCAATCAGGATTAAGTGATGTGGCCAAGGTCACTCAGCTAGCGTCTGAGGCTTTATTTGAACTCGGATTTTACGATTTAAGGGTTGACATTACACCCACTGCATCATCTAGCTCTCTTATAAAAGGGCAATTTGTAATCTCTACTTAATGCTTAAAAGGCTCTGCCCCACTGTCCTAGGAAAGACTTAAAAGGAACTTGATTGTTACCTTTGAAGTTCTGGAGAGGGAGAGGGATTGGGATTAAATTAGTTCCCCTTGGTCTCCCTCAAAGGTAAACTTTAGGATAATTGTAAAGAAATCGTTCCTAAAATTTAAGAGCTGTCCACAAACAAAATGGGCTGCCTCAGGAAGTGGTGAATTCTCTATCTTTGGAATCATTCACACAAAGTCAGCAATGTTGTGGAGTTTGTGGACAGACTGGTTTAAATGTCTTCTGAAATCTCTTCTAAAACTGAGGGCTTTTAGTCCTATATCCTTCACCCCAGTTGTGGTAAAACTTTATCAATTCACAATGTGGAATGGATTTGGCTTGGACTCTCTGATGTCTTTTTCAAAGATCACCTGTGCATCTAGTCTGAGGAGGAACATTAATCACTGCCCCCAGTCATTACAATGAAGATTGGATAGCCCTCACAGAGCAAACACCCTCTCGGTAGTAAAGAAGTTGGGTTTAAACTTGTTTCTGCCCTTCCTCCCTACTCCTGGGCAAATCACAACTTCTGAGCCTTAGGCCTCCCATCAAAATACATCTACTTACAGTGAGGCCCAAATGAGATAAAACATGGGAGAACTTTGTAGTTAGAATTTGGAGCTGTTAGAGCAACTAATAGTGGAGGAATTGGTCCTGGACCTGAGATAATATTTTTGCTTTCTTCTTGTATCAACCAGTACTCAACACAGTCTAGCATATAGTAAGCATTTAACAATTACTTGTTCATTGATTAATATAGTTCCTGGTCTTAATGAACTCCTACAAGAGTTGAAAGGGACTTTAAGTCCAATCCCCCTTCCCCATTTTTGTAGATAAGGAAACTGAGGTAGACACTGACTTTTAGGTCACACAGCTAATATATGAGGTAGGACCAGAACCCAGGTATTCCACTATCCACTATACCATGCAGCCTCTACGTTTTGAAAGTACAAAAACAACAGTAAAATAGTTAAATGTAGCTTAGGGAGGCTTAACCTTAGATTTCATCAGTGATAAGAATAGTAACAATTGCTGACATTTATATGGCTCTTTGAAGTTTTCAGAGTATTTTCTATCCATCATCTCAATTATGCCTCTTAGAACATACAAAAGCTCCTTGGTTCCTAATCAACCAAGATCCTAAGATACAAGGATTCTGCAATTTGTGACTCCCCTCCTCAGACAAACCTGGCTCCCCAATCTGAATTCACCAAATTCACCAGTACCAAACTCACCTATCCTCCCTAGCTGAAAACTAGCTGTAATTAATTGTTCCTTTTTCTCTGCCTTTTATGGGACCCATTCTATTCTGATGATTCTTTATTCCTAATATTTCTCAAATCTGCCCCCTCCTTACCACTTGACTTAATTCAAGTCTGACCTGGAATAATCATTACCTTTTAACTGGTCTTGCTGCCTCTTATCTCAAACCCATTCTCCACATCCTGATAATAGTTAACTTTCTACAGCTTTAGGGGTGGTTAGGCAGCACAGTGGATAGAGCACTGGAAGACCTGAGTTCAAATCTAGCCTTAGACACTTAATAATTACCTAGCTATGTGACCTTGGGCAAGTCACTTAACCCCATTTGCCCTGCCAAAAAAAAACTTTCTACAGCTTTGCTTTAAACTGGACACTCAGGTGCCTTCCACAGCTCTCCAAAGTCTAAGAGGAGTTGTGCCAGATTGATATAGCACCCCCTCAGGACTCACTCTCCCATCTCATTCATATTGGTAAGATGGATCCCCAGAGGGTTGGTAACTACTGCTCCTGCTCTGGATTCTAGGGGTAACTCTAGAATTGTCACTGCTAGTATTTCATTCATGAGCATCCATCATGTTCCTTCCAGTATCAGCCAGCTGACATCAATTAGCTTTTATGGAGATAAGATATAGTAATAAAAGAAATTAGAAAAATATCCCTTAAACCAAGGGTACATTCTCCCCTTTACATATAGTCAGCCCCTAGGGAGAGTGAATTCAAACTTTAAATACAAAGGAATTGAGATAAAATGTACTGAGTTCTAATGGGATACTTAAGGACTCCTGACCCTTTTGCTTTCTTTGAAAAATCTCCAGCTTTTTTCATTTGGTACATAGGGTGGCAATGGTTCCCTTGCCTGGCTTGGCTAGATTCTTTCAGGACTCATTGTCTAAGCTAAATTTGAAGTTCAGAGTTAGAATCTGATCAATTCTCTCTTGATATTCACTCACCTAAGATGGAGAAAGAAAACACAGGTACTATTCTCTGGGAAAGGTGGGAGGGAAAATCAGTCTTCTTGCCTTTTCCCCCAACCTGATGTCACACAGCAGTCCTCACTCAAGTCACCAGGGAAGGCAGGAGATATTCCACTTAATCCTTTTGTGCATTTACTTCCTGCTCTGTCCCTGCTGATTCATCTGTTCTTTCAGCTCCTCAGCTATTTAGAAAGTGACCACAAAAAATTCTTAAAAACAAATCCAGGGCCCCCAAATTGAACCAGATAAAGAGAAAAGGAGAGTGATTTACCCAAGGGTTGGGAATCAGAGCCTACACAAATCTAACAATTTCTTTATGTTACTATTCAATAATCATCTTTGGACAGCGGCCGAGTTGTTTCCCCAAGCTATGAGTGCCCTCTAGTGTCCAGCTGGAATGCTGCAACCTTTTGAAAGGTGGCACGTGTGGTCCAACAGAGCATCATCTAGTGGCTGACTGAGAATTTTTGATAAATGACTCCTACCCCTTGACCTGACAGCCTTGATGAAACAAAACCAATGGCTCCTATTGACTCCGAGACTTCTGACCCTTTTCTTCTCTGGACCTCCATTTCCTCCTCTATAAGGTAGGAGAGATGGGATGAACTGGACTATCTCCAGTCCTATGAAGGGAGGACCCTAATATCTCCCTTCCCTGATTCATCTTGGGCTTTGCTTCCAGATTAAAAAAAACTATTAATGCCTTATTTATGTTTATAATAATAAAAATTGTTTTGATTATTCTTAATTTATCTATAGTGTCTACAACCTTAGACTCAAACTGGAAATCAGTTTACTGGATGCCTCCTGGGCTTGGGTCCTCCTTGAATGTTTCCTTTTATCCATCTCATCAACTCATCCTCCATTTCTTTCAGGGGAAACACTCCATCTCTCAGTTCCTTCCCCAGGCATTCTGCCATGCCTAGAATGTTCTCTCTCCCTCCCTCATCACCATCTATTGGATTTCCTGGCTTCATCCAAAACCCAAGTGAAGTACCATCTCCTACTGGAAATCCTTCCCAACCCCTCAACTTGAGTGCCTTCCCTTGTTTAATGATTTCCTCAAACTTCTTTGCAAGTTTGCTTGTCTCCCCATAAACTGTGAGCTACCTGAGAACAAGGGTTCTTTCACTTTTTTCCTATCCCCATCACTGAGCACAGTGCCTGACCTATTGGTGTCACTTAAATGTTTTTTGACTGAGATGCTTCTCTAGAGAGGAGAAATAAATTTGGATAGAGATCTAAGAATCATCAGGATTCTGTGCTGAATCCATGGAAACTGATAAGATCATCTTGTAAAATAGTACAGTGGGGAAGACACAAAGTATGATTTGCCCTGCTCTTATCACTCTCCCCATACCCAGCAGAGATCAAAGTCTTTAGAGTTGGAAGGGACCTTCATTTACTTCAGTGGCTCACATTTTATCAATGAGTTAACCAAGCCTAAGGAGAGATACTGACTAGCTGTGCTTTTAAAAGGTCTGGATTTGAACATGAGTTTTCTGACCCGAAAACATGAGCTCTCACCACTAAGACTCCTTATCTGGAATCAATTTAGGGTCTATATATATTGCTATCGCTAGCTGTATTTCCCTCCAACCTATTCCTCCCCACCCCTTTATATTCTCCTTCTCTTCATATTCTCTCTCCTTTCACCCTGCTCCTCCTCAAAAGTATACCTGACTACCCTCTCTTCTATCACCTACACCTCCTCCTCTCCCTCCTCTTGTCCCCTTTCTCCCATCCTTTCCCTCTCCTTTTTCCTCCAAGGTAAGATAGATTTCTATACCCTATTGAGTATATATGTTATTTCCTCTCCAAGACACTTCAAGTGTCTCATTCCCCCTAACCTTTCCTTCTTCCAATCTATTGCAAGTTTTCCCTTGACTCTTTTACATGAAAAATCTTAGCCCCATTCTATCTCTCCTTTCCTTCTCTCCCAGTATATTCCTTTCTCACCCATTAACTTTATACTATCCTTTCATATTTGACTCCCTCATTTGCCTCATCTCTATATGTTCCTAATTGTCCTAATAAACGAGAAGGTTCATATGAGTTATCAGTATAATCTTTCTATGCAGGAATATAAGCAGCTCAACATAATTAAATCCCTCATAATTTGCCATTCCCATCCATCCTTTTCTATGCTTCACCTGAATCCTGCACATGAATATCAAACTTTCTGTTCTGCTCCGGTGGTTTCAACAGGAGAGTTTTAAAGTTCCCTATTTCATTCAATGTCCATCTTTTTCCCTGGAAGAGGATGTTCATTTGCTGGACTGTTGATTTTCAGTTGTAATTAAAGCTCTTTTGTCTTCTGGAATACCATATTCTAAGTTCTAGGAGGCCTTAATGTAGATGCTACTAAGTTTTGTGTATTACTGACTATAGATCCACAATTTTTGAATTGTTTCTTTCCAACTCCTTGTAATATTTTCTCCTTGACTTCAGAATTCTGGAAGTTGGCTAGAATATTCCTGGGAGTTTTTATTTTGGGATCTTTTTCAGGAGGTGATTGGTGGATTCCCTAAATTTCTATTTTACTCTCTGTTTCTAGAAAATCAGAGCAATTTTCATTAGAAAAAGGAAGTCTAGGCTCTTTCCTCATCATGACCTTCAAGAAGCTCAATAATTTTTAAATTATCTCTCCTGGATCTGGTTTCTAGATCAGTTGTTTTTCCAAAGAGATAGTTCACATTTTCTTCTAGTTTTTCATTTTTTTGGTTTTGTTTTATTGTTTCTTGATTTCTCACAAAGTCATCAGCTTCCCTTAGTTCCAGTCTACATTTGAAGGAACTATTTTCTTCAGAGAGCTTTTTAAATCTCCTTTTCCATCTGGTCAATTTTGCTTTTTTAAAGCATTCTTCTCCTCACTGACCTTTTGGACTTTCTCCACTTGACCTAAATAGGTTTTGAAGATGTTATTTTCTTCGATGCTTTTTTGTTATCACCTTCACCAAGTTGATCTTTGTTTTCATGATTTTCTTGCATCACTCTCATTTCTCTTCCCAATTTTTCCTCTACCTCCCTTACTTTTCTAATTTTTTTTGAGTTCTTCCATAGCTTGAGCCCAATTCCTATTTTTCTTGGAGGCTTTGGATACAAAAGCTTGGACTTTGTCATCTTCTGAGTGTATTTTGATCCTCCATAGGACCAAAGTAATTGTCTATGGTAAGACTGATTCCCATCATGACTTGATTTTAACTCTTTATTAGGTGGAGTTCTGCTTCCAGGGTGGAGGACTCATTGTCCCTAGGTTTTGATGGTTTTTTGCAGCTATTTTCAGGGACACCCTCCCTGGGACCTTATGACTCTGACCAACCCTCCTAGATTATGCTCTGATCTGTGGATGAGCACAAGCACTCTCCTCTGCCCTGGAACTGCAAGGAGAGCCCCTTCTCTGCTATGACAGCATAGCTCCCCTTTCTAAGACTGGGATATGAGTATGTGCAAAGCAAGAGTTCTGCCTCAAGGATAGATAACAACAAGACCCCTGCAGTCTCCCTTGAACCCCTTACCATCCATGGGATGAGCATTCTGGAAGCAACTGCCAGGTTTCTCTTTATGCCTGCTTCCAGTTTCTAGGGCTGGGGCTGCACTGGACTGGACTCCTCACTCACTCTGCTGTGGCAGTTTTCCTGCTGACCTTCCAAATTAACCTTGGCCATCCCTGGGCTGAGAGGTCTAGAAACCACCACTGCTGCCTTGGACCCAGACATCCCCAGGGACCTAAGGACCCAGGCACACCTTGGGCTGTTTCTGGTTGACTGGAGCCAGTTTGCTCTAAGGTAGCCCCCTGCTCTGGGCTGGCCTTTTGCAACTCTGGTGCAACAGACCTTTCCCATGGATCTTCCAAGTTGTTTTGGGCTGGAAAATTGTTTCCCTCAGTCTTTCTGTGGGTTCCACCACTCTAGCATTTGTTTAAAGTTATTTTTAAAGGTATTTAAAAACACTTGGAGTGATCTGGGGGGGAGAGCTTCTGGGATTTCCTGTCTTCACTCCACCACTTGGCTCCTCAACTATGTTCTAGATTTTCCAAGTTCAAGAAAATTAAGTTTCTAAGAAGTCATAAGTCATGGACCCAAGATCAGGAAGGTGACAGAAAGCACAAAAAGAAAGGACCCTTAGATCATCTAAGTCAGTTTCCATATATTAGAGTGACTGAGGTTGGGAAGGAGAATGACTAACCCAAAGGCAAACCATAGATGAGAAGCTGAACAAAACTAGAAATTAGTTTCCCTGAATTATATTTTCCACACATCATTCAGAAACTGGAAATATAAAATATAGACATTTTATCTTCTGTTAAGCACAGTGCAAAGCCTGGAGGTACAAAAACAAGCCAAAAAGCAAAGTCTCTGTCCTCAAAATACTTACATTCTAATGAGGATAAGACAACACATAAAAGGACTGTTTTTGGAAAACAAACTCCTTCTAGATTAGGAAATCCAATAGACAGATTGAACCTTAATCTGTGTGAGCCTCTCTCAGGCACTAGGGTAACAGTGTCTTATCTTTCAGAGCTTGACCTCCAGGAGATGGGTGGCAAAATCAGCACCTGGGGACACAGTATTCTAAAATTGTTGTTAGAAACAGGAGTCCTGCAGTTTTTTGGTTGAATTGCACTGGTCCTGCCAGTCTAACTCAACAGGTGTTAACTTCTAGGTTTCCCCAAAGTCTCAAATCACTTGACAGTCAGTTTGGCAGGGCCAGAGTCCATTCATGGTCACTTCTTGTTCCCTTGGGTTACATAGTTGCTTTTAATCAATCAACAAGGATTTTAGGAAACATTTACAATGTGCCAGGCAGTGAGGAGACCAAGAAAAATTCATCGCTACCCTCAAAGAATCAACATTATATTAACAGGGATTTTTAATCTGTAGTCTGTGAATAAAAAAATAAACATTTTGGAAACTATTTCTATTCAATTATTTTCTCCTGCAATCCTTTATTCAGGACCTTTTCTTCCTCCTTCTGCTTGGTATAAGTGCTTATTAGTATCAGTTTTGCCATTTGCAAAATGAAGGGGTTGGAGCAGATGATCCATAAGGGTACTTCCACCTCTAGGGTAAAAAAGTAAGAAAAGAATCACAGAATTTGAGTTGAAAGGAACATTTGGCAATTAGTCCAACCTATGCCCCAAAAGGAATTTCCAATATAACAAACCTAACAAATAGTCTGCTTGAAGGTCTTTCATAAAAAGAGGATCTCTGCTACCTTTTTTGGGATTTTTGCTAGGTAGTGGGGTTAAATGACTTGCCCAATGTCACACAGCTAGGTAATTATTAAGCGTCTGAGGCTGCATTTGAACTCAGATCCTCCTGACTCCAGGGCCAGTGCTCTCTATCCACTGCACCACCTAGTGCCCCTCTGTTACCTTTTAAAGAAAAGACATTGCACTCTGTAGTTCTAATGCCAAGTTTGTTCTAATATTAAGTTTAAATTCTACCTTGCAATTTCTACCTAGTTCTGCCTTCTAAAGTGCAAACCAAATCTATTGAAATTCTCTTCTACATGCTTTCTCTTCAAATACTTGAAGAGATTGATCATATTCTTCCCTAGTCTTTTCTTTTAACATTTCCATTTCATTCAACTAATTCTCCTATTGCACTGACTTGGAATTTAAATAGGTTTACTGACCTATTTTGATTAACACTAGATCAAACAGGTTGGAAAAATGATTGTTAGGGAAGGCTGAAACTCACCGAATTTCAAATTAACCAAACTGATAAAATTCAAAACTTAAGTTTCATAAACTTGAAGTCCCAAAGTTAAGGAAGCTTCAAGCAAGAATACATTCCTTTTTCGACCAAAGTTTTATTTACACAGGAAATATTTGGAAGGGTAATGGGGAAAAGAACATTTCTGAAATGAAAGTCTTTGGAGTCAGAGAATCCTAAACTCCTAAAGAATGTGAGAAAAGTGAGGGGAATTCCAAATTCTGTGATGTAATCCAATGGTGAAAGAAGCTGGGAAGGTTCAACTATAAGATATGGATGTGATCTGGGATTAGTCCACTAGAGCTCCTTTTCATCTAGCACTTTCAACTGCCTACAATTAGGAGACCTTTTACATTGGATGTTTGATTATATAATGAAGTCTATGGAAATACTAGATTTGTTTTACACTCTCTCTTTTGCTAGCACCTATCTAAAGCAAGAGATTTCTTTCTAAATTGCTGAGTGTGATGACCTATTTATGATTATTTGGTCATGTCAATTTATGAAATAGATAAAAACCTACCCACAAGGCATTTAAAGGTAGAATGTTGGTTAGATGAATAGAAACACAAGAACATATGGATAGGCAATGATCTGAGTCATTAGAGGTTACCTATATCACTCAGAGCACAGATTCAGCAAAGTCTTGAAGTGAGCATGGTCAATGAAAAAGTGGGCAGGAAAACTAGTGTAAAAGGATTTCATCAGAGAACCTTTTGTCCAAAGCAAGAACTAGCCATTAGTTACACTCCATTAGTATCTATACATTAAGTAACTTAAAGGCAGATATATAGAGTGGATGGAATTCCTGAACAAAATTTACAAGAAGACATGTATAAGTTTCACAGGATTGGGTGGAGATATGTACCACTGGAGGAAGTATTCCCTTCAACAAGGTCACAGCTCCATGTTAGTCTTTTATGTGGCTACTAGAAAACAAAACTAATCTTTAAAAAAGAACCATTTTTGACCTAAAAAAAAAAAGAAAAGAAAAGCAGCTGTTTTCTGCACAGTTCACAATACTGAAAAAATGTCATTGCCAACCTAAGCTGTCCTAAGAACCTTTCATATCTGGCAATTGATAAATGCCTATGACAGAACAATTTTTTTTAAAATAGCACTTTTTGGAAATCAAGAAGAGAAAGTCTTTGCTTCTTTTAATATGTGGCTACAATTCAGTAAATTAATTTGGGATGACGATTGCATCATTCTCTACACCCACCCTCCTTCCCAACCTCAAAAGAATATGGGCAGCACAGCAGTCTCCTTGTCATTGTCAGTCTCTTTAATTCTAGCACCCAAAGCTCTACAAGGGCATATACTTTATCAACTTCGTGGGGCTGTTGTACACATTTGGTAGAGTGGTGATTGTGCAATACCACTTAGCATCTCAAAATCAGGGAGCATAGTCTTGAATTGTTTAAACACAATTCACAAAACTTTAAAAAAAAATCAGAAGCCATCCACAGTTAAACAAATAGTCAGCTTGTACAGTTTAATACTTCATGTAAATGGTCAGTCTCCAGTAAGGGCTACCGAATTTTGAGATCCACATCTTGGGAGTTGTACCTGTGATAGTATCTTGGGCAGGGATGTGACTGGCCAAAAGTGGGCCCTACAAAAGCCCAGAAAAATAAAGAGAAGTTTTACCACAGTTTCTGCAGCTTCCACATTTGCTTTTGTGTGTCAGTTAGAAGTGAACTGTGAGAATTAAATACTCATCTTTACATATACACAAGTTATGCTGTGAAAGCATATTGGCTTACAAACATATAAAAA
The DNA here is from genome assembly GCF_037893015.1 of Macrotis lagotis. Taxonomy (NCBI): domain Eukaryota; kingdom Metazoa; phylum Chordata; class Mammalia; order Peramelemorphia; family Peramelidae; genus Macrotis; species Macrotis lagotis. Next base: position 236,751,673 of record NC_133660.1, on the reverse strand, counting down.
TACTTGTTAACTAGTTCGATAAGAAAATAATGTATAAAAGTATATAGCAAAAACATTAATCATCTCTGACCCTGGAAAGATCAATTCCATTTTTTTATATTACATCAAAACAAAAACAACTACAGTTTGTTTTCTTGAACCCCTTATCCAGAAATGCTCAAAAAGGAAGATAGACACAAATGATTGTTTGACGACCCCTTCCCCTCAAATAAATGGCTGAGAAAGATCCCTAAGAACTGAAATGCTTGCATCCAGAGTGAGCCCAGGTATTTGGCCACAGAGAATACCACCATCATCAGCCTTACAGCACAAAAATGGCAGCAGTAGTAAGATCCCTATAGCTGTTCTGGACACATTAAAAAAAATACAGTAGATGGTAGAGTGCTTCTGGACACTGGAAACCAGAAGATACAGTGATCTAAGAGGCCTAAAACACCTCATTTTGATAATTCATTTCAGTGGGTTTAAGGCTAACTGAAGTTGAAATCAAATTTTATTCTCTTGGGCAAAAAAGCTAATTCACATTTTCTCCCAAAACAAAACAAAAACCCACAACAAAAACTCCCTAGGTTTTGATTTAGGATGACAGTAGGCAATGTGATCTCAGAAGTTAAAAATTAATCATTTTGCATACAATGATTTCAGTTTGGAAAACAACTGGGGACTCAAGGGTGATTCATCCCCACTATGAGTGTAAGCCCTTAAATAATTGTGTTAATTGTGTGTATGTGTGTCTATGTGTATACACACATATAGATATCTAGCTTAAAAAGAGTAATTGGATGGTCTTAGAGAAGCAGCCTTAGTGTTTTCATTAAGTCTGTCCTGACATGACCAAAAAATCAGCATCATCACCATCACCACCAGCTCCAGGCCAGGATTCTTGAACTAAGGCTAACATGGTGGCCATTTCAAGGACATGCTTGCATAAGGCTAAAGAGGTACCCAACAGGATGTAAACTGGAGGGAAGAAAGGAGCAGATGAGGGCTTTTTTCTGGCAGTCGGCAGCTAAAATTCAGGGGATTCTTAAAAAATGACACAATGGCAGCCTTTCTTGTCTTTCTCTTTCCTTGCTGGTTCTGGGGAAGGAGGACATTCTTGCTCTTGAAATTTCCTATAAAATAAAACAAGTTTTTTTTTTTTAAATTGAGGATTTTTCAAATATGTGATATTTTAGCATAAATGAAAAAGCAGGGGGAAAAAAGGGACTTTTTATACATTGGACACCAGAAACTTTGAGCCTGGTGAACCAAAGAAACATAACAAACGTAGAGAACAGGAGACCTAGTATAAATCTAGCTTAAGAGATTCTTAAAAAAAAAACTAACTCAGTCTGATCAATAAGATTCTGATCTTTATGCTTCTAATGAACCTCAAAGTGCTCAGTTTTGGAGGTGAAGGTAAGACTTAATACCCAGAAGGCAACATAGACCCAGGTATTCTAGTTAGGAAGCACAGCAAATATCATTTAGATCAACCTTCTGTGGCAGGTCTAGAAACAGTACCCAGGTCTTCTGTAACCTCTATGGATCATGAGATGATAGCACAATTAAAATGGTTGAAGGTCTTCTAACAAAATGATGAAAATTAACTTAGCAAAATTTATTAAATTTTTCCAAATATAAAGATTGACAGAGACCTCAGGTGTCTAGAGGAACTGAAAGTTGAAATACAAAGTCATTCTCAAACTTTTAATACCTTTCCCATGACTCAAACAACCCAATTCCTTCAAAATTCTCAAAAATATTTATTTACAGATGCTCTTTTAATACGTCCTTTTTAAAAGAATGGAAATTTAACAGTTAGGAAAAAATACACTGATCACTGTTACCATTTCTCAAAGCCCTACAATCTTTACTAGTTCGATCTAGTACTTTCTGGGATGGTATATATAGAACTGATAATTGTATCAACTAGGTAATAGAGACACATTTCTTTACTCTCTGAACCACATAAAGATCAAGTACATTAGATCCAGAAAGCAAAAATTTCTGTTGGATGATTTGCAATCATGGCCACCCAACAAATTTCCAGGGATTTAACTGCAACACACCTTGAGAATACCCTGGGAGGCAAGAGCTCTGGCTTCTAACTGGCTCATTTAATAATAAGCATCCTTGACCTAAGGGCCAATCATTTCCCCCTGTGGGACTTAAGTTTCTTCATCTATTAAAACATGACTAGAATAACATGATCTCAAGTTTGTTCCCAAGTCTGACATTCTATGTTTGTCTGGGCCATTCCCCCAAATCTAAAGCATATCCTGTATATAAGAAATATTAAAAATGGCAAATCTAAATTCTGCCAATAAGGAATATTTAAAGCTTAGCAAAAGGATGCTGTGCACAAACTAATTTTGCTTTCTTTAGGTAAGAAATATAAAAGAAACTTTTCAACTTACAAGACTTTAAAATAGAAATATGAATCCTACAGGAAAGCCCTTGTGAGAGTGCATGCACTTTACTCACCTGATAACCCGGACAAGTTCATGGAAAGCTTGGTCTACATTCATTCTAATTTTTGCAGATGCCTCCATGTATGTCACCTTGAGTTGTCGTGCAAGTTGCTGCCCTTCTTCTTGTGTTACCTGAAATGAGGAGTGATCTTGAGAAAAAGTTCAGACTTTCAGACTGGCTTTATTCCACTCCATAGACTGTGGTGCTGTTGGACACAAGTCAGAGTAGACAGCAACAGTCAGATCCATCTCTCAACTGGAAACCCATTTAGAATGAACTCCTGGGGAGGAATTGACCCATTTTTTATTACAAGAGGGAAGAAAAAGTGTAGGTGAGCTGATATTTTCACTAATAATGAGGCTACCATACCAATGTGAAATCATAAAATTTAAAGGTGGATTCAACTTTAGAAGCAACCTAACCTAATCTAACCCTCTTATTTTATAGATAAGGATAATGAAGCCTATATAAGGATAAGATTCAGGTTAGCAACCAGTTAAGAACCAGGAAATGTGTAGATAATCATAGGATCATAGATTTAGAAGAACCTCAAAAGACATCTAGTTCATTCTTATTATAAAGATGAAGAAATTAGGATAATAAATGACAGGCAGGATTTTAATATAGCACCCCCAGGTTTTAAGCATGTCTTGCCTCAAAATATGACTTAAAAAAACTAACAAAAAACCCTATGTGTCTCAACTACACACTAATATGACATGGAAGGAAGAAGACATTAGCATATTTTCACTCAACTTTATTTTGGTCCATCTCCAGGGCAAAGAATGTCAAGCCTCCAAGGATCATATTGTCTGGCTTTTGTGGTTTTATTCCTTTGTCTTTTAACTTGAGTGAAAGATGGAGAAAAGGAAAATAGAAGAAAGTTCAAACCTGAACTTTCTTGTAGAGAAGGGAAAAAATGCAACTGCTTCTAACCCACAGTTGACAATGTACCTATTAATACACAAGGACAAAAGTTTATCAGTAGCTGTTTCAATCATGCAATTAGGAGGAACACCCTAATGGATCTTTCCCTTGAACACATACTTATTTCTTGTTGGTGTGGCTAAGCCTCAAGAGTATCACCACTTATAACATACACATACTCAGTTAAATTAAGAAACATCGTACCTTTTAAGTATTAAGAGGGGAAGTGGCGGGGGGGGCTGTGAAGGAAGGGAAGGAAGAAGAGGCAAAGGGAAGGGGGAAAGAAAGAGGAGGGTAGAATATTAAGGGGCTAAACACACTGAAGGAAGTGATATTCAGAAGCTAAATACTGGGAAATAGGGATAAGGTGAAAAAAAGGGGAAAATAGCATGGAGGGCAATAAAGAGTTAGTAATTGTAACTTTGAATATGTATAGAATGAACTCTCCTATAAAATGTGAGCGAATAGCAGAGTGGATTAAAAACCAGACTCCTACAATATGCTGCTTACAAGAAACTAATTTGAAGCAAAGAGATTCATACAGAGTAAAAGTAAAAAGTTGAAGCAGAATATATTATGCTTCAGCTGAAATGAAAAAGGCAAGGGTAGCAATTCTTATTTCAGACAAAGCAGCTGCAAAAATATATCACACATTAAAAGAGATAAGGAAGGAAATTATATTCTTCTAAAAGGTACCATAGACGATGAAGCAATTTCAATATGAAATATGTATTCACCAAGTGGTATAGCATTCAAATTCTTAAAAGAGAAGTTGAATGAATTACAAGAAGACATAGATAGCAAATCTCTACTGGTAGGAGACCTCAACTTCCCTCCCTCAGAATTAGATAAATATAACCATAAAATAAACAAGAAGAAGTTAAGGAGGTAAATAGAATGATAGAAAACCTAGACATGATAGATATTTGGAGAAAAATGAACTGGGGACAGAAAGGAATATCCCTTTTTTCCCTAGTACATGGCACCTACACAAAAACTGACCATATACTGGGGCATAAAAACCTCATGTTCAAATGCAGAAAGGCAGAAATAGTGAATACTTCCATTTCAGACCATAATGCAAGAGAAATCACATGAAATAATGGGTCATGGAAAGATAGATGTAAAACTAATGGAAACTAAATAACCTCATTTTATAGAATGAGTAGATCAAACAACAAATTATAGAAAAATTAATGATTTCATCCTAGACAACAATAATGAGACAATATACCAAAACTTATGGGATACAGCTAAAGCAGTCATTAGGGGATATATCTCTAAATGCTTACATGAATAAAATAGAGAAAGAGGAGATCTGGGCATGCAACTAAAAAATTGGAGAAAGAACAAATTAAAAACCCTCAATTAAATACCAAATTAGAAATTCAAACAATTAAAGGAGAAATTAATAAAAATCAAAAACAAGAAAACTATTGAACTAATAAATAAAACCAAGAGTTGGTTTTATGAAAAAAAAAAAGAAAACCAAATTACTAATATCAAAAATGAAAAAGGTGAACCACCAATGAGGAGGAAATTAAAGTAATAATACAGAATTATTTTGCCCAATTGTGTGCCAACAAATTTGGTAATCTAAGTGAAATGGATGAATATTTACAAAAACATAAGTTGCTGAGGTTAAATGAAGAGGAAATTAAATACCTAAATAACCTTATCTCAGAAAAATAAATTCAACAACCCATCAATGAACTCCCTAAGAAAAACCTCCAGGCCCAGATGGATTCACAAGTGAATTCTATGAAACATTTAAGGAATAATTGGTTCTACATAAACTCTTTGGAAAAATAGGTGAAGAGGGAACTCTGCCTAACTCCTTTTATGACACCAATATGGTGCTGATACTCAAACCAGAGAAAGAAAATTATAGACTAATTTCCCTAATGAATATGGATGCAAAAATCTTAAATAAAATCTTAGGAATGAAATTACAGCAAGTTATCACTAGGATAATACACTATGGCCAAAAAAGGATTTAGTCCAGGAATGCAGGGTTGGTTCAATATTAGGAAAATTGTTAATAGAACTGACTCTATCAATAACAAACCCAACAGAAATCATGATTGTATCATTAGATGCTAAAAAAGCCTTTGACAAAATATAGCACCCATTCCTACTAAAAATACTAGAGAGTATAGAAATAAATGGATTGTTCCTCCTAATGATAAGTAGTATCTATCTGAAACCATCAACAAGCCTTATGTGCAATGGGGATAAGCTAGAAGCATTCCCAATAAGATCAGGGGTGAAACAAGGATGCCCATTAGCACCACCACTATTTAATATTGTATTAGAAACATTAGCTTCAGCACTAAGAGAAGAAAAAGAAATTAAAGGAATTAGAATTGGGAAGGAAGAAACAAAACTCACTCTTTGCAGATGACAAGATGGTATGTACCTAGAGAACCTTAAAAAAATCATCTAAAAACTACTGGAAACAATTCGCAACTTTAGCAAAGTCACAGGATATAAAATAAACCTACATAAATCCTCAACATTTCTATATATTACTAGTAAGATACATCAAAGAGCTAGGAAGAGAAATTCCACTTAAAATAACTTCAGACAACATAAAATACATGGGAGTCTACCTGCCAAGGCAGACTCAGAAACTACACAAACAACTACAAAACACTTTTTCACTCAAACAAAATCAGATTTAAATAACCGGACAAGTATCAACTGCTCATGGATAGACTAAGCTAATATAATAAAAGTGACAATTCTACCTAAATTGAATTACTTATTTAGTGTCATACCAATCAAACTTCCAAAAAATTACTTTAATGAGCTAGAAAAAATTGTAACTAAATTCATATGGAGAAACAAAAAGTCAAGAATATCAAGGGATTTAAAGAAAAAAGTGAAAAAAGAAAGTAGCATGGGCTTACCAGATTTAACATTATATTATAAAGCATCAATCATCAAAATTGTCTGATACTGGCTAAGAAATAAGAGTGATGGATCAGTGGAATAGACCAGGTACAAAAGAGACAGGAGGAAATGATTATAGTAATTGGCTTTTTGATAAACCCAAAAGAGTCCAGCTTCTGGGATAGGACTCACTTCAATAAAAACTGCTGGAAAGGGGAAGCTAGGCGGCATAGTGGATAGAGCACCGGTTGTGGAGTCAGGAGGACCTGAGTTCAAATTCGGCCTCAGACACTTAGTTGTGTGACCTTGGGCAAGTCACTTAACCCCATTGCCTTACCCTACCCTCAAAAAAAAACCTGCTGGGAAAACTGGAAGATAGTATGGCAGAAACTTGGATTAGACCAATATCTCATACCCTATACCAAGATAAGATCAAAATAGGTACAGGATTTAGACATAAAAATAAATATTGTAAGCAAACTTTGACAACAAAGAATAATAGTTTACCTGTCAGATCTATGGAAAGGGGATCAGTTTATGACCAAGGAAGACATAGAGAACATCATAAAAAACAAACTGGATAATTTTGATTACATTAAATTAAATTAAAAAGCTCCCCATTATAACCAAGATCAAAAAAATTGTAGTAAATTGGGAAACAATTTTTACAACTAGTGTTTCTGACAAAGGACTCATTTCTAAAATCTATAGAGAACTGAGTCAAATTTATAAAAAAAAAAAGCAAGCCATTCCCCAATTGACAAATGATCAAAGGATATACAATTTACAGATGAGGAAATCAAAGGAATCCAGTCATATGAAAAATTGGTCTAAATCATTACTTACTAGAGAAATACAAATTAAAGCATCTCTGGAGGTATCATCTCACACCTCTCAGACTGGCCAATATGACCAGAAAGGACAATGATCAATGTTACAAGGAAATCTGCATTGTTGGTGGAGCTGTGAACTCATCCAATCTTTCTGGAGAGCAATTTGGAATTATACTCAAAGGGCAATAAAAATGTACATACTGTTTGATACTGGGTCTGTACCCTGAAGAGATCATGAAAAAAAGGATAAAAACATCACTTGTAAAAAAAATATTCATAGCAGCTCTGTGGTATGTCCATCAATTAGGGAATGTGGTGCGTCCATCTGTTTGTGTTATGTTCATCAATTAGGGAAAGGCTAAACAATTGTGGTATATGTACATTATGAATACTATTGTTCTATTAGAAATCAGGAGGGATGGGATTTCAGAAAAGCCTGGAAAGACTTGCATGAATTGATGCTGAGCAAGATGAGCAAAATATTTACATTAAAAAAGAGTATCACTGCTTAGCTAATCTGTTCTAGCCAGATTCAGCTGAAGTTAATGATGAAATATGGTGAGCCAAGTTTGTACCAAGCACAACCTGGATCAGAAAATGTCAAACTGCATGATGAAATATTTAACTGATTGGATAGAATGTTTCAAGGTTTCTGGATGTACCTGAGAATCACATATATATTTAAACCTTAAATTAGAATTTTGTTTGTTAGAGGCAGATGGAATATTTTCTATTAAGAAACAAAATAATTATTTACCTAGAAAGTAATTTGAAATTACATAAAGAAAATGACTTGAAAGAGTGATACCTTCTGGCCCAGAGATCTCACTTAGGGTATATAAATGATAACAAAAAAAGGTCAAATAAAACCAAAATACTTATGCCAACACTTTTTTGTAATAGTAAAGAATTTTTAATGAAGCTGATGCCCATCCACTAGAGAATGGTTAAGCAAGTCATGGTACATGAATGTAACAGAATATTACTATGCCATTAGAATTAATATTAATATTATGAACACACACACAAAAAAAACTTAAATGTACTGGTGCAGAATGGGGTAAGCAGATACCAGGAAAATGGCATATTGCAATGACTACAATAATGTAACTAGAAAGAGCAATCACAACACTGAAACTGAATGCAAAATTAGAGACCAAGTCTGGATCCAAACCATCACACTCATTTCTTTTTTTGCAAAAGTAGGAGACAACAGATATGTGCATAGATTAGCTTCACTGAATGAGTACCCCCTTCTTTTTTATTCCTTAATTATACAAGGTGTCCCAAAAGTCTTAGTGCAGTTTTAAGGGGTTTTTTAAACTTTATAAATATAAGTACTACAAATTTAGGGGAAAAAACTCCACTGTAATTTTAATTATTTCAAATTATTTTGCATATATATATATATATATATATATATAGTTTTCATAATTTTGAGTTACAAAATTTTAATTTTAATAAAACAGGGCTCCTTTACCAGCATTCACTGCATATGCAAAGGTCTTTGGATGACATTTTCTGAAACCTACTGGTTAGTAGTTATTAATAAAGGACCTTGGGTGTCCACTTCAGTCACTTGATCTATTTTCATTAGACTTTTCTTGTGGGGTTACATCAAAATCTCTCTTTGGAATGAAGATTAGGATTAAAAATGCAAGGTTAGGATTACCAATAATAGTTTTTGTTTAAAGTTTGACTACAGTGATATATAAATATATATATATGTATGTATGTATATATATAGCAGAAAGTAGTTACATGTTAAATTTTTAATAATTTGATAATAATAACTTCAATAATTAGCCTTTCAAATGTTTCGCATAAGATTCAATGTTTGTTTATCTTTAGTTATTTAGAATTTAAAATCACACTGAAACTTTTAGAACACTATATAAAGGAAGGCTCTCTGGAAAAGGGAACAGGAAGAATACATTGAGAATTTAAGAAATATGAAATATATATATATACTATTGGAAAAAATAAATTTTCAAAGACTTAAGAACTGTTATCAGTGTAATGATCAACCACAACTTGAGAAGACAGAGAATTTTCCCCAGTTCCTGGCAGAGATTGAGAGAATGAAATGCCAAAGGAGACCTAAGTTTCAGACACAGATAACATGTGGCTTCTGCTCTTGTGTCTTAAGAGTTTTGTTTCTCTTCTTCTCAAGAGGGAAAGGTATTCAAGGAAGAAAGACAACAAGAGATGATAGTGCCAAAAAGAAAACAAGGAAAAGAGGCCATGGAAGCATTTAACAGAAAATGCACATGAGAAAAATGAATAGAAGAAAAGAGGGATGAGGGACAGCTTTGAAAGAACATATTGAATTCATTATATACATTTTTTTTATAAAAGTAAGCTAAATGGAATATATTTCAATAATTATTTAAGAGTTAACTTTTTCTGCTCTCCTCTATGTGGAAACATTTTTTGGTTGTTGTTAAGTAAATTTTTTTAAACAATAAAAACAAAAGTTTTAAATTAAATAGGATGATGAAATCTTCAAAAGTCTTCAAAAGAAAAGGAAAAAACATAATGAAATTTAATCTAGATCAAGGACTCAAAGAAACTTTAAAAATGATCTAATTCAATCTTTTCCTTTTGTGTTTGAGGAAACTGAGAATCGGAGAAGGTGATATGCTTAAAGTTATATAGATGTTAAATGACAGATTTAGATTTTGCCACTGGTCTTAAGAGTTAAAAGACTGGAGCTCAAATTTCAGCTCTGACACTTAGTAGACATGTGATCCTGGGGAAGTCACCTATCTTTTCTGAGACCTAATTTTCTCATATGGAAAATAGGACACTCATAGTTCTTCACACATCTCAGATTCTCTTTCAGCATTAGGGATCTCTGAAGTTAGTTGCTATAAGAGATATCTTATGGACCTCTATAGTTAAAAGATTTACATCTATACATATTATCTTGCTTTGATGGCTACTCCCTCCACTGATACAGATCCTAACCCTTCCATAAGCTTCTTACTCACTGTAATTCTTGTTTGTGTATTTCCACAAAAATTTAGTAGACTTTACATATGCTATCCCTCCCTCCCCTTACATGACTTCCTCTCCACTCTTTCTACTCATACATATCCTCAGTAATGTCTTTTATGGCACTTTTTTTTTGGTTTTGCATGAGCAAAACGTTCTATAGACTGTTTACACCTAACTATGCTTCCTTCCATCATTCTTTGGGTTATTTGTCAAGTTTAACTATGAACTTTTGATGTTTGCACAACTGATAGGAAAATTACCTCAATGAGAATACTAATACTAAAGACACTAAAGAGGCATTTTCTAATGCCAGGAAGTTTGGCATCATTGAAAGCGCTGTATGGTTTTTTCCTCCTCCTCCATTCTGGGCCCAGCTCATTCATTATGCATCTGTAAAACTTATCCAAGATACACATATGGAAAGACTAATTCAATAGGCTGCCATCCAAGAGCAGAGCATCATCTGGGCAATATGCATTTTTTATTCACTTTGCTTTTCCACTGTAAATGATTAAACTAATCTCTTTCATATTACTGCAAATTGCTGAAGGAAGCTTTGTGATGCTTCAGGGTTTGATGAAATAACTATTACAACACTTGCATATAAGAGAATTTGGAGAACTACAGCATCAATAGAAAATCTTCATCTAGGATTTAAACAGGATACCTAAGAGGCATAGTGGGGAAAAAAGGTGTGACTCTGGAGCTAGAGGTACTAGATTCAAATTTCACCTCTAGACAAATTACTTGACTTTCTTAGGCCTCATTGTCCATATTGAAACCTTAAGAGGTCTGGGATTACTTTCCTTGTTTTCACAAAGAATAGCCCCAATGTTCACAGAAACTACTAATATAATAATATATAGGAGCTAAGAAAATAGGTATGGGGTTGGTAATGTTTTCTTAGTTCTCATTTTGTTTATTTTCTGACTTGCTTCATTCTTTTGGATGCCTCCAAAAATTTTATGTAAATGCATATGAAGACTAATCATTTTTTCTGACTTCATCTTCATCACTTCAAAGGATATACTGAGGAGAGTGGCAGATCAAAATGCTGTCAAATATTATTGCTAAGAGTGGACCACTATTAAGGACACTGGTAAACTAGTTCCATTTTGCATGTTTGCTGTGCTCCTTTTTGATTTTTAATCTATAAATGCTGTTAGGATCACCTAGCTTACATTTATATTACTTTCCTAGTAACAACCACCTAAAGTGACAGTATCAGTAGTACTGTTAACAATTTACAAAAAGCATCTAAGTGTCAGTTAGCCTTTGAATCCAATCTCTACCCATTTTGTTTCAAATGTTTTCTATGACACTGTATTGCTTCATTTGGTGATTTCATGCAAGTTGATCCATTTATATTGGGGGTTCATAATCTTTTCTTGCTTTATCTCTCCTTTGACAGACTGGTGAAGCCTTTGGACATCTTCTCATAAAATTACAAAGGAATTCAATTAAATTGAAATATAGTTGTCACAAATATTTTTTTAATTGCACAAGTTTGACTTCCAGTCAAGATGGTGGAGAGAAGACAGGCACAATTCTAAAATCTCCTGATCTTCCCCCATTTATGATATGAAACAAACCTCTTAACAAAAATCTGATCAACAAAACTGAGAAAGAAAAGCCAGGAGAAAGAACATCTACCTCAGGACTTATCTTCTGCAATCTTGGGTGAGTCCCAGCGCAGAGGGTGGACTCTGCCAAGAGCACAGGACCAGTGAGAGCCTGGGAGCCTGGGTTAGCAGAGGATTAGCCTGATTAGCAGTGGGGCTGGAGCCTGGGAGCCTGAGAACCTGACTGGCTTGATCAGCAGTGGGGCTAGGGGCTAGATCCAGGTCAACCTCAGGGGCTTGGGCCAACTAGGGAGCAGAGGCATTGGGGGTGGCACTGACCCTCAGGAGCTTCATGGCAAGGCTCAAGGGAGAGTTCCAGTGCAGGAGAGTTGCAGACATAGATCCCCAGGCTCCTCTGTTCAGGAGGAACTCAGAGTCCACACCTCCATTTCAACTGAAGCCTCTTCCCAGAACAAATACAATTACAGATTACCTCTGCCCCAGGCTAAGGACAGGAGCAGAACCACCTCAGCTGACAATAGGGAGAGTGACCACCTCACCCCAAGGTATAGCCCACCACTGATCAAAGACAAAAATATTTAACAGCTTCAATCACTAACTCTAGGTAAAGGGAGAGGGTCTCAATCAAGGTCACAAACACTCCAGAGAAAGCAACCAGCCTCTCCTACTGTCCAGTTGGAGATATTACACTCAGTGAGAAAAGCCTCTAGGGATCCCAACACCAAACCTCTGTGAACCAGTCCCTCCCAAACTCAAGGTCTTAGTAAAATGAAGAAAGGCCAGTGGAAAGGAGGAGCCACAGAAAAATTCTTGGAAGGAAAAGATTTTAAATAAGAGAGACCTAGAACCTCTGAGGAGAATATAATCTGGTCTCCAGAACAGAAAGACCTCCTTGAAGAAATAAGGAAGGAGTTTAAAAATCAATTGGAAAATTTAGGAAAAGAAACCCAAGAGAAGATTAACACCTTGCAACAAGAAAACAAATCTTTGGAAAATAAAATTGGACAAATACAAAATGAGAACAATTTTCTCAGAACCTCAATTGGGAAAATGCAAAAAGAAATTAATTCTCTCAAAAAGCTCAATTGGTCAAATGGAAAACCCTTTCAAAAATAGAATTAGCCAACTGGAAAAGGAGTTGCAAAAGGTAAATGAAGAAAATTGTTCTCTAAAAAAAAGAATAGAGTCTGTAGAAACTAATGACTTCATGAGACAGCCAGAGCCTGTTAAACAAAACCAAAAAATAGAAAAAAATAGAAGAAAATGTAAAATACCTCATCAGCAAATCCATTGGCCTCAAGAATAGATTGGGAAGTAACAACCTAAGAATTATAGGTCTTCCTGAAAACACTGAAGAGGAAAAAAACCTAGACTTAATATTACAGGATTTAATGATGGAAAATTGCCCTGATATCATGAAACCAGAGGGCAAAATAGTTATTGGAAGAACACATCGATCCCCTCCTGAAAGAGATCCTAAAATGAAAATACCAAGGAATGTTGTAGCCAAATTCCAGAACTATCAGATAAAAGAGAAAATCCGGCAAGCAGTCAGAAGAAAACAATTTAAATACCAAGGAGTCACAGTAAGGATTATGCAGGACCTGGCTGCATCAACATTAAAAGGATCGAAGGGCCTGGATCAAGATATTCCAAAGAGCAAGGGACCTTGGAATGCAGCCAAGAATTCACTGTCCAGCAAATCTGAGCCTTCTCTTTCAGACGAAAAGATGGCCATTTAATGAAATGGAAGACTTCCAACAATTCATGATGAAAAAAGCCAGAGCCAAATAGAAAATTCGGACATCAAACAGGAGGTTCAAAAGACACATGAAAAGGTTAAAAGTGGGGGGGGGGGGGGTAAAGAAAAAAAACTGCTATCCAATAAGATGAAACTAGCTATATCCCAGCATGGGGAAAAGAGTCTCATAACTCTTAAGAATTGTAACTCTATCAGAGAGAATATACTTAGCCAAAAATGATGAATATACTTAGTTAGAAATGATGGACACTCATGACTTATCCATGAGACTGCTACGCAATGAGATGAAACTGGCTATATCCCTACTTGGGAGAAAGACTCTAATAACTCTCAAGAATTGTAACTCTATTAGAGAGAGTATACTTAGCCAGAATTGATGGATATTCAGGGTTTCCTATAACTCAGAATGATTTAAAACACTTCCTACTTAAAAGGGGGGACAGGAAGAAGATGGGAGGAGGGAGATTGAATAGGGTAAATCTCATTACATTAAGAGATACAAAAGACCTATGGTAATAGAGAGGAAGAAGGGAAGAGATGAGAAACACCTGAATCTTCCTCTCAACAGACTTGGTTTAAAGTTAACTTACACACACACTCAGTTAACTTAAAAAACATCTTACCTTTCAAATATTAAAAGGGGAAAGGGGGAGGGAGGATGGAGACAGATGGGGGGATTAACAAAAGGAAGGGAAAAGGGAAAAAAGGGAAAGGGGAATGAAAGGGGAGGGGTTGATACAGCAGGGCAAACACACTGAAGGGGGCGGTATTCAGAAGGAAAAATACAGAGGGAAGATAGCATGGAGGGCAATAAAGAGTAATTATAATTTTGAATATGAATGGGATGAACTCTCCCTTAAAATTTAAGTAAATAGCAGAGTGGATTAAAAACCAAAATCCTAAAATAGGCTGCTTACAAGAAACTTATTTGAAGCAGAGAGATACATATAGAGAGTAAAGGTAAAAGGTTGGAGCAAAATATATTTTGCTTCAGCTGAAGTGAAAAAAGTAGGGGTACCATATCCTTATCTCAGACAAAGCAGCTGCAAAAATAGTATTTAAAAGCAATAAAGAAGGAAACTATATCCTCCTAAAAGATGCCATAGACAATAAAGTGATTTCAATACTGAATATGTATGAACCCAATGGGATAGCATCCAAATTCTTAAGAGGAGAAGCTGAAAGAACTACAAGAAGACACTGACAGCTAATCTCTACTAGTGGGAGACCACAACCTCCCACTCTCAGATTTAGATAAATTAATCATAAAATAAACAAGAAAGAAGTTAAAGAAGAAAATAAACTGTTAGAAACTCTAGATATGATAGACTTATGAAAGAAATTGAATGGGGAATAGAAAAGAATATACCTTTTTCTCTGCAGTACATGGCACTTATGTAAAAATTGACCATGTACTAGGGCATAAAAACCTAATAATCAAATGCAGAAAGGCAGAAATAATACATCTTTCTCAGAACATAATGCAATAAAAATCATATGCAATATTGCGCCAGGGAGATACAGACCCAGAAATAATTGGAAACTGAATAACCTCATTTTAAAGGATGAGTGGATCAAACAACAAATTATAGAAAGAATTTATTATTTTATCCTAGATAATGACAATAATGAAACAACATACCAAAACCTATGGGATTCACTCAAAGCAGCTGTCAGGGGATATATTGTATCTTTAAATACTTACATGAATAAATTAGAGAAAGAGGAAATCAATGAACTAAATATGCAACTAAAATAATTAGAGAAAGAACAAATTAAAACCCCCCAATTAAATACAAATTAGGAATTCTAAAAATTAAAGGAGAAATTAATAAAATCAAAAGCAAGAAAACTATATAATTAATTAAAAAAACAATAAAATTGATAAATCTCTAGTCAATTTGATTTTTAAAAAAAGAAGCAAACCAAATTGCTAGTATCAAAAATGAAAAAGGTGAACTCACTACCAATGAGGAGGAAATTAAAGTAATAATTCAGAATATTTTGCCCAACTCTATGCCAATAAATTTGATAATCTAAGTGAAATGGATGAATATTTACAAAAATATAAGTTACCCAAGTTAAATGAAAAGTAGATTAAATACCTAAACAACCCTATCCCAGAAAAAGAAATTCAACAAGCCATTATTGAACTTCCTAAGCAAAAATCTCCAGAGCCTGATGGATTCACAAGTGAATTCTACCAAACATTTAAGGAACAATTGATTCCAATTCCACAGAAACTCTTTGGAAAAACAGGGGAAGATGGAACTCTGCCTAACGTTTTCTATGACACCAATATGGTACTGATACCTAAACCAGGAAGAGTCAAAAGAAAGAAAATTATAGAACTATCTCCCTGATAAATATAGATGCAAAAATCTTAAATAAAATCTTAGCAAAATGATTACAACAAGCTATCACTAGGATAATATAAGCAAGTAGGATTTATCCCAGGAATGCCAGGTTGGTTCAATATTAGGAAAACTGTTAGTTTTGTAGTAAATTGGGAAACAATCTTTACAACTAATGATTCTGACAAAGGACTCATTTCTAAAATATACGGAGAACTGCATCATATTTTTAAAAAAGCCATTCCCCAATTGACAAATGGTCAAAGGATATGCAAAGGCAACTTACAGATGAAGAGATCAAAGCAATCCACAGCCATATGAAAAATTGCTCTAAATCATTAATTATTAGAGAAATGCAAATCAAAGCTTCTCTGAGGTACCACCTCACACCTCTCAGACTAGCCAACATGACCAGAAAGGACAATGATCATTGTTGGAAGGGTTGTGGGAAATCTAGGACACTATTACACTGTTGGTGGAGCTGTGAACTCATCCAATCTTTCTGGAGAGAAATTTGGAAATACGCCCAAAAAGCAACAAAAACGAATATACCCTTTGATCCAGTAATACCACTACTGGGTCTATACCCTGAAGAGATGATGAAAAGGGGTAAAAACATCACTTGTACAAAAATACTCAATAGCATCCTTGTTTGTGGTGGCAAAGAATTGGAAATCAAGTAAATGTCCTTTAATTTAGCAAACTGTGGTATGTGTATGTCATGGAACACTATTGTTCTATTAGAAACAAGGAGGGATGGGAATTCAGGGAAGCCTGGAGGGCTTTGCATGAACTGATGCTGAGTGAGATGAGTAGAACCAGAAAAACACTGTACAGCCTATCAGCAACATGGGGGTGATGGCCAACCTTGATGGGCTTGCTTGCTTGTTTCATCAGTGTAACAACCAGGAACAATTTTGGACGATCTGCAATGGAGAATACCATCTGTATCCAGAAAAAGATCAGTGGAGTTTGAACAAATTTCAAGGACTATTCCCTTTAATTTAGAAAAAAAAAAGATATCTTATTGTCTGATCTTGTTATCTCTTATACTTTTTGTTTCTTCCTTAAGGATGTGATTTCTCGGGCGGCTAGGTGGTGTAGTGGATAAAGCATTAGCCTTGGAGTCAGGAGTACCTGGGTTCAAATCCAGTATCAGACATTTAATAATTAGCTGTGTGGCCTTGAGCAAGCCACTTAACCCCATTTGCCTTGCAAAAAAACAAAAAACAAAAAGGATGTGATTTCTCTCTCATCACACTCAATTTGGATCAATGTACAACATGGAAACAAAATAAAGACTGACAAGACTGCTTTCTATAGGGGGGGATGGGGCAGGGATGTAAGATCGGGAGAAAAATTGTAAAACTCAAAACTCAAATAAAATCTTTAAAAATTAAAAAAAAGCCCTTATATCTTATTCTCTGATCTTGCTATTTCTTATACTATGTTTCTTTCTTAAGGATATATGATTTCTCTCTCATCACATTCAATTTAGATCCATGTATACCATGGAAACAATGTAAAGACTGACAAATTGCTTTCTGTGGGGGGTGGGGCGAGAGGGAGGTAAGATTAGCAGAAAAACTGTAAAACTCAAAATAAATAAAATCTTTATAATTCAAAAAAAATTACACAAGTTCTCAGTCTGCAGATTGAGAATTCCTGCTTCATCTTCCTTATGAAGCCTAAGAAAAGGGGAGTTGGCCTGGTGTGTGGATACACAATGAAACCAACTTTTTCAATTCCTTTATTCTCCTCTCTCCGATTGGAAAGCCTGCCAACCATCTTTCTTATAAGAATCTTCTGGTTACAGCTATAGAAAGAGAATCACTATGCTAATAATCTTATTTCACATTTATTTACAAAGATTTCAATTGGATTTTCTCTATATGTAGTTCCATAAACTATAAGCCTAAAAAGAATCAACATACATACCCCCTAAAAAAATCAGAAAATAACTGTTTTTAACAAAATCTAAAGACCGATCCTGAAATTTATTCAATACTGCTATAGAGGGCAGAACACTGTTCTCCAAATCAGAGACTACTGCTTTATTCTCACTTCTCACGACCTCAGTGTCTAGAGGAGGTGGGATCATGATTGTAGAGAGAAGAAAAGCAAGGTAATAGGAAATAATGCAACATCTCACGCAGTCAATGTTCTAATTATATTCTAATTTAATGCAAGATGACATTTTCTAAACGTCTGTTTTCTTTTTTCTTATTTGATATATTTATCTTTTATGATACTATCAAACTCAGCATTTTCAAAGTGTGTGGTACATATTCTTTGAATTATACATACTCAAGTTTATTGTCACTCCAATTACACAACTAGGGATTATAATAATCATGAAACTTCTTACCTGTCTTTGATGGTCAAGATCTGCTTTATTACCAACTAAAATCATTGGAAACTCATCTCGGTCCTTTACTCTGAGAATCTGTCTTTGAAATTTATAAATTTCTTCAAAGCTAAAACCAAAAATATAAATGATTTTGTTAAACAATACCATTCCCAATAATTCATAAATTCTACTTTCATATTCAAAATTATTATTTATACTTTAAAAATGAGAAACGGAAAATTCAAATATAGCAAGTTTGGACTCATCTTGTTAGTCCAACACTGTAGCACTGATACATACCTTCCTTTATCAGTGACTGAAAAGACCAGCAAAAAGCCCTCTCCAGTCCTCATATATTGTTCTCTCATTGCCCCAAATTCTTCTTGACCTGCAGTATCCAGAACTATACAGAAATAGAGACAAAGTTACACATCCACTTTTAAAAACAACTCCCCCCACCCAGGTCTACACCAAAGGTTTCCCAATTAGAACTAGCAGAGTTCCCCCAAATAGAGAGTAGCCTATCTGCAGCAGTGATGCTAAATGTTTAACAACCAGCTTTCCAAAAAGGCGCACTTTGAGATTTAATCTGTATTAGTATCATTTTTTCCATCCTTAAGTCTAGACAACCCACAAAACAATAAATCAAGGCTCAATTTATAGCATTTGTGGATTTCTGAGGTATAGTGTTTACAATATAAATTTAACAATCAGTTTTTATGAGCTGGTACAAGTTGGCTCTAGCACATCCCTAATCTGCAGGTAAAGACATGAAAAGACGACTACTAATGATTCTTTCTTTCTCAATATTCTGGTCTCAAAAGACTAAGACAAATATGTGTTAATGCTAGATACAGTTTCAGAAATATGAAACTAATTGTCAAGTTTAAGGTTGAACATCAATTTCCATGATTAAAAAAAATAAAAATGAACAGGTAGAGCTAAAGCTTAAATCATGCTCTGATGGAATAAATGAATTCTAGTAAATTCCCTGGGAAATTCTGACTTTGCATGGAGCTTCTTATATTGACTCTATCAAGACCTCTTTTGGTGCTATAAGTGTAGGGCAACCTCTAGCATAAGAGATTTCAGTGGAGCCCACTTGATGTGTTCTATGAGTTTCAGGACAGGGTGTTCTGGTTTTTATTTGTTTGTTTGCTTTTGGCAAAACAGAGGTATCTTAACTAAGGTATCTTGGGATCTATGTCAGTGGAAAGAGAAGGAACACTGATGAAATCAAGGATTCCCTAACCTTTGGGCAGATTCATAACTTAAAAGTAGAATTCAGGTTTTCTGAGTAACTCCAATTAAGAAGCAGTATTAATAAATTTTACAGTCACTGAATCAGCATTTATTAAGTGCTTATATTGGCCAGGCCCTGGCATACAAGGCCCTTGGCAGACAAAGTAATGCAAAGACAGGGCCTGGCCTCATGGAGCTCTCAGTCTAAAGAGGAAGGCAATATGTTAGCATGTTATCCCAGATCTGACTCCAAATCCAGTTCTTTTTTTCACTAAACCAGGATGTTTCTCCATGAAAATAAATCTATCAAAGCTTAAGTCACAAAAGTGCTGTGCAGGACAATTGGAGAGCTGGGAATTCCAATCTACTACTAACATATAAATAATCATAAAGGGCTCATTTCAGCTTTTAAGGTTGAGAACAATTTTTTAATGTATGAGTTATAAAGCATGTATTCCTATGCCCCGTAAGTGGAAAAAAACCCTCACTTTAATGACAGAAAGAGCTTTTCTGAAATCTAGAATCAGTAATATAATAATTATATTATGTTTGGTATTGAGGATTATATTACATTTCAGACAGAGCTCATAATTTTGAAGTTAGTGAAAATTTGAGGAGGATTAGAAGAGAGAAGCTGGGGTAGACAATGGAAACTCTTGAAATACGTAAGGAGCTGTCATGTATTAAAAGTAGACTTATTTCAGCTCAATTTACTAACAGAACTTTCTAGACAAAGAAATGCACTGCCTTGAGATGTACAGTTTCCCATTTTCAAGCAGAAATTGAGTAGATGACCACAATTGGTAGTATTCATGACTAGGGTAGGGACTGGACCTCTGGGTCCTTTCCAACTCTGTAACCAATTCCCTTATCTATACTATGATAGTTCAGTTTTCCAAGAGTACCACAAACATAGACCAGTCCACAGTTTGAATCAATGGTCTCTGCATACCATGATGGCCAAATGTCTCTGAATTGAGCTAAGATGGTTCTCGGTCATTAGAGAACCAGTCTACTGACAAGTCCTTTCATGCCTTTCAGGTTTGGCAAGTCATCCTAGAGCTTAGAGTAACCTCCATACCATAAGGAGGTATTATGAAAAGCTTGTATATACTTTAAAAAAATGGAAATTGAAATAAAATTACTTACTATCAAGTCGTGCTGCTCTATCATCTATCACACATTGTTTAGTATATGAATCTTCAATTGTTGGATCATAATCTGTGACAAAATAGGACTGCAAAAAAAATTTTTAATTAATTTATGTTATACATACTCTGGCACCAGACATTACTCAAGTATAATACAATTTTGTTCCTCAATTTCCATCCAACACCCCACATGTCAAAAAATCCATCTATTTCCTCTCTCTGTGAAAAAGAAAATTTTCTATCTTTTTGGGAGAATAATTATCAACTTGAATATAAGAAAGAAAACACCCACTGTTTCAATTTACAGAGCAACATCTCTCCCTAGCCTCTGTGCATGCACATGCATGCACACACACACACACCCCAATCCCAAAGACATCTCAAGGTAAACCTGTTCAAAATGAAGGTCATCACCCTTCCCCTCAAATCTGTCACTCTTCCTCCTCCCCATTTCTATTCATCTCCCATAAACACAGTTCTCCAGTTTGAGTCTATTTCTACCCCACCTCCTCATCTACTCCTTGCCTTGACTGTGCTATCATCTACCCAAGGGTCTCCTTCCTTCCAGTCTTTCTCCTCTCCTTATCCATCCTCTAGACAGATGCCAAATATTCTTCAAACACAATCTGACCATTTCATTCTTCCCTCTTCAACCTCCTCAAGCTTCAATGGCTCCTAATGACCACTAGGATAAAAGACAAACTCCTCAACCTGACATTTAGGCCCCCCTTCTCCCCCCCCCCAATCTAACTTCAATCTGCTTTTCCTGGTTTTATTTCCTTCTCCTTCAAAGCAAACTGAACTACAAGATCACAAGTATAGAAGATAGTGTTGGTAAGAACAAGGGCCTTGCGTCTTGAGCAAATAAGGAAGAGAATACTGAACTTCGGTGAATTGTAAGCTTTATGCCAGGAACACATTATGATGACTGAGTACAAATGATTTATTACATAATTAACTTATAAATGCTAATTTTATATGTTTAATAATATGGCATAATTATTAATGTATTACATAACAATTCATTATCATTGACAAATCATTTCTTAACTATATATTTTATATAGTCAAGTAAAATTCTTTCTCCTCTTTCTCTGTTCATTCTTACTATTGATGATAAATCTGATCCCCAATACACACGAGTTAAAAGATATTAGTCTTGAATTCAGCTCTCTCACACCCCAGGCACAGGTTAGGGTGGGAAATAACTTCCCTGATGACAGAAGCTGCACAATTGGCTGCAGGAGGTTTAGGCTTGGATTGTATCTCCATCTTCCTAGCTGGGCTGTGTCCCCTAAACTTTCCCAGAGCCTCTTTCCTTCAAAAGAAAATAGGGTCCTACAGAGTTGTGAGATTCAAGAGATAATGCAAAGAGTATGCTTTGTACATCTTAAAGCATTCTATCATCATTCTTTTTCTATTGTTGTTACTTATTAACTAGGTGACCCAGAGATGTCCTTCCTTTTCAGAAGCCTCAGATTTATCATCTGTAAAATGAGCGAGTTGATTGACAAGCTGATTGTCAAGGTCCTTGCTGAGCTCTGAATCTTATGAACAGGCAGCTTTCTAAGGTAGAAATTCAAGCTACCAGGCTATATTTTTTTAAAAAAACTCAAAACACTAATAAATCAGTTAAGTGCAAATTATTTCTAGTCTGATGTTCCCCCTCACACCTAGGAGGCAGGTAAACTATTGGAGGGGTTAAGTTAGAAAAGACAAAGTCACATGGATGCACAGAGTGGTAAGCTATGAAATCAGGACCTGTGAGGTATGGAATGGCCTATCTTCGAACACATTATGTCCTGATATATCTCATCCAGGTATCAAGATGAAGAGCTTTCTTAGACTGGACCAGTTTGGCTGGGCCTAGCACTAATATGTAATGTAAACTGGTACACTAAGCACTTACTCAGCTTTGAGTAAGCTTATCACAGCTTGGAGGCAGCGACATGGCTCAAAGGATTGAGCATTGGGAATAGAAGCAGGAAGATCTGAGTTCAAATCCAGCTTCAATCACTCACCCGCTGTGGGACCCTGGGCAATTCACTTCACCTATTTGCCTTAATCCAAGTGGAGGAAAAAAAATGACAAATGTCTTCAGTTTCTTTGCCATGAAAACTCCAGGAACAGTATTGGTATGCTATGACCCAGGAGGTCACAAAGTTTTTAGACAAAATTGAACAACTAACATTTATCACAAGAAAATTAACTGGAGGGGGGGGGCGGAGCCAAGATGGCAACAAGAAAGGATCTCGTCTTAGGCACTCTCTGATACAAATCATAAACTAAGGACTCTAACTAAATTTACGAGAGACAGAACCCACAGAGCGACCCAGTGAGGTAGTTCTACTCAAGGTAACCTGGAAAAGAGCAGAAAGGCTCTGCTCCCCGGGGTCAGAGGGGCGGCCGCCAGAGGGGTGGCCCGCCAGAGCCAAAGAACTTCAGCCTCCCGGAGGCAGCCCCAGAGCACTGGGAGCCCCAGCTCACAGCAGCAGGGGAGTCTCCTGAGCTGCACCCCGGGAGCACCAGGCACAAATTGGGGTAACAGCAGGGGACCTCTCGGGACACACAGCAAGCAATGTGGTCTTTCTGGCAGCCCAGATCCAGGAAACAGAAGCAGGCAGAGCCAGTAAGCAGGAGTCCCCAGGACATGAGCCCATTGAACCCAGGGAGGGGAGTGAAGAGAGAGAGAGACTGCCAAGCTCTGTCCTCTGCTCCTGGAACAGGACTCTGGGGCTCTGACCACATTGAGATCCTGATCGCAGTCTAGGCCCCCCATAGAACAGCAGGAGTCCTCCCACTTCAGTCCCATGGCGGAGAGGTGCACATGTGATCATTCACAGACCAAGAGGGAAGACAGAACCTCACACACACAGAGATCCTTGTGGGGGTGTCCCATTAATGCTCAAAAGCTCAGGAAGCACCCCAAAACCAGACTCAGGCTGGGAAAATGAGCATGCAGAGAAACAAGAGGAACACCACTGAGAAATATTTTGCAAATCAACTCAAGAAGGATCAAAATACTCAGTCTGAAGATGAGGAAGCACAAGCTCCTACAGCTAAAGACTCCAAGAAAAACAGAAATTGGGCTCAGGCTATGACAGAGCTCAAAAAAGACTGAAAATAAAATGAGGGAGTTAGAAGAAAAAGTGGGAAAACAAATGAGAGAGGTGCAGGAAAAACATGAAAATGAAGTCAGCAGCCTAGTCAAGGAAATCCAAAAATATGCTGAAGAAAACAGCATGCTAAAAACCAGCTTAGGTCAAATGGATAAAACAGTTCAAAAAGTTATGGAGGAGAAGAATGCATTAAAAAGCAAAATTGGCCAGATGGAAAAAGAGATAAGAAAACTCTCTGAGGAGAACAAATCCTTCAGACAAAGAATAGAATTCAGGGAGATCGATGAATTTACTAGAAATTAGGAATCAATACTTCAAAACCAAAAAAATGAAAAATTAGAAGAAAATGTGAAATATCTCATTGAAAAAACAACTGATATGGAAAACAGACTTAGGAAAGATAATTTTAAAATTACTGGATACCTGAAAGTCATGATCAGGAAAAGAGCCTTGACATCATTTTCAAAGAATTACTACAGGAAAATTGCCCAGATATTCTAGAAGCAGAGGGCAAAATAGAAATGGAGAGAATCCACCGATCCCCCGAAGAAAGAAATCCCCAAAAACCAACCCCTAGGAATATTATAGCCAAGTTCCAGAACTCCCAAGTCAAAGAGAAAATACTACAAGCAGCCAGAAGGACACAGTTCAAATATCATGGAGCTGCAGTCAGGATCACACAGGACTTAGCAGCAACTACATTGGAAGCTCGTAGGGCTTGGAATATAATATACCGGAAGGCAAAAGAGCTTAGAATGCAGCCAAGAATCAACTACCCAGCAAAGCTGAATGTCCTCTTCCAGGGAAAAAGATGGACTTTCAA
This sequence comes from Macrotis lagotis, assembly GCF_037893015.1. Classification (NCBI taxonomy): domain Eukaryota; kingdom Metazoa; phylum Chordata; class Mammalia; order Peramelemorphia; family Peramelidae; genus Macrotis; species Macrotis lagotis. The sequence continues at coordinate 236,727,177 of NC_133660.1, read as the reverse complement.
TGAACCAGGGGAATTTCAAATAAGGTTTGATCTTCAGATACAGGACTCAGGTGAAGCATGGAGACTGGAGGAGAGGGGGGAAATATGAGGGACTTAATGATGATGAACTGCATGTATTCCTGCATAGAAAAATAACACTGATAATACTCATATGAACCTTCTCAGCTAATAGAGCAGGTAGAGGGAGCTTTTATAGTTGAATCACAGGAGAAAGCTGAATTCGAAGATAAAATATGGTGTAAAAATGGAGTCAACAGAAAAAAAAAAGGGAAATGTAATGGGAGAAAGAAAAAGGAGAGGGGGAATAGGCCAAGATATTTCATATAATAACATTTTTCTTTATTACAACGAGCTATTGCAATGATATGGAATGGGGGAAGGTAAGGGTGAATGAGGGAAACTTCACTCTCAGAGTTGGCTAAGAGAGGAAACAGCATATATACTCAATGGGGTATAGACATCTGGAGTAAGAAGGAGGGGGTGACAGGGGGGAAGGGGGGGATATGAATGATGGAGGAGAGGATGGACCATGGAGGGAGAGTGGTCAGATATAACACATTTTCTTTTTTACTTCTTGCAAGGGGCTGGGATTGGATGGCCTGTCCTGGACCATAGGGCCAGGTGGATGCTAGGCCTAAGGGGTGGTATGGGGGCTCAGGGCCTCTTCGCCCCAGAGCCAGGGATCTGTCTGCTGAGCCAGTCAGCTACCCTACAGCAGAGGCAGAGTGAAAGGAGAGAGAAAATATAGTACATGGTAGTGGAGAAATACGAAAGGAGGGAGTTGCAATCAGCAATGGCAATGGTGGAAAAATATGGAAGTAACTTTTTGCCAGAGACTTATCATAAAGAATGTGATGGGGCAGCTAGGTGGCGCAGTGGATAAAGCACCAGCCCTGGAGTCAGGAGTAACTGGGTTCAAATCTGTGATCCACCTGCAACAGAGCTGTTGGTGTTGGAACAAAGACTCAAGCACATTTTTATTATTATTATTTTGGGGGGGGGGGTGCAGGGCAAATGGGGCTGGGTGACCTGCCTGGGGCCACATAGCAGGGTGACTGTTGGGTGTCTGAGACCGGATTTGGACCCAGGTGCTCCTGGCTCAAGGGGCCAATGCTCTGTCTGCCACCCAGCCACCCCTACTATTATTACTATTTTATTTTATTTTGGGTCTTTTTTTTCCTTTTTTTTTGTTTTTTGCAGGGCAGTGGGGTTTGGGTGGCTTGCATGTCACATGGCTGGGTGATTGTTGGGTGTACAGGACCGGATGTGGGTGCTCATGGCTCCAGGGCTAGTGCTCTGTCCGTTGCGCCACCTGGCCATACCTACAATTATTACCATTATTATTTTTTTTATTTTAATTTTTTTCTCTCCCCTTTACTTTATTGCTCAAGCAAGTCTATATTTATGGGGGGAGGGGGGTATTTCATTTACTCTTAAACAAGAATATTTTATTAATGTAAAAAAACCCATTATTTGTACGAAATGAGAATAAATATTAAATAAATAAAAAAGAAAAAAAAAGATTAACTACCAGTGCAGAAGTTTTTTCTTCCATGAAGCTATTAGCAATCTCTAAATTATTTAATATATAACTATATATAATATATAACTATATATAATATATAATATATAACTATATACATATATAAAATCATGTAATATAATTATAAGTAACAAACTCAGAACTGGTTCCATCCATTACGTCATATCACTCCCATTTTCCAAATGATAAAAATTAGGTTCATAGAAATTAAAGAGTAACATAGTGAGGAAAATCTGAATTCTAGTTCAGTTTTGTTCTTGTGCTGGTTCTATAGCCCAGATTTCCTGACTCTTATTCCAGAGTCTTTTACTAAATAGTTAGTCCCTTGCAATTTTGCCAGAAAAGAGAAATATAATTTCCCCCAAATACTAAAAGAATTATACTAAAAGTATAAAAAGGCTACATGGTAATGGGGAGCATGGAGAGACTGTGAGTTGTACTACTTCCCTAAGGGCAAGGAAAGAAGGTAAACAAATGCTTCCTTTATACTGAGGAATGCCCTATTGTCTGAGGACAACACCGTGAGAACAAAGTCCTTTACAAAGTTCTATACACAGGCAGGGCAACTTAAAACCAAGAAACCATGTGAGGCAATGAAAATAACTCCATTTGGAATGAGATGGTCTGGGTTCAAATGCCAGATCTACTACTTTTTTTCCATTTCTAAGTAAGTCACTTCTTCTCTCAAGACCTCAATCTCCTTACCTGTAAAAGCATGGGGTGAACAAGATGTCTCAAAGGAACCCAAGCACCAAATGCTCCAGCTGAGGGGATGAGATTAGGTTTAAGAGGGGTCCCTCAGGCATAGGTAGATTTGTTTCTCTTTAGTGAATCTACCCTGGGAATGCTCACTGTCTATACCTTTGGTCAGCACAGCAAGCCTAGTGTACCAGGGAAATCCCTGAGGAGATGTTAGCTCGTGATGCTCCTGTTCCGGGACACCCTGATAAGGGAAGGAGCTGATTTTACTTTTGCACTCCTGGGTGTTGAGCAGACATTTCCTTCCTTTCTCCACCCCAACTCCAATCTAAGAGGTGTGGTAAGTGGGAATGGCCACGAGATGGTGCAATGACCACACAGGAGGAGGGAAAGATGGAATGGGCCTCCCCGTAGTCATTTGAGAGGTGCTGGGGGGTGGGGTGGGGGGGGGGGTGGATCGAATGAGGCTCCGAGGTCACAGGGCACAATAGGGTCAGCCCTTCTGGTTCCAAGTCCTCAGCTCTTCCTCCTTTGCCATGTGGGAATGAAAAGAGGCAGCAAAAGGGCTGTTTAAGGCAGGGGTCTGGGAGCTTTAAAAAGGATGATTTCAGTGTAACTGGTTTCCTTTGTACTCTAATATATTTTATTTCATGCATTTAAAACATGTTTCTGAGAAGGGCTCACAGGTTTTACCAGACTGCCAAGAGTTCAGGACACAAAAAGAATTAGAACCCCTGGTGAAGGTATCCCAATGCAAGACTTGTACTTTCCCCTTTCTGAGCTAGATTACAAATCTCAGAGGGCAAAGCCTCTGCTAGGAAAAACTGGTGCATGACACTGAAAGACCAAAGGGGAAAAAAAAAACAAGAAAAAAAGGGAAGATCTCTCTCCCACCCTGAACTCCAGCCATTCTTTCTCCACAATCCACCTTCAGGCCAAATGACCTTGAAGTTCAGAAACATTTCTAAGCTTAATACCAAAATGTTGACCAAGCTTCCTGTATAATTTAAATAAAATATGACCATCTAGAAAATAGGCCTTTGACTAAGGATATCCCCCCAAAATGATACATTTTACAAGTTCTATCTTCAAAATGATTTTATGAATCAGGATATCAAACTCATTTATAACATCTTGGTAAACTGTCCCTGCCCTGAAAGTAGGAAAACTAAGGCTTCCAGGATATATATTAAAATCTTCCATTTCCAAAAAAAAAAAAGTTTCCAACCCAACATTGTTTGACATATTGGATAGTATAACTGCTCATGAGTTGTCATGTTTCATCATTTTTGTCTTTTAATTTTGGTAACTTTAGGGGAAAATAAGTCACAGACTACCTACCTCTCATCTACTCCTCCATTGTCACCTCCAAATACAAGAACCAGGGTTCTGGGACCTCTGAGATTGGCTGGTTTACCGCCAGTATTCTTTTCTCAAATCTATGCTACCAAAAAAGATGAATATTGGCATACTAGTATATCCTGGAGAGCTCATAACCCTATTTCATTGGTAAATTCAAATCAGACAAAAAATATACAGCAGGAGAATCACCAGATAGATGCTTCGGTCATTCGTTCCCATTCAAACCAGCACAAATGCTTGATATACATTAAGGAGATTCAGAAGCACTGTGAACAGAGCCATCTGGGGTGTGACCTGAGAAAAGTCATTTAACATCTGTGTCACAGGCAATTCTCTATGACTCTGAGCTCCTTACACCAATGAAATCACAGATCAGAAATAATGAATAACAAATGGTAGCAGGAACACTAATCAAGTCAACAGATTCAGACATTAAACCCACAACTAGAAGTATATGATTAGTTCTCCCAATCTCCTACTGAAATACATCACTTGAGCATCTTTTAAAGTTTGAGGCAGACAAATGGTTAACCAGAATTTTCAGTTCATTTAGAGGAATTAACATAGAGGGTCACAACAACAGTGTGCAAACTTGGACAAATTTTCATTAAGCTAGACAAACAAAACTGACTTTCTAAAAAGAATAACTGACTATTCCACAAGGCCAGAGGATTACCATTTGCAGCACCTTTACAGACTTATGAAGGCCAACAAATCTAGACCTAGAGAGAAACACTCCTCTAAACATTACAAACAAGTTGGTCATTCAGCCTCCACTGGAAGAGCTTTAGAAACAAAGTCACTATAACAATAACAATAATGATCATTCATATAATAAAGTTTTCAAAGCCCAAGTTGTCTTGCAACAATTGTATAAAGTTGTTATACCATGCTTACATTTATCACTTTACAGAGGAGAAAATAAGGGTCAGTGACTAATCCCTTGAGATAGTACATTCCACATTTGGAAAACTAAATTGTCAGGAAATTTTCTAAACTTCATGCTTAAATTTGTCTACTAATAACTGATCCATTGTTCTTAAGTTTCTGACCATTGAGGTCAAGCAGAATCCATTAAATTTCTCTTCACATAGCAGATAATTCAAATACTCAGCAATCACATCCTCAAGTCTTATATTCTCTAAGTTGAACAAACTCAGCACTTTCAACTGGTGGAAGAATCATCTCCAGTCCCCTTCACCATCCCAATCACCTCCCCGTTTGTCAACATACTTTCTAAAATAAATGCAGTATCAAAGTTGGGAGTGACAAACCAGGCCACCAAACCAGCAGTCAGAACAAGCTGGGTTTAAATTCTGTTTCTGATGGACATTCACGTTCTGATAGGTCCATTACAGGGCCTTCAGTAATCTCTCCAATACTGAAGTGGAGAAATTGCCCAGCAAGTACTGACCTGCAAATGGAAGAGGCCTTGGCCTTTTCTTCACTGGTATTGCTTAGTCCAGGATAAAGTAGAGTACCTAGATATGGACACAGTATTCCTTCTACATGGACTTTGACCCAGGTAGCTCAGTATTTTCTACCATCTACTGTCTGTTTCCATTCACATGAATGCTACCATCTCAAATGAATGCCAAACAAAATACAATACCTTCCCACTGCAAGTTCTTGTTTCCCTGTTTCTTAATTTTAGTCATCCAATTCTCCTCATTACCCAGGCTGAAACCTGAGTCACATGGACTTCTGAACTCCCAAATTCAGGGCCTAAGTCCTATTGATTCAATCAATTGAACAAATGATTCACTTAGCAACCATGTGCATGCAAATCATATTCCTTCAAAAAAGCTTCAACTGAATTCCTTATTTGCTATTTCCACCACTCTAAACTAAACTCCTTATTAGTTCACACCTATCCATGGTAATATATTAATGGTCTCCTCATGTCCAGCTCATGCCAAACTGATGCCAAACTAATGCTAGAATATAGTGATTGCCATATCATTTCCCTGCTCAAGAGAGACAAAGAAGAAACCTCAAAGTCATCTAGTCTAATCTCTTCATTTTATAAGTAAGGAAATGTGAAACATAAAGCTCTAACAACTAGCCCAAGGCTAATTGGTAATCATGTTGGTTCTAGAGTTCAAAATTCCTGATTCCCAGTCCAATGAACAATCCTACTTTCAAAATCAAGCATGATCTTTGACCTTGAACCCTCTGGTCTCAATTACTTACATTTATGATTACCTTTCTACTTCTCTCCTTTATTGAAAATTGTCTGCTCTACTCAAAATGGTCCCCCAATCCTAAATAGGCATTGAACACCTTTGCCTATATTATTTTCTTTCTCAAGGAAATGCTTTATACTTTTCTCTTATTTAGATTTTACTCAATTCTTCCCATACTTCAAGATACAGTCCAAATAATTTCTTATGAAGTTTCCTTGTCCAATCCAATACGAAGTAAACCTCTCCTTCTGAGCTGCTAAAGACCTTATCCCACTCATTTAGCCTTTGTCTTTTTTTGGTGTAGTGGATAGAGCACTGGCCTTAGGAGTCAGGAGGATGGAAGCTCAAATCCAACCTCAGACACTAGCTGTGTGACCTTGGGTAAGTCACTTCCCCCTGATTGCCTCACATCCAGGGCCATCTCCAGTCGTCCTGATTCATATCTGGTCATTGGACCCAGATGGCTCTCGAGGATAAAGTGAGGCTGGTGACTTAGCACAGGCCCCCTCACTCAAATCCAATTTATGTTCTTGTCATGGCATCACCTCTCTAATGTTATGGTCCTCTTTGAGAATAAAGGTCAAACATAGAACTTAGTTCCTTTTCCTTCTGAGCCACAAGTTTTTTCATCTTTAAAGTGGAGAGCTGGAATGTGTGATCTGCAGGGTCCAGGTTTGTCCTATATCCATGATCCTATATGTGCAAAACTTTCTTCCCTAAATAAATTGTAAAATCCTAGGCACTCCCCCACATTCACTGTTCACCATCCTGGTTTACAGATCACAGAAACCTGGAAAGAGCACAAAGGTCTAGGTTGAAGTCCTACATAACCTATAGCCCTAGTCAAATTATCATATACTCCCTGAACATCAATTTCATCATCTGTAAAAATGGAAATAAAAATCAATTTAGACTAGGCTGTCTAAGGATGAGCCCCTTTACTTATCTTTGCATCTCTCTCACAGCATCATAAGAAACAGTGCAACACAGAATAAGACCTGGGACTACATTTTACCCTTATTGACTATATAACTTTGGATAAATCCCAAGCCTCCATTTCTTTATTGGAAAAAAAAAAAGGTGGCAGAGGGAAAATAAATGAGGGGAAGAATGAAATGATTCCTCCCCCACCTTTTATATTCTCTAATTCTATGAAATATTCAAATTAAATTTGTGCTAGAAAGTCATTCATTGCCCCAGAAATCATAGCAAATTCTTCTCCTGGCAACTGTGCAGGAACTAGAATTAGGCTCTTCCTTATGTCACTTTTGAAAAACAGCTGCCAGGTCACAGAGACCCTTTGTTCCCTACAATTTCATATCAAATGTTTGTTAGCCAAACTAAAATTCTTGGGATTTCACATTCTTTTTTTTTTAATTTATTTTTTATTCTCATTTTGTACAGATAGTTTTTTTACATTAATAAAATATTCTTGTTTACAAGTAAACAAAATAGCCCTCCCCCCATGAATATAGATAGACTTGCTTGGGCAAAAAAAGTAAAGGGGAGAGAAAAAAAATTAAAATTAAAAAAAATAATAGTAATAATTGTAGGTATGGCCAGGTGGCACAATGGATGAAGCACCAGCCCTGGAGCCATGAGCACCCGAGTCCATATCCAGCCTCGTAAACCCAACAATCACCCAGCCATGTGACATGCAAGCCACCCGATCCCCACTGCCCTGCAAAAACCAAAAAGAAGAAGAAAAAAAAAGACCCAAAATAAAATAAAATATTAATAATAGTAGGGGTGGCTGGGTGGCAGACAGAGCATTGGCCCTTGAGCCAGGAGCACCTGGGTCTGAATCCGGCCCCAGACACCCAAAGATCACCCTGCTGTGTGCACCCAGCCCCACTTGCCCTGCACCCTCCCCCAAATAATAATAACAAAAAATGTGCTTCAGTCTTTGTTCCAACACCAACAACTCTGTCATGGGTGGATCACATTCTTTATGATAAGTCCATCACAAAAGTTACTTGCATATTTTTCCACTGTTGCCATTGTTGATCGCAACTCCCTCCTTTCTTATTTCTCCACTACCATGTACTATATTTTCTCTCTCCTTTCACTCTGACTCTGCTGTAGGGTCGCTGAGTGGCGCAGCAGACAGATCCCTGGTCCTGGGGCCAAGAAGCCCTGAGCCCCTATACCACCCCTTAGGCCCAGAATCCACCTGGCCCTATGGTCCTGGGCAGGCCATCCAATCCCAGCCCCTTGCAAGAAGTAAAAAAGAAAATGTGTTATATCTGACTACTCTTTTGCGAAGCTATGTGATCAGAAGCCAATTAAGCCTAATGAGGGCATTCGACACCCTCACAAGAGGTGTTTCATTTCAAGGTGTTTTCCCTACTCTATGGTAGTCACACAGAGACAAAATATGGTACAGTTTCATTCGTCATCTTCTTCATCCTCATCCTCCTCTTCTTCCTTGTCCTCCTCTACCTTTTTCCGGGCAGCTTTAGCCGCCCCCTTTGCCCCATCGAACTTCCCTTTCAACTTATAATCTGTGACATCCTTCTCATATTTCTCCTTCAGTTTGGCTGCCTTATTATTATAAAGTTGCTTCTCATTGTCACTCAGATTGTTCCACATTTCGCCAAGCTTCTTTGCCACATCCCCAATGGATATGCCAGGGTTTGGGACGAAATTCTGAACAGAACAGGAAGAAGCCAGACAGTGGCCGTTTAGGTGCATTGGGATCCTTCTTTTTGCCACCTTTTGCTGGTCCATAGTCTTTCATTTCTCTATCATATCATACCTTATCAGCTTTTGCCATCTCATCAAACTTGGATTTCTCTTTCCCCGACATAGTCTTCCACCTCTCGGAACACTTTTTAGAAAACTGCAAAGTTAACGGGAACCTCTGGATTCTTCTTCTTATGCTCTTCTCAGCAAGTTTGCACAAAGAAGGCATAAGCGGACATCTTGCCCTTTGGTTTCTTGGGGTCACCTTTAGCCATGGTGAACTCTGTATTGTTCGCTAGTCTGGGCAGCGCAGGGCACGACGCTCGGCTAAGCACTCCGGGGTTTCACATTCTAACAGATTTTTGGAGTTGCTCGAGTTATGCCTTGGGGTAGTTTTCTTTTCACGCACAGAGAAGAATGAAAAGCAGGGATTTACAGACCTTCCTCCTTTAAATAATTTCCCCCTCTGCTCTAACACCAAAAAAGTCCAAAAGGATGCATAAGCAGCTCTGCTCCCCTTCAGATACAGCTGAAGACATCTTGTATCTCATGAACTCAACACTGACACCCCTGAGGTACTACATTTGAAACCTTAGCACACACTGAGGTGGCTCAAAAATTTTATGGCAGCTTTAATAAGTTTAAACCATATGAAGACATTTGGGATAAACAATGCTTTTCAGAATTATAATATCTGGGTTGGAAGGGACCTCAACAAATGTCTTGTAGTTCATCCCCTAAAAACCTATTTTTAACTATTTATTAAATATAGTCACTTATAAAGCACTGATTAGAAACAAATCCAGTCAATAAAAGCAAAGTATAAAGACTTTTAGGTACCTCTCAATTTATTCATTTCACAAATTTACTGCTGTTCCAAAAGTCTGTGATCCTCCTAGAGCTGAGAACTTATTCCCCCATAGAAAAATGGAAATTAATAGCAGTTAATTTCCCACACCTACCCACCAAAGTCTATTTAACATCCAAATGAAGCTGTCTTGCACAGTACTAATAGTAGGAAGCTGGTCTGAAGGCCCTGGGGACAGACCAGTTAAATGAGGTCTTATCTACTTTGCTACTGAGCAGAATTCAATATTAGGATAAGTCATGGACTTCATAATAAGACACCTCCATAGCATGAACTCCAGAGGCAACATTATTACAAGACTTTAAAATTTCAGTAGACAAAAATTAAGCAAGCACTTACTACTAATCACTGAAATCAGAGATCAAGTACAGCTCCTTCATTTTATAATTGAAACAAACAACTAAGACCCCCCCTACTAGAAATGAAATGATTTGTCTAAGGTCATCTTCATAGTTTATCAGATACAGTTCCCATCCTTGATTAGTCTAGTAGGATCTGAATTCATAATAACTATAACAATTTCTAAAGCAGAAGCCTATAGATATAAAATGCTATGCTATATGAGGTCAAAGGAAAGATTTACAACTTTGGGGAGTAGGGGAGAAATCACAAAGTTTCAAGGAATAGGTATGGCATCTGAGTTAGGTTTTGAAAAATGATTTATTTCAATGCTGAATCTATCTGTGCAAATAGAGAAAGGGAAGCAACAGAGATAACTGAAACTCATTGGTAATTCAAAAGGAAGAAAGAAACCATATCCATTCCTGTATGGTCATTTTTAATATGTCTCACTGCATACTGACTGCTCTGGCCAACACATTCATGCTACCAGCATGACTGGCTACAAGATGAAGAAAAGGTTACTTTAGACCAGGAAGAGGTTGCATTACAGCAAAAGCTATTTTTTTCCTATATTGGTTTAAAAGGTGACAAGGGATAATACTTTCAGCCAGTTAAGAGAATATGTACCTTCCTATTTCAAATCTTCTCATTTCAAATACTTCCATTTTTATGCTATCCAAAGAAGGTGCTTATTATATCTAAATTACTAATATAAAGTCATCTGAAACAAGAGACATAATTCAAAATCTCGAAAGAGGAAGTCAGTCTTGGAAGCAATCCTTTGAATGGTCAGAGAGTGATGTCTGTAAAGGCCAAGGAGAAATCCAATCTAGATATTCTGGACTGAGCCAAACCCTGGTTCAATATAGATCAAAACACAAGTATGTCATTCAAAAAGCAATAAAAGGGAACTTGTGATTCAAGAAGGAAAAAGCATTGAGGTGATTCAGCTGAGTGAACCTCAGGTAATCCACCAGCCCAGCATCAGCGTCCCTCCAGGTCCTTGGAGATGCTTTGTACTTGGGTGACATCTCAAGTTACCTATGTAGTCATAATAGTTGACACTAAAGGAATGAACTACATTGTCAAAAGGGGGCAGCTAGTGGATGGAGAACTGGCCTTGGAGTCAGGAGGATCTGAGTTCAAATTCGACCAATTACTAGCTGTGTGACCTTGGGCGAGTTACTTAACTCAGAGTCATCTCTAGTCATCTGGATGACACTGGAGGAGAAAGTGAGGCTGGTGACTTAGCACAGCCCCCCCCTCCCCACTCAAATTCAATTCAAGTGCTTGTCATGGTATCACCTCCCTGATGTTGTGGTCTGCAAGAATGAAGGGACAATATTGCATTGTCAAGAGACAGAGGAGAAAGGAAGCCTAAGACTAGAATCTGGAACAGCAGCTCATGGTCTTGGGAAGAAAGAGATGGTGGAAGTGACAGAAAAGGAACAAAGTTTTTAAAAGTGAGACAAGGGGAAAGTAACATCTCAGAAGTTAAGGAAGGGAAAGGATCAAATACATAGAAGGGCAGGTTAGACCCATAAAGGATAATGAATATTTGTTATGCTTTTGTTTTTAAGGTCATTCAGTTTGAGAGTGAGAAAGTCATCGTTGGGGGAAAAAAATTTTCAAAATTTATTAAGGTGTTCTTAAAATGAAAATGCCAATCTTATTAAAGACAAAAAACATCCTATCAATAAATTCCTTGTATTAGTCAATACAATAGTATTACCCAATTTTATTATTTTGAAAGCCAGGAGTATATTGAAAATGCTTAATTTAACCTTGCAAAGGTTAAAATAATAAATGAATAATAAATAAATAAAGGTTAAATAAAGGCTTAATTTAAGCTTGCTGGGGTAATAAAGACTGATATGCCAACTTGATTAGGCAAGTGTAAGGAAAATTATATGCGTCAATCTTATTCCCGTCTTAGAAGAAAAAAACAAGCAAAAGAGAGGAGGAAAGGGAACATTTAGGTATGGGGAAACAAGAAACACTTTATATTTAAATCTTCAAAGTTCAAAATGACATATTGAGAGTCCTAGAAGTCAGGAAGGCCTTGGTTCAAATCTTTTCTCTAATCTTTGCAAGCCACTCTACAGGAATAATACCTTAGTGCCTACTTCACAGGGTTATTGTGAGGTTAAAAAGAGATGTTAACGACATTTAATTTGCCCTTTATAAATATTTATAAATTGCCTTGAAAACTTTAACTATTTTATGCCACAATCCCCCTTGGGAAATAGGTGCTATGATTATCCCCATTTTGCAAAAGAGGAAACTGATGCTGATAGATGTTAAATGACTTACCCCTAGAAGTGTCTGAAACTGGACTAAATTCAGATCTTTTTACCTCCTGGTTCATACCTCTATTCACCAGGAGTCCATTAAACAAATCCAACTCATTGTCAGTTTTTGTAAGGGCTGTGAGCTAAGGATGATTTTTGTATTTTTTTAAATAAAGTTTTATTTTATTTTTAAATGTAAAAACCTTTCTTAGCTTGTCAAATGCCAGTACCTGACCCCTACACTAAAACCAACTAGTTATCTAAACATATGGGAAGATGTCTTACAAATCTCACCCTGCTATGTGCAACTAGTACAGGGAAAATAAATTTCCAAGGATCTGGGTTAAGGTTCTACTGAATATAATTTGACTCTTTGTGATTCACAGAGACTTGAAATGCTTGAATTGGCTCACAGATGTCATGCTGAACCTCAGTTCTCACTCTAAGAGGATCACAGATTTTGGGAGTTTGATGTGACCACAGAAATCATCTGGTTACATTCTCATGTGGTGGAAGGAGTGCTACCTAAATACAAAGTCAGAGGAGCAGGGCTCCAATCCTGGTTCTGCTAGGCACTGCCTGGGTGACCATTAGGAAATTACTTAAGCCCTCAGGGCTCTATTTACTCATTTGTAAAATGACAAGTTGGACCAGATGTTCTTTAAGGTCCCTTTCAAGAAACTGAGAACCTAAGTTTATGGTGACTTGTCAAAAGACCATACAAGTAATAAACAATGTCAAGATTGTATGAACTTTTTTCTCCAAGTTGAGCACTTCTGCCAATACCAAACATCTAGCTAGAGGTTGTATTATGCTTAAAGGTTTACTAAGCACTTTAAATACACAATTTCAAATATTCCCACTCACCTTCCCACCTCCCCAGGTAAGGGGTATAGAACCAGCAATCCTGCATATAGAAACCTTATCTAGAAATTACTGTTTACTTGACGGGAAAGATAATTTCAAGGATTCATGCCAATATCTGGTTCCCTCCAATGAGTTAAGGATTCCTTTTGAGGATTATCTATAGTCAGTTATCATATTCTTGAGGAAAAGAACCATGCTCTGTTATTCCACCACCATACCCACCCCCACGCCAAGCCAGCTGTTTCTCTAATACTCTGTTCTGGTTCACATACAATTCCCTTACAGCAACGCTCTACACACACACACACACACACACACACATGCACGAAGGCAAACACTATCTCTCATGATTGAGTCAGTGGATAAATTTAAACTTCATGTAGTTTTACATGCTTGGCATCAAAGGCACCATATTCATATACTCATTTCAACCCAACACCCAAAAATGTAGGTTAAGGAATCAAGTTAAAAAAGAACCTGTGTTTTCATTATATAAGGTCTTGCTCACACCATTTCAACCCACAAATTGTAGACTAACATTATATGAGTAAGTCTAACTGCCCAGCAAATGAACTGCCACATCAGTTGGAAGCCACATAAAGAAAAAAGCAAACATACAACTAAATTATGATATATACATTTATCTATATATAAAAGCACATACTTATTTTATACATTTAACATAATAGCCCAGAAACTAAAATTAAGTTATTTGGTTTAACAAAATACTGCTTCAGCTTGCTAAATATGAATTTATTCTATTCATTTAATGCACCAAATTTGCATTTAAAAAGAGGCTTCCTCTCCTGAAAAATCTAGTTCCTTACTCCCTTGTAAAACAAGGGAAAATGGGGTACCTTATGCCATGAAGGTATAGGTGGGAACACAAAATACAAACGATCCCCTTGGACACACCAACAGTCATGTTGGATGACTACAGGATAATTAAAGGATTACAGGTTAATCTGGAATGACAGATAGTGGGAATATTATTTTAATAGAAAGAGCACTAAATTTGGAATTAAGACAGACCACCGTTGTGACCTGAACAAGATTAGTTCACTTTTGGAGGCTAAATTTTCTCATTTGCAAAATATAGATACTGAACCAACTAATATCTAAAGTTCCTTTCCTACCTAATCATTACAATCCCCAAAGTGGAGCTGATCTTATGAATTAATTCATAGCCTTTATTCCCCATGAGAATGAATCAGAACCATGAATGAAAGAAAGAGGAGAATCCAATTGTATCCACCAGTTTGGGAGCCTGGGTCTCTAGTACCTTCAGTGGGATGTTAACAAGTGACCTAAGAGGTTAAGCATCAAACTCACACTCTTCCAAAGCTTTCTACGAGTCTTTATCACACAGCCTATTCCAGTCATCTAAACTCTCCTAGGCTTTATTACTTCCTGATCGACTGCTCTAGGCTCCCAGCTTTATCCATTGCTGTGTCCTAACCGCAAGAATGGAGGTTAAGGAACATGGTCCCTGGGTCATAGAATTCAATACTCTCACAACTCCCATGAAGTCCTGGATCCAACACTAAGGTCAAGTTCATTTTCTCCCATATAATGTCACAAAAGCAGCCTGAGGGTCTCAAACCACCAACAAAGCACACAGTCCCTGGTAGGTCCTACACACAGATGAAAAAACTACAGTATGTCCTGTACCTGAAAAATTGTTGGTCTGATGGTGAAGGACTAGCCTTAAGCTAAGTTTCCAAGTCAGAGAGCTCACTGATAATAGAGGATTCATTTTTTGGTGTGAGCAACTCATAAAGATGAAACACTAGAACAGGCTTTCCGTTCACACCTACAGCAGAACTAATAATAATTCACAACAACCACAACCGCAGCAGCATTTCCATGGAGCTTTAAAGTTTGCAAAGGACTTTAAATATGCTAAAGCATTTGATCTTCACAACAACCCAGGAAGATGGTTGCTATCATTATCCCCACTTTACAGATGAGGAAATGAGCACAGAGATGATACATGATTGGCCCACAGTCACAGAGCTTGAAAATTTGAGGCATCCAAAGTCAGCATTAGAACTCAGGACTCTGTGACTCCAAACCTATGCTCTATCCTCTGCACATGTGAGAATACCCTAAATGTTCTAATATCTGATAAAATTGAACATGAAAGCATACTTAGTTAATTGTAAAAGCTAGTCTTCCTAACTAAAACTGCTGTTAAACTCTGTGTAAAATCCAGAAAATGTTCTATACTTCTCTAGTTTAACAGGAATTGTTTGCTTGCTTGTTTAAAAATCTGTTGTTCACAGTCAGGTTGCCCGGTGTGCTGGCTGCCCGTCCAACAAAACGAAGGCTCACAATGGAAACTGCGGTTTAATTTTAGCAAGAGCCACATCATTGAAATATACAAATGTGCACTATGGGTGCAGGTCGCGGGGGTTTCCAACAAGGTGGTTTCCCTTGATCATTTCTGGGTCCTAATCTGTTCTGGTCTCTACACATAATTTACATACCAACTGAGGTATCAAATATAGAAGAGAGTTTTTAAAACAAAAAACTCTAACAGACCAAAATCTTAATGAATTTTTACTCAGGGATATATATATGTATACACACACACACACACACACACACACACACACAATGTTGATAGGCACAAGGGATTCTCAGATTAACAAATTTTTCCTCATTAATATCTTACTACATCATATATATTGTAGAATGCTAACAAGCACAAAAATAAACAGCAAGTGAGTCAAATGAAAACCCTAACCTCGCACAACCTCCAACCATAAGCCTTTATGGTGCTCCTCTCCCTGACCAAAACTCACCCACCTGGTCTCAGTGAGTAGTTGGCTCCCTCTATATATTATCAAGTAGCCACTTAGGTGTTTCTATGTTCCTTTAAAGGTGCAGTAGTCTTGTCTCTCCTTTGGATTTTATCTGGCTTCAAGACCCTGCAAATAATGAGCACCTTTTGTTTGGGATCCAATCCAATCCCCTCTTTAAAAGGGCAGGGCCCTGACTCAGGACCCACCCCCTGCTACCAGGTTTGTGGCTACCAGACAAGTTAATCTTTAAATTTAAACAATGCACATGCCACAGCTTCGGGGAAACCTTTACAAGAGACAAATCTACCCACTTGCATCCAGGGGTGTTGCTTGACAGAAATAACTTGCCTCAGACAGCCTTATTGAACATTGCCCTGTGATACTTCAGTGCTTAAGAATACAAAAGACAGAACTGTGGTTCTACACTAGCCAAGAGTTCCTTAAGAGAAAGTTGCCTACAACTATAAAGTTAGAGGTCTAAACCAAAAACAAACAAAAACACCAAAACACCTCCCTCATAGCTGTTAGTGTGCTATAATCTCATTAGAGTTTCAAATTAGTGTGTTTTACAAACTTTGAATCACTATATATGTGCCCCAGCCTGATATTATCATTAGCAACCATCATTCTGGTCTGTGGACTAAGAGAATGATAAGATACATATATGAAAAATACACCCTGGTCAGATTGTGATCTATGTGCATGTGGATTCCTCTGGATGTGCATGGTGAATAGACAGTGAAAGGACCAGATGGGGATAGGGGAGGAACAAGCACCTATTAAGTACCTACTGGGTACCACCAGGCCCTTGCTAAGTTCCTTCCCCAAGAATCCGGTGAAGTCAGGAGACATATGTGGGATGTCTTGCCCAGGAGTCCCGCAGCTCCCAAGTATCTGGGACTAGATTTGAACTTTGATCTCTGAAGCCAGGTGCCTACTGGTTGCCTCTAAGAACAAAAGAAAGGAATGGTTCATGTGCAGAAAAACTGGAAGGTTCTTGCAGTTGCAACAAAACTTCATCTTCAAAGCTCTAGAAATGTCCCTATTCTCCTATTTGGTGTGGTCCAGTTAAAGGGGACTGGACTTAGCATCACAAACTCTAGGGTCCACTTCACTACTTCAATGCCCTTGGACAAGCTATTTACAATGTTCCTTAGAGTTAAAAGGAATTTTGGAAAACGTGGAGATTCCCTGTAAAGTCCCTTGACCTTTCTGACATTCAGTTTTCTCCCTTGTAAAATGGGGTTCGTAATAAATAGCATGAGTCTCAGAAGGACTACAAAAATCAAATGAGATAATGCAGGTAAAGTTGTTAGATGCTATTATTACTTGGTTTGGAAAGGGAGGCTTATGTCTAAGTAGACATAGTTTGAAAAGAACTTTGTAAAATTATCATTATCATTATTATCACAAGTTAGAGAAAAGGAACTGTTAGTCCAGAAAGAAGAAAGGAGTTAGCGTCAATCAGCTGCTGACCAGATAACACTATGGCAGTGACGGAATTAAAAAAGTTTTTCCAAGGAAGGACAGAGGAACCATGGCAAGTAAGCACATTTGTAAGGCAGGAAAAAGGTCACCATAAATTTTTCAATTTGTTTAATTGGGTATAGCATCTACTGATTAAAAAAACTCATTTGAGGTCATAGTTTACTTTCTGCCATTTCCTCCTCAGAAAGTTTGCGAAGTTCTGATGCAAACTGAAAGCATTCATCGAACAGAAAGCAACTGAGAAAAACACACAAACAACCAAAGCTGCCCGCACCCTACAAAACCACATGAGACCACATACGTCTCTTCCCCTCACGTCCAAAAGAAAACATTTTATAAAAATCTTTTAAATGTGCTCTGCCCCGATTTCGCCTGCCCAGCTAGCATGAGTAAACTGAGCTCCGTCTAAAGGCTCAATCTAACTAACACAAGGCAGCTGAAAACAAATCTCAGAAAGATTTCAAATAAGCAATTCTTATTTATCTTGTCCCATTTTGCCAATTTCCTTCCATAAACAAATAGGCTGTTAAACTTCCATGACTTTTTCTCCAGACTTAAAATTTAGTTAACAAGATAGCTTCAGATTCCTAATGCTTTTCAAACAATGTGAAAACTTCAGCAAAACTTTGCTTTTTTTTTTTTGCAAGGCAATGGGGTTAAGTGACTTGCCCAAGATCACAGAGCTAGGTCTGAGGTCACATTTGAATTCAGGTCCCCCTGACTCCAGGGTCAGTGCTCTTTCCATTTGTACCACCTAAGTGCCCCTAAAGAAGAGTTTCTTAGCTATGTCCATATTTCAATGTGGTTCAGTATTACACAGAAAATATTAAGTAAATGTCATTTTATTAAAAATGTTTCCAAACCTCCTCTTCAGTTCTTAGAGGCCAAGTGGAGAGATAACTGATGTGACTTCAGGACCTAAGGTTTGAATTCCACTCAGAGTTGTGGAAAGACCCCTTGGGCAAGACCATGAGAGATTAGGTTCAATGACCCTTTAAGGTTATTGCCAAGTCTAATATTACAAAATTTAAATAAAGTATCAAATAAAGCCCAATTCAGTCTGTTCAGTTATGTTTGACTCTTCATGGCTCTTCTCGAGATTTTCTTGTCAAAGACACCCAGTAGTGTGCAATTTCCTTCTCCAATTCATTTTATAGATGAGGAAATTGAGGCAAACAGGGTGAAATGATTTGCTCAAGCTCACACAGTTAGTATATGAGGCTGGATTTGAGTTCAGGAAGATGAGTTTTTTCTAATTAATCCTCTGTACCACCTAGCTGACCTCTCTCTTTATTTACCCTTCAGTTCCATTCTTCAAACCTTCAAACCCTGGGAAGCTCCTACACGATTTATCTGCTACTTTGCCACTGAAGGCTAATGGGAGTCACCAACAATTAACACTCTTAGTGGGGTTTTCACTCCTGAGCAATCCATTAATGTGAAAAGGATTTAGTTGATGGGAGAACTCCTTCCAACAGGTCTATAATAGGATTTATGTTTGAGGCTCCAAGATGTTAGTGAAACTTGTTAGTGATATTCCCAACAAGTAACATCAGGGATAGGTTTTGAATCTGGGTCTAACATATCCAATACACTGCCTGCTTTCTTTTACTTATCTCTTATGCTCACATTTCCCAAACCTTTCCTCTCTCTCCCCTAGATTGATCCCATCCCTCTTCCTTCACTCTTGGCAAATACACCACTATTTGATGAACTAATGCAGGACATCTAAGGCCATCCCATATGATCTCTTCCAATTCTCATTCTTTAAGACTTGAGGGGGAAAATGAAAGGGGGTGGCCTCCCTTTCCAAACCCAGTTTGATAGAATGAGGTCAGGTTTCCTAGTTGGCCTGTGTGCTCTCTTCCAGTTTTTAGATTTGCAGGGGCCTCTGGAATCTCATTCATCAATAAGATCCTCTCCCACAACTCATTCCATTGAAATTCACATGAGCTCCCCTTTGTTTTATGTCTGGCAACAGAATGAAGCACAAGGAGATCTGAGTTCTGGTCTCAGCTCTGCCACTAGCTTGGGCCACCTCCTTTTGTGGCCCAACAGTTGCCCCACCTGCAAAATGAGTGGACCAGACTAGAATGAACTCTTAAAAAGCCTGCCTGCTCAAACACTCTATGTAGGATGAACTAATAAAAGAAGAGTGTCAGTATAAGGAATGCTGGAGCTGAAATTCAAAGGACTTGGGTTTGAATCTCACTTCAGAGGGTATTACCATGTGTACAACTAGAGCTGATAAGTTCATTAATTTCTCTGATTCTCAATTTCCTCATCTGTAAAATGAGGAACTACCATACACATATATATACCATATGTATACTTACACAGCCACAGGGTTGTAGTGAGGAAAATGTTGTATAAATGCTGCCTTGTTCTTAAAACAACAACAAACCAGATAGCGAGATGTTCAGTCTATGCTCCAGCGGCAGAGACATCCTCCTAAGCTGGTGTGTGCACAACTGCTTCAGCCTCCCACCACAGTTAGTATAAGCATATTAAGTATTTTGTTGACTGATTCTAGCTTTTGAATAAAATAAATATTTGTTGACTGATTCTAGCTTTTGAATAAAATTTAGAATAATGGTTTGACAGGAAAGAAAAAACATACAACTCTAAACTTTATATTAAGTTTAACTCAAGTAATCAGAATAACAAAAATGATAAATAAGCAAAATGATCATTATTGGAGGGACTGCAAAAGAAAACAGAACAGGCACATTGCTGATGGAGCTATTCTAGCTATTCTAGCTAGTACAGAAAACAACCTGGAACCACATCCAAAAAGTTACTAAATTGTGCCTATGCTCTTGACCAGCAATACCATAACCAAGTCAAAACGCCCAAAAAGATCAAAGAAGAAAAGGACCTATATGTGCAAAAATAAAAAACCAAAACAAAACCATAAAAAGCAAAAAAACAAAACAACCCAGCACATTTTGCTGTACCAAAGACCTGAAAACCAAGTGGGTACCCATTAATTAGAGAAAGGCTGGACAAATTATGGTAAGTAAATGTAATGGAAGAGTATTGTTCCATTAAAAATGAGAAGAGGGATAGATTCAGAGTAATGAACAAATGCAGAATAAACAAAACCAAAGAACAATTGACCACAACATGGTAAAAATGAAAACTTCAATCATCTCAATCAAGATTCCATTAGACTAATAATGAAAATTGCTACCTACCTTTTGGTGGAGAGGTAACAGATTATAGGTACAGAAAAAAAATGTACATTTCCAGAAAGGACCAATACAACTCAAATATGTTGGACTGGGAGTTTTGGGGGGAGAAAGTAGGAATGGCATACTGCAAGTGACACAGAAATCAACAGAAGGGCACATAAACATGGCAACATTGGTACTAGAACTCCATTAAAATAAATATGTAGTTTTTTAAAGCTATATATATAAAGATTCCTGGCTTTCTTTACATATGGAAAAGTTCAAGTTTGCTAATGACTATCTTATAAATTTGTAATAGAATAATGTTTGTAATAAAAAATATTTTAGGGGCAGCTAGGTGGTGCAAGACCAGCCCTGGAGTCAGGACTACCTGAGTTCAAATCCGGTTTCAGACACTTGCTAATTACCTAGCTGTGTGGTCTTGGGCAAGCCACTTAACCCCATTGCCTTGCAAAAAAAAAAAAAAAAAGACCTAGAAATAAAAAATATTTTATGAATGCATACACATACATACACACACACACACACACACACACACACACACACACACACGACAGATTTTAAATCACAATACCAGGTTCTCAATTTTAATCATTTTTACCGGGATTGTTATGTGTTGATTGACTTCTATTATAAGGATCTTAATCAAGTCTTCCTGCACATTCATTCATTCATTCATTCATTTATTTGGGTTTTTGCTAGGCAATGGGGTTAAGTGGCTTGCCCAAGGCCACACAGCCAGGTAACTATTAAGTGTCTGAGACCGGATTTGAACCCAGCTACTCCTGACTCCAGGGCCGATGCTTTATGCACTGCGCCACCTAGCCTCCCCCAAAAGTATTAAAAAGCAAACTTATTCATTCTTGAACAGGACAATTGTACAAAATGTAATATTACTGCAAGTTGTATAACAAAAAACATCTACAGTTGGTAAACAAAGTGTGTCCATCCATTATTAGGCTGTGACATGAAAAGGAAATTCAAGTTTTCTTTAAATGCTATTCAAAGGGGCAGCTAGGTGGCGTAGTGGATAAAACACCGGCCCTGGAGTCAGGAGTAACTGGGTTCAAATCCGGTCTCAGACACTTAATAGTTACCTGGCTGTGTGGCCTTGGGCAAGCCACTTAACCTCATTTGCCTTGCAAAAAAAAAAACAAACCTAAAAAAATAAATAAATGCTATTCAAAGGTTGTTTCTAGTGACAAAATAAGTTACTCAAGTTTATAAGTATGAATAGAAAAAAACAGAAACAAAAAGGTACTATATGAAGACCCTGTACAATAGCAAGAGGCACTCAGTTTTAAACTAAGACATTCTCCTTAAATACAAAAACACTAATTATAATGCCAGGACATAAAATAGGCTAGCTTTGGAGGATGAGGTGTTACAGTCATTAAAGAGTCAATACCTCTGAATGTCTGAGTAGCATTTTTTTCATGCATAAGTTTAAGAATATCTTTCTATTCATGACGTATCAAGAATTTTACAATTATTAATCTTAATCCTTTCTAGACCATAGGAGGCAAGCAAGTAATAATAATTAACAACTACTGTGTGAGAGGAAAATCTGCAAGAAATTTTAGCAAATAGCAATATCTGCATAATTCAGTAATCACTCCAGAAAGATTCAAGTTTCCTAACCTTCCTTTCCATTCTGATAATTCATATCATTAGGGTAGGAAACAATTGTCAAAAATAAATTCTAAAGTTTTTCTTTTTATATAACCCATTTACTAACTAAATATCATATTAGAGAAAGAGTAATATCTTAAAGAGCAAGAATAATATGCATTTATATCATAAGAAAATGGTTAAATACCCATTCTATGTGACTCCTAAATAGGCTATATGCTAAAGCTTCCATTAACACACCTACTTGAGATCTCCACATTCTGTAACCACAAAGTCCAAAATAGTACCACCACCAAACACAACAGTTTACAATTTTTGGTTAATTAGCTAAAAAGCCTTGCTTTCAAATATTCAACCATATATATTTATATTTCAAATATTCAATTACACATATGACATATGAATATATATATATATATTCAACAATTAAATGTGCTGTAGTTCCCTCACTTAAAAACTAGTTTTTCAGAAACTTGCTAAATCAATGTCTCCAGTCTCATTTAAATGTCATTAAATCAAACTAAAAAAAAATCCAATCTGTGATTATCAAAACTATGAGACTAATAAAAATAATTGCTAACATTTGTAGGTTACTTTACACAGATTTCATCTAATTCTCACAACACCCCTAGGAGTAGGTGTTATTATACTCACTTTTTTGTTAAGCAAATGTCATGGCATCACCTCCCAAATGCCATGGTCTTCTTCAAGAGCAAAAGACAAACATCACTTTATAAGTGAAGAAACAGAGGTTAAGTGACTTGCCTAGAGTCACACAACTAGCATATGTCAGGCTCTATTTGAACTCAGTTCTTTCTGACTCCTGGCCTAGCTCTATTAGCAAAATATGTTACAATAGCTGGTTTTGTGGAGTGGGACATTCTAATTTCATCATTAAAAATGAGAAGTCGCGGGAGGCTAGGTGGAGTAGTGGATAAAGCACTGGCCTTGGAGTCAGGAGTACCTGGGTTCAAATCCGGTCTCAGACACTTAATAATTACCTAGGTACACTTAATAATTACCTAGCTGTGTGGCCTTGGGCAAGCCACTTAAGCCCATTTGCCTTGCAAAAACTAAAAAAAAAAAAAAAAAAAAAAAAAAGAATAAAAAAATGAGAAGTCATAAAACAAATGCATACATCAAGAAACTGAGACTAGACAGGGGATCAATCAATGATCTCCAAAGTAGATGCCATAATATGACCATCTAAGGAGTATGTTAACAATCAATCTAATAATATAATAGCTAGCATATAACCCTTTAAGACTTGCAAAGCACTCCAGAAAGGACAATGTTCAATGCTGGAAGGGATAAGGAAAATCTGGGACACTAATGCATTGTTGGTGGAGCTGTGAACTCATCCAACCTTTCTGGAGGGCAATTTGGAATTATGCCCAAAGGGCAATAAATGTGCATGACCTTTGATCCAGCAATGCCACTGCTGGGTCTATACCCTGAAGAGATCATGAAAAGGGATAAAAATATCACTTGTGCAAAAATATTCATAGCAGTCCTGTCTGTGGTACCAAAGAATTGGAAATTGAAGTAATGTCCATCAATTAGGGAATGGCTGAACAAATTGTGGTATGTGTATGTTATGGAACACTATTGTTCTATTAGAAACCAGGAGGGATGGGAATTCAGAGAAGCCTGTAAAGACTTGCATGAAGTGATGCTGAGTGAGATGAGCAGACCAAGAAGAAAATTGTACACCCTAACAGCAACATGGGGGTGATGATCAACTTTAATGGACTTGCTCATTCCAACAATGCAATAATTAAGGACAATTTTAGAATAATTGCGATGGAGAATACCACCTATATCCAGAGAAAGAACTATGGATTTTAAAGACCAAAGTCTATTGCCTTCAATTTTTTTTAAGTGTCTTACGTACTACATACATAATTTTGCCATCTCTAATATTTTATTTTCTCCTCAATGATATGATTTCTCTCTCAACACATTGAATTTAGATCAATGTATAACATGGAAACAAAGTTTATCAGACTGCCTTCTGTGGGGGATTGGGGAAAAATTGTAAAATTCAAAACCTTACAAAGCATGATAGGTAGAAACTACTATTGTATACAATTGGAAAACAAATAAAATATTAATAAAAAAAATTTGTAAAGGATAGCAGTCCTGTGACTTCCATCCATACTCTTCCATAAGGTGGGTATAGAAGGAACCATTCACCCAACATGTGGGATGGATTTCTCAATGTCTTCTGACAGTGGAGTGCACAGCCTGTTCAGTGGTGATCCCTCATCTTTACTAAATAATCAGTCTATCTTAAGTTTTTAATTAAATTTAATAATAACCTAACCAAAAAAAATTTAAATTTTTTTTTTAGGTTTTTTTGTAAGGCAAACGGGGTTAAGTGGCTTGCCCAAGGCCACACAGCTAGGTAATTATTAAGTGTCTGAGACTGGATTTGAACCCAGGTACTCCTGACTCCAGGGCTGGTACTTTATCCATCACGCCACCTAGCTGCCCCAAAACATTTAAATTTTTAAAAAAAAGCTTGAACAAGAAACAAAACTTCAGCTAGGTACAGTTTAAAAAGCATTTAATAACAAAGCTCCTCTATTTGTCATCCTCTTCTTTATAGTGTGCATGTTAAAGAAATGTTTTAATTAGCCTCTGGATTTTAATTTGTTTTTTTTTTATGCATCTATTATTGTCAGATGAAATACTCTTATACCCAGTCTCACTGAGAAGCCCTCTCTTTTTAACAAATACTGTATTTGGGGGGCAACTAGATGGCACAGTGGATAGCGCACACAGCCTGGAATCGGGAGGACCTGAGTTCAAATCTGACCTCACACACTTAATAATTACCTAGCTGTATGATTTTAGGCAAGTTACAATTCCATTACCTTGCTAAAAAAACAAGCAATCAAAAAACATTTTCCCATGTATAAGATGTACCCTTCTTTGAAAAATTTGGGGTCTAGAAACTGGGGGCATCTTATGCAGTGGTTACAAATTTTGCATTTCCCACTTTTTTTAGCACTTGTTTTGGCACTCATTTTTGTATATTTTTTTACTTGCATTTCTTGCTTTTCACACTTGCATTTGCATTCATTGTTTTGCATTTGTTACTGGTATATTGGGTCACATTTTGCCCAGAAATGGTTCAGAAAAAGATTTTTGTCCAATGCAGAATTCAAGGTCAAAATGACCCAATTTGCAAAAGTAAATGGAAATCCTGCTGCTGAACATCAGTTTGGTCCTCCTCCAACTGAGAAAATAATCCAAGACTGGTTAAGGGAAGAAGAAACTTTACTGAAAACACCATGGCAGAAGAAGGCCATGAGGGATGGCTAGGTGGCATAGTAGATAAAGCACAGGCCTTGGAGTCAGGAGTACCTGGGTTCAAATCCGGTCTCAGACACTTAATAATTACCTAGCTGTGTGGCCTTGGGCAAGCCATTTAACCCCATTTGCCTTGCAAAAACCTAAAAAAAAAAAAAAAAAAAAAAAAAAAGGCCATGAGAGGCAGGTCAGCCAAATGGCCTGAGTTCTAGAGGGAATTGAGGATATGGATTGAAGAGAAAAGGGCAAATGGAATTCCTATGTCCACAAATGTGGTTCATCATGAGGCCAGAAGAATTGCTGATGAAAAAGAAGTGACTGATTTCCAAGGAGGACACAATTGGTGCTTCATGTTCATGGACTAAACATGGAACTTGCCCAAGGAGTGCTTGTGGTCAACCCCAGACCAGAGCACAGGCAGGAGAGTGGTCAGAGCCTCTCCTTAAGACAGTGATTCCTCATTGCACAGATGAGGACAAGCTCATGGATGGGAATTTTGACAGTGATGAGGAGTTGTATGAATTTTATGATAAATAAAACTTGAGTTCAATAATTTTATGTAATACCTTTTTTCCCAAAATTTTGGTCCCAAAATTAAGGTGCATCTTATACATGGGAAAATACAGTAAGTTCAGACAAGCAAAGTAAAACATTAGACTTGTCCAAAAATGTACAATTCTTCCTAACAAAAAAAATTCCCTTTATTCTTGCAGATGAATTTCATTATCATTTTTCCTAACAGTATAAGTAATCCTTTATCCTATATTGATTGGTGAATAACTGAATAAATGAATGTAAATAGTAATGTCATTTTTAATATGCTGACATAATCTATAATCTATGCATATTCTCCAATTATTTAGGCCTATTTATGTCAAGACTTTTATATTTGCATTCATATAATGCACACCTTTGTAGGTAGATTCTCAAATGTCTTATATTCTTAGTACTGAAGATCACCTGGCAGGAGAAGATATCAGACAATGAGGTCCTTTCTCAAACTAAACTGCCTAGCATTCCTGCATTACTACAGAGAGTACAAATAAGATGGGCTGGACACACTGTTAGAATGCCAGGTCTATACTTGCCAAAGAAACTATTTTATGGAGAACTTACACAGTGCAAGTGCTCACAAGGAAGTCAGAAGAAGCGATACTGTGACACCCTGAAGGTCTCGTTGAAGAACTTTAGAACTGATTATACATCATAGGGCATACTAGTACAGGACCGCCCAGCAAACATGCCAAAGCATTCTAAGCTCATATTGGTCTGATCAGCCAGTTGGACACACTGACATTTGTCTCAAACATAATGATGTCATTTTGGTCTTCTTCGATCACTGAAGGCCAAGAATCATTGTTAACATGGAGAAATGCTTCTGACTTGCATAGATTTATCTGATTTCCTGTAATTCTGCTTTGCTTGTACTAATTTTTTAGCTGCCTCTTTGGAGTTCTCTAATCATAGACCATCATTTTATCTGCAATAAGCCATCATTTTTCCTCTTTGCCTATATTTATTCCTGGGGGGGGGGGGGGAATGCTATGGCTAGCATTTCTGTCTATATTAAATAGTAGTGGTGATAACTGGCATCCTTTATTTTTTCTCTTCATCTTACTAACTTTTAAAGCTCTAGTAATATTTCACTTAAGACAGAATTTTCTTCAGACAGTCCATTACTCTTCATGCAAATATGGTTGGCAATTAGGGCTTATTTTTTACTCGAGGTTTTGTCCCATGCTGTAAAAAAAAAAATCTGAATTCTTCTTTTATTTCAATGCCTGCATGGCTCTTAATGTTGATCTAGAGTTATAGACTAGTGCTTATTTCAAGCATTAGTTTTTCTGTTTGTCTTAGTTTCTACTAACTTTCTTTTAACACAAGTTTCAAAAGCATCTGAAGGATCAAATCATTAGTGGGAGATAGAAATTCATTCCAGAAGTCTGGAAGCTGTCTTAGATAAAGTTTTGGATCTCGTTAAGAAATTGTGCTAGGGGATTCGGAGAAACATTATTACTGAAGAAAAAGTCTTAGTCCATTAATGGTTTCTAGATAAAGAAATTAAAAACAAATTTCTGTTTATGGAAGAAATTAAGTGAATGAATGAATGAATCTACACCAGAACCCAGTCTAGACTTCTACAAGTCTATGGAGAGAAGTGAGGATGAAACTGCCCTTTAAAAACATTTCTTTATCATCTACCTCACTGCAGATAGGCCTAATAGAAAAAAACAAAAAACAAAAGTGATTTTTAATTACCTTTTTTATTTAAAGAATGTTTAAATTGGAAAATAGTTTATAATAATTGCTGATGTACAAATAAAAAATTAGTATGAAAAACTGTAAGGCCTTTACATACAAGTTACAAAGTGTCTACATTTCTCATTAAGCCTTAAAACCACTCTATAAGATAGGTTACACAACTGTATTTACTCTCCTTTTACAGATGAGAAAAATATATTCAAATGATTTTACAACTGATAAATGGTCAAATGATATCATCAAGGTTTTCAAAGGAAAAAAATTGAAGCTATTAGCAGACTTTTGAAAAAAGGATCCAAATAAATAATTTTTAAAATGCAAATTAAATAAGCTCTGAGGCTCCACATCAATCTTAGAAGACTGGCAAGAAAACAAAAACAGAAAATGATCTTTGTTGGGAACGTAGAAAAACAGATATATCGCTGAACTGTTAATGGAATTATTAGTCCAATCATTCTACAAAGCAATTTGGAACAATGCCCAGTAATAAAAATAAATTATTATTATAATTATTTCATTTAATATCTATAGGGGATCTTCAACCTGGACACTACACTAGAATAGTTTTGATGGTTTTATTATAAAATGGTTTGATGGTTTTATTACAAATATTTTTGATTAATACTGTTATAGATTATCACCAAATATCCCATGAAGTAAAATTTCTTGTTGCCTTAGGAGTCTGACAAAACTCATTTCAACAAGTGCTTTCTTTGCCTTTCCAAAAAAGAACCTTAAGTCAACCTCCATTTTTTAGCTGCTGATTCCCTTTTCCATCTGGTTTCATTTATAGTATTAATGTCAAGATCGATATGATTTAGCCCTCCAGCAAGATATTTACTTCGTGTTCACTGAACAAAACTCTTACATTAAGACCATTATATGTTGAGTTTTCTATAAACATTTTAATTTATCACCAAATCAAAGGAATGAATTTAAATCCGGTGGCTTTTGCCTTCAAAGTTTGTCTTACGTCTCTCTTTGCTACATCCCCCTTTTCAGCCTCCTGTGACCTCTCTTAAACTATGTGATAGGTTCAAAGCTGTGATTTCTAGTTAATTGTTGAAAGGAAAATTCAAGAAAATGAACATGAAAACTGACAACATAGAAAAGAAGGTGAAAATCTCAATAATCAATGGATGCTTTGAAGGTTAAAAAGCTCAGAGAAAAAAAATGTATCAATGAAAAAGAAACAACTGAAAAAATGAAAAATACATACAAGACATGCATAGGTAGGTACAATTACAAAATGTTCAAAAGAAACAGAAAATTATCTAAACAGCTGCAAGAATATGCTACTTTAATTAAAGTGATAGTACTAATTTGGTATTATACTACCAAAATGAATTTACAAATTTCATTTTATGCCAAAATGCTAAGGAATGCTTTGAAGAACTACTTATTACTTTGTTCTAAGGAAGCTGATTTGCTGTACTAATTATAGAAATGCAAATTAAAGTATCTCTGAGGTACCACCTCAGACCTCTCAGACTGGCCAATATGATCAGAAAGGACAATGATCAATGTTGGAAGGGATGTGGGAAATCTGGGACACTAATACTTTGCTGGTGGAGCTGTGAACCTTTCTGGAGAGCAATTTGGAATTACACCCAAAGAGCAATACCACTACTGGGTCTATACTCTGATGAGATCAAGAAAAAAGGGTAAAAACATCACTTGTAGAAAAATATTCATAAGAGCTGTTTGTAGCGGCAAAGAACTGGAAACTGAGTGAATGTCCATCAAATGGGAAATGGCTTAACAAACTGGTATATGTATGTCATGGAACACTATTGCTCTATTAGAAACCAAGAGGGATGGGAATTCAGTATGAACTGATGCTGAGCAAGATGAGCAGAAGAACACTGTATACCCTAACAGCTACATGGATTTGCTCAATTCATCAGTGCAACAATCAGGATTACACTTTTAGGGTATCTGCAATGGAGAATACCATCTGTATCCAGAGGAAAAAACTGTGGAGTTTAAACAAAGACCAAAAATCATTACCTTTAATTTTTAAAAAGCTATCTTATTATGTAATTTTGTATTTTATTTTTTCCTTAAGGATATGACTTCTCTCCTCAACACATTCAATTTTGATCAGTGTATAACATGGAAACAATGTAAAGACTATCAGACCGCCTTCTGTGGAGACTGGGGGGAGGGAAGTGAAATTAGGGGGGAAAGTGTATAATTAAAAAATAAATAAATTTTAAATAAAAATAAAAAATTTTAAATTATTTTATAAAAAGGCTGATTTGGAGAAGACAGAATCAACAGGACTTGGCAAAAGATTATATGCAGGGGTTGAGTGGGTGGATGGTGGTACTCTCAAACAGTAATAGGAAAGTCAGGAAGAGAAAAAGGGTTTGGGGGGAGATAATCAGTTCAATTCTGAATATTCTGAGTTTAAGATGTCTATGTAGCATAAAATGAGAATTGTCCAATAGGTAAATGGTTATGTGAGACTGAAGGTCAAAAGAAAGATTTAATTGATCTCCTTATTCAATCCTAGAGTGCTCACTACTCAGATTCAATTCTGGGAATCTCCACTGTAGAGAGGGAACTCACCACCTTTTCAGACAGTCAGTTCCATTTTTGGACAGCTATAATTGGTAGAAATTTTTCCTGATGTCAAGGCTGATTGTCCTTTTTTTTTTTTTATTACAGTTTATCCCCATTTTCTCTGGTTCTAGTCTTTGAAGCCTCTTCCATGACAGCTTTTCAAAGTTAATACCTTCTCCTCCCTGAATCTTTTCTTTTCCAAATTAAACAACCTGTTTTCTTCAAGTGACATTACTGACCCTGGAGTCAAGAGGACCTGAGTTCAAATTCAGCCTCAGCCACTTGACACTTTCTATCTGTGTAACTTTGGGCAAGTCACTTAAATCTTTTTGCCTCACATCCAGGACCATCTCTAGTGGTCCTAATTCATATCTGGCCACTGAACCTCTGGGCTAGTGATTTTAGCACAGACCCCCCTCATTCAAATCCAATCCATGTGCTTGTCATGGCATCACCTTCCTGATTTTATAGTCATCTTTAAGAATGAAGGACAAACAACAACATTCAATGTGAAAGAAATAAATTGCTTGAGCTTTGAACTATAACAAATTCCATTTACAGACCAGGCAGGAAACACAAACTAAATAGCAAATAATTTAATTTTGCTATATGCTTCAAATAATAAGTCAAAATTATACAGTAGGATCATTATTAGGCTCCATCAACAAATGAAAATTCTCAACTAGATGCATGTGCCAGTGGAAAGAGAGCTGACAGCTAACCAGTACAATGTGCCATCTTGATACTGTGGCTTTCCCTTGTGGAAGTACCATTTCTGCCAATGCTGCTTCTCTTCTGGACTGCTGCTAATTGTTCTTGCCATCACTACTTTGGTCACATATTACTACTCTCTTAGTGCCAACACATTACAGCAACCTTCAGGGAGTATTTTTCACATGTGTCACAAGCAGGTCTTATTTATCTTAAAAGCAAGGCACTATAAATTCTCCTTAAGTTTTTTCAAAAGAAAGACAGACACACAGACATACACACACAACCCCTCCAACCAGCTTATTCCTAATTGGGTTAAAGCAAATGATTCTTTTTCCTCCTCTTTCCTGACTTGAGGCAAGACAATGCCATTCAACATGTAATCTATCTGGAGTGGAGGATAAACACCCCTTTTCATTAATTTCAACCATAAACTTATCAGTGGCTTCCCACATCTCGAAGCTTTGCCTACAACTTTTAAATTAGAAAGGCATCAGAAAATAGAGGCATAGGGGGCAGTCAGGTGGCACAGTGGATAGAGCACAATCCCTGGAGTCAAGAGTACCTGAGTTCAAATCCGGCCTCAGACACTTAATAATTACCTAGCTGTGTGGCCTTGGGCAAGCTACTTAACCCCACTGCCTTGCAAAAAACCTTAAAAAAAAAAAAGAAAGAAAGAAAAAGGAAATAGAGGCACAAACTGGTAGCCATTTCTGTTATGGCAAAACTCTGCCTCATCTTATTATACAGGGATTAACTGAAAAGATAAAAAGGCTGATGAACTGTATATTTTCTTATATTCTGCAATTCTGCTAAAGTAGTCACTGTTTCAATTAATTTTTAGCTGATTCTCTAGCACTGTAAGTAAGTCAGCAATTAAATCAACAAAAAAATTATTTCTCCTCTGCTTAGGTTTAATTCCCCCATTTGGGAGGTGGGGGTACTATTTCAAGCACTTCATCAATTAGTATTAATGATCATGAAAAGGTCTCTCTCATTTATAATCAATTATCTTTAAAACTGGCTCTTGGTTTTAAGATGTACTATTACCACAATAAGAAATAGACCATTTTATATATACATATATATGTATTTTAGTGATTAGTAAGAATGAATATGCATTTCATCACTTCTAATCAATTTTGTTATATTTATTATAGATATGTCCTATTATGTTTACAGTTCTATTATTGAACCAATTCTAGTAGACATTCCTAGTATAAACCCAATGTAGCAAAAATGGTAGAAGACTGAGGTGGGAGGACAATGTTGGCACAGATATATTAAGCAAGTTAAGTAGAGCTGGGAACTACTTCAATCACTCTTACATTACACCCCAAAAAAAAGTTACAAACACCAATCAATCCCACTGTTGTGTGGACATCACAGAAGGGCAATGAAAACAAAGATATATTTGTAAATACAAACAAAAGAATTTGTAACAACAAATAGTTGGGACTAAACTAATTGTCCAAGAACCAAGAAGTAACTGAATAAATGGGAACATATGAATGCAATATTAGTGTTATAAATAACAATGAACCAGAGAAAGAAGTACGGAGTCTGAATGCAGATGAAGGTTTACTAGTTTTATTTTTTAAAATTGTTCTTTGTTTTTTGCCCTTTTGTTCCGATTCTTCTTTTACAACATGACTAATATGGAGATATGTTTAACATGATTGTGTGTGTGTGTGTGTGTGTGTACAGAATGCCTGCTATATTGGGGCAGGGGGAGGGAAGGAGAAAAATTTGGAATTCAAAATCTTACAAAAATTAATGTTGAAATCTAGCTTTACATGTAATTGGAAAACACTATTAACTGAAAAAAAAATAAAGATTACAAAACCTAAATTGATATAGAATGAATGCACCAAAATCAAAAGAGTAAACAAAATCACTGAGAGTACATAAATGAAAATAATCATAAAAGGCAATTAAAATAAATAAAAAACATTGGACTATGTTGTTATTAACTTTAAAAAAACACATCTGTCATCAATCTTTTAATAGAAAACTATGACAAAATAAAAGATCGAAAATTATCAGTAATGAGCACTCATGTGGTTTTGTTGGACTGTACAACACAGAAGATTCAAATATAAGCATCATGAGATTTTGTATGTTTAAAAACAAAGTCATTTAGAAAAAAGTAAAATTCTTCCCATTTTGCAAGGTAAATGAACTTTGAGGTGAGCACTTAATATTAAAACACTTTTATTATAAGTTTTATATTCTAAGATTGATAGTTTAGTAAGGTTTCTAAAAGGATAAACAACTGTGAAAGAACAAATGTTTTTTCTGACTCCTTAGTCATGTTAACATAGAAAAATCCTGAGGACTCCATTTGAAAAGCTTAGGGAAAACTATTAGATGACACAGAGTGAGGAATAAAATACTGCCATTTTGTTCTATTGTTAAAAATAGGCCTCCTACTAGGGGGGAATAAAATAGATTTTTTTCCCCCTAATGTCAAACTCTTAAAAAAAAAGTCTTTTCAGAAAAAAAAAAACAGTGCTTTAAAAAAACTCCAAAAATCAGTCTGGTATAAAATAGACTGTGTTCTACTTTCAGTTTAGGAAGATGTTTTTGTTGTTGTTCAATTATGCTTCAGTCATATATGACTTTCAATGAGCCCATTTGAGGTTATTTTGGCAAAGACACTAGAGTGACATTTCTTTCTCCAGCTCATTTTTCAGATAGGGATACTGAGGCAAACAGGGTTAAGTGATTTGCCCAGGGTCACAGCTAGAAAGTATCTGAGGTCAGAGGAGCCCTCCTGACTTCAGGCCTGGCACTGTGTCCACCATTTAGTTCCCTCAGTGAGGAGACCTGAGTCCAAATTCTAATTTGTAGCATATTCTGTCACTTCAGGTATGTCACCTTACCTCTTACCGCTCAATTTCCTTCTCTGTAAAAATGAATGACTGGATGAACAAATGAATGAATTTTTTAAAAATAGGGCTAATAAATCAAAATGTTTCACAAAATAGCTGTGACATTTTATTAAAACTTAAAGTTCTACAGAAGGGTTATTATTACAATGTCTGTTAAGAATTGTACATGTCTGGGCGGCTAGGTGGTGTAGTGGATAAAGCACCGGCCTTGGAGTCAGGAGTACCTGGGTTCAAATCCGGTCTCAGACGCTTAATAATTACCTAGCTGTGTGGCCTTGGGCAAGCCACTTAAAATACTTTAATATGTACTTTGAGCTCATCAGTTCTTTTATCTACATAGGTATTGCATGTTTCATCTTGAATTCTTTGGAATTGTGGTTAATTGGTGGTGTGTTGATCAGCGTTATTAGGTCTTTCAAAGATGTTTATCATTTTACAAAACTAATATTAAATAAATTTTCCTTCTGGTTCCCATTTCACTTTGTATCAGAGTTCATATAACTCATCTCAGGCTTTTTCTGGAATCATTTCACTCAACTCCATTTCTTACAGTAAAATAGCATTCTAGCATATATACATATACCATCACATACGTATACTGTAACTTATTCAGTCTTTCCTGAGGCACTTTCTCAGTTTCTAATTCTTTGCCACCACAAAAGAACTGCTTTAAATATTTTTGTACACAAGGATCCTTTTCCTCTCTTTTGATGTCTCTAGGAAACAGATCCATTAATAAGGTCACTGACTCAAATGATATGTACAGTTTAATAGTATTTCAGGCAGAGTTCCAAACTGTTTTCTAAAATGGTTGAATCAATCATAGCCCCACCGATAATGCATCAAAATACTTTTGTTCTCAAAGCTCTTCCAGAATTATTCATTTTCCTTTATGTCAACTTTGTCAATCTGATGGGTGTGAGTTGGTATACCTATTATTTTCATTTCTAAATCTCTAATTATTAACAATTTTGAGCATTTTTATACAACTATTAATAGTGAGTTTCTTCCTCTGAAAACTGTCTCTTCACATCCTGTGACTATCTATTGCAAAATAGTTCTTATTCTTATAAATTTTACTCAGTTCCTTGTATAGCTTAAAAATGATACTTTGAGATCAAAATTTAGAGCAAATATTTTCCACCAATTTCCCACTTCTAAGTTTAGTTATATTGGTTTTAAAATCAATTTATGAAATCAAAATTTTTCATTTTATCTCTTGTGAACTTTGCTGTCTCTTCTTTGGTCATGAACTCTTCCAAATTCATGGGCTGAATGGGCAATTTCTTCCATGCTCCTCTAATTTGATTATGATGTCATACTTGGTGTCTAGATCATGTGCTAATTTGCAGCTCATCTTGCTATACAGTATGAGAAATTGGTCTATATTTCTGCCACACTACTTTCCAGTTTTCCCAATAGTTTAGGTCAAATGGTGAGCTCTTGCCTCAATAGTTAGGATCTTTGGGTTTACTGAATACTCACTCACTGTGCTTATTTGTTTCTGTATATATACCTAACCTGCTCCACTGATCAACCTCTTACTTCTCAAGCAGTCAAAAATCATTTTGACAATAATAGAATAGTTTGATATCTGATACCTCCGGTACCTTCTCACCCACTTCACATTTTTTTAATTAATTCCTTTGGTATGCTTGAACCTGTTCCTCAGACAAATTTTGTTGGGGGTTTCCCCTAAATCTATAACATAATCCTTTGGTGATTTGATTGGTATTATAAATAAGTAAATTAATTTAGGTAGTACTATAATTTTTATTAAATTACACAGCTTACTCAGAAGCAATTAATATTTTTCCAATTATTCAAATGTTTTAATTGTATAAAGAAACTGCTGTCGGCTAAGATGGGAGAGAATCCAGGCACTATTTTAAGCTATCCTGGTTTTCCCTCAGAACTAACCAAGCATCTTAACAGATTTTTGGATCCACAGAAACCAGAGAAGAACTAAAAATATCTACCATATCTACCAACAAGTTCTGTCTCAGGGAAGCAAGAGCAAAACGGGGCAGAGAGCAGGGAGCCAGCACAGGGCAGCAGGCAAGGTGGGGGGCTGATCTGAGAACAGTGGTGGAAATGTGTGCTGTGTGTGGCAGGCAGAAAAGTTCCAGCCCAGAGGCTCATACATCTATCCAGTCAACTCAGATGGTCTGGAAGACCCAGGGCCAGGAGGTCCCTCTCCCCCATCCCTGTAGGAGACTTTCTCTGGATCTCTCCCAGGGCTAATTGGGGATTAAGTAGATTAACTATAGCCCAAGGGCCCATCAGATCCTGCCATCCCCATCCTCTTCCTCCATTCCTCCCCAGGCCTAGGGAGTAGGTCACTAATCACAGTTAAGCCAGAGAAAGCTTCTGGCATCCCTTTATAGGCTGACCCATTGAGTAACCCCCTGAAGTGGGCAAAGGCCTTTAGGGATCTCAACATCAAAAGTCTGTGAACCAGCCCCTCCCTCAGCACAAAACCAGAGGGAAAGGACCCAAAATAAGGAAAGGTCAGCATAAGAGGGGGAGGGTTCATTGAACATTACCTTAAAGATAAGGATCCTAACTCGAGTGGACTACAGCCTCAGAGAATATGATGTCTTCAGTCCAGAAAGACTTCTTAAAAGAGATCAGAAAGAAGTTTAATAATCAAAAAGAAAAATTGGGAAAACTAATGCAAGAGAAAATTAACATCTTAAAACAAGAAAAGAAATCCTATGAAAATATAACTGGACAAGTGAAAAAAGAAAATAATTCTTTCAAAAACACAATTAGGCAAACGGAAAACTTCAAAAATAGAATTAACTAATTGGAAAAGGAGATGCACAAGATAAATGAAAAACTCTTCTTTAAAAGAAGACTGAAGTCTGTGGAAACTAATGACTTCATGAGACAACCAAGAATCTATTAAACAAGATTTTTAAAACTGAAAAAATAGAAGAAAATGTGAAATATCTCATTGGCAAAACAACAGACCTAGAAAATAGATCCAGGAGAGACTCAATAAGACTTCCTGAACACCTTGAGGAAAAAAGCCTGGACTCTATTCTTCAGAATATAGTGAAGAACTGCCCTGATATCCTGGAACCAGAGGGCAAAATAGTCATTGAAAGAATACAAGGATCCCCTCCTGAAAGGGATCTCAAAGGGAAAATACAAGAAATAATGCGGTCAAATTCCACAACTATCAGATCAAGGACAAAATCCTGTAAACAGCCAGAAAGAAACAATTCAAATACCAAGGAGCCACAGTCAGGATAATGCAGCACCTGACTGCATCAACATTAAGGGATCAAAAGGCATGGAATATGATATTCCAGAGAGCAAGGGAGCTTGGAATGCAATCAAGAATTCACTATCCAAGGGGCGGCTAGGTGGCATAGTGGATAAAGCACTGGCCTTGGAGTAATTACCTAGCTGTGTGGCCTTGGGGCCTTGGGCAAGCCACTTAACCCCATTTGCCTTGCAAAAAAAAACAAAACCCTAAAATAAATAAATAAATGAATGAATAAATAAATGAATGAATAAATAAGTAAGCAAGTCAATAAATAAATAAATAAATAAATGAGTAAGTAAATGAGTAAGTAAGTAAATAAGTAAAAAGAATTCACTATCCAGCAAAACTGAGCCTTCTCTTTCAGGGGAAAAGATGAACATTTAACAGAAAAGGAGACTTTCAATTTTTCCTGATTAAAAGACCAGAGCTAAACAGAAAATTTGGTCTTCAAACAGGATACTGAAGAGATACAAGAAAAAGGAAAAAAGAGGGGGGCTGTTATCCAATAAGGTAAAACGGCTATATCCCTATCTGGAAGAATGATTCTCATAACTCTTAAGAATTATAACTCTATTAAATGGAATATACTTAGCAAGAAGTAATGGACACACATGACTTATCCATGACTCTGATGGAATGATTTTAAAATAATATCTCCTTATAAGGGGCGATGGTAAAGAGACAGGATGATGGAGAATATGGAATAGAGTAAATTGCATGACATGAAAAGGTGCAAAGGACCTATTGCAAAAGAGGAGAAGAAGAGAGGAGGTGAGAACCACCTGAATTTTAGTCTCATTAGATTTGGCTCAAAAAAGGATACACATTGGGGCAGAGCCAAGATGGTGACAAGAGAGGATCCTCTCTTAGGTAGGTGCTCTTTCATAAACCTTCAAAACTAAGGACTCTAACTAAACTTTCAAGAGACAGAACTCACAGAGGGACTCAGCAAGGCAGTTCTCCTACTCAAGGTAACCTGGAAAAGAGCAGAAAGGCTCTGCTCCCTGGGGTCGGAGGGAGGGCCCCCAGAGCCAAAGAACTTCAGCCTCCTGGAGGCAGCCCCAGGGCACTGGGAGCCCCAGCTCACAGCAGCAGGGGAGTCTCCTGAGCTGCACCCCGAGGAGCACCCAGCACAAAGTGGGGGAACAGCAAGGGACCTCTGCCAGAGCGAGCACGTGGAGCCCAGCCCTCAGGGCACACAGCAAGCAATGTGGCCACTGCATTCCAGATCCAGGAACAGAAGCAGGTGGAGCCAGTAAGCAGGAGGCCCCAGGACACGAGCCCATTGAGCTGAGGGAGGGGAGTGAAGAGAGAGAGACTGCTGAGCTCTGTCCTCTGCCCCTGGAACAGGACTCTGGGGCTCTGAATATATTCAGATCCTGATCACAGTCTAGGGCCCCCCATAAAACAGCAGGGCCCCCCCACCTCAGCAGAGGGGCGCATATGGTCATTCACAGAACAGGAGGGAGGGCAGAGCCTCACACACTGAGACCCTTGTGGGAGTGTCCCAAAAGCTCAGGAAGCACCCCCAAAACAGGCTCAGGCTAGGAAAATGAGCAAGCAGAGAAACAAGAGGAACACCATTGAGAAATATTTTGCATATGAGCCCAAGAAGGATCAACACACTCAGTCGAAAGATGAGGAAGCACAAGCTCCTGCATCTAAAGACTCCAAGAAAAAAACAAAACTTGGGCTCAGGCCATGACAGAGCTCAATAAAATACTCTGAAAAATCAAAAAAGTACTTTGAAAAATCAAGTGAGGGAGTTAAAAGAAAAACTGGAAAAAGAAATGAGATGCAGAAAAAACATGAAAATGAAGTCAGCAGCTTAGTCAAGGAAATCCAAAAAAATGCTGAAGAAAATAGCATGCTAAAAATCAGCTTGGGTCAAATGGATAAAAACAGTTCAAAAAGTTATTGAGGAGAAGAATGCATTAAAAAGCAGAATTGGCCAGATGGAAAAAGGGATAAGAAAACTCTCTGAGGAAAACAAATCCTTCAGACAAAGAATAGAACTCAGGGCGACTGATGAATTTACGAGAAACCAGGACTCAATACTTCAAAACCAAAAGAATGAAAAATTAGAAGAAAATGTGAAACATCTCATTGAAAAAAACAACTGATATGGAAAACAGATTTAGGAAAGATAATTTTAAAATTATTGGAATACCTGAAAGTCATGATCAGGAAAAGAGCATTGACATCATTTTCAAAGGATTACTAGAGGAAAATTGCCCTGATATCCTAGAAGCAGAGGGCAAAATAGAAATGGAGAGAATACACCCATCTCCCCAAAAAAGAGATCCCCCCCAAAAAAAAACCCAACCCCCAGGAATATTATAGCCAAGTTCCAGAACTCCCAAGTGAAAGAGAAAATACTACAAGCAGCCAGAAGGCCACAATTCAAATACCATGGCACTGCAATCAGGATCTCACAGGACTTAGCAGAAACTACATTAAAAGCTCATAGGGCTTAGAATATAATATACTGGAAGACAAAAGAGCTTAGAATGCAACCAAGAATCCACTACCCAGCAAAACTGAATGTCCTCTTCCAGGGAAAAAGATGGACTTTCAATGAACCAGGGGAATTTCAAATGTTCCTGTTGGAATGGCCAGAGCTGAACAGAAGGTTTGATCTTCAAATACAGGACTCAGGTGAAGCATAAAGATTGGAGGAGAAAGGGAAAATATGAGGGACTTAATAATGATGAACTGCATATATTCCTGTATAGAAAAATGACACTGATGATACTCATATGAACCTTCTCAATTATTAGAGCAGGTAGAAGGAGCTTTTATAGATGAAGCACAGGAAAAGCTGAATTTGAAGATAAAATATGGTGTAAAAATGGAGTCAATAGAAAAAAGGGAAATATAACGAGAGAAAGAAAAAGGAGAGGAGGAATAGGCCAAGATATTTCATATAATAAGATTTTTCTTTATTACAATGAGCTATTGCAATAATATGGAAGGGGGGAAGGCAAGGGGGAATGAGGGAATCTTCTCTCTCATCAGAGGTGGCTAGGAGAGGAAACAGCATATATACTCAATGGGGTATAGACATCTGGAGTAAGAAGTGGGGGGACAGGGGGAAGGGGTGGGAGTGTGAATGAAGGAGAAAAGGATAGACCATGAGGGGAGAGTGGTCAGATCTAACACATTTTCTTTTTTACTTATTGCAAGGGGCTGGGATTGGATGGGCTGTCTGGGATCATAGGGCCAGGTGGATTCTGGGTCTAAGGGGTGGTAGGGGGGCTCAAGGCCTCTTGGCCCCAGGGCCAGGGATCTGTCTGCTGCGCCACTCAACTGCCCTACAGCAGAGTCAGAGTGAAAGGAGAGAGAAAATATAGTACACGGTAGTGGAGAAATAAGAAAGGAGGGAGTTGCGATCAACAATGGCAACGTTGGAAAAATATGGAAGTAACTTTTGTGATGGACTTATCATAAAGAATGTGATCCACCCACAACAGAGTTGGTGGTGTTGGTGGTGTTGGAACACAGACTGAAACACATATTATTATTATTATTATTATTATTATTATTATTATTATTATCATTATTATTTGGGGGGAGGTGCAGGGCAAATGGGGCTGGATGGCCTGCCTGGGGCCATATAGCAGGGTGATCGTTGGCCGGATTCGGACCCAGGTGCTCCTGGCTCAAGAGCCAGTGCTCTGTCCGCCAGTCAGCCACCCCTACTATTATTACTATTTTATTTTATTTTAGGTCTTTTTTTTCCTTTTTTTGGTTTATGCAGGGCAGTGGGGTTGGGGTAGCTTGCAAGTCACACAGCTGGGTAATTGTTGGGTGTACAGGGCCAGATATGGGCTTGGGTGCTCCTGGCTCCAGGGCTGGTGTTCCATCCACTGCGCCACCTGGCCATACCTACAATTATTACTATTATTTTTTTTATTTTAATTTTAATTTTTTTCTCTCCCCTTTACAGCTCAAGCGAGTTTATATTTTTTGGGGGGGAGGAGGTATTTTAAGAATATTTTATTAATGTATAAATGTATTAATGTATAAATGTATAAAAAATTGTACAAAATGAGAATAAATAAATATTAAATTAAAAAAAGGATACATACACACGCAATTGAATTTAGAAATTTTTCTTACCTTTTAAGTAATGAGGGGAGGAAAAGAGGAACTGACAGAAGGAAAGGAAAGGGGAAAGAAAGGGGATGGGGATTGGACAGAAGGGGCAAACAAACTGAAGGAGGTATATTCAGAAGCAAAATACTAAGGAATAGGGATGAGAGGAAAATGGGGGGAAAATACAAACAGAGGGAAGAAAGCATGAAGGGCAATAAAGAGTTGGTAATTATAATTTTGAATGTAAAGTGAATGAACTCTCCCATAAAATGTAAATGGATAGCAGAGCGGATTAAAAACCAAACTCCTACAATATGCTACTTACAAGAAGCTCATTGAAAGCAGAGAGATATACATACAGAGTAAAGGTGAAATGTTGGAGTAAAAAATATTTTGCTTCAGCTGAAGTGAAAAAGGCAGGGGTAGCAATCCTTATCTCAAACAAAGTAGCTGCAAAAATAGATCTCATTAAAAGAGATAAGAGAACTACATCCTCTTAAAATGTACCATAGACAATAAAGCAATTTAAAAACTAAATATGTATGCACCAAGCAGTATAGCATCCAAGTTCTTAGAGGAGAAGCTGAATGAGCTACAAGACAAAGACAACAAAACTCAACCTCTCTCTCACTCAGAATTAGATGAATCTAACCATAAAATAAACAAGAAAGAAGAAGTTAAGGATGCAAACAGAATGTTAGAAAACTTAGACATGATAGACCTGTGGAGAAGGCGGGCAGAAAGGAATATACCTTCCTTCTGCAGTAAATGGCATCTACACGAAAATTGACTATATACTAGGGCATAAAAACCTCATATTCAAATGCAAAAAGGCAGAAATATTGGAGGCATCCTTTTCTGACCATGATGCAATAAAAATCATTTACAAAAATCATTTGCAATAATCACTTGCAAAACTTAGCTCTAACTGGAAACAAAATAAAACAAAAAATTATAGAAAGAATTAGTGATTACATCCAAGACAATAAAAATAACAAGGCAACATACCAAAACTTATGGGATACAGCTAAAGCAGTCATTGGGGATATGTATCTCTAAATGCTTACATGAATAAAATAGAGAAAAAGGAAAACAATGAATTAAGCATGCAACTAAAAACAGAGGAAAGAACAAATTAAAATCCCAATTAAATTCCAAATTAGAAATTCCAAAAATTAAAGGAAAAAAATTAATAAAATCAAAAGCAAGAAAATTATGGAAATAATAAATAAAACCAACAGTTGGTTTATGAAAAAAACAAATAGATTAAACCTTTGGTTAATTTGATGAAAGAAAGAAAGAAAGAAAGAAAGAAAGAAAGAAAGAAAGAAAGAAAGAAAGAAAGAAAGAAAGAAAGAAAGATTACTAGTATCAAAATGAAAAAGGCAAACTCACCAACAACAAGAAGGAAATTAAAGTAATAATTTGGAATTATTTTGCCCAATCGTGTGCCAATAACTTTGATAATCTAAGAGAAATGGATGAATATTTACAAAAATATAAATTGCCCAGGTTAAATGAAGAGGAAATTAAATACCTAAATAT
Source organism: Macrotis lagotis (assembly GCF_037893015.1). Taxonomy (NCBI): domain Eukaryota; kingdom Metazoa; phylum Chordata; class Mammalia; order Peramelemorphia; family Peramelidae; genus Macrotis; species Macrotis lagotis. Next base: position 236,684,540 of record NC_133660.1, on the reverse strand, counting down.
CTCAGAAAAATAAATTCAACAAGTCATCAATGAACTCCCTAAGAAAAATACTACAGGGCCAGATGGACTCAACTGAATTCTATCAAACACATAAGGAACAATTGATTCCAATTCTATATAAACTATTTGGAAAACAATGTGAAGACAGAACTCTGCCTAACTCCTTCTATGACACCAATATGGTCCTGATAAGGGTCAAAACAGAGAAAGAAAATTATAGACCAATTTCCCTAATGAATATGGATGTAAAATATTAGCAAAGCGGTTACTGCAAGTTATCACTAGGATAATCACTATGACCAAACAAAATTGCTTCTGGGAATGCAGAAATGGTTCAATATTAGAAAAACTGTCAATATAATTGACTATATCAATAACAAACCCAATAGAAATCATTTATCTCATTAGATGCTGAAAAAGCCTTTGACAAAATACAGCATCTATTCCTACCTAAAAACATTAGAGAGTGTAGCAATAAATGGATTGTTCCTTATAATGATAAGCAGTATCTATTTGAAACCATCAACAAGAATTATATGCAATGGGGATAAGCAAGATCAGGAGTGAAACAAGGATGCCCATCACCACCACCACTATTCAATATCATATTAGAAATGTAAGCTTCAGCAGTAAGAGAAGAAAAACAAACTGAAAGAATTAGAATTGGGAAGGAAGAAATAAAATTCAATATTTACATATGACATGATGATATACCTAGAGAATCCTAAAAAAATCACCTAAAAAACTTTGGAAACAATTAGCAACTTTAGTAAAGTTGCAGGATATAAAATCCAAATGAATCCTCAGCATTTCTATATATTACCAAGAAGATACAGCAGCAAGAGTTAGAAAGAGAAATCCCATTTAAAGTAACATAGACAACATGAAATACTTGTGAATCTAATCTACCTGCCAAGGCAGACTCAGAAACTCTATGAAAATAATGATAAAACACTTTTCACACAAATAAAAATCAGACCTAAATAACTGGGCAAATATCAACTGCTCATGGATAGGCCGAGCTAATATGATAAAAATGACAATTCTCTCTAAATTAAACTACTTATTTAATGCCATATCAATTAAACTTCCAAAAAATTACTTTAGGGGCGGCTAGGTGGTGCAGTGGATAAGGCACTGGTCCTGGAGTCAGGAGTAACTGGGTTCAAATCCAGTCTCAGACACTTAATAATTATCTAGCTGTGTGGCCTTGGGCAAGCCACTTAACCCCATTTGCCTTGCAAAAGCCTTTAAAAAAAAAAGAGAGAAAGAGAGACACCCAATTCTTGTAGATACAACTTGAGAACCAGAAAAGAAAGAACACTCCATAGAGAATGATATAAGCCCCAAACAAAAAATTACTTTAGTAAGCTAGAAAAAATTCTAACTAAATTCACATGGAGAAACAAAAAAGTCAAAAATATAAGGGATTTAATGAAAAAAAATGCAAAAAAAAAAAGGAAGCTTAGCTTTACCAGATCTAAAATTATAAAGCATCAGTCATCAAAACTGTCTAGTATTGGCTAAGAAATAGAGTAGCAGGTCAATGGAATAGACAAGGTCCACAAGAGACAGCAGGAAATGATTTTAGTAATCTGCTGTTTGATAAATCAAAGACTCCAGCTTCTAAGATAAGAACTTACTCTCTGATAAAAATTGCTGGAAAACTGGAAAGTATGGCAGAAACTAGGATTAGACCAACAGCTTACACCTTATACCAATATAAGATCAGAATGGGTGCAGGATTTAGACATAAAAGACAATACTATAAGCAAATTAGGAGAAAGAGGAATAGTTTACCTGTCAGATCTATGGATAGAGAACATTATAAAAAACAAATCAGATAATTTTGAATACATTAAATTAAGAAGTTTTTTCACAAACAAAACCACTGTAACCAAGATCAAAAGAAATGTTGTAAATGGGGAAACAATTTTTACAACTAGTGTTTCTGACAAAGGACTAATTTCTAAAATTATAAAGAGAATTGAGTCAAATTTATAAAAAAAAAACCAAGCCATTCCCCAAGGACAAATGTCAAAAAAATATGCAAAGGCAATTTGCAGACGAGGAAATCAAAGCAATCTACTTTCATATGAAAAAATGCTATAAATTCTTATTGATTAGGGAAATGGCATTAAAGCTTCTCTGAGGTACCACCTCACACCTCTCAGATTGGACAATATGACCAGAAAGGATAAAAATCAATGCTGGAGGGGATGCGGGAAATCAGGGACACTAATACATTGTTGCTGGAGCTGTGAACTCATCCAACCTTTCTGGAGAGCAGTTTGGAATTACCTAAAGGGCAATAAAAATATGCATACCATTTGATCCAGCAATATCCACTACTGGGTCTATACCCTGAAGAGGTCATGAAAGAGCATAAAATCCCCACATGTACAAAAATATTTATAGCAACTCTGTATGTAGTGGCAAAAGAAATGGAAATTGAGGGGATGCCCATCAACTGGGGAATAACTTAATAAACTGTGGTGTATGTATGTCATGGAACACTATTGTCCTATTAGAAACCAGGAGGGATGGGAATTCAGGGAAGCCTGGAGGGATATGCATGAACTGATGCTGAGTGAGATGAGCAGAACCAGAAAGGCATTGTACACCCTAACAGCAACATGGGGGCAATGATCAACCTTGATGGACTCGCTCATTCCATCAGTGCAACTATCAGGTACAATTTTGGGGTATCTGCGATGGAGAATATCATCTGTATCCAGAGAAAGAATTGTGGAGTTTAAAAAGACTAAAGAGTATTACCTTTAATTTTAAAAAAACAAAACACATTGCCGTACTATGTAATTTTGCTATCTCTTATACTTTATTTTCTTCCTTAGGGATAGGATTTCTCTCTCATCACATTCAACTTAGATCAACGTATATCATGAAAACAATTGTAAGGACTGACAGACTCCCTTCTGTCGGGGGTGGGGGTGGGGGTAGGAGGGAAGCAAGATTAGGGGGAAAATGGTAAAACTCAAAATAAATAAAATCTTTCTTTTTATAAACAAAAAAAAGAAAAATTACTACATTGAATAAAATCTCCGGTATTTAAGTCACAAAATTTCAGAGAATATCTAATTCACTTCAATTTTATTCAAACAAACAAAAAGGGCTTCTTATGTCCAGGGTATCACTATTACCATCACCAACCAAAAAAATTGAAATAGTTGCTACACTAGGGATTTTATGTTTTTCTGGAGGGATAAAACCACTTACACCTGACAAAGAATTTCTTCTATATAGTCAAAAAGCAGTTCTAGATCTTCTCATATAAGTTTCCAAGGAGGAGAAACTTGACACTTCCTTCTTGATGCAGGCAAATCCTGCTTCTGGCAAGGAGTTTGCCCTTACATGAAAGCCTAAAGTTTACTTTCTATAATTTCTCTCTATTGCACATACTACCCTAGGAGTCTGTCTGTCTGTCTGTCTGTCTCTCTCTCTCTCTCTCTCTCTCTATGTGTATATATATATATACATTATATATATGTATATATATATATTATATATATGCACATGTGAGCATATATATATATATATTACTAAATCAGAAAATGTCTCTGAATATATTCCATTCTATAAAATATTTGAATGTGTGTATATATATATGTGCTAATTTATAAAATATATACTTTAGGTTTTTTTGCAAGGCAATGGGGTTAAGTGACTTGCCCAAGGTCACACAGCTAGGTAGATATTAAGTGTCTGAGGCATATTTAAACTCAGGTCCTCTTGACTCCAGGGCTGGGCTCTATTCACTGTGCCACCTAGCTGCCCAATATATACATTTTTTTAAAAAAAAAATATTTTTAGGGGCGGCTAGGTGGCATAGTGTATAAAGCACTGACCCTGGAGTCAGGAGTACCTGGGTTCAAATCCGGTCTCAGACACTTAATAATTACCTAGCTGTGTGGCCTTGGGCAAGCCACTTAACCCCATTTTGCCTTGCAAAAAACCTAAAAAAAAACAAAACTATTTTTATAGGTGATAGCTAATGTGTCTTCATCAAGTTTCTGAAAGCTAAACATCCTCATTTCCTTCACTGGACCTCAAATCTCTTCATTTTGTAGTGCTCATCAGCATACTCTACAGATTAGAAATATCTTTACCAAAATGTATCACTTAGAACAATATACTAGATATGATCTGACCAATGCAGCTATGGCTAGTCTACTATCAACTCAGTACTGAACACTATACCTCTCCAAATGTAGCCTAATGTTATATTAGCTTTTTTGGCTGCCAACTCAGATTGCTGACAAGCATGCTTTAGTATTTATATTACCTTTGAAAAACTTTCTAAAATCCTAAAATCCTTATCAAAAGTACAATCATTTTTAAATGAAGTAAATCTTAGTAGTCTCAAACATATCAAGTTTTCCTTACACTGTTAAAATGTAAGAAAGCCCTTAATCCATGGGTTTTGAATACTAACTCAAAGAGTGCTTTCCTTATCTCTTTAAATTTCATGATATGATTCATAGCAAGCAGGATGTAACAGAAACATTCAAGGGAAGAGAATGTATTTGATTTCACTAAAACATCAGTATGTTTCAAGAAAATATTTCAGAAGATTGAGTCTCTGATCATTTGTATTGCTTTTTCAATTTAATCTCAATAATTTACTGTAAAAATCTAATAATTCAGTCTGCACTAAATCAACAGGAGCAAGGCTGAAATTTACTGGTTTATTATGTCTTTTAATTAATGAAGAATACCAGAGATCTGAACACTTAAAAATCAAGAAAACAAGTCAAATCAAATGCATTTTACTTTTGGCACTTCCAACAGTTTGTGATTTCTTCAGTGTTTGGTACTCTCTCCTACCACTAAGAAAAACTGGAAACCTTCCACACTTAGGAGGATTCATGGGTTTGTTGTGTCTAAAACTTTGATGACTTGGACAATATTCATCTATTGATGAACCTCCCCCTCAACATTTTGAGGCTATTTCCTGGAAGGCATACATGGTCTTCCTCTGTATCCATCCTCTAAAAAAGCCTTTCCAGCATAGACTTTACTGGAATAGTTCCAGAATAAGATTTTATTAGAAAATTTTTATAAGAATGGAGTGAATAATAAATTTAAAGAAAATGTGAAGTCAAATTGTGAAGACTGACCAAGTACTCCCTGAGGATCTAGTAGATGCATCTACCAAGTCTCCTAAGAGATTGGGAATGAGCACAGGCAGTCTTTTTTTTTTGCCATCCAGTGGTTGAACGACACAGCCATTCCTTATCTCCACTTTTGCTATTCACTGGGAGCTTTCCAGACAGGAAGAGAACAGGATGCTCAGGATACTTACTGTTTTATGTCCATCGTGCTGACTCTTTTTTTAAAAAGCTCATTCCTGGGTGATTTTGCGCAGCTAGGCTTAAGTGTCAACAGAATGTCAATCAGGCCCTACAGATAGGAAGGAGGTGGGGAGAGAGCTAATAGCATCTTCTGGCTCCTGGTAACAAGGCTTCTGTCTGATACTAAGTAGCTGGCTGTAGGAAGAGTCAGTCATTTTGAAAATGCTTTACAGTGTGAGAAACAAACTTTTATTAAGCACCTACATATTCAGAGGGCAGCTCTAAAATTAACTGAATGGCAGTGAAGGTCTCTACATGCCTACAGGGAAATCTGAGAGGAAAAAACCCATAAGCTCAAACTTCCTTGGAAAGTAGGTATATATGAATTTATTAATTTTATCAATTAGCAAATATCTGCCTTCTTGCCCTTCTTCCTCAACCCCAACCTGAGAACCCAAGTGAAAACAAAAGGAAAAACAAAACCCTGTCACAACCACATACAGTCAAGTAAATTAAACTTCCCCACTGATCATGCCCAGAAAAATTTATGTCCCTAAACTCTGAGTTCTTCATCTCTCTATGAGAAAAGTCCTCTGCAATTATGGTTGATAATTTCATTAATTCTGGTTCTTTCAAATATATCTTTGTTATACTGTTGTCACTGGATAAATTGTTCTAGTTGTGTTCACTTCACTCTGCATAGGTTCATAGAATTCTCATATTTCTCTAAAATCTTTACCTTCATCATTTCATACTGCATAATAGTATCACATAACTACCATAACCTTTCAGCCATTTGCCAACTGATAGCCACTTTCTCAGATTCCTATCCTTTACTATCTCAAAAAAAAAAAAAAGCCCACAAAGATATTGTTATATAGCTTTAGAGATTTTTTGCTTAGGACTAATCACTCCCTTAATTTACCCTCTCCTTTATTACCCATTCTCCCTTGTCCTGTGCTTCTCTACTTTCCTATTACAGTGAAATGTATTTTTATATAAAACTCATCTGTGTGTGTGTGTGTGTGCTTCTTCCCTCTTTTGACCAGTTCTAATGGGAGCAAGTTCAAGTGTCAGATGTTCCCCTCAGCTCTGCCTCCTGGTCTGTACTAATTAAGTGATCCTTTTTTCTAGCCTTCCTTTCCTTTCTTCTTCCCCTCTTCCAATGTATTCTTCTTGCCCACTTTTTCCAATCTTGTTTTAAGATCATTAAGGGATAACCTAACCAAGGGGCATCTAGGTGGCACAGTAGATAGAGCACCAGCCCTGGAGTCAGGAGTACCTGAGTTCAAATCCAGCCTCAGACAATAATTACCTAGCTGTGTGACCTTGGGCAAGTCTCTTAACCCCACTGCCTTTCAAAAACAAAGAGATATAAAGAGAGATAACATAACCACTTCTACCAGACCTCCCTCTATGATCTCTGTAGGAATGCAAAGACCTTCAGTAGGGCCACAAATATCATGTTTATCCTTGTTTATTCTCTTATAATTATTAACTCACATTTATGCTTTTGTTTTTCTTAACTCCTGTGTTTTTCTTAACTCCTGTGTCCTCAGAGTCTCTCTATAGCTCTGGTGTCTTCATCAGGCATGCTTGGAAGCCCTCTACTTCATTAAGATTCATTTTTCCCCCTTACAGCATTATACTCAATTTTATTGGGTGAAGTATTCTTGGCTGAAAACTCAGATCCTTTGCTTTCAGGAATATCATATTTCAAACTCTCCTTCCTTTTGGGAGTTGGCTACTAATTTACTTGATTCTAATTGTGCCTCATTTGTAATTGAATTTTTTCTTTCTGGTTGCTTACAGTATTTTTTCTTTTAACCATGAGGCTCTGAATTTAGGGTTAAATGTTTCTCAAAGTTCATTTGGGGATTTTCCTATACTAGTTCCTTCCAACATGCTCTCTAAACAGCCTTTACCTTTCAGGTTTTTGGTGAATTCATCTACCAAGACCAGGAAGAAGCCTTTATCATTTTTTTATTCTTCTCTTTTCCTTGTAGTACTTCCTTTTGTCCTTATTCATCCTATTCATCTCCAGGAGTGTTCAAACATACAATCGGCTATTGCTTATTCTTACAATACCTTTTGTCAGACTTGTTCATTCCTCTTTTGCTATTTCCCTATGTTTCCATCTTCTAGGCAGATTTTCCATGTTGGCTTCTTCCTCTTGATAATAACTACTTCTCCCTGGGTCTCCAGAATTTCAAAATTGAAAACTTCCCATCTCTCCTCCAATGACCTTTAGTTCACAAGTTCTCCTTAGTATTCCTTTGAACCCTTTGTAATTATTCTCCCAAAGATTAGAGTACCTGTTAAATTACTCCTGGCTCTCCTCCAAGATTCTTACCATTTCTGTCTGCCCCAGTGGCTTTCTAATTTCCCCTTGGTTCCTCTAATTTCTGAATCTACCAGTACACTGTGTTCCATAACGTGTTTTTTTTTTTTAATTTCTCTTCTTGGGGAAACTAGTTGGCATACTGGATAGAGCACCAGCCCTGGAGACAGGAGGACCTGAGTTCAAATATGATCTCAGACACTTAATAATACCTAGCTGTATGACCCTGGGCAAATCACTTATCCCCACTGCCTTGCTAAAAAAAATTTTTTTTTTTTAAATTTCTCTTTCTAGAAATTTGTCAAGTATAAAGAACACTTGTCTAAAGCCAAAAGATTTGAATTCAAATCTCCACTGACATTTACTAGCTGAGCAACTAATCCATGTTACACCCAAACATTTATTCAGGCCCTACTCAAAAGGAGTTTACATTACATCAAAGTAGAAAAGTGTACTCATTAAGTAAGACCTTCCTCCTGGAACCTTCTTATCATCTGACAGGTTCTTCTCTCAGTGACATCCTCCTCCAGGGTGGGAAAGGTGGCTCTTCATGAAATCTTTGTACAGAGGAGGTACTTAATACTTACTAAATAAGTGAATTCTAGAAACAAAAAGTACAGAAGACAGATGGGCAAGGAGGTCTGAAATACCACTGGCAGACCAGCTTTTGAGAACAAAATCTCCAGCAGCCCTCTCACAGGCAGAAGTAACTGGGAAGGGACTAAAATGAAGCCCCCAAAGAAAGAATTTGAAGATGCAGAAGCTTTCAGTTCCTTGGTTCCCAAATGAATATGACCCCATGCTTTCTTTTAGAAAGGGCAGGATTTTACTTTAACTCTCTTGCTAGGGAAGTCACAGATCAATTTGCCTTTCTTCCCTTCACTAGTTCCCTCCAATACTCCCTCTAAATAAGCCCTTACCTAAATTTCTATAATCATTCCTAACAATGATATAGCAAGCTCAGAACACTATCCCATATTGGTCTAAAAATAACTTATCTAAGGGGGCAGCTAGGTGGCATAGTGGATAAAGCACCGGCCTTGGAGTCAGGAGTACCTGGGTTCAAATCCTGTCTCAGACACTTAATAATTACCTAGCTGTGTGGCCTTGGGCAAGTCACTTAACCCCATTTGCCTTGCAAAAAAACCCTAAAAAATAACTTATCCAAGTATTCAGAAAACTGAGTCAAATTTACAAAAATAAGAACCATTCCCCAATTGATAGCTGATTAAAAAAATATGAAGTTTTCAGATGAAGTAATCAAAACTATTTATAGTCATTTTTTAAAAAAATGTTCTAAATTACTAATGAGTAGAGAAATTTAAATTAAAACAATTCTAAGGTATTACCTCATACTTATTAGGTTGGTTAACAGGACAAAACAGAAAAAAATGACAAATATTAATGGTGATGTGGGAAAACAAGACATTGATGTAATCTTGGTGAAGTTGTAAACTGATTCAACCATTCCATAGAGCAATTTGGAACTTGCCCAAAGGGCTATTAAAAAAACATGCATTAAGGGGCAGCTAGGTGGCGTAGTGGATAAAGCACTGGCCCTGGAGTCAGGAGTATCTGGGTTCAAATCCTGTCTCAGACACTTAAAAATTACTTAGCTGTGTGGCCTTGGGCAAGCCACTTAACCATTTGCCTTGCAAAAGCCAAAAAGAACCAAACAACAACAACCAAAAAAACATGCATTCTCTTTGACCTGATCAATATTACAACTACCAGGTTTGCATCCCAAAAGAGATAAAAAAGAAAAAAGAAAAGGACCTATTTGTACAAAAATATTCATAGCAGCTCTTTTCTAGTGACAAAGAATTGGAAATTAAGGGGATGGCCATCAATTGAGGAATAGCTGAACAAATTGTGGTATGTGATGAAGTTGGAATACTATTCCACTATAAGAAATGATGAGCAGAATGCTGTCAGAAAAACTTGAATAGACTTACACAAGCTGATGCAAAGCAAAATATACTGTGTACAAATTAACAACAATATTTTAAGATTATCCCTGAACGACTTTGCTTTCTCAGCAATGCAATGATCAAAGACAATTCTGATGGACTTATGAGAGAAAATGTTACCCATTCCCAGAGAAAGAAGTGATGGTGCCTGAATATAGATTGGAACATACTTTCTTTTACTATCTATTTTTTAAGGGTAGCTAGATGGCACAGTAGATAGAGCTCTGGCCTTGGAATCAGGAAGACAGGAGTTTGAATCCAGCTTCAGATACTTGATACCCACTAGCTGTGTGACCCTAATTTCCTCACTTCCAAGGCCATTTCCATCTGCATATCTGGCCACTGAACCCAGAAGGATCTGGAGGAGAAAATGAGGCTGGTGACTTAACACAGTACCCCTTCATTCAAATCCAATTCTTGTGCTTGTCATGGCAGCACCTCCCTGATGTCATGGTCTTCTTCAAGAACAAAGGACAAACACATCATCATCATTTTTAAGGGGGGTAGGGGGGTGTGATAATTATGATTATTATGGAAATTTTTTGCATGATTATAATGTCTAACCTATATCAAATTGCCTGCTTCGTCAATGAGGGAGGGTAGGGATAGAGGAGGAAAATTCAGAATTCAAAGTTTTAAAAATGAACAATAAAAATTGCTTTTACATGCAACTAGGGAAAAATAAAAAAGTAAATTTAAAAGAACAAAAAATAGTTTATCCCCAAATATAGGCAGGTCAGACATCAGCAAAATGAGACTTCCCAAAAAGGAAAAATATCTATAGCATACATTGAAAAATACTGCTATTATATAGACAATAAATGTCAGATTTTTTTTTCGGGGGGGGTATGAACTAAAGCTCATTTATTCTCACTTACTACAATACTTAGTCCTTCAATTTATATTTCTAAATTTCTAAAAATTAAACTTTGGATCATTGGATTTAGAGCTTGAAGGCATGTTAAGAGATCCTTTTATCTGCACATTTTATAGAAATAGCCCCAATCAGAATTCAGGGAAGCCTAAAAGGATTTGCATGAACTGATGCTGAGGAAGATGAGCAGAACCAAAAGAACACTGTACACCCTAACAGCAACATGGGGATGATAGGCCTTAATAGACTTGCTCATTTCATCAGTGCAACAATCAGGGACAATTTTGAGGTATCTGCGATGGAGAATACCATCCATATCCAAAGAAAGAATTGTGGAGTTTGAACAAAGACCAAAGACTATTACCTTTAATTTTTAAAAAATCGTTATCTTATTATGTAATTTTGCTGTCTCTTACACTTTATTTTTTTTCCTTAAGGATATGATTTCTCATCACATTCAACTTAGATCAATATATAACCATGGAAACAATGTAAAGGCTAATAGACTGCCTTTTGTGGGGGGTGGGGGAGAGGGAAGTGAGATTTGGGGGAAAAAAATTGTAAAATTCAAAATAAATAAATTTTAAAAAAAGAAGTAGCCCCAATCAAATAAAGTGATTTGCCCAAGGTCGGTGACAGTACTTAACAGAGACCAGATTATAAGTCTTCAAAAAGAAGAGTCTATTTTGAATCTTTGTTACAATAAATTGTTATCAATAGTGGCATAAACAAGCATGTGTATGTTCATGATAATGTTAGTCTGTTATTCTCAAAGAAGACCACAACAACAAGGGAGTTGAGGTCATGATAAGGACATGAACTGGGTTTGAATGAGGGGGCACTATGCAAAATCACCAAAGCCTAACTTTCTCTTCCAGATCCATCTGGGTTCAATGGTCAGATATGAATTAGGACACCTAGAGATGGCCCTGGAGGTGAGGCAATCATGGTGAAGTGACTTGCCCAAGTCACACAACTAGTAAGTATAAAGTTTCAGAGGCTGGATTCAAATAGTGCTTTGCCCACTACGTGAACTATGTATGTACATATAAACATTCAGAAGGGGTGGATAAAGATTCCAAAGCCTGTTTTAGAACTACAACATGGAAACTAAGGTACTTTAGCACTATCTAGATCAGAACAGTTTCTTAAGATATACATTTATGGACAGAAAGTCTAACTCTCTTAATTTTACATGGGAGAAAACCAAGTTCTAGGGAAGGGAAAAATCTTGCCTAAGGTCCCACTGGTAGTAGGTAACTCAAGCAAGTCTCAAGCCTCAATCCCAATCCAGTTTTACCATTAAACCTCAGCTTCTCACCTTTTAAGTCTTCCATCATACAACCAACTATTTAAGCATCCACTCTATATTCCTACTAAACAATTTGGTGCAAGGGGAAAGTTGAAGGAGACATTTCTTTAAGCATAAAGTTCAAAGCAAAATTAATCCTCAGTTCCAGTTACTATCCAGATGAAGTCAGACACCCTTCTTGGAAGAAAAAGTCCAAAGTAATTCACTGAAAATGATCATCTAGTAGGAGATTCCAAGGGAAAACCTTTAACATAGTCCTTAATTTGTAACTGAGAAAATGCATTTTTGTTTGTTTTTGTTCTTTATGTACACAGAAAGGAAACAGGCTCCCACCCATAAGGGAAACACCTAAGAGTTTTGTTGTTAGTCAGTATCACAATGCCTTTAACCCCGGCGAGAATCTCCTCATTTGTCTACTTTGTTTGTAATTATAAACTTACACTTCAGCTACCCATCAAAGTGGGTTCTCTTTGTCAATTATGACAGTATCTTTAGCTCCAGTTTCTCACTGGAGTTTTTTCAAGTTGACATGTAAAGTAAGGGTACTATTATCTTTCTTTGCCGCTGGAACTTTTCCAAGTTGACATGTAAAGTAAGGATACTATTATTTTTCTTTGGCACTGCACTGATCCTGGTTTCACCAATGGTCATCATTAGCATACTTATTACAGGAAAGCAATGTGTTAAATCTGAATCCTTTCTATCATTCACTGAAAAAAAACTAACCTATATGAAAATTTTATAAATGTTAGTGTTCTAGATCCTATTAGGACAATAATAAATCTACACTGAAACTTTGGTAAAAGACATTTTAAAAATTCTAGGTAAGAGTGTAAAAGTTAAAATGACTTCCAATTAAAAGCTTTATAACTTCCATTAATCTGGTATTCCTGACATAGAAACTAAGAACTATGTTAGCTCCATTTAAATTAGAACTTGATCTTTTCATAGAGGATTGCCATAAACAAGGACTGCCAAAATGAACTAAACAGTCTGCTTTTAGATAACTAAGGCAGGCTCCAATTCCACATTTCTTTCTAATTGAAAAGAAAATTGAAAGATCTACTAATTTGGCCTCAATAATGAAATTCTTAGACATTGTTATTATATGTCTATCAGAATGGCATTACAAAAAGGCATTTTTAGAAGCAAGCAACCAGGGCAGTTATATGTCAAAGTGAATAGAACACTAGCCATGATCAGGAGAACCTGAGTTCAAATGTGAACTCCAACACTTGGCACTTACTATCTAGCTGGGTGACCTTGTGCAAATCATTTAACCCTGACTGCTTCACAAAAAGAAAAAAGAAATAATTCTTTAAAAACAAAAACAACTCTGTGACAGCATCTCCCCAACTGTAGAACCTAGACATTCAGCATGACAGGGGCTCCAAAGAAGAATTTTAATGCTAAGAAGATTTTTACCTCCAAAATAGTTAATATGAAATCATATAAGTATAATACTATTCTAGTATAGAAAGCAAGAATATCAAACAGAAAAGTGGCTTGGATTCAAATCCTAGTTCTACTCAGAATAGCTTAAAAAAAATAGTCATCAAGAAATATTTATTAAGCATCTACCATGAACCAGGCACTGTCTTAAGTGCTAGGGGGTACAAAAAAAAAGGCAAAAGTCAGTCCCTGTCCTCAATGAGATTACAATCTAATAGGAGAGAGAACATGCAAGAGACCAAGCAATATATATTTGGGACAAGTAGAAAATAATAACAAAAAAAGGGGAAGGCACTGGAATGAAAAGGAGTTGGGAAAGGTTTCCAATCAAAGATGGGATTTTAGTTGAGACTTTATTCAAGGATGGTAGGGAGATCAGTAGTCAAAGTGAAGGAGGGAGAGTATTCCACTTAAAGGAACAATTGGTGAAAATGCCTAGAGTGGGGGGGGGGGGGTCGTCTTGTTCAGGGAACAACCAGGATGCCAGTGTCACTGGATTGAAAAAAAAGTATGTCAGGAAGTAATGAATATGAAGATAGGAAAGGTAGGAGAGGGTTAGGTAATGAAAGATTTTGAAGGCAACAAGGAGCCACTGGAGTTTACTGAAGGTGGGGGAGGGGGAGGAGAGAAGAATGGGAATATGACTTGACCTGCAATTTAGGAACATCACTTTTAACGGTTGAATGGAAGGAGCAGCTGGTGGCCTAGTGGATAAAGCACCAGCCCTGGAGTCAGGAGGACTTGGGTTCAAATCCAGTCTCAAACACTTAATAATTACCTAGCTGTATGGCCTTGGGCAAGCCACTTAACCCCATTTGCCTTGCAAAAAAAAAAAACAACTTAAAAAAATGGTTGAATGGAGAATGGAATGGAATAGGGAGAGACCTGAGGTTGGTAGACCACTATCAGGCCATTGAAATCAATAATCCAGGCATAAGATGGCAAGGATTTGAATCAGAATGGTGGCAGTATCAGAGGAAAGAAGGGGGAAAGATAGAGAGGCAGAGGCAGAGGCAGTAACAGAGAGACTGACAGACAAAAAGAGACAGACAGAAACAGAAAAGTCCAGGATGACTCCATAAAGGACTGGGAAATTACTCTACAAGAGTAAGAAAGATAGGAGGAGGGAGGGAGGGTTTAAGGGGAAAGATTATGAGTTCAATTTTGAACACAATGAGCTTCAGATTTCTCCTGGACATCCAGTTCTAGATATAGGAGGCAGATGGAAATGTAAGCCTGGAGGTCCACAGAAACTTTAAAGTATCATTAGCTAAGTAATAACAGACATCAATAATAACAGCTGACATTTATACAGTTTTAAGATTTGTACAACATTTTATGTACATTAAATTTCATTTCACTTGCACAAAAACCCTAAGAAGTTGTTACAGGTACTATCATTTTACAGATAAGAAAACTATTTTGAGAGTTTGATAAACTCAGGTTGAAATCCCAAATCTCTGATTCCAAATTCATTGTTCTTTTTACTACATCATAATGCTTCCTTCAATCATTTCACTTCTAAAATGAGGAGCTACTACATCAAGATGGCAAAGAAAAGGTAATGATTCACCTGAGTTCTCCCCCAATTGATTACTAAGGTCCCAAACTTGTATTTGTAAGTTCCAACAACATTTAGAGCTTCCAAAGTGCTTCATGGTCAAGCTGGCACCTCTAACATTAAATATAAATTCCTCTGTTTGGGCTTTAAATCCTTTTACAACCTAGGTTCAACTTATACTTCTAGTCTTATTAGACATTTTTCCTGTTTCTGACTAAAGGCTCCATCTCCATCCCCTGGGTCTGCGCACTGGTCAGTTCCCATTACTGGAATACCCCCTTCCCCCTTTACTGTCACCTCAAAGAATCATTAGTTTCTCCCAAGGGTCCCTTCTTCCTTCACAAAAACTAACTCCCCAGCTGCTAGTGCCTCCCCTTCTTTCCCTATGAGCATCTTATAAAATAACTATATATGGTTCTGTTCTCTCCCCCTTTCACTAGACTGTGAGCCAATCATAGGCAAGAACTTTCACTTTTGTTCTTGTAACTTTAGTACATAGTCCAGCACTTGACATGGGAGACATTTAGTAAGTGTTAATTATCTGAAATGCTGTTCTTTGGATTAAGAAACAATTTTGTCTTCCCAGGAAGGAAGGACACTACCATCACTTTTTCAGCTTGAGAAATGATAACACAGTGAGATCATTCCTTAATTATCAGAAGTCCTGTGTGCATTGTATCCAATAGACATTGACAATTTCGAGAGTTAAAAATCTTTTCACACAATTTAATGAACAAATTAAAAAAAAAAATTACTCTTATTGTAGGATGGAAATAGGTATGGTCTATTCCTGCTCAAACAGTTTAAAAGTATACAAACTACCACTGGGAATAAAATTTTGATGAAAAAAATTGAAACCTGAAATAATGAATTAACCTTTAAGGAGGAATATTAAAGTAGCATGAAAATCATAGCATAACCAAAATCTATGCTCTGGTGCACAGGTAGAAGGGCCTTTAAAGATTATTTAGTTCAATACCCGCCTTTTCTAGGAACTACAGTCCAAAAGACTGGGTATAGAAAATCTGGATATCAAGTTGTATATACAGGGTGTGAACCAAATTTAGTAGTCAAATCAATTATACCTTTATAAAAGCTAAAGGTCAAGACCTCAGTTTTTTAGTCAGGGTATAAAACTAAACAGTGATTACAAAATTACATTATTATTATTTAAGAAAACACTGTTACTTTTTTTTTAAAGAATCAATTTTAGTCATCATTGACCAACTTCTATAGAAATCCAATACAACTCCAAAATAGAATTTTTTACAAGTATCTTCCATAGAAGGCTGAAAATATGGGGTGATTTTTTTTCAGATGACTGTTTATAGTTCTGCAAGCTTAAAAAAAATTCCTAAATATATAAAAGGAAAAGGTGAAATAATTTTCCAGTCAAAGACAACCTAGGAAGGTCAGCAAGAAAAATACCTAGATGAGAATGGACCACATTCCACAATAGACTAGACCAGCTCAGAATTCAGCCCCAACAAACCATAAGCAGGTCTTGGGAGCCACTGAATGAGCACCTTCAACAGCTATCTCCAAGAGCTCTCAGTTCACAGACCAAAAGGGATCAAACAACTGGTGAGAAGGAAATTACAGAGGTCTCTTTACTAGTACTGAGGTAGGACTCCATTGCTTCACCCATACTCAGACAAGAGTCACAGCAGTCATAGATTAAGAAGGAGCTACTACATCAGAGCTTGCGGCAACAGTGAAGTGGGGACTCTCCTCACAATTCCAGTGCAGAAGAGTATTTCTGATCACTCAAAGATCAGAACATAAGCCAGGAGAGTAGCAAATATGCCTCTCCTTAAATCATACTATCTTGAAAGAACTAAAAATTTACAGGTCCCTTAAAAAAGTTCCTGAAGTTAGGGAGAATGCACCCTTCCAGTCTAGAAGCAGAGCCCCACTTTAGAAAGAGTTAAAAGACAAGAAATAGACTGGAAAAATGAGCAAACAAGAAAAAAAATTAACCACAGAATATTACTATGGTGACAAAGATCAAAACATACACTCAGAAGAAAATCAAGTAAAAGCTCCTTCATCCAAAACCTCCAAGAAAAATATGAACTTGTCTCAGACCATGAAAGATTTCAAAAAGAATTTTGAAAATCAAATAAGAGAGGTAAAGGAAAAACTGGGAAGGGAAATGCGAGTGGTGAAAGAAAATCACAAAGACACAAAAGACCCAAAAAATAATGAAGAAAGTAACACCTTAAAAACCAGACTAGGTCAAATGGTACAAGAGGCACAAAAGGCTAATGAGGAGAAAAATGTCTTGGAAAACAGAATTCGTCAAATTGAAAAAGCCATAAAAAGAAAAAAAGAAAAAACTCATTAAAAAGTAGGATTAACCTGGCTGATTTGCTGAGATCAACAAATATTTAAAGAGAAAGTGAAAACTAATAGGTCAAGATAATAATGTTGACAGCAAGGGTCATTTATTAAGTACCTATTATTTGTCAGGCACTGGAAACACAAAACCCCAAAATAAACAACCCTTACCCTCTAAGAGTTAGCATTTTATGCAGTAAGGGACAATAGTAACAATAAATTGGTGTGATACACAAAGTAAGAGCCCAAAAGAATCAGAAAACTAGTAAGTAGATATTGCTATGTTAAAAGTCAAAATCATTGGGGTGGTTTAGTGATCTATAAGAAATGTAAGTTAGGGACATAATCATTTACAATTCTATGTTTTGTTGCTATGCTTGTATAGGTGATTTCTTCTGTTCGTGTTCCTATATATATATGAATATCACTCCTTTTCAGTGGATGTAAAACTATATACTTAAAAAATAAAAGTAATTGTCATGGCAAAAAAAGTAGGATTAATAATGTATAATATGGAAACAACGTAAAGACTAACAGACTGCCTTCTGTCAGGGTTAGGGGGAGGGAAGCAAGAATAGGGGAAAAATTGTAAAACTCAAAATAAATAAAATCTTTCTAAAAAAAGGAGGATTAAGTTAATGGAAAAGGAGATATAAAAGTTCACTTAAGAAAATAATTCCCTAGGGTGGCTAGGTTGTACAGTGGTTAGAGCACCAGCCCTGGAGTCAGGAATACCTGAATTCAAATCCAACCTCAGACACTTAATAATTACCTAGATGTATGGCCTTGGGCAAGCCACTTAACCCCACTGCCTTGGAAAAACCTAAAAAAAAAAATTCCCTAAAACTTAAAATTGAATCAATGAAAGCTAATGACTTTATGAGAAATCAAGAAACAATAAAAATAAAACCAAAAGAAGGAAAAAAATGAAAGACAATGCAGACTATCTCACTGGCAAAACAAGTGACCTGAAAGATAGATCCAGGAAAGATAATTTAAAAATTACTGAACTACCTGAAAGCCATGATCAAAAAAAAGAACCTAGATTTCATCTTTCAAGAAATTACCAAGAAACACTGCCCTGATACCCTGGAACCAGAGGGCAAAACAGAAATCAAAAGAATCCATTAATCATCTCTTGAAAGAGATCCCAAAATGAAAACTCCCGGGAATATTACAACCAAATTCCAGACCTCCAAGAGAAAAAGGAGAAAATATTGCAAGCAATCAGAAAAGACGCACTTCAAGTATCATGGAGCCTCAGGCAAATTAACACAAGCTTAAACAGCCTATATAATTAAAGGATTAGAGGGCTGGAATATATTTTAGATGGCAAAATAGAATTACAACCAAGAATCATCTACCCAGCAAAACCAAGTATAATCCTTCAAGTGGAAAAACACACATTCAATAAAATAGAAGGCTTTCAAGCATTCTTGAAGAAAAGATCAAAGTTGCATGGAAAATTTAACTTTCAAATACAAAACCAAAGAGAAGCATAAAAAGAAAAATAGGAAAAGACTTATTAATAAGGTTAAACTGTTTACATTTCTATATGGGAAGACTGGAAACTCATAAAAACTTTCTCATTATTAGGGCAGTTAGAAGGAGCATATAGAGAGAGGGTACCAGTGACAGCTGAAAAGATGATAAATAAAAAATTAAATTGAGGGATAAGAGAGGAATGCATTGGGAGAAAGGGAAAGGAAAAAGCAGAATGCGGTGAATTAGCTGACATGAAAGAAGCAAGGAAAAATTTTGACAGTGGAGGGGAAAGAGGGAGGAAGATGAAGTGGGGGGAAGGGGCGGCTAGGTGGCGCAGTAGATAAAGCACAGGCCCTGGAGTCAGGAGTACCTGGGTTCAAATCCAGTCTCAGACACTTAATTACCTAGCTGTGTGGCCTTGGGCAAGCCACTTAACCCCATTTGCCTTGCAAAAAAACCTTAAAAAAAAAAGATGAAGTGGGGGAGGGATGATTGAACCCTATTTTCATCAGAATTGAGTCAAAGAGGAAATAACATACACACTCAATTTGGTATAGAAAGTTATTTTACCTTACAAGAGATTTGGACATAAAGGGGACAAAAGAAAGAGGTGGGTAATAGAAGGAAGGGCAGATTGGGGGAGGTAGTAGTCAAAAGCAGAACACTTACAGAGGGACAAGGTAAAAGGACAGAGAATAGATTAAGGGTGGGGGAGGAACAGATGGAAGGAAATACAGTAAGCAATAGTAACCATGAAAAAAATTTTGAAGAAAGTTTCTCTGATAAAGGCCTCATTTCTCAAACATATAGATAATGGAGTCAAATTTGCAGAAATAAGTCATTCCCTAATTGATAATCAAAAGATATTAAGAGTTTTCAGATGAAGTAATCAAAGCTACCTAGTTATATGAAAAATGTTCTAAATCACAGTTGACTAAAGAAATGCAAATTAAAACAATTCTGAGGCACTACCTTATACCTACTAGACTGGCTAACAGGACAGAAAAGTAAAATGACAAGTATTGGAGGGAATGTGGAAAAACAAGACATTAATGCCCTCTTGGTGAAGTTATGAACTGAGTCAACCATTCCACAGAGCAATTTGGAACTATGCTCAAAGGGCTATGAAACCATGCATTCCCTTTGAGCTAGCCATACCACTATTGGGTCTGAATCCCCAAAGAGATAAATAAAAAGGAAAAGATCTTCTATGTACAAAAATATTTATTCTTTTCTGATGGCAAAGCTGCCCTGATTGTGATGGAATACTAATATGTTATAAGCAGGATAGTCTCCTAAAAACCTTGTAGGACCTCCATAAGCTGATACAAAGTAAAATATACCATGTACAAAGTAACAGTAATATTATAAAATGATCACTTCTGAATGACTTAGCTATTCTCAGCAATACAATAACCCAAAAGAACTCTGAAGGACTTATTATGAAAAATGTTATTCATCCATCCCCAGAGAAAGTAAACCTCAAGTCATATCACAATAAAGAAAAATTGTAAATTGAACTTTTCTTAATTGAATTGGGGGGGGGGGGGGGTTGCTGCTTTTTGCAAGGCAAAGGGATTAAGTGGCTTGCCCAAGGTCCCACAACTGGGTAATTATTAAGTGTCTGAGGCTGGCTTTGAACTCAGGTCCTCCTGACTCCAGGGCCGGTGCTGCTCCATCCACCTGGCTACCATTTGTAAATTGAAATTAACAATGACCAGTTATGTGCTGACAAGCACCAACAGCGAATTAGAATCCAAAAAAAACTTGACAACTGATAACTAATAGTTAGCATTCACCCTACAGGCTACATTGTCCTCCATATTTCCCTACCTTTGTACTGATCATTCTCTAAGCTGGAATACACAACCTCATCAATTCTAACCCATGCCATTCCCTCTCTTTAAAAAGCAGCTCAGGGAGAGTTCTTCCAGCCCACATCTGGTTTATTCTTGGGAGCTACTGTCATGGGTATGAAGAAATTTGGAATGGCTACTTCAAAAAGAACTCTTTTGGACATCTGGAATCAAGATGGCAGCACAAAGCTAGGAAGCTTCCAGAGCTTTTTCTGAAACAACTTTAAATGAAATGGCTATGCAGACCTGAAAATTACAGATCCCACTAAAACAAAAAGCAAAACAAGTTTTCACTTCATGGATATCATGGATATCGTGGAGGAACTTGAGTAAAAAAGTCTGTCTCTTTGGATAAAAGGGGACTATGAGGCAGTTTAGACAAGAGAGCTGGAAAGTCAGCAGGAGACCCTTAGCCACAGCACAGCTTAAGTCAAGGTTCAAGAAACCAGCAAACCAGCATAAAGCAGGGAACAAAAGAATTCTTTTCTCTATCAGTATAAGAAAATTTAAGACCACTGCTGCAAACTGCACAATTTATTATTGAAATGGGAAATTCTCAACAATATTGCAAACAAAATCATTGTTTGCTCTTTAGTCATTTTTCTGTAATATCTGACACTTTGTGACTCCATTTGGGTAAAGACACTGAAGTGATTTGTCATTCCCTTCCCCAGCTCATTTTACAGATGAGGAAACTGAGGCAAACAAGTTTAAGTGACTTGCCCAGGGTTATATAGCTACCAAGTGTCTGAGGCTGAATTTGAACTCAGGAAGAGGTTCAGCTTTCTATCTACTCTACCACCTAGCTGCAAGCAAAATTTTGCAAACAAAACAGGAAAGCAGACAAGATGAAACTAATATGCAAGATCATTGCTTCTGGTTTTAATTCTCAAAAAGTATGCCCAAAATATAATAAGGAGCTTGAAATGTTGTTCAATGAATCTGATGGCATCTTGGAAAACTTGACTTTCCCATAAGCTTTTGGATATGTGCAACTCAAACATACCTTTATTGAGGACCTCAGTCATGCCACAAACCAGGATCTCATATTAAGTAACAAATCTTTGTGGTTGTACCACAGCATTGTTGAGAATAGCAGACTTGACATGGAGAGTAGGCTACTTGCAATATAATTTTCCCAAAACCATTTCATTTTAAAGCCCAAACTCCCAATACTAGAACCTCCCTCTAAATACTTTAGTTTTTCTAATATATGTCTATTGTTGCCTTAGAAGAATGGAAGGAGACACCTTTGAATTATAGCTAGAAGAATTCTAAACTAAAGGACTGAAGTGTTCATAGGAAAACAAAATAAACCAACTGAATTAATTAAAATGCAAAAGTATTTACACAAATAAAAACAAAAAATAAGATTGGAGAAAATAGTTAAATCAAATAAATGAAAATTAAAATGTGATATAGAGAGCTGATACAAAAAGAGTGTGAAGTTCCTAATAATTAAGTGTTCAAAAGAAATTAACAAATGACCTTCATGATTAGGAAATTCAATTAACAAAAAATTATAGGAAATCATTGACATGAGAAATGAAAATTATAAAAATATTGACTTCACTTCACATTAAATTGGTAAATATGATAAAAATACAAATGGTAATGTTGACTGAGCTATGGGGAAGACAAAATGCTGATATACTGGTGGTAGAACTCTGCACTGGTATAACTACTCCAACAATTTGAAATTTTTCAAGAAAACTCACTAAACTATTCAAACTCCCTGACCCAGCCATTCATCTACTACTACCAAAAAAGACTAATGAAGGAGAAAATCCCATATTACTAGCAGTATTTTCAGAGAAACTGGGGAAGACTTGTATGAAATTTATGCAAAGTGAAAACAGAATCAAGAGACATATTTCATGGAAAGAGAATACTAAGAGAAATAAAAATTAAGATTAAGTAACCAGTATTGATTACATAAGACCAATGAAACCTGTTTTTGTTATCTCAGCAGAAGGTTGAGGGGTTGTGAGAATGGAAGAATATGTCAAAAGTGTATAAGTTTCGCTTAACTTTTTGTTTCAAAAAGGGGTGAGTATAAAGAGTTATTTAATAAATTCTATTTTAAAAAAAATTTTAAATAAACAAGCCATTCCCTAATTGACAAACGGTCAAAGGATATACAAAGGCAATGTACAGCTGAGGAAATCAAAGCAATCCATAGTCATGTGAAAAACTGCTCCAAATCATTACTTATTAGAGAAATACAAATTAAAGTATCTCTGAGATACCACCTCATACCTCTCAGACTGGCCAATATGACCAGAAAGGACAATGATCAACGTTGGAAAGGATGCGGGGAAATCTGGGGCACTAATACATTGTTGGTGGAGCTGTGAACTCATCCAACCTTTCTGGAGAGCAATTTGGGATTATGTCCAATGGGCAACAAAAATGTGCATAACCCTTTGACCCAGCAATACCACTACTGGGTCTATACCCTGAGGAGATGATAAAAAAGGGTAAAAACATCACTTGTACAAAAATATTTATAGCAGCCCTGTTTGTGGTGGCAAAAAATTGGAAATTAAGTGAATGTCCATTAATTGGGGAATGGCTTAACAAACTGTGGTATATGTATGTCATGAAACACTACTGTTCTATTAGAAACAAGGATGGATGGGAATTCAGGGAAGCCTGGAAAGATTTACATGAACTGATGCTGAGCGAGATGAGTAGAACCAGAAAAACATTGTACACCTTAACAGCAACATGGGGGTGATGATCAACGCTGATAGACTTGCTCATTCCTTCAGTGCAACAACTAGGAAAAATTTTGAGCTATCTGCAATGGAGAATACCATCTGTATCTGAGAAAGAACTATGGACTTTGAACAAAGACCAAAGACCATTACCATCAAATTAGAAAAAAAAAGCACTATATTATTACAAAATTTTACTATCATATTTTATTTTTCTTCCTTAAGGATATGATTTCTCTGTCATTACATTCAACTGAGATCAATGTATAGCATGGAACCAATGTAAACACTAACAGAATGCCTTCTGTGGGGGGGGGGGGTAGAGGGAAGGAAACAAGAATGGGGGGAAAATTGTAAAACTCAAAATAAATAAACTCTTTCTTTTAAAAAATATTTTAAGTAGCATCAATAAATTTTTTAAAACATCCAAAAAAGCAACCCCCCCCCAAAAAAGGAGCAGCTCAGGTACCATACTGTGCATGAAACTTTTCCAGATCCCCTAAATGCTATTCCCTCCTTCCCAAATTACCTTGTATTTAAATACTTTGTGTGTGTTGTTTGTATATGTCATTATAAAGACTATTTATTCTATATCTAGAAACTTTTTCTATGTATTTTGGTCATCCATTAGGCTATTAAGTTCACTGCAAGTAGAAATTGTTTTATTCTGTATAATTGTATCCCCAGCTCCTAGTTTACACAGTTACTTGTTGATTGTAGGAATAGCACTTTAAGAATGTAAAATGTAAAATTTAATTTCTTATTAATCACAAAAATCTTCATCATACTTAGAAGTATTTCTTTACAATGCTCTATTAGTGATTACTTTATACATCACAATTTCAACTTTAATTCAAAACAAAGTAATTATATAACTACAAGAAAGTAGTAAGCCTGATTATTTACTACAGCATTCTCAAACTAATTTAGCCTTGTAAAATATTGATAAAACTTGAGTTTCTGAGATTAAGGAGGACAAGCCTCTAAAAGCAAGGGTTGAAGAAATGTTAGAGAAAATAGGGTATATTTTATGTCTAAAAGCTGCTGTACCTAATAAAAACAATTTCATACTTAATGTTAAGAGTGAAAGCTACTGCCATCCACAAAAAATCTCACCAAACTTCTATTATTCAACATTCTGACTGACCTACTCAGCCCCTAGCTGGCAGCCTCAAGTTGGCAACTGACAAGCACCAAAATGAAGAGAGGTCATTAAACTAATCGGGGTGTTCCATTTCTTTGAGTTATAAAGTATAGAATGTTACCAAGGGTTCAGTACAAAGGGAATGTGGGGTATTTTGTGACAGGCCAGTGCATGACAGCTGGAGAAAAGCTGTTGGAACAACAGCTGTGTAGCATGTACTGTTCATTTCAAACCACAAACTAAAGTCACCCATGTCAGACTACTTTATTAACTGATTTGACCAGGACTCCTTTCTGAAACTATGTGCCTGCTTACAACAGAAACATGACTCAAAGCCAAATAAGCCATACTGTGGGGAAGAGAGGATATAAATCCCTGCTTCAATATCTCTACAGGTCTGCAAACTAAAGTTATAGACAGAGATTCACCACTGAATTACTCCAAATGAGACTTCCTGTGACACAGCAGCAGCAGCAACTCCAAGAAGTGTGAGCACAGCTGTTTAAAAACACCCCACATATGAGGGAAGGAGGATAACCAACCAAGACTCAATGTGAATTACTCTATTCAACCCATCCTCCCCATCCCCCAATTTTCAACAAAGTAAAAAGTGGATTTGTGAGCTTAACAAGAGATAGAATAACCATTCTACTTTATAAAAGTCACCTGTTTATGAAACAGTTTAAAACCAGTGTTAGCCTAGTTATCCTATACATCTAGTCAATTTAAAATGGCTAACATATAATGTCCCACCTAGAGGGAATCCTCTTGTCAGGATTCATAGGGTTCCTCAGTTATCTCTAAGATTCCCCAAACTTACATACTCTCACCACCTCCTTTTCTCATTCTAAGTTCTCTCATGTCAGAGTCAAATGGTCACTAATGATGGAGGAAGGTGGAGGGAAAAGAATTTTTTAAGGCAAAAATATTCTACTTTGGCATCTTCGAATTAGTTCTCTTTAATTCAGAAGCCAGAAAAGATATTTTCTCTTTGCACTCTTCTACAGCTTATAAGAAGCTATGTGCAGTTATTTTGTTACCCACATAATAGGCATTTAATATTTATTGAATGGCTAAATTTTTTAAAATCATAAATTCTCTTTTTGTAGAGCAGATTTGAATGTTTTCTATTTCTTTCCTTTCACTCCACAAATTGGTATATGTTGCTATGTCTCTGGGAGAAAATCCACTAGAAAATATACAAAATGTACTGGAAAATGCAAAAAGTGACTTAGAACCAGAAGTCAACAATGAAACTCAAGGAAAGGAAAAGATTTGTCTCAAAATCACATAGTTAAGTGTATAGCACCTCAGAAGCTATACTTTAAGAACACATTCCTAAACTGTTCAAAATCTCCTGAATTTCCAAAGACAAATTAAATGAAAATGATTTTCTTTTTAGACAGTTCCATCTTCAGGATCAAATTGCTAAAATGTCAAGCTTCAAGTAAATCTGTGATCTATTAAACAGATAACTGCTGATTCTAATTTACAGTATGTAACCTCTTAGCATTAGATTCTTTAAAATCATAATATGTACCTTAGCCTCAGTAACTACTGCTGACCCAGAAGTGACACTGAATTTACCTTTCTTCTTCTTAAGATATTTTATTCAATCATGTCCTGTACAATAGCAAATCCTATCACTAATAAACAATATACAATGTGTTTAGTGCCAGAATCTAAATAGATTCCCTAAGTTGAACAGCTAAAGTCAATCGATAAATAGTTATTAAAAACCTACAATGTGCCAGGCACTACACTAAACACTGGAATTTAAAAAAAAAGCAGAAGGCAGTCCCCACTCTTAGAGAGCTCACAGGAGAGACAACCAGCAAATATATGCAAACACGCTTAGCCAGCACAGGATAAGAAAGAATTAAAAGAGGGGAAGGCACCAGAATTAAGTGGGTTTGGGAAAGATTTCCTGAAGAAGATGGAATTTTAGTAAGGGTTTGAAGAAAGCCAGGAATGGCAAGAAGTAGAGATGAAGAGGGAGAGCAATCCAGGCCTGGGAGACAGACTGTGAAAACA
Organism: Macrotis lagotis; assembly: GCF_037893015.1. Lineage (NCBI taxonomy): Eukaryota > Metazoa > Chordata > Mammalia > Peramelemorphia > Peramelidae > Macrotis > Macrotis lagotis. The sequence continues at coordinate 236,658,139 of NC_133660.1, read as the reverse complement.
CCCAGAGCTGAGAAATGGAATGCCCTGTTTGCAGAACGAGATGAAAGAGTAAGGTATGAGACTGAAAAGGGAGATAAAGTTAACTGAGGTGAACCCATTCACAAAGAGGATCAAATTATGGCAAGTTAAAGAAAAACACGACAAAACCAAAAGATTTAGAACTGAAAAGAGTGGAAAAAATCTAAGCCTAGTAAGAGATTCAAGTTCAAGTTTTCTGACACAAAATACCATGCTTCCACTACTTTCCTATCAGAATCCCATTTTGGTTCTAGATTTTAGGAGTTAAGATAGGTTTCTAAGAAGTCATGAGTTTTGGGGAGAGGATGCAAAAAGTGATTTAGTACCAGAAGTCGACACTAAGACTCAAGGAGAGAAAACGATTTGTCACAAATCACACAGCTAAGTGTGTAGCACCCCAGAAGGCAGCAAGCCCCTATACTACACTTCTTCTTCCCAGGGGCCACAAGGAACATAGAAAGAGTGGGGCATCCTCTCATTGTAGGTCCTATGGAACATTGTGTCCAACCAAAAAAATGGGGAAAATGTGCAATTTAAAAAAAATAAATTGTCTTTGGAAGTTCAGGAGATTTTGAACAGTTTAGGAATGTGTTCTTAAAGCATAGGGGTGTGTTAGCTTCTGGGGTGCTACACACTTAACTATGTGATTTTGAGACAAATCTTTTCCTTTCCTTGAGTTTCATTGTTGACTTCTGGTTCTAAGTCACTTTTTTTGCATTTTCCAGTACATTTTGTACTTTAATTGATGCACCATACTCACATCAAAGGTCAAGCTATTTCAGATTCAAGGCCACAGCAGATTGGGAACTCTAACAGAACTGCAACCCTGAATCATTTGGAAAAAAGGAAACATGGTAGAATGAGCTAATCTAAAGCCTCAATCACAGTGATTACTAGCCATGGGACCTGAGAAAAGGAATTAACCTAAGAGAAATAAACCTGTCAAATGGAGCAAAGACTCCAGCCAGGTATTTTGACGTCCCCTCATGAAATGAAAACCATGAAAGGATATGCCAACACATGCTTTACTGCTTCATAACACTGTCACATGAGAGTCATTTGTACCCTTTAAAGCAATAACCAGGAATATGAAGTGTCAGAAGCCCAGAAAATTGTCCAGAGGGTCTGGGGAATAAGAACCCTGTTTTACACAGGAAGTTTTAGAAGACATCAAGATTAGTCAAGACCCTCAAAAGTCATCTAATTCAAATCAGAACTAAACTGGCCTAACATATTCCCCCAATAAGGAGTCATCTGGCCTCTCTTGAACAGACAACAGAAGACCATGGCAGCCCACTCTATTTTTGGATGGCCCTTGTTGTTCATTATATTAAGCCTAAATATATAAGCCTAAATTTGCTTCTCAGCAAAGTCAATCATTTAGAGCCCCAGCTTCTGATGAAACTAGGGATGCTCAGCCTGAGATCTAGGGGGAAGATGATAATATTGATGCATTATCAGGAGGAAGAGGATATAGATTTGTAGTGTTAACCTTAGAGGCTAGGGCTCTGAACAGTTGGTTGACTTTGCTGAGAAGCAAATTTAGGCTTAATATAACTTACAACAAAGTCCATCCAAAAATAGAGTGGGCTGCCATGGTCTTTCCATCATTCTCATTGGGGTATTTTAATCAATTCTCCAGCAAGAATATAGTTTCATTTACACACCGACTGGACACACCTGAACTTCAGCTGACAGGTCTCAAAAGGCCTCCACCTCTCAGCAATCTGTTAAATGCTGAGATGTCCCAGATGTAGGGTCAGAACTGGGAAAGCTTGTAGGGAAGTCTACCAGTACATTCATTCCATAATAGATACTGAGCGACCTCACAGTTCCATATATAACTGACTGAAACAACTAAACAAACATCTTTGTTTTGGGGCAGCTAGGTGGCACAGTGGATAGAACACCCACCCTGGAGTCGGGAGGCCCTAAGTTCAAATATGACCTCAGACACTTAATAATTATTTAGCTGTGTGATCTTGGGCAAGTCATTTAATCCCATTGCCTTGCAAAAACCAAAAAAAAAAAAAATTCATAACTTTTTTCAACAATGCCAGAAACACTTAACCAATGGAAGTACAAATTTCCCAGTTTTATGGGGCTACTTTTTCACATCTGAAACTTTATGCATAAAGCTTTATGCATAATTATAAAATATCACAAAAATTTTTTTTTAAAATTCTAAGGCTATTGTTGTATTTTGTTTATTTGTTTTTAAAAGCCTAGGTCTCCTGAGCTATCTTACCCAAGTTAGCAAGGCAGGGGCTGCTCACCAGCAAGCCCACTACTGACTGGCTCTGAAAATTTGACCTGCTATTTTTCTAACATGGACCAATTTATCCCTCCTTAGACAACTTTCTTGAGCTGTCCCTTGCTCCATGGGAGATCACTATATTGACACTGGATTGAATGTGAACACAACACCATCAGCTTACTCACTGCAGCTCTGAATTTACCAGCTCAAGAGATCCAGTCTCATAGCTTAGCTGGCCAGGACTACAGATAGCTATGCAACATCAGACCTGGATTTGGATTTTCATTTTTAACCCTTTAGCTAAAAAAAAAAAAGTATACAATGTTAAAATTGGCCTTGTAAAGCCTTTCAAAGGAATGAAAAAAAGTTGTTCTACATTGGTTTGGTATACATTTACCAACATCTTTCCCTCCCTAATCACTGCAACAAATATTTCCCTGTTTACTCTGTGCCAAGAATGTGCTCAGAATAGGAAATACAAGGACAGGATCCAATCTAGCCTTTAAGAAACTGTATCCTCCAAGTTTCAGGGTGAAGAAGGGGAGAAAAATCCAGAAAGATTGCGTTGACAAGGTAGGAACCTGAGTTAGAACTTGAATAAAGATCTCCAGTCCCCACCCACTTCAGCAGTGTACTGCAGACATGAAATAGCAGCAGACCCTCTACAAAAAGGTCCCTCAGAAAGAGGCCTGGAAACCATGAGGAAAGTGGATGATGGCAGTTAAACTAGATACATAGCCTACAATTCCAAGAAGAGTCCTTGACCAAGGGGAGGGGGAGAAGGAAGTCAGGGGAAGATATGTGCAGAGAAAGGAAGGGGTTTTTTCCTAAGATACTGATAGGTTTTATTGATTCCCCCCCCCCATTCTTTTTCTTCTTTTTTTTCCTTAAACTTTTTAAGAGAAGACTCTCCAGGAGGAGAAGGAATACAAGAGGAAAAACCAGGATATGTAAAAACAAAAAAATTAAATCAATTTTTTAAACTAAATATCAGTTTAGGGCCGAGCACCTTGATCTTCTAGGTTCTCACTCATTTTAGAGGCCTTTTTTATTTCAAAGAATTCTTGATGCTATATCCTGCTACTGTCTCCAGAGCTGCTTCCTGAAGGTCTGAGTTCTTACTCAGCTGAAGTTCCAATTTCCTCCTTCAGGATAGAATAATCCTAAAAGAGACTACAAGGATAATGCTAAGTCAAACATACAAAAACCCACAGATGTAATTTTCCTAAAAGGTAAACACAATTCACTAAAACAAGACTAGCAAGGAAGTCACAGCTCAAAGGGCACATAGTCCAGTCTACTATACCTGAGCAAGAAACTCTTCTACAATACTAACAAATAGAAATTCTGTTCCACTCAACCTGGTTTAATGATTGTCTTCTAGAACAAAGAGGTACAACCCTGAACACACTTTTATGCTACAAGTAAGTGGAATTTAAACACTAAAATCATTCAAAGATATAGTGAAGTATGACAAAAAGATTTTTTAAAGGGGGGGGCTGGCATTAGAGAAAGAATGAGGGGTTGCTTCTTTCAGAATTCCAAAGAAACTGTGGAAGAGAGAATCTGTAAATCTCCCAAATCAGTCAAAAAGGTTTGAAATACATTCTTTTTTTGCTTGTATGATCAAAAACTTTTCAAGAAAATTAAACTCAAATTCAATGATAAGCTATCATTATATCAATATATAGCAAGCACTTCAAACATTCTCTCATATGATCTTCACAACAACTCCGGTAGGTAGGTGATAATAGATGACTTATCTAGGATCACACAAGCAAATCTGATGCAGAATTCCAACTCAGGTCTTCATGAATCCAAGTCCAGCACCCTATTCCTTTCACCACCCCAATACTTCACATAATGTTGCATGATCACTAACCTAAAGTAGCCAATAAATAAGACCCTGGAGAAGAGCGAAACAAAAATATCTTTGGGTAGGTCGAATGGCTTTTGCTCACTTTATAGACAAGAGACCTGAGGCCCAGGAAAGTTAAATGATTTGTCCCAGAATAACAAAAGCTAATAAGCATCAGGACCCGAATTCAGATTTTCTGACTCCAAGATCAGTGTATACTTTTCCCCTCCAGATTTTTCAAACTAATGCTGTCTGTCCTCTTTTCACTATGCCGTGCCTCTTTATTCTACAGCTTCAGATACTTAACTACCACTTCATTTAAAAAAAAAAAACACACACACACACAAATTAAAATCCTCAGCATTGGACACTTTAATACTATGTAAAAACAAAGTTACTATATAGGACTCCCCAAAATAAAAGATACATTAAGAATGACTATTAGGTTGAGAAAACTTTATACTAGAATTTCTTTCTGCTTCTATTCTGACAAAGACATCCATTCTCAAAAATATTCCTCCAGACACTGTTATATGTATCTGGGAATTACCAGCAGGAACATTTCAACCAACTTGAGTTACCACAAAGAGGATTGTTGCCACCTTGGAGAAAGAGGAAGGAGGATGAGGAGAGGGAAGGAAGGAGTGTTGCTTTTAAAACCACAAACAATTCATTTGGAAATTAGTTTGAAATGTTTTGATTTTTTTTAATTCTTAAGATGAATTTTTTAAAAAGCTCAATAGTGTTTCCACAGGTGAAAGAATCCAAGTTATTTTGACTATATATGATTATAGAGGGAAAGATATAAAGCTAGGAATGAATATAGTTCAGGAATCCCAGCCTACTACTGGACTCTAATAACACCTTTTTAAAACTTTCCTCAACAACTCCGAGAGGTAAGGCTCCCAGGAGTTATTTTAACAAATTAGGAAACCAAGGTTTAGAGTAGTTAGGTAACTCAACCCTTCATCCAGCTCATTTAGTGTTGGCTCCAAAGACCTCAATTCCAGCCATTCCTTCTACTAGCCCATATGGTCTGCATACTATTTATGCTGATTGGGAGCTGTCTCCATGAGAAAAAAAAAGTACACAACAAATCCCAAAAAGAAGGCAACTTCATTACCAAGTCATGGTATATACTGCATCAAGTCATACATAGTACAGTAGAAAAAGCACTGGTTCCAGGATCTAAAGATGCAGGTTCAAACCCTGTCATACTGTGTATGACCCTGGACAAAATCATTTAATATTCACGCCCTTTCTCCTCATTTGTAAATAAGTTCCCAGATCTGGATCTAGGAGACTATGAACTAATGTCCTGTAACATAGGTCAAAGCAGGTCAATACCCTATTAGAGAAGCTTGAGTAGTTTTCTTCCCTCTATGATAAAAAACAAATTCCTCTGACAGTCATATTTCACCTCCTCCACCTCAATACACAATGTTCTATCTCCCCCTCTGCATCTTAGGTCCCATTATTCCCTATGACAGTAGTTATGTCATGATAGCCCCAACTCCCTTAAAGATTCCTAATCTCTAGAGCACTGGCCCTGGAGTCAGGAGAATCTGAGTTCAAATCCGACCTCAGACACAATATTACCTAGCTGCTTGGTCTTGGGCAAGCCACTTAACCTCACTGCCTTGTAAAAAAAAAAAAAAAAAAAAAAAAGATTCCTAATCTCAATTACCCTCTACTCCCAACACACTCATATACACACATACAATATTCAAGGCTTTTGCAGCTCCAGAAATTACTATATGTGTGTATATTACATGCTTTATGTGTTTATATATGTATATACATGAATAATCAAAATCTGTATGCATACATATATATGGGGTGTGTGTGTGTGTGAGAGAGAGACATCCCTAGCATTTAAGTACACAGTAAATGCTTAATAAATGCTTACTGAAGTTCCAAATAAGGGGGAAAAGATTTTAAATGTGATATGGCCAACCAGACCACATGAGATGCTAATCAGGTTGCCCATCACCCATAAAGAGGTCTTTGGCATGACCCTTTGTCTTCTCCATTCCCTCTAGTCTTCTCCAACAATCTGCCTTCACTTTGATTCCCAAACTCACTCTAATCTTCCAAGTATCCACTGATCTTCTCCTACTGCCTAAAAAAAAAAAAGCAAAAACAACCCACTTCACCCATATCTCCTCCATCCTTAAAAAAAAAATCATCAATTGACTTTGCCCGATAACCACCAACATCACTTCCACACTTTTCTAAGCCCCTAGGTGTCAGACTCCATCATTCAAATGAAAGTGCTCTCTCTGAAGTTACCAATAACCTCATTGCCAAATCTAATGGGGTTTTTCTCATTCCCCATTCTTTGTGAACTCTTTGCAACATGTAACACTGTAGATCCCTGTCTTCTCCTGGATATTCTCCCTTCTATTGCCCTGTCCTGGTTCTTCTCCTACCTGTCAGATTACTCTTCTGACTCATTCGCTATATCTTTACTCCAAGGTATGTCCACTAATCCTAGGTGCCACCCAAAAGACTATCCTTGGTTCTCTCTTTTCTATGTTCTCTTTGGTGATTTCATCAGTTGCCATGGATTCAACTATCATACCTATAGATTTTTCCAAGATTTAAATAAACAGCTCTAGTCTTCTCCTGTCCTACATCATCAACTCCATCTTCTGCCACTCAGCATAGCCATCTCAAATTCAACATATTCAATATAAGAATTCATTATCTTTTCCCCTAGTCCTCTCTTCTTCCCAACTTTTCTATTACTGTAGCAGGCATGGAATGCTCTCCCACTTCACTTTCATTCCCTACCCCTGTTCCTGGTTTCCTGTGAGACTTCCAAATTCCCAGGGCCACACAATCACATACATGTCATAAATGGGACTTGAGCCAGGCCTGCCAGGTTTTATATACATTATGCTTACACTTGGGGACAAAAATTATTCTCTAGGCATTTTAATTAAATATTACCTTTCCTCAACTACACTGCAAATTTCCAAGGAAAGCATCATGTGTCTCCATGAGCACCTACTTCAATGCTCTCTATAAACTAGGTTAATACTTACAAAATGAAGTTTATTACAAGACTCCAAAAAAAGTACTTATACATTAAATAGCAGCTTTTATTTTTACATAATGCTTTTTTAATAACTTTTTTCATAACTTTTACTTTTTCATAATGCTTTTTTTCATAATCCATAAAATGGATAGTGCAAGAATGGTCAACTCCATTCTACAACAAGGAAATGGAAATTCAGAGAGGTCAATTTTTTTTTATTTATTTAAGGTAATGGGGTTAAGTGACTTGCCCAAGACCATACAGTTAAGCAATTATTTAATGTCTGAGGCTGAATTTGCACTCAGGTCCTCCTGACTCCAGGGCAGGCGCTCTATTCACTGGCCGCCCGAGGTCCATTTCTTTGCCCAAGATTGCAGGGATATTGTTTCAGAGGTAAAGCTGGAACAGAGATCTGCAGACTTCATGACCAGTGATGTGACCAATACTTTTCTCCCACAAGTTTCTACTGCTATTCTTCATCCAGAGAATTTCTAATCATTACATTCACTTAGGATTCAAACAGTTGATGCCAAAGTTTTTAAACACTTGTGGTTTTGAGTGTTTTAAGTAAAATAATTTATCAGGAAAGCCAGGAAAAGAATCCATAATTCCTACCTCACACTTCCCCCTTTGTTCTAAAAGACCATACTCCCTAGAGAAAAGCCTGTTATAAATTGCTTTGCTATCAGTTCCCTAATGTTACCCCTAAGCCCTTGGAAAATAGCTCATGACAGCATCCTAGGTTCTCAACCTAATAGCTCACTCTCTGTTCTTGCTCTCCACATATATTTAATAGCAAATGGGAACCAAGAAACAATAAGTCAGTGTTGGGATAACATAGGCATTCCTTTTTCTCATCTCACTATACCCAATAATTTCTAGCAGCCAAACTCTCAATTATTGATTTTACTAACTACTAATATGACTAAAACACAGATCTAACCACATCACTCCCAAATCAAACTGTTCACTGGCTCCTAATTTGTTTCTAATATAAAGCAAAATTCTCTAGTTGGAAACTTTTTCTCCTTGACACCCTTTCCACTCTAGTGACACTGGCCTGCAAGCCATTCCCCACACATAAAAAATCCACTGTGCACCTCCAAGCCCTTTACTAAATGACCCCCAGTTTTTAGAATATAGTCCCCCTGTCTCCAGGTGGATCCTTGCTTCCTTCAAAGCATCACTCAGGTGTCCTCTCCCACACCAGAGATCTCATGAAACCTCAGGTGGTTAGTGTTTGCTTCATCTAAGAATTACTTTGCATTAATCGGCAAATATATTTCATTTCTATTTACCATTTCAGAGGGTATATTACTCTTAACTCCAAACCAGAGAGGTTTGCTGTTGTTTTCAATCTCTGTACCATAGAACCAGCCCAGGTATTTAATGAAGGTTTGTTAAACTGGCCTCCACACAGAAATATTATAAAGGTTGTTACTCATAGCATCAACATGACAGGTGATTAGGTCCATTTCCATGGGTCCCTGATATCTGAGGTTGTTGATACCCATTAAGTAAAAATGGAAAAATAGAGAATCTAAAGTATCTTGTGTAGAACAATGGACTGAAAAGATATCAAACCTAATGCCTACCAGAGCATTTCAAATATACTTATGACTATACTTGGCAGGAAGGCCAACAAAACCAAGTAGCAGACATGGCTCAGTTCCTGCCACAATGGACACCTAAGTCATCTCTTAGGACTCAAGAACTGACAAAAGTAGTATTCTAAAGGTATTAGTACACTAGTACCAGATTCTTTTGAATTGAAATCATTTATTCAAAAGATCAGATTCCCGATACTAGCAGCAAATTATAAGACATGAATTTCTGGTCTCCACATCTGTGCTGAATTCCCTCCATAGAGGGTCACCTCCTCCATAGAGGGTCACCTCCTCCAAGAAGCCTTCCCTGATTTTCCCAGTACCCTCCCCCACCTTCTCCTGTCTCACAATTAGACTTTCCAGAACCTTCCCTCATTCCAACTTATATTTATCTGCGTGCTCATCAACTCTAGGAAACTCTAGGTCTGGTAGGGCAGGAGGAAATTCCATTTTCTTTCTTTCTGTCTACAACTTTGTACCTTTGACAAGCAAAAACATCTGTTTAAAAATGTTTGTCGAGGATATTGAAGTATTGCACCCCGGCTCCTCTCCCCCACCCAGAGGCATGTGTGTGGCCCACAAGGCGCGGTGCCCGTCCACGGGGCGCTGGGTCAATGCTGCTGGACTGACAAGACAACATTTTGGGATGGGAAGCAGAGGCGATGCCCGAGTCGGGAAGGTCTGAAACAAAGGAAGAGGGTCAAAGGGAGGGCGCCCCTGCCCTGCCCCGGGAGTTCCTTGGACGTGGCGTTCGCTTAAGCCCCGGCTTCCCAGCTCTCTCGCAACTTGCCAGGCTCGCGCGGGGCCATGTGGCACATGGGCACCGTGGGGTGGGCGAGGCCCGCTGCGCCCCGGCCCGGGCCAACCTGGGCAGCCCACGCGGGCCTCCCCGGGGCTCCATCTGCAGCGGCCAAGAAGGCGGCGCGCTCTGGCCCCGGGCCCGGCCCCACGCGGCCCCCCACCCCCGGCCCATGTTCCTTGCGTCTCTCCGCGCCCACCCGGGGGAGGGGGCGCCTCAGCACGTGCGGGAAGTGCCCCGGACCGTCCCGACCCTTTGTCTTCCCTGGGCACAGCCGCGGGGGAGGCGCCTCCGGCAGCTCGGGGGCTCCCGGCCCGGGGCCCCCAGAGCGCGGGGAGGGGGAGGGGAGGAGGGCGGAGGCCCGGAGGCCCGACCCCCCCCCCCCCCCGGCCCCAGCTCCGAGGCCCGGGGATCCGGCACCTCCGCCCTGTGCTGCCCGGCTCCGGGGGCGCCGCGGATGCCGCCGCCCGGGACCCCGCAGCCCAGGCCCCGCCGCCCCGGGACCCCGCAGCCCGGGCCCCGCCGCCCGGGACCCCGCAGTCCGGGCCCCCGCAGTCCGGACCCCGCCGCCCAGGCCCCCGCAGTCCGGACCCCGCAGTCCGGACCCCACAGTCCGGGCCCCGCCGCCTCGGGACCCCGCAGTCCGGACCCCGCCGCCCGGGCCCCCGCAGTCCGGGCCCCGCCGCCCCGGGACCCCGCAGTCCGGGCCCCGCAGTCCGGGCCCCGCAGCCCCGGGCCCCCGCAGTCCGGGCCCCGCAGTCCGGACCCCACAGTCCGGGCCCCGCCGCCTCGGGACCCCGCAGTCCGGACCCCGCCGCCCGGGCCCCCGCCGCCCGGGCCCCCGCCGCCCGGGCCCCCGCAGTCCGGGCCCCGCCGCCCCGGACCCCGCAGCCCCTTCCCCTCCCCCGGCGGCCGCACCTGGATGAACTGGATGGTGAGCGCCGACTTGCCCACGCCGCCGCCTCCCACCACCACGAGCCGGTACTTCTCCTGCCCGGAGCCGTCCCGCCAGCCCGCCGCGGCCATGGGGGCGCCCGGCCCCGCCGAGGCCCCGCTCCGCTCCCCTCCCCACCCCGCCGGGGCCGAGCGCGGCCGGGGGGCGCCTCGGGGGCGGGCCGGGGGCCGCGGGCCGCGAGGCCGGGGCGCAGGCGCGCAGCCGCCGGGGCGCGAGCGGCGGGGCCCGGCCCAGGCCCCGGTGCGGGTCGGCGCTCCTCAGCCTCCTCCGCGGCGGCCGGGCGGCGAGCGCAGCCTCCGGAGCCGCGACAAATGGCGGGGCGGGGCGGGGCCGGCCGCCGCGGGGCCGGGATATGCATGAGGGGGCGGGGCCTGGCCGGGGGCGGGGCCGGCGGGGACTCCGCCCCGCGAGGGCGGGGGAGCAGGGCGGGGGAGGGGGAGGGGGAGGGGCAGGGGGAGGCGTCCTGCCCGGCCCGGGCCCGCGGGCTGGGCTCCGTGTGCGGCCCGACCCTGCCGAGCCTGTGGGAGCGCTCACGCGTGGGGGCGCGGGGGCGAAGGCGCGGCGGATCGTGCGTCCGCGTGTGTGTCTGCTGGGTGACGTGGTGTGTGCCCACGCGCGGGTGTGACAGGCTGTGTCCGCGTGTGCGTCTGCTGGGTGACGTGGTGTGTGCCCACGCGTGGGTGTGACAGGCTGTGTCCGCGTGTGTGTCTGCTGGGTGACGTGGTGTGTGCCCACGCGTGGGTGTGACAGGCTGTGTCCGCGTGTGTGTCTGCTGGGTGACGTGGTGTGTGCCCACGCGTGGGTGTGACAGGCTGTGTCCGCGTGTGTGTCTGCTGGGTGACGTGGTGTGTGCCCACGCGTGGGAAGTGACAGGCTGTGTCCGCGTGTGTGTCTGGTGGGTGACGTGGTGTGTGCCCACGCGCGGGTGTGACAGGCTGTGTCCGCGTGTGCGTCTGCTGGGTGACGTGGTGTGTGCCCACGCGTGGGTGTGACAGGCTGTGTCCGCGTGTGTGTCTGCTGGGTGACACGGTGTGTGCCCACGCGTGGGTGTGACAGGCTGTGTCCGCGTGTGTGTCTGCTGGGTGACGTGGTGTGTGCCCACGCGTGGGTGTGACAGGCTGTGTCCGCGTGTGTGTCTGCTGGGTGACGCGGTGTGTGCCCACGCGCGGGTGTGACAGGCTGTGTCCGCGTGTGTGTCTGCTGGGTGACGTGGTGTGTGCCCACGCGTGGGTGTGACAGGCTGTGTCCGCGTGTGTGTCTGCTGGGTGACGTGGTGTGTGCAGGTGTGAGAGAAGGACAGATTGTGTGTCCACGTGTGTATCTCTGGGTGTGATGGCATGAGTAGGTGTGAGAGAAGGACAGATCGTGTGTCCAAATGTGTCTCTCTGGGTGTGATGGTGTGCACGGGTGTGAGAGAAGGACAGATTGCATGTCCATGTGTGTATCTCTGTGTGTGATAGTGTGCATGGGTGTGAGAGGACAGATTGCATGTCAATGTGTGTATCTCTGGGTGTGATGGCATGTGCATGTGTGAGAGGACAGATTGTGTGTCCACATGTGTATCTCTGGGTGTGATGGTGTGCACAGGTGTGATAGGACAGATTGTGTGTCCATATGTGTATCTCTTGGTGTGATGGTGTGCACAGGTGTGAGAGGACAGATTGCGTGTCCACATGTGTATCACTGGGTGTGATGGTGTGCACAGGTGTGAGAGGACAGATTGTGTGTCCACATGTGTATTTCTGGGTGTGATGGTGTGCACGGGTGTGAGAGAAGGACAGATTGCATGTCCATGTGTATATCTCTGGGTGTGATGGCATGTGCAGGTGTGAGAGGACAGATTGTCCACATGTGTATCTCTGGGTGTGATGGTGTGCACAGGTGTGATAGGACAGATTGTGTGTCCATGTGTGTATCTCTGGGTGTGATGTGTGCACAGGTGTGATAGGACACATTGAGTGTCCACGTGTGTATCTCTGGGTGTGATGGTGTGCACGGGTGTGAGAGGACAGATTGTGTGTCCACGTGTGTATCTCTGGGTGTGATGGTGTGCACGGGTGTGAGAGGACAGATTGTGTGTCCACGTGTGTATCTCTGGGTGTGATGGTGTGCACGGGTGTGAGAGGACAGATTGTGTGTCCACGTGTGTATCTTGTGGGTGTGGGTGTGCACAGTAGTGTGCTTATGTGATTGGGTGTGTGCGAGTGCAATAGACAATGTGTGTGTCCATACGTCTACCTGTGTGGCTGTGATTGTCTGATGGGGGCATGATTCTGTGATTGTGTGCTCACATGTGTATGTACCTGTTTGTGTTACTGACTGTGCCATGGGGTGAGTGAGGGGCTACGCTCCTCCGCAGGAGCCCCCATCCTACCACTCTCTCCTAATTCCCAGACACTTTTACCTTTGTATCCTTTTCAGCAGACTATAAACTCTTGAGGGCAGCAGCTGGGTACTGAATAAATGCTTGTTAAATCGAAATCCTGTGTCACAGAATCATTGATTTGGAATTCAAAGGAATCTTAAAAGCCCCTAGAGTCCAAACCTCACATTTTACGTGTAAGAACAGTGGGACCTAGGGGCGGCTAGGTGGCGCAGTAGATAGAGCCCCAGCCCTGGAGTCAGGAGGACCTGAGTTCAAATCCGACCTCAGACAATGATCGCCTAGCTGTGTGGCCTTGGGCAAGCCACTTGACCCCATCACCTTGAAAAATCTAAAAAAAAAAAAAATGAACAGTGGGAACTACTCACCCAGGGTAAGGTAAGCCCAGGAATTTCCCACCCTACCCTCCACATGACATAGAAGTTAACTGACTCAGAAAGGGTCACACAGATAACATTTGAAGCAGGTTCTGAAGCCAGGTCTTCTCTACTACACCAGATGCCTCCAAAAGTAGAATTGACTTTCTCTGGAACAAATGAGTCTTCAAATACAGGCTGAATGATCACTTATCCAATGGGTCATTTTTTCAAGTATGAGTTGGGGCTGAGGTCTTTTTTCAGGCACAAGTAAGGGTGGTGGCCTCTGACACCCTGTTCAACTCGAGGTTCTTGTGATTCTGAATTCTGTCTCAAAGAATGAATGTGTCCTGTTTCTCCCCACCTCCCAAGATCAAACTTGCGGTCCCCCTCCTGAAGAAGTAATGGATTCAAAGTGCAGATTAAGAGATACATTCAACTATGGAGATTCATTTTATTCGACTAAATACATTTGAAATATTTTTTCCTTTTTTTTCCAATGAGAAAGAAGGAAGAGAAGCTAGGCATAGGTTGCCAAGGGAGGGAAAAGCAGAAAATGGAGGAGGAAAAAAGAAGAGGTCATAACACAAAAGAATGGAAGGAAGGTCAAGACAGTTTTGAAAGCTACATGTTGAATTTATTGTATATTTAAAAGGAAAAATAAACTGCACATAATAGTTATAATTTCATGTACAATTCTCTTTTTGGTCTACTTTATTTATGGAAATGCTCTTTTTATTTGGTGTTTTAAGTTCAGAATGACAGAATAAAATTCAGAGAATGAGTATCCCCCTACTGTGCTATTTTGGAGGTTGTCTTTTCTCTATATATACTGGTTCCCATAGTAATTCCATCCCTTGGATTGTGAGCTCCTGTCTTTTGCCTTTCTTTCCCTAGCACTTGCTTAATAAATGCCTGCTGTATTCTTATTGTTTCTTTTTTTTTAAAGGTTTTTTCCAAGGCAATGGGGTTAAGTGGCTTGCCCAAGGCCACACAGCTAGGTGATTATTAAGTGTTAAGTGTCTGAGGTCAGATCTGAACTCAGGTACTCCTGACTCCAAGGCCAGTGCTCTATCCACTGCGCCACCTAGCCAACCCCGATTGTTTCTTGAATAAATAAATGATGTAGTAATCTCTGGGTGAGCAGTATAGATGTGTGATGTTATGTATTAGTAACAGGTATGTGTGGTAGGAAGTATTAGTATATATATATATATGTATATATATGTTATATTTATGTGAAACTATATATGATGATTGTAGAGATGTGATAGGGATTGGGAATGTGCAGAGTGAGTCAGAACAGTAACTGTGTATTCTAGAAATATAGGGAAGTGAAGGTAGTTGTATATGGGACACTATGACTAGTTGTCACAGAAATAGTATCTTGTGTGTGGAAGATAAAAAAACAGACTGAAGAAGAAGAGACAGAGGAGAGGGAGAGAGAGAGAGAGAGAGAGAGAGAGAGAGAGAGAGAGAGAAAGTTGGGGGAACAGGAGAAGAGAGACAGAGAGAGAACAAATATAGAAGTAGAGAGAGAAAGAAGAGGGACAGAAAGAGACAGAGAGACAGAAAAAGGAGAAAGAACTGCATATTGCGGGGAATGGTAGAGAAAGGGCTTCCAGGCCTTGGATCCAGTGCCCCTCTGTGACTGCCTATTCCCTAAAGAATAGTCTTTCAGAGACATAATGATGGTTATTCAGTCTCTCTTCTGTCCAACTCCTCTCCTAAACAATTTGAGCTCCTTCTGCCTATGTCTGCAGGCTCAGAGAGCAGGACAAGCTAATAAATCCTACACCATAGAAACATTTATATTTTAGGAGTCACATACTTCGGCTGCATCATCCAAAAATAAAATAATAATGTTTGTCCTTCATTTTTGAAGAAGACCACATCAGGGAAGTGATGCTATGACAAGCACATGAATTGGATTTTGAGTGAGGGGGCTGTGCTAAGTCACCAGTCCCACTTTCTCTTCCAGAGTCATCTGGATCCAGTGGTCAGATATGGATCAGGATGACTGGAGATGGCCCTGGGTGTGAAACAAGGTCTCACAGCTAGTAGGGGTTAAGTGTCTCAGCCTCCTGACTACAAGGCCAGTGCTCTATCCAGTTTGCCACCGACCAAGCCTAAAAGAAATCAAAACTTTCATCAAATGGAATTCACTCCCCTTTTTTGACCCATGAGTTTCTGCAGTTTTGGATTCTCTCTTGCAGCCCTCCTTCACTGTTTCCTATGTAGGTATTCCTCCCTCCAAAGATGTGTTTTCCACTTTCCTCTCTTCTCCTCTCAAACACTCTCACTTCTTTGGTGATCCCATTCAATATCGGAGCTCTAACTATTTAGGTGGGATGATATCATGGAAAGAACCCTGGAATTTGGTAGTTAGGAGACCCAGATTCAAATTTCAACTCTTAACATCTGCTACCTGCCTAGCAATCAACTTGAGAAATGTCATCCAATGAGAGCTCACTTTCATCTTTGGTAAAATGAGGAAAATGAGAGGGTCAAACTAGTTCCTTACAACTAAAAATCTCGTGCCACAAATTTCTCTTGGTCTCTTGAGACTCCCTTAGCTCCCACAGCCAATTCATTGCCAGGCTCTGCTCTTTCTACCACTATAATTTCTCTTCCATTGGCAGACCAACAACAACCCTCATTAAAGCCCTTGTTGCATCTATCACCATCCAAAAATCATTTTTAAAAGCACTAATCAATAGCTTTTATTATTATAATATATCATAATTTTATATACACAAATGTTTTCCCAAATCATACAATTCTTCCAGTGATATAATGATACTTATGGCTCTAAACAAGTTGGAATACTCTTTTTTAAATTACCTTCAGGGGCGGCTAGGTGGGGCAATGGATAAAGCACCAGCCCTGGAGTCAGGAGTACCTGGGTTCAAATCTGGTCTCAGACACTTAATAATTACCTGGCAGTGTGGCCTTAGGCAAGCCACTTAACCCCATTTGCCCTGCAAAAAAACCTAAAAAATAAAAAAATAAAATTACCTTGAGAAAGGGTCTTTGAGTCAGGCCTGGGATTTCTAGGAACAGAGATAAATTCACTCTCACTTTAAGCTAGCTACAGAATATAATATGTATGTTCGCCATCCCAAAAGCCCAACCTCTATCTGCCTCTGGAAAAATAGGCTACATACTTAAGTATCAATTGATGTTTTGCTTCATTTTTTTTTGGTTATTTGAAATATTTTATTTATTTTGAGTTTTACAATTTTTCCCCCATTCTTGCTTCCCTCCCCCCACCCCCCCACAGAAGGCAGTCGTTAGTCTTTACATTGTTTCCATGGTATACATTGGTCTAAGTTAAATGTGATGAGAGTAATCATATCCTTAAGGAAGAAAAATAAAAAAGTAGAAGAGATAGCAAAATTACATAATAAGATAATTTTTTCCCCCTAAATTAAGGTAATAGTCTTTGGTTTTTGTTCAAACTCCACAATTCTTTCTCTGGATACAGATGGTATTCTCCATTGCAGACAGCCCAAAATTGTCCCTGATTGTTGCACTGATGGAATGAGCGAGTCCATCAAGGTTGAGCATCACCCCCATGTTGCTGTTAGAGTGTACAGTATTTTTCTGGTTCTACTCATCTTGCTCAGCATCAGTTCATGCAAATCCTTCCATGCTTCCCTGAATTCCCATCCTTGTTGTTTCTTTTTTTTTTTGTTAATATGACTTTGTTTATACATTACTTAAATATTCTTGTTTCAGAGTGAACATAATACCCACTCCCCCCACAAAAATATAGAACCTTGTGAGAGATAAAGTAAAAGAAAGAGAAAAAATGTGTTTCAGTCTGTGTTCTGATACCATCAGCTCTGTCTCGGAGGGATCACATTCTTTATCATGAATCCATCACAGAAGTTACTTCCATATTTTTCCACAGTTGCTGTTGCTGATTGTAATTCCCCCCCCCCAATCCATTCCTCCCCACTACCATATATTATATTTTCCCTCTTCTTTCACTCTGTCCCTCTTCTAAAATGTGCTGATGGGTAGCTGAGTGGCACAGCGGACAGAGCACCAGCCCTGGGGCCAAGAGGCCCCAAGCCCACATACCACCCCAGAGACCCAGCAACCACCTGGCCCTATGGTCCCAGACAGGCCACCCAATCTCAGCACCTTGCAAAAAAGTAAAAAAGAAAATGTGAGGGCAGCTCAGTAGTGCAGTGGATAGAGCACAGGCCCTGGAATCAGGAGTACCTGAGTTCAAATCTGGTGTCAGACACTTAATAATTACCTAGATGTGTGGCCTTGGGCAAACCACTTAACTCCGTTTGCCTTGCAAAAACCTAAAAAAAAATGTGTTATATCTGACTATTCTCTCCTATGATCTACCCTCTCTTCTATCACCCACATCCTCCCTCCCTTTCCCCTGTCCCCCTTCTCTCCTTTTTCCTCTAGATATCTATACCCTATTGAGTGTGTATGCTGTTTCCTCTCTAATACATTTCTTTTTTTTCTATTTTTTTCTAAGCCATTTCTGATGAGAGTGAGGTTCCCCTCATTCCCCCTCACCTTACCCCTTCCATATCATTGCAAAAAAAAATTATCTTTTATATGAAATGTCTTAGTACATTTCCCTGTTAGCCATTGACACCATTTTTACAATATATTATATCTTCAAATTCAGCTCTCTCCTGTGCTTCATCTATAAAAGCTCCTTCTACCTGCTTTATTAAATGAGAAGTTTCATCTGAGTATTATCAGTATCATTTTTCTATGCAGGAATACATGCAGTTCATCATCATTAAGTCCCTCATAATTTACCCTTCTCCTCCACTCTCTATGCTTCACCTGAGTCCTGTATTTGAAGATCAAACTTTCTGTTCAGCTCTGGTTGTTCCAACAGGAACATTTGAAATTCCCCTGGTTCATTGAAAGTCCATCTTTTCCCTGGGAAGAGGATGTTCAGTTTTGTTGGGTAGTTGATTCTCAGTTGCATACCAAGCTCTTTTGCCTTCAGGAACATTATATTCTAAGCCCTATAAGCCCTTAATGCAGTTGCTATTAAGTCCTGTGTGATCCTGACTGCAGCTCCATAATATTTGAATTGTGTCCTTCTGGCTGCTTGTAATATTTTCTCTTTGACTTGGGAGTTCTGGAATTTGGCTATAATATTCCAGGGGGGTGTTTTTTCTGGATCTCTTTCCAGGAGAGATGGGTGTATTCTCTCAATTTCTATTTTGCCCTCTGCTTCTAGGATATCAGGGCAATTTTCCTGTAGGAATTCTTTAAAAATGAGGTCAAGGCTCTTTTCCTGATCATGACTTTAAGATATCCCAATAACTTTTAAATTGTCTTTTCTGAATCTGTTTTCCAGATCCGTTGTTTTTCCAATTATATATCTCACATTTTCTTCTAATTTTTCATTCTTTTGGTTTTGAAGTATTGTATCTTGATTTCTTATAGAGTCATCAGCTTCCTTTAGCTCCATTCTACATCTGAAAGATTTGTTTTCCTCAGAGAGCTTTCTTATCTCTTTTTCCATCTGGCCAATTCTGCTTTTTAAAGCATTCTTCTCCCCAATAACTTTTCTGAACTGTTTTATCCATTTGACCTAAGCTGGTTTTTAACATGTTATTTTCTTCAGCATTTTTGGGGAATTTCCTTGACTAAGCTGCTGACTTCATTTTCATGTTTATCCTGCATCTTTCTCATTTCTTTCCCCAATTTTTCTTCTATCTCCCTTACTTGATTTTCAAAATCTTTTTTGAGCTCTGTCATAGCCTGAGTCCAACTTCTATTTTTCTTGGAGTCTTTAGATGCAGAAGCTTGTACTTCCTCATCTTCAGAATGAGTATTTTGATCCTCCTTGGGATCATGGACAAAGTATTTGTCAATGGTCAGGTTCCTTTTTTTTTCCTGTTTACTCATTTCCCCAGCCTGTGTCTGGTTTGGGGGGTGCTTCCTGAGCTTTTGACTTTTATTGGGACACCCCCACAAGGACTTCAGTGTGTGAGGCTCTGACTGTGGTCTGTGAATGAACGCAAGTGCACCCCTCTGCCACGAGGCTGAGGGAGGGGAGCATCCCTGTTCTATGGGGGGTCTAGACTACAATCAGGACCTGAATGTGATTGTGGTCAGAGTCCCAGAGTCCTGTTCCAGGGACAGAGGACAGACCTCAGAAGTTTCCCTCTACTCCCTTACCTTTAGTGGGCTGAGTACTCAGGGCGCAGCTGCCTAGAGGATCCTGTTTGCCAGCTCCATGGGCCTGTTTCCATTTCCTAGAGTTCCAAGGACTCACTAGTGCTACAACCAAGCTGAGTGCCACCACTGCGCTGAGGGCCTGGGCTTTTTGCTTGCTCTGGCAGAGGTCTCCCTGCTGATCTTCCAAGTTGTGCTTTGTGCTCCCTGGGCAGCAGATCAGGAAACTGCTTCTGCTGCCTGGAGCCACAGCTCCCAGGTGCTCTGGGGCTGTTCCTGGGAGGCTGAAGTTTCTTCACTCTGGTGGGCAGCCCCTCTAACTCTATGGAACACAGTTTTCCCACTCTTTTCCAGGTTACCTTGGGCTGGAGAGTTGCCTCACTGGATCATTCTGTGGGTTGCGTCTCTCAAAAATTTAGTTAGTCATAATTTTAAGATTTTGAAAAAATTGGGAGAAATCACCTAGGAGAGACTCTTCTCCTGCCACAATCTTGACTCTGCCCCCAAAAAAATCATTTTAAAAAAAATCATAGAGAGATCTGTAGAGGTCCATGCCAAGTCGTATACTACCACCTTTACTTGAGCAAGGTTTCATCTACAATACACCTGAAAAAATGTTTATCCTTCTTTTGCTGAAAGATCTCTAATGAAGGCAAACCCAGTTATCCCTGAGGCAATATGTTACATTTATAAATAGCTCTAATAGTTTTTTTTTTCCTTACAGTGAGTCTGACTCTTCCAGCTCTCTGGGACCAAGCTGCCCCATAATGAATCCCTCCTCATTGTTTGTTGTTGTTCAGTTGTGTCTGACTCTTCATGACCTTATTTGGGGTTTTCTTATCAAAGATACTGGTGTGGTTTGTCACATCCTTCTTCAGCTAATTTTTCAGATGAGGAAACTGAGGCAAACAGGGTTGCCCAGGTTCATGTAGCTAGTAAGTATCTGAGTTGGGATTTGTACTCAAGAAGAAGAGTGTTCCTGACTCAAGTCCAGACTGAATCCCTCTTTAATTCCATTCAATTCAATAAATATTTATTTAGCATTTACTGTTTGCAAGGCTCTGTGCTATGTGCTTGGGTTCACTCTCTATCCTCATGGGAGGTGGGGGATTGGGGGAAAATAAGAACAAGGAAGCAAATAGAAAGCTCTGGTTTCAGAAGTGGAATATGAGCTGCTACAAGGGGGAAGCTAGGTTTTCTATGAAGTGGAGAAGAGGAAGGTGTATTTTTTTAGAAATAAGGGACCACAAGTACAAAAGCATGGAGGTGGGTGATGAAATATTGTATTTCAGGAACACGGACAAGTCAATTGGAAAAGAATAGAGAAAGTGAGATAAGCGAAATTTTATATAATGCTGAAAAGGAAGGGCAAGTCAAATTATGGAGAACTTTAAAAACTAGGTTGAGGATTTTGTATTTTAATCTGGAGGCAATAGGGAGCCATTGAAGGTTTTGGAATATGTGGTAATATAATCTGATCTATGTTAAAGGAATATCAGTTTGGCAGCTGTGTGAACAATGAATTGGAGAGAAGAGAGACTTTAGTTGGGAGAGCAATTAGAATGCTATTTCAGGAATCTAAGCCAGAAGTGATAAGGTCATGAAATAGAGGAAAGATTGTATACCAGGAGAAGAGGAGATAGAAACAAGAAATACTGCAATGGGAAATCAACCGGATTAAGACACAGCAGATAACTGGATAAAGGGTTTAAGGTAGAGGAAAAAGGTTGACTCTAAGGTTGTAAACCTGATTGATTTGAAAAGTCCTTCAGATACAGGAAAGCAACTCTCCTTTTCCCTCTAGGACCTCTCTCTTCTCCAGGCTAAACATTCCCAGTACCTTCAAACAGTCCTCATGTCATGATTTCGATACTTTCCTCAATTCTGGTTGCCTCCTTCTGACACTCATCTCTTATGGTGATGATGATAATGAGGAGGAGGAGGAGGATTTATATGGTGCCTACTGGATGCCAAGCACAATGGTACTTTACAAATATAATTACATTCTATCATTACAACAGTCCTGTGAAATAAGGGCTATTGTTATCCTTATATTACGATTGAAGAATTTGAGGCAAACTGGGTTATCCAGCTATTTATTGTCTAAGGTCGGATTTTAACTCAGGTCTTCCTGATTCCAGGTCCAAGGATTGATCTACTATATCATTTTACTGTATCCTTCCCAAAATGGCAAACTATTTGGTTGTATGGTGAATGGAGCTTTGAGTACATAAGAGAGGAATAAATGTTTGACTGAATAACTGACTGACTGAAACTCCATTTCTGGTCTCCATACCTTTGAATGGCTATCCCCCAACCTCAGACACTTAAAGGCAGACATAAAGAAAGCATCTGTCTTTGGGGCGGGGGGGGGGGGGGGGGGGTTGTTAAGATAAAATGAGATAATATTTGTAAACCTTATATATAAATGCTAACTATCATTACTGTTGTTGCTGTTATTATGTACTCCAGATTTGGTCTAGTCAAAGCAAAGTGGGATTAACTCCCTAATTCAGCCTAATAAGAAAATTAGTAGGTTTTTTTTAACTTCATTATTGCTATTATCTGCTAAAAACCCCAGGTATTTTTTAAAAACAAACTACTATCTTAGTCCAACCTTTTCCATCTTGTACTTATAGTCAATTTCTCTGAACTAAAATGGAAAAATATTAAATTTCCCGGTTAAATTTCATTGTATTGGATTCAGCCTAATTCTATTTGACATGATCTTTGAAGATACTGACATTGGATTTCAATATTTGTTCTCTCTCCTTGCTTGGGATCCTCTTCAGATTTGATAAGTCTGACCAATTCCAATCTGTTTTCTATTAAGGTGCTGGGGTGATTTTTATTAAATGCAAGTCTGATCATGTTGCTTCTTTCCAATCCTCCCTCACTGAGATTTAGTGGCTCCCTATTGCCTCCAATATCAAAGAGGAAATCCTCTATTTGACATTTCTACTTCATCCTAATCTGGTCTCATCCTGTTATTCCAACCTTCTTTTTCACTATTCTCCTCCCGGCATCCTAAAATGATAGAAACACTTCATTGGCAATCCAGTCAACAAGAATTTATTAAACATCTACTATTTTTTTTTGTATAGGTAAACTATAGTAAAATCCTAGAGTAGATATTTTAAAAATGTTTGTTGACTGACTGATCTATGCTTTTATTTAAATTATAGATAAAAATACTAACCTGTGAAATGTCTCCACACTCCATTCCTGTAAGCACCTTCTCTCATAAGTGAGTCCTTCCTGGAGCTTCCATTCTGAAGAAGGGACCAGTCATGGATCCCTCATTCCCTGGTTTCATTACCATGCACCCCTATGGATATCTCCTTTCTCCCCTCCTTCCCCCACTCTGCTCTTCAGTTCCATTTTTATGAAACATTAGAACATGCTCTCTTTTTTTTTAAGGTTTTTGCAAGGCAAATGGGGTTAAGTGGCTTGCCCAAGGCCACACAGCTAGGTAATTATTAAGTGTCTGAGGCTGGATTTGAACTCAGGTACTCCTGACTCCAGGAACAGTGCTCTATCCACTGTACCACCTTGCTGCCCCTTTTCTCCCCCATCTCTCAACTTGATTTCCTATTGAAAACCTCCCTGATGTCACTATCTTTTTTCAAAACCAAAGGACAAACATTTAACATCATCATCATTCAAACATCCATTTCCCACCATGGATGGGAAATATGGCTCACATAGATGACTGGAGATCTTTCTTGGTCTGTTATTTGGGTTTGTAACTTGCTTGATACAAGAGAATTCTTTTTGGAATCTTTTACCCCTACCCATAAAGAATAAATTATGTTGACCATAGTTTCTTCCTCTTGAAGCACCCAGCTTTCTAAAACAGCTGGAGCAATGAATTGATTGGAGAAGCACTTTGGAATTCTTGGCAATTAACAAAGACCCAAGAAGCAATTATCCATAATTAAAAATAATAAACAAAAATGTTATTTGTTGCTTTGCTTCACTGAACATCTAGTTGGACTGACAGACTGTGATTAAGCACAGTACCACTTTATACATGGGAGCTCCAAGAGATCCATGGCAATTCATAGCTCCTTCCTAAAGACTTAAGAGCTTTCTCCCCAATCTGTCTCATGTCTTCCAAGTAAAGTCATAGCTCCCTTGGACAACTGGAGTTTTGCTGGAGGGAAGGAATTTTGGAGAACATCCACAGAATCTTCCTTTTGGCATTTCCTCTTTATTCATCCTGTTGAATGGAAGTGGCAGCACATTTCTTCCTCATGGCAACTGTACTTGCAGTAAGGTAGAAATCTTAGAAAGTGCTTTCCCCCACTCGGGCTGTACTGGAGCTGAATTTCTTCCTTTCTACTTGCCCCAGGTGAAAATATAGATAGCATTATCCCTAATGTAAGCTCTTAGTTCAAGGAAGTAGTTAAGGGGTCCCCACCTCCTTTCTGGTCCTCTCATATTTACATACTCCATCATCCAGTGACATTGTTCTATTTTATGGTCTTTACACAAGATGCTCATTCTCCCAAACAGACATTCTATTGACAATCCCAATTCAGGTATTTCCCCATGTCTAGAATACTCTTCCTTTTCCTCTTCCCCTTTTGGTTTCCTTCAAGTCCTAACTAAAATCCCACTTTTTACAGAAAGTTTTTCCTAGCCCTCCCTTAATTCTAGTCTAAAACATGCTCTTCTTGAGGACAAGAATTGCCTTTTTTTGTATTTGTATTCTTAGCACTGTACCTAATACAAATTTAAAGTGAATAAATGCTTGATGACTGAATAAATGACTGACTGAAACTCCCTTTCTGGTTTCCATGCCTTTTGAAATATCCTCTCCTCTCTCCCCTCCCCAGTCTGGTATATTCTGCCCTCTCCCTCTCCTGTCAGAATTCATCTCAAAAAAAACAAAAACAAACAAACAAAAAAGCTCATCTCAAATCTCATCTTCCCCAGAAGACATTTTCCTGATTCCTCTGAGGCAAACACTTTCCCCTTACTAATTATCTTATCTACTCTGGATATATCATGCTTTTTACCTAGTTGTTTATGTAAGCTGCTTATCTGGCCATGCCCAGATCTCATAAGATGAAAGCATTCTGGGTTTCCTAACACATGGGTGGAGATGACTATTTAAACTAACTTTGTAACCAATCAGAAAAGTCATCTTTAAAACTGGCCAGACTTAGATGGTCACTCTCTTTCTGGTTCACTCTCATTCTTAAACTCCTTTGTACTTTGTTCTTGAAGGGACAATGTTCCACAGATTGAGAGGTAAGATTATATATTCATGATTATATCTTTGAAATAAGTATTCCATTGTAAAAACTAATCCAACTGTTAAAAGTGACTAAATGGAACTGGGGTACAGGGGAATCATCATTATACATAGAGAGAATACCACCAGTAGAGCCTGGAGCCATTGGCAGAGAACCTAGATAACCCCAAAATCCAGTAACAGTACAGGATAACTGTGGGGAATGGTGCAGAGTAATATACCTTATCTTCAAGTAGTGAGGCTCAGGGTAGTCAGTGTAACTTTTGGGGCCATGTTTTCAATTAGAATTACACTTCTTGAGGGTAGAAAAATTTTTGCCTTTATATCTCCAACGCTATGCTCAATAAAGACAAATATCAGTCAGTCAACAAGAATTTATTAAACATCTACTATATGTATTTTTCTATAGGTAAACATCTATATATTTTCTATAGGTAAACTATAGTAAAATTCTAGAGTAGATATTTTAAAAATGTTTGTTGACTGACTGATCTATGCTTTTATTTAAATCATAGATAAAAATACTGGACAGCATAAGGATAAACCTGGGCCACTGTCCTACAGTGACTCCTTCCAGCCTGACATCAAATCATTAATAACTATTTTTTGGTCCCTCTGTTTAGTTGATTCCAAATACCCCGCCAGTCCATTTCTTTCTATCTTGTCCCAACCAAAGCAATATGAAAGATTTTGTCATGTGCTTTGCCAAAATTTAGGTAAACTTTATCTACATTGTTCCTCTAATAGGCCAATCTGATAACACCATCACCAAAGGAAATGAGCTTAGTCAGGCATGAACTGTATTTGATGCACTACTGTTTTCTTTTTTAGTTGTTTTTTAACCATCATTTTAAAATAATGCATTGTAGAACAACAATATTAAGTAGAAAGAACAGGAGCAAAACAATCAGAAGTGCTTGTTGCAAAATTACTGAGAACAAGCATGGCCCCAAAGAAGGGAAAGGAAAAGATTACCTTTACTCTTTTGCAGAGGTGGGAGATCCATGGGTGTGGAACACTGCATATATTTTGCTGCTATATTTTGATGGGTTTTGCTGATTTTTTCCCCCTCTCCTTTTTTTTCTTTAAAATTTTTCTAGGGGTGGCTTAGGTGGCATAGTGGATAAAGCACTGGCCCTGGAGTCAGGAGTACCTGGGTTCAAATCCAGTCTCAGACACTTAATAATTACCTAGCTGTGTGGACTTGGGCAAGCCACTTAACCCCGTTTGCCTTGCAAAAAAATAAAATAAAATAAATGCTTATAAATTTTTTTTCTATTATATAAGATTATCCTTTGGGAAGAGGAGAAAAACACTGGGTGAAATTTGGTAATTTTAAAAAAGATAACAATAAAAATTATTTTTAAAAGTTTGATGTAATTTAACTTAAAAATAATATATTATAGAATTTTGCAGGAATCTAAGTCAAACTCACTGGCCTAAAGTGTATATATTCAAATGTCCTACTATTTTTGAAAATTGTGAAAGTATTTGTCTTTCTTCAGTCCTATGGTTACTCTCCCATTGAAGGCTATTGACATTGCTTCAGCAATCCCATCCAACAATTCTTTCATATTCATAGTTCATGTGAACTGAAAGACTTGAATTTCTTGAGGATAATTAGGTGTTCTCTCTTACTTATATCTTTAGGAAGCAAGAAACTTTCCCAACCTCAAGCACAATAACAGGTTCCATTTAACTATTTCAGTTCCATTTAACCAAATAATATCAAATAGCTTTTGCAAAATTATATTTGCTGACAAATCCGACCTCAGACACTTAGTAATTACTTAGCCGTGTGGCCTTGGGCAACCCACTTAACCCCATTGCCTTGAAAAATCTAAAAATATATATATATATATTTGCTGAGATAAAGATATACATAAAGAGATATATATATATATATATTTGCTGAGAAAAGATAACATAAAGAGAAGTTAAAAGCATTTTATTAATGATTTTCTAGGTCAATGTGTGATCTATCCAAATCCTTTAGTTTCCCCATTTCTATTTGAGTCTGATACCACTACTATAGCATAGTATAGGATAACTCCCCCTTTTCCTCTTACTCTAGTTCTTTTAGGACTATCAGAAATTCATCCTTGAGAACAGATTCTCATCCATCCTGGGTTGAATTCCTCTGCACCCTTTCTCTAAATCCTTTGCAATCTATTTTCCCAAAATCTAGAGATTGTACCCAGATTTCTTCTTTCTATTTTCCACCTATTCAGATTTTCTTATTGAATTTTAACCACTGGGTCTCATCTATCCTTTACCTAAACCCCATGGAATTTTTTCTCCAAAATTTCCATTGTACATGTCATATGATGCAGTTTCTTTTTCTTCTCTCTCACAAATACTAAGAACCGTCCCTTTCCCAAGATGTTCTTATTCTATCTCTCCCAGCAGACAGTTCTACTGTGAGAACTGGGCAAAAGGGTTAGTCAGCCAATCAGTAAGCATTTATCAAGTCCCTACTTTCCTTCGATGTGCCTACCTCCAAGCTTAATTCTAACTTTAGAAAGATAAAGGTATTTTAAAAGCAATCAGGAGCTTACTTGCTAGTCTACTTTTGTCAGAGAGAACTTTAGCCTGTATCTGAATACTTGAAGTTCCCCATCCATATTCCATGCCAATCTGCAGATCTGTTTCCCAACTTCCCTACTTATTTAAACTTTCTGGACTTCAGTTCTTCATGTGTAAATGAGAATATTGGATTAGCTCATCTCCGAGGACCCTTGCAGCCCCAAATCTACAATCCTTTGAACGGCAGATACTGACAGCCACCCCTTGGAAGAACAGAATCTCTGGTGGCCATTACAGAAGTTTTGAAATATCCTATCTGGATCACAGTGGGACCACACAGCTAAATAATTGCCTTGAGGATGGGAAGAAAGGAGAAAATTATGGACCACTGAGATCATATTGACCTGCCTCAAGTTTTCCTCCAAGGAGCCTGGAAATCCCCTTCCTGATGTGAGGGGAAGAAGTATCAAGTGAACATCTGGGGATGAGACTTCACTAAGACACACACACACACACACACACACACACACACACACACACACACACACACACACTTCAAAACACATATTTTCAATTCCATCTTAATTTCTGCATTCAGTTTAACTTCAAATCTTTTTCAAATAAATTCCTGCAAGGGAGTATATAATACAGCGATCTACCTCTCATTATTCTGTCTCTCAATGCCAGTCCACCAGTATCACAGTCTTCATTACAATGGGAATGCTTAGATTATATTCCAAATTGGCTTTCCTAACATAATCCGCCTATCAGTTCTCTGGGCTCACTTTTACCTATTCTGCTCAACTGTTAATCCTCTAGAACCTTTGTCTACATTATCAGCAAATTCTTCTACATTTTCAAACTTTTCAACTCACTTCAAACTTAGTTTTCTGCTGAGGAAACTATTCTTTGCTGCACATCCAGAATAGCACTGATTATCTTTCCCCCAAACCCTGCTTTTTCCCAAACTTCCCTATGTCTATCAAGGACACCACCATCCCCCCAGGCTGGAAACCTGAGAGACAATCTCAATTCCTCTGCATAGTCATTCTGTTGCTGATGTCTCTCAAATGCATACATATATACCTATATATCCATATTTATCCACTTCCCCTTTTTCCATTCACAGTCTCATTGCCACTTATGTTGACTATTCAATAGACTTCCTATTAGTGTCCCTTTATTTCACCCCCTCTCTCCACTCCAGCTTGTTTTCCTTTAGCTGTCAATGAGTATATCACCATTGTTTCGACAAACTCTAGGGACTCTCTTTTATTTGTTTCTGGAGAAATCAAATAAAAAATTCTTTGTTTGGTATTTAAAGTCCTTTACAATCTGGGTCCTTGCCATCTTTCTATTTTTCTTAGCCTTTACCCACCTGCACTTCACCCTTCACTCACTCTGTGATTCATCCATATCTGTCATTTTGCCAGATTCCATCTCTATACTCTTTTCAGTGACTATCCTTCATGCCAGGAATGTTCTCCCTCCTCACCTCCACTTCCTGGTTTCCTTCAGGAACTGAACCTGTTCAGTTCCCACTTTCTTTTATTTTTTTAAATTTTATTTATTTAAGGCAATGGGGTTAAGTGGCTTGCCCAAGGTCACATAGCTAAGTAATTATTAAGTGTCTGAGGCTGGATTTGAACACTCAGGTCCTCCTGACTCCAGGGCCAGTGCTCTATCCACTATGCCACCTAGCTGCCCCAGTTCCCGCTTTCTGAATGAGGTCATTCCCTTCCATCCTAGGCTCTTCCATCTGAGATTACCTGACATTTGTACTTGTGTGTACCTGCTGTCTCCCTTATTCAAATGTGAGCTTCCTGAGCACAGAAAGTTTGTTTTTTTTGGATTATTTTTTTGGTATTCCCAGTTCTTGGCACAGTACTGATACATAGTAAATACATATTACATGCTTCCTAACTAACTGACTGACTTCTACTCTGCTGTAACCCTTGTTCCCCATCACTGCCATCTATTCTTTCCCTCATCTCTCAATATCCTTTCCTTTGTTAGGATTCACACAATATTTTTATACATTCTTTTCACACCCTTTTCACTGTGATCTACTGATATCTAGATTACAGCATTAATTTCTTCAATAATTTTAGTACCTACCGCACAATTCTATTCTCTGAAAATTCAATTATTTACTCACTTAAATTCAAATGATATCCCTTTCCAACAATTTCAGTCACACACTGGAATTCTATCATCAGAAACTTCACCACCTCTTGAAATCACATTGCCTACCAAACATGGAACTTGGCAGTTCCCCTTTACAAGCACAACTTCTCAGTCTTTTGCCTTTTCCACTGTGGGAAGATTGGATAGATGAGAAAAGAAATTGGAAGCTAGGAAGCAGTTCAATTAGGATATCATTGCAATAGTCCAGGTGAGAGATAATATTGTGGGAGTGGACAGAAATAAAGTCAACAAGTATTTTTGGGATAAGGATGCCAGAGATTTTGTGGAGACTCAGGAAGATATGACAACTTTTTGCATACAAGAAGTAAGGGAGAGTGAAAAAGCAAGTTTCAACATATGCAGTTGAGTGACTGCAAGGATAATAGTGCCCTGAATGAAACTGGACAATCTGGAGTAGAATTAGGTTTAGAAAATTTTGCTAATGAGTTCTATTTTAGAAATAACTTTGACTTGCTTAAAGACATCCAGTTGGAGATATTCAACGAGCAGATGGTGATATAGGACTGGAGCTCATAATTAATTGGGGTTAGATAGGTATATCTAGAAGTCATCTGCATAGAGATGATAAATTCATGGAAGCTGGTCACCAAATGAAAGAACATAGAAAGAAAGAGAAGGACAGAGGTCAGAACCTCAGGGGAGACTGGGAAAAGGAAATGGAAAATTATCTAGCAAAGGGGAATGAAAAAGGAACAAACAAGTAGGCTAGCTAAGAGAGAGAAGGATCACAAAAACCTTGTAGGAAGGTCCAGGAGGAAGTGGTGAAGCCAACAGACTCAAATGCTTCAGAAGGGTTAAAAATAATAAGAAAAGACTCAGATTTACCAAGGAAGGGATCATTGGTCATTTTGAAGAAAGCAAATTTAGTTGAATAGTAAAATCAGAAGCCATAATAAATGGCTGAGAAATGACTGGTAGGAGAGTAAACAGAGGCAATGAGAGTAAATGGCTTTATTTTTATATAAAAGGGAGAAGATATAGGATTATAGCTTGACAGACAATAGAGTGAAGTAAAAATATTTGAGGATTCTGGAGGCCTGAGTGTATTTCTAGTTAACAGGAAAGAAAGTCAGCATATTAGGGAAAATTGAAGATAAGAGAGAGAATGAAATATTAAGTGAAACTCTCAGGGGAGAAAAGAGATTGGAACAAGAGCACAAGTAGAAATGTTGACCATGTCAAGCAGGAAGAACCACTTCTTTGTGAGTAATAAGAGAAAATGAGAAAATGTGGAAGAGTTTTAGCATTTAGGGCTGGGGCAGGAGGCAGTTTATATTGGGTTCCTCAGTTTTCTGAGGAAATTAGGAGTCAAGGTCATCTGCTGAGAAAGGGAAGAAAGTGGGAGTAGGAGGTGTGTGGGAAGAACAGCATTTGATTTCCACACTGGGTAAAAGAGTATGTCAGAAAATGGGGAGGAGTTTTAAGATACAGGGTTGGGACAAGAGGAAGCTTATATTGGATTCCTCAACTTCCTCAGGAAACTAGGATTCAAGGCCAGCTGCTGAGAGGGAAAGGAAAGAAAGTGGAAGTAGGTAGCCTGTGGGAAGAACAGCATTAGATTTCCACTATGAGTAGAAAGTGAACCAGGGAAAATTAAAAGCATTATAGTGCAACCCTGAAATCCCAATTGAGCTTAGTTATTATAAAGCTTGGTAGACCCAGGCAGCAGAGTGGCTTGACTTCATTTATTGGTTTTTAGTAGCATTGTGAGTAATAATGGAAAAATGAGATAATGAATATGACTAAGGTTAGGGTTTAGCAAACCATGAGGGGTGATAGCACAAGGGAATAAGGGAGTTGAAGGATAGAGGACAAGGTATTGTTGAAATGGATCAATATAAGATCTAAATTTCAAAAGAAGTTAAGGGAGAGTAGAGCAGTAATAGAAGCAGAGGAGAAAAGGGAGGAGCAGGGAGACAGGGGTTGTGGTGAGGAATAAACATCAGATCAGGAGGAATAAAAAAGAGGAAAAAATATGGAAAGACAGGAATCTGGTCAGAAGAGAATTTCAGAGTTCTAGATCATGAAAGTCAAACAGACAGATTTTTAATGAGATCAAAGGTATGAGCATCCTTATGTGTGACTGAGGTGAAATGAAAGTTAAGGTCATGGGAGTTGAAGAGGTTGATGAACTGGGAGGTCAGGTGTTTGCCATGCATGTTGGTGACCTCCAAATAAGAGGGCAGGCGTTGGGTGGGGGAGGAAGACTGTGAGCTAGGTGAACTGAGGGAAGAGAGAGAAGGAAGGAGAAGTCAGCATAGGACTCGAGGTGGATAATGATCAGAGATCTGGGAGTTTTCTGAGTCTAAGGGATTTGGGGAGGAGGTAAAGGAGAAGAGGGCACTGGTGATATTGAAAGATGAGAAGGGAGTTTTGATAGTCCAAAAGGTCTGGGAATTACTATTTGATTTAGGCTCTTACACACGGGGACCCTGTGAAAATGAAGAGAGGCATAAATATGTTTTTTCTCAAATCCTAAGGGAAAAGGAAGATTGATAAAGTAAACACCCAGTAACAGCAAATACAACTTAAACACAGGTTATAAAGAGAGAGATCAGACAAAGAGCTATAGAAAGTTTGAGGAGGAAGAGGCAGTTAACACTTAGGGCTATTTGAAAACTGTGGGGCCCTTGCCATTGAATCTTTTTTTTTTTTTTTTTAGTTTTTGCAAGGCAAATGGGGTTAAGTGGCTTGCCTAAGGCCACACAGCTAGGTAATTATTAAGTGTCTGAGACTGGATTTGAACCCAGGTACTCCTGACTCCAGGGCCAGTGCTCTATCCACTGCACCACCTAGCCACCCCCTTGCCATTGAATCTTGAAGACATAGATGATAATCCACTCCAATTAGACCCATAACTAGGGCAAGTCAACTGGAATTTTGCCTCTGGATGTAGTTAGTAGAACTCAGAACATGCTTCTTCTTCCCTACTTTCACTTGAGGATCATTCTGAGTCCTTCCCTAGCCTTGTATCACCATATTTCTGATATAATTACTCCCATGTCTTTTCTCAACCCTGGAGGCCCCCTGGAAGATGTGGTTAGCAAAGGATCTGATTCAGCTTTGCCCAGGAAGCTTGATCCTCAGGTAATTACTGACTTATACCTGACCTCTTTGCCATCCCCAACTCTTCTTCATTAGAGAGAGAAAATTCTGAGCATGCTAATATGATGTACTTGTTTCGATGAAGACATTCATCATAGGACCTTGAACAGTGGGAGTCCTGATTAACAGTCACTTTTTGCATCCTTTTTTTTAAACCAAAGCTCTTATTTCAATGGTATAGAGAACTCTGGCTGAGGAAATTCCCTCTATCAATACAGTTAAACAAATGGTTCTGCAACTTAGAGTTTTCTAGAGTTGCCTCAAGCAGTGGTCTCCAAATTTTTCTGATCAGGTTCATTGCTTTTTTTTTGTTATCCAAAAATGTTTACTGACTGAAATTATTGGTCTAATGCAAAAGATGACATTTTAAAAAATGAAATACTTTGTTACCTTGCTCACATTTATTAAATTTACAATCAGTACCTCATGCAAAAAATGACTCCTCCTTGCCTTAATTAAACTGTTAAATAAAAAAGTTGATCAGATTCATTTCTGACCGTTATCAGTAAAAAAAAAGTTTTGAGCATTCTCCCCTATGAATCTACACACACACACACATACAAATATATGCATACACATATAATATATGTACTACTATGTTAATAATTATGTTCATTTAAAGATGCAAACAAAAATAGAAATTTCAAAAGAATATGGTAAAGATGAAATAATATTGGATTTTAGAGTCCATTTTATTGAATATCAGACTGCCCTAGGCAATGTACCTTTGACATGGGAAGACCATTTTAGCAACTGTGAGGAGGATGGGTCAGAGAGGAGAAAGACTTGAGGCAGGGCTATCAATTAGGAGGTTCTTATAATAGAGTAAGGGAGATATCTGGACCTGAACTGGGTGGGGGGAGGGGGGAAGAAAGAAGAAAGAAGAGCTCTTTGGAAGGTTAAAATGACTCAAAGTTTTATAACTAACTGGATGTAAGGGTGAGAGAAAGCCAGAAATCAGCATGGTTTATATTTATATATTTATAATATCAAAGGTTATAAATGTGTTTATTTGGAAAAACAAGAATGTTTTCCACAGAATCAGAGAAGTGTGGAAGAAGGGTGGATATCATGAAAAGATAACATAAGGTGGGAGCTCTGAACTTATTGTTTTTGGTTTTTAAAAAATATTTTGGTAATTGTATTTTAACATACTTTTGGTTTCCTTTGTAATTCTATGGATCTTATTTTATACTTTTAGAAACATTATTCTGAGAAGATTGAATAAACTTTACCAGAGTGCCAAAAGGGTCTATGAAAGAAAAAATTATATGTAATAGGGTCTGTCCCAGCAAAAATGGAAGGGAGAGAGGTGG
The DNA here is from genome assembly GCF_037893015.1 of Macrotis lagotis. NCBI lineage: Eukaryota > Metazoa > Chordata > Mammalia > Peramelemorphia > Peramelidae > Macrotis > Macrotis lagotis. The sequence goes on along the minus strand of NC_133660.1, from coordinate 236,624,268 downwards.
AGCTCTTATCCATTGGCCACAGAGTCTGGGAGCTCAGAGCCTTCAGATAAGATGTGATTTATGGGAAAAGGGGTGAATATTCTTGGATTGGGAGAAGGGAGATTGTTTTCCAATTTCACCAGCACAATTGCTGTGAGGGTCACCGGGTAGATTTAAGTGAAAACTGACATGAAGGGTCAATCCCATGCAGAAGAAGGAAGTAGGAAATTTGCAAATAGAGAGAGGAGGCTGAGTGGGAGAATACAGGGAATAAGAGTATATGTGGGTTGTGTTGTTCCACAACTGGCTTTCAGGAAGTGAGTGAGAAAGAACTGTTCTTTTCACAGTCCTACTAGTTGACCTTGGGGTCAGACCACTGAACCCTGGTGTCCCACCCTTTTGGAGATTCTAGACTAAAACCAAAAGCTTAAGTGACATGTCTATCTGAACCCAATCTGAGCACTGGTCTTCTGACTCCAAGAGCAGCTCAATAACCTTTACTCCAACACTATCATTTTCTGATCCCTATGACAAGCAAATTCTTATCCCGTGACCCTGAATCTAGAGTCTTCGAGTCTTCAGTTGACAAGGTAAAAATAAAAAACAAACAAACAAAAAATGTCCCATATTCTCACTCTCATACAGCCTAGCTTCACCAGTCCCCATGATCTTCTGAACTCTCTGGACCTAATGCTACTAACAAATTTGCCTTAACCTAGACCTTTCTCTCATCCTCTTTTCATCTTCCTCAAAGAATCACTGACCACCATCTGCAACTGTTGTTGTAATTTTTCTTGAGTTCTTCAACCTAATGAACTAGGAAGAACAACAGTAGGCATATGCCCAGCTCCATTCTACCCCTTCTAGACCCTCCTTCTGGGACTGTCACCTCTTTGCTTCTTTGAGATTTTCTCCTGGTCTTAATTCATGTTGCTGTGATCTCCCTGACTCCAAGTAACTCTTTCCCCTTTCTCAAGAAGTTTGGTCTCTGACCCTGAAGTCTATGCCTTCCTATTTGAGACTTTATTATATAGATTGATATCTTTTCAAAAATCCTGGTCTTCCTGTTTACCATTTCCACAACAGGGATTGTCACACCTTCGATCTTAAATATCCTCCATTACTGTGCCACTGCCTCCATGGACTTGAATTCTGAAATTCTTCTTTGATACTAATCTTCTGTTTTGTTTTTTTTGTTTGTTTTTTGTTTTAGGTTTTTGTAAGGCAAATGGGGTTAAGTGGCTTGCCCAAGGCCACACAGTTAGGTAATTATTAAGTGTTTGAGACCTGATTTGAACCCAGGTACTCCTGACTCCAAGGCCAGTGCTTTATCCACTATGCCACCTAGCTACCCCTTACTTTAAATTGGCAGTCTTAGTCTTATGGGTAACAGAACTAGGAAGTTGTCTGTTGATCTTGGGGTATGGGTTCCTGCTCTTTTGAAGAGATCATAGCAATACCCTAGCTTAGGGTTTCATATGAAGCTAGAAGTGGTATATACTACTTGGAGAGTATAAGACCAAGGTCAGTAGAAGCAATAAGACATAGCATTTGAATTCTTAGGAGACATGTGTTCCCTTTTTATGCTTGCTTTGGCCACACATTCCCTACATTTGTACCTTTCCACATATGTGATAGTCATACGTATTTCTTGGGAGAATGCTGTCCATGTTTATGGGGGAGATATTTTCTTATTTTTTAAAACAATACTATTCTGATTTGCCTTTTCATTGAACTAATTGTGTCTTATGATTGACTATTTTTTTTTTTAGATTTTTCAAGGCAGTGGGTTAAGTGGCTTGCCCAAGGCCACACGGCTAGGTAATTATTAAGTGTCTGAGGCCAGATTTGAACCCAGGTACTCCTGACTCCAAGGCCGGTGCTCCATCCACTGCGCCACCTAGCCACCCCATATGACTGACTATTGAAAGAGAAATACACTGGTGGGGACTCAAGAGCTATAGTTTCAAGAATTCATAATCACAGAGTACTTTAAACCTGTTCCCTAGGGAGCAAGAGGTTGTCTTCGATGGAACAAGTGTGAAAGGGGAGGAAGATGAGGAGAGATAGTACAAAGGGGCATTATATAAGGAAGAAAGTAAACCTGAGAGAAGGGAAAGGAACTTGCTTAAGTTTAAGTAGCTTGTTAGTAGCAGAAAAAGGACTGGAAACCAAGTTTCTTGATTCTCAGTCTTGTGCTTTTTATCCAATATTGTGCTGAATGTTATATCACAAAGTCATGGATTCTTGAGGGATTAGAAAGAACCCCAGCAGTCATCTAGTCCAACCTGCATCAATCCAAGGAACTTGTCTCCAAGAATCCCCTCCAGTATGAGTCTTTCACACTTGGATCTAAGAACTTCAGTGAGCCAGCCCATGTTATCTCCCAAGGCAGTCCATTTTAACTGCTCTTTAGCTCTAATTATCAAGGTTTCCTTGTGTCAAGTCTAAATTTGTTTCTCTACAGCTTCCATCCACTGCTCCTAGTTCTTCTGGGATCAAATAGAACAAATCTAATCCTTCTTCCACATGATGGCTCTTAAATGTTTGTAGGCAGCTTTTATGTCCTTTCTCTTTTCTTTAGGCAAAGCATCTTCAGTTCTTTCAATAGGTCTCATATGACATAAGCTCAAATCTTTTTACCAATTTAGTCACATTCTTCTCTAAAAACCTCTAAAATAACAATAGCCTTTCTATAAGACCAAGGTCAGTAGGAGCAATAAAAAGATATATCATTTGCATTCTTGGCGGGGTTTTTTAGGTTTTTGCAAGGCAAATGAGGTTAAGTGGCTTGCCCAAGGCCACACAGCTAGGTAATTATTAAGTGTCTGAGACCATATTTGAACTCAGGTCTTTCTGACTCCAGGGCTCTATCCACTGCGTCACCTAGCTACCCCCTATCATTTGCATTCTTAAGAGATGTGTTCCCTTTTTATACTTGCTTTGGTGTCAAATTCCCTACATTTGTACCTTTCCATATATGTGATAGTCATACATGTTCCCATATATATTCTTGGGAGAGTGTACCCCATGCTTATGGGGAAGATATTTTCTTATTTTTTTTTAGGTTTTTTTTCTTTTTGCAAGGCAATGGGGTGAAGTGGCTTGTCCAAGGCCACACAGCTAGGTAATTATTAAGTGTCTGAGGCTAGATTTGAACTCAGGTACTCCTGACTCCAGGCTGGTGCTCTATCCACTTGGCCACCTAGCCGCCCCCTTTTCTTATTTTTTTTTAACAATACTACTCTAATTGTGTCCTATGGCTGACTATTGAAAGGTATATATACTGGTGGGGACTCAAGTGCTCTCTCTCTCTCTATATATATATATATTCCAGTTGTGATCTGACTAGGGCAGAGTACAAAGGGACCATCTCCTCCCTAAGCCTAGACATCGTACTTTTCTTAATGCAACAAATTTGCAATAATTTTTAAGGCTACTATATCATCCTTTAATTCGTAACAAGCTTGCAGTCTGCTAAATCCCTAAGTCTTTTTTTTTTAACAAAATCCTATCTAATTATGCTTCCCCCTTATACTTGTTAAGTTGATTTTTTTTTAAACCAAGTGTGAGACTTTACACATCTCTTTATTAAATTTTATCTTATCAGCTTTGGCTCAACTTTCTAGTCCACTGAGATCTTTCTGAATCTGGATTATCATATATTATGGTACTGATGCCTATTAGCTTTGTGTCATCTGAAAATTGTATGAGCATGCCATTTACACTTCTATCCCAGTCAGTGAGAAAAATTTAACTAGCACAGAGTCAAGTAGAGACCACAGGAGCAGTCTGCTGGAGACCTCCCTCCAAGCTGACATCAAATCATTAATGATTACATTTTTGGTCCGGTCATTCAACCAGTTCCAAGTCCACTGAACTGTGTTATCATTTAGTCTATCTCTCCAACTTGTTCACATGAGAGATGTTGTCAAATGTTTTGCTAAACTCTAGGGACATTATGTCTATACAGCATTCCTCTGATTTACTAGCCTAGAAACCACATCAAAATAAGACATTATTGTTGTCTCACATGATATCCATTCTGGATGAATCTACATGGGCAATTTGTTATCATTTTCTCTTCTAGATGTCTATAACTAATTTCTTTAATAACAGATCTTGCATTTTTGCCAGGCATCAAGGTCAAATTTCCCACAAGAGATTCTATTCTTTCTTTTTAAAAAATTCTCCACATTTGCTTTTCATGATAGTTATGATGCATGTATGTAATGGAGTATTATTGTACTGTAAGAAAACTCAGGATACATGCATATAATGGAGTATTATTGTACTGTAAGAAATTTCTGGAAAAATGAATATAGTGAACTATAAAGAAATCTACATAAATTCATGAAAAGCGAAATAAGCAGAGCCAGGAAAAGAATATATAGAATGGCTAGGACAATGTAAATAGAACAACAAACAATTCCTAAACAATCAAAACTGAATATTGTGAAATTTTAAAGAACCAACTAGACTCCCCCCCACCACCAAAAAAAAAACTGGAGAAAACATTTTTCTTTCTTTGCTTATTTGAAGAAATAAGGGGAGGTTGTATTTTCCAGTGAGGCAATATTTTGCCCATCTCTTCCTTGGGATCATGTTGGACCAGGAGGATGTTTCTCTGGAGGGAGAGGGGTGGGGGCAAATAGTGGCCAGGACAATAAAATAGTCAAAGAATTCAGGGCTTAGGAGTCGGGTCAAGTATTGCTTTGGTGCACTAAGCAAACCACAGAGAGAGGAAATAAAATTGGGCTTAAGTGGGAAGAACTCATTGCACCCAAGTTAACTTTACTAGAGTTCTGGGAGGGCTGCCAAAATTGAGCCAGGGCAGTGGGGAAAAACAGATGCTGATCCTGTTTATGCTGCAAAGAAAAGCTAACTTGTAACCATGTCAGATCTCTACGTTCAAGGTCCAATCACTATTGAAGAAGGACCTTGACCTTAAAGCATAAAAGGGGTACATCTTAGAAGACTTTGAAGTCAGGTGAGTTGAAGATACATAATTCCCTTTTTCTTTTAGATCCACTCCCAATTGATGTCACTCCTGGCCACCTGCCTTGTCACTCAACCTCAGACTTATGGGACCAGGAAAGGTCAACCAGTGCTAACATTGATAAATTATCTGGGCAATGAGAGCCCTAAGGGTAAGATCAATAGATTACAAGCATACTTCTAGATCTGTTTGATCAGAAAGCCCATAGTGGAGGGAGAAAGGATACTACCAGCATAGTAGAAAACTCCAACAAGTTGGTTCCTTGATTTTTTGCTTGTACCCTGATCTTAGCCAGTTTAAAAACTCATATTCAGAATTGGGCTGAGGTCCAATAAGGGAATGAAGGCTTCCTTTTACCCACCTTCACTGGAATCTGGGATTATTGTCAGATAGTATAATGCAATGAAATGATGGAAATGACTAGGTATTTAAATGTCCTAGACTTTGGCTCAGAAGTGGCACAATTCCAGGGGACAAGAACTGGGAGGTAATGCACATATCTACACTAATTCATGGTAAAAGTCAAAAGTATTGCTGAATTGTTAAATCTGATAAATGCTAGTTTGGAAAACTGGAGACAGAGATAATGGGCAGGATCCTTTGAGAAGCTCTCACTGGATGGGGATAAAGAATTCCTTCCATGTTAACGCCAAATCAAAATGTCCTGCCATGGAAGATTAGCTTTACAACAATGTCTATAGATCAATACAAGCTAAAACAGAAGGCAATGCAGGGGGCTGCCTGGCTAGTCTGGCCCTTAAGCAAAGAGCCTAGGAGAAGAGCAGTGGCAAAGGCAGTTAATGGGTATGCATGAACTATATACATAGAAATCAAATCCAATCTTGTCCCTGTGGTAGTAATCAACTGCATCAGTTTGCCAGCACACATGACTTTTGCCTTAAGTCTCAGGTATGACAAAATACCCTAGGAGGGTCATCTTGCCACATGGCTATATGGTGTTTATTCTATCATGCCTGAAGTTTGAGATGTTCCCTGACTCTTATTAATGTTTACTCAGGATTTGACTCTACATTCCCAAGTTACTAAATAATGGTAGAAACTATCATTAGAAAAGCAACAGAATGTTGATATGTCACCATGGAATTCCACACAACTTCCAATTAAAGAGCCTATTTTACCTTTGTGAGTCCAATAATGGGCCCTGGAACATAAATATGTGATAATAGACTTTTCCTAGACCATATCACCTTCAAGCAGCTGGCATTAGAGAAAGCTGAAATGTCTCAAAACAGCTTCTGGGGGGGATAGGGAGGTAAACTGCTGACTGCAGTTCATTCTCTTAATCAATGATTATTCTCTAAGGGTGGGGTGATTCATTTATTTACCCTGGATTCCATTTAATGTATTATAAGTGATAAACGGTGGCTAGTTCAGTGACTGACATTAGAAAACTTAAGTTTAAATCTAGAATCAAACAGTAGCTGTGTGAACGTAGGCAAGTCACTTAAGTTTTCTCTGCCTCAGTTTCTTTATCTGCAAAATAAGGATAAAAATAGCATCTTTCTCCCAGGGTTGTTATGAGGATAAAAAGAGATAGTATTTGTAAATTTCTTTATAAATTAGAAAAGTATGATATAAAAGCTTGCTACAATATTATTATTACTCAATAATAGGCTTTAGACTAAATTAGAATGTCTTTCATACTTAAGTGATAAAACCCAAGATAATCAAAGAAGTTTGACCACATCCCCAGGGTCTTTTATAAATTATCAACCTTGAAACCACAGTCATTTGAGAGGTTGAAGCAAGTTTAACTTTTCAGTATACCCCTAAGGAGAAACTGGGTGGGGTAGGTGGGAGATGGGAAGATATAGAAAGGAAAGGAGAAAGAAAAGAGACCTCAGGTTTGGCCTTGAGCAGGTCTTCTCCCCTTACTTCTCCCACTCTGGCCAGCTGAGGGCCTTATGAACTTCAAAAAATGATGTTTGATTTCTCCTCACTTCCCATCAGTGTCCTAGGGAGTAGCCCATGACAGTTTTTGTATCAGAAGCTAAGCTCAGAAGAACACAGATCTGCCATGCTTTAGTGAAGGGGTCAGGAACATCTGGCCTCTGGACTATATATGGTCCTCAAAAAAAAAAAATCATTTGGTTGTCAAGACAACCACAGGCTGGGACTAGAAATGCAATAAATCTAGGAACTTTTTAGGGGTGAATTAAATGTTTGAGCAAATATAACAGGCTAATTTTTAGGATGATAATTTTGTATGACCCACGAATGACATTATAAATATCCAAATGGCTCTTGGCAGAAAAAAAGGTTCCCTACTGCTTTGGAGGAACTTTTTGAGCATCCCATGATGGGACTTCCAGCAACCAGAATCTGCTACTAATGCTCTCTGATCTTGAACCCACTCTCCCTTGTTCTGTACATGTGAATATGGAAGATGTGTTATAGACTTTTGGGGATGAGAAGGGGTGTTTCATAATAATTATTCTTTCTTAAAAACCCTCTATTTCTGGGTCAGCTAGGTGGTGCAGTGGTTAGAGCATAGGCCCTGGAGTCAGGAGTAACTGAGTTCAAATCTGGTCTCAGACACTTTATAATTACCTAGCTGTGTGGCCTTGGGCAAGCCACTTAACCCCATTGCCTTGCAAAAAAAAAAAACAACTCCAAAACCCCAGCTATTTCATAACTACCATAGCACTGCAGTGCAAAAGGGTAGAGAGGGAGCTGTTCCCAAAGGATAGGAATGGCAGTCCTGGGAAGAAGGCATAGGCAGACAGGGAACAGTATCAGTGGGCAGCTCCCACGATTCCCAGATCCAGGCCTAGGATGCTGGCTCCAGTAGATAGCAGGAGGCCCTATGCTGCTCAGTACTGAAGCTTTATAGGCACAGAGAATATTTGACAAAGAGATGACATGGCACCAGTAAAAGATTGTCTTGTAGATCCATGAGGCAGTGAAGGGGGCTAGTCTAGACTACTGAAATCAGGTTATTATTCTCTGATTTGTAATAAGGAATGAGAAGCAGAGACTAAGAAAGCTTAACTCTTAACTGTTCTACAGTAAACAAGCAGGTGGGGAGGGGAAGGAAGCAAAGCTCTGTCTCCAGGTTAGTTAAACTTTAGCAATACCACATCCAGGGAGTCACACCGGTCAAACCAGTTTTCACTGGCTTACAACCACTTTAGTAAATACCGTTTTATAAAAGTTACCTAAGGCTGGCTGACATAATGATTCTTAGCTGATTCATAGCTGATAGTCTTGGGGGAAGCACACCAGTGGGGGCTTGAGTTAATGACATAAGAGAATCTCTGATTTTTCAAAGAGACCCGTTAAGATTCCAAGAGAAAGGTATTGCTAAGCTCTAATTTATCTGTGAGAAAGAGAGTAAAAATAGTCATTCTCAGAGCTATAATTATGTGGCTCAATCTTTTACAGAATCATAAAAATTTGAGAGTTGGAAAGGATTTTGACATTCAAAAAGATCTATCAAAGAAGGTCTGTCAAGAATTCCATTCATTTTGGGGTCAGCTCTATTTGTTTTTAATATTTTATTTTTATTCAACTATATATAAAAACAATTTTTAACATTCTTTAAAAATTTTTTGACTTCCAAATTCACTCCTCTCCAGACTTTCCTATATTCCTTCCTCTCTCCTTGAGCAGTTTGATATAGATTATACATGAACAGTCATGCAAAATATATTTCCATTTTAGTAATGTTGTGAAAGAAAACAGATAAAAACAACTCAAGAAAAATAAAGTAAAAAAGTATATTTCAATCTGCATTCCGATGCTTCTCAATTTTTCTCTGGAAGCGGATAGCAATTTTTGACATAAGTCCTCTGGAATTGTCTTGGATCATTACATTGCAGAGAACAGCTAAATCATTCACAGAACATAGTATGTTCTCCTAGTTCTGCTTACTTTCCTTTGTATCAATTCATATAAGTCTTTCCAAGTTTTATTGAAATCATTTCTTATAGCACAATAGTATTTCATAAAAATTACAAACCACAGGCACAGCTAGGTGGTGCAGTGGATAGAGCACTGGTCCTGGAGTCAGAAGGATCTGAATTCAAATTGACCTCAGATACTTAATAATTGCCTAGCTGTGTGATCCTTGGGCAAGTCACTTAACCCCCCCCCCCCACGCCTTTCAAAAACAAAAACCCCCAACAAACTAAAAAAATTATATACCACAGCTTGTTTTGTCATTCCCCAATTGATAGATATTTCAATTTTCAGTTCTTTGCCATCATAAAAAGAGCTGCTATAAATATTTTGTAAATATAGATCCTTTACTTTTTTTTTTTAAATCTCTTTGGGATACAGAACTAGGAGTATTATTGCTGGGTCAAAGGGTATGTATGGTTTTATAGCCCTTTGAACATAATTCTAAATTGCTCTCTAGAAAAATTGAATCATTTCACAAATCTGCCATTATGAATTATTGTCTGAATTTTTCCACAACCCTCCAATATTTGTCATTTTCCTTTGCAATCATATTGGCCAATCTGAGAGGTGTGGGGAGATGACTCAGAGTTGTTTTTTTTTTTTAATTTCTCAAATCAATGGTGATTTAGAGCATTTTTATTTGACTATAGATAGTTTTGGTTTCTTCTGAAAACTGCTTGTTCAAATTATTTTATTAATTGGGGAATGGTTCTGATTTTTTTTTATGAAATAGACTTAGTTCTCTACATATCTGAGAAATGAAGCCTTTATCAGAGAAACTTGCTGTAAATTTTTTCAGTTATGATTTTTCTGTATTTTTCCCTCCATCCTATTTTTACTTATTTATTCTACTCTCTTTCTCCTTGTCCATCCTGAAAAGTATTTTCCTTCTGACTACTGCCTCCCCCAATCCATCATCCCTTCTATTAGCAATCCCCCTTCTAATATCTCTTTCCCCTCCTACTTTCCTGTAGGGTAAAATAAATTTCTGTATTCAATTGAGCATGTATATTATTTCCTCTCTGAGTCAATTCTGGGGAGAGGAAAGTTCATATGCATTCCTTTCCTTGTTTCCTCCATTTTTGCCTCTATTATAAAAGTTCTTTTATGTCTATTTTTAATATGAGACAATTTATTCCACTGTATATCTCCCTTCCCCCATTACATTTCATCCCGTCATATTCAAATCACACACTTGTCCTCTATTTTTATATACTCATTCTAACTGCCATAATAACGAAAAGGTTCTGAGGAGTTACAAGCATTTTGCCATGTAGGAATGAAAATTTTAGCCTTAATAAATCCCTTATGATTTCTCTTTTCATTTTCCTTTTATCCTTCTCTTAAGATTTGTATTTGAAAGTCATATTTTCTAGTCAGCTGTTTTTATAAGTATTCATAAGAATACTTAAAAGACTTCTGTTTTGTTGAATATTCAATTTTTTCCCTGAAGGATTATGCTCCATTTTGCTGCATATTATTCTTGTTTATTATATTAGTTCCTTTGTCCTCTAGAATATCATATTTCAAGTTCTCTGATCCTTTAATATAGAAGCTGTTAAACCTTGTGTTAACCTGATTCTACAATATTTGAATTCTTTCTGGTTACTTGCAATATTTTCTCCTTGACCCTGGAGCTCTGGAATTTGACCATAATATTCCCAAGAGTTTTCATTTGGGAATTTCTTTCAAGAGGTGATCAGTGGATTCTTTCAGTTTCTATTTTACCCTCTGGTTATAGCTCACTGATATGGGAGAAACCGAAACCATTTCAGGTCAAGAGACTCCCAGTGACCAGACCATCTCCAATAGCTCTGTTTCCTAAAAATCAGACCCTGGGATGTTTGATTCTCGTATAGACAATTGAGAAGGATGTCTTGTGCAGCTTACCCCTCACTATAATAAACATAACTGCAACTCAGGCTGCCAATCATTTAGTTGGTTGATGTGGTCTTCTTCATTCCTCAAAGGACTAGAGTAAGATTCTAGAATATATCAGGAAAGTTTTCTTTGATAATTTCTTTTTCTTTTCTTTTTTTTTTAGGTTTTTGCAAGGCAAATGGGGTTAAGTGGCTTGCCCAAGGCCACACAGCTAGGTAATTATTAAATGTCTGAGACCAGATTTGAACCCAGGTACTCCTGACTCCAGGGCTGGTGCTTTATCCACTACGCCACCTAGTCACCCCTGATAATTTCTTGAAAGATGCTATCTAGGTTCTTTTTTTAAAAAATCATGACTTTCAATTTAATGATTCTTAAATTATTTCTCCTCAATCTATTTTCCAGTTCAGTTTTTTTCAATGAGCTATATCACTTTTTCTTCATTTGCCCTCAATCTTTTGATTATATTTTATTGTTTCTTAATGTCTCATAGATTCATCAGTTTCCACTTGCCCAGTTTTAATTTTTAAGGAATTATTTTCTTTCAGTGGTTTTTGCATCTCTTTTTCCATATGACTAGTTCTACTTTTTAAGGAGTTATTTTCTTCAGTGAATTTTTGTATTTTTTTTCCATGTGGCTAATTTTGATTTTTAAGAAATGAATTTTCAGTGGATTTTTGTGCATCTTTTTTCCATTTATCCAATTCTGCATCTTAAGGAATTCTTATCTTTAGTGGATTTTTGTGCCTCTTTTATCATTTGATCTATTCTGTTTTTTTAAAGTATAATTTTTCTTCATCATTTTTTGTGCATTTTTACCAGTCTGTTGACTTTTTATGAGTTTCTTGCATTGCTCTCATTTTTTTCAATTCTTATCTGTCTTTCTTATTTGATTTTTTTAATATTTTTTTACCACATTTAAGGATTCTTTTTTTGGACCTGAGACCAATTCACATTTTTCTTTGAGGTTTTGGATGTATCAGTTTGAATTTTGTGGTCTTCTCAGTTTGTGTTTTGATTTTCCTTGTTACCACAGTAACTTTCTATGATCTTTTTTTTTGTCAATTGCTCTTTTTTTAGTCTATTTTTTTTTTTTTACTTTTAACTTTATATGTTACAGTTGACCTCTGCTCCCAGGGTGGAGGAAGCACTGTCCCAAGCTTTGAGCTTTTTGTATAGTTGATTTCAGTGCTAGTTCTGGGGGACTGTTAAGTTTTCAGTTTTTCCAACATGGTATGAGCTAGGAGAGGTATTCCCGGCTTGTACTCTGGTCTGTGAGTACCCTTAAGCACTCTTTTCTGCCCTGGAACTATGTTTAGGGTTCCTGAAGCTCTGATGCTAGTGCTCCTCTTCAACCTAAGACTATGACCCTGATCCAAATATGGGCAAGGCAATAAAGTCCTACACCTAGTGCCAGTACAGGGACCCTTGTAATCTCCTTCTGTCCAATTGTCCTGATGCTCTTACTGTCTATGGAGTGAGAGTTTTGGAAGCTACCAATTCAGTTGCCCCAAGGCCTGTTGCTAGCTTGCTGGAGTGTTGTCTGCTCTGGACCAACTCCACTCTCACCCCAGTAAAACAGACCCTTCCTGCTGATCTTCATGAATGTCTTGGGGAGGAAAATTTTTTTTATCTCATCTTTAAAGTCGTTTGGAGCGGGATTTGTTAAATCTCTCTCTGCCTTTTTCCTGCCATCTTGCTTCTCACCTGCCAATTTTCAAATCTTGCATCATTCCCAATATCATGCCTAAATTGACCTCTCATTAGGATAAATAGGTCTGGGAAAGAAAGGATATGAAAAAAATAGCTACAGCCATCACAAGTGTTAAAAATTCATAAAGTTTTCACAGTTTTTTGATTGGCACAACCATGTCCTCTGCAGCCTAGCAGACTTTGAACCTTGTAGTGGCTCCCTCAGGATCCTTTGAGTACTAGAAGTGATCCTACATAAGGTCCAAGAAGGCAAATTAGTACAACCAAAATCTTCTCCAATCAATGACTAGAAAAACTCTTTATAATCACTATGGATATTGTAGCCAAGAGGAATCTGGATTAAGTATGGCAAAATATGTTGTATGTAAGACCTAGAATCAGAAAGACCTGATTAAAATCTGACCTGATTAATTAGTTGTGTGACAATGGGCAAGTCACTTAACCTTTCTATGCCTCAGTTGCCTCATCTGTAAAAAGGGGATAATAAGGACTATATCTCAGGGTTGTTGTGAGGATAAAATCAAATAATATTTCTAAAGCATTTTGTAAACCCTTAAAGTGTTATATAAATGCTAGCTATAATAATGATTATATTTTTATCATCATTACTATTATTAATTATTATTCTATCTGCTTACCATGAATGATATAAGATCTACTGGTTATACAGGGCTTACCTTCTCTCATTCTTCAGAAAAAGAAAATTGATTAGACTCTTACCCAAGGGCTTAGAATCCTGACCTGGAGATTTTCTATAAGGTTATACTTAATTAAATAGCACACCATCAATTTGGGAGACATATTTTTACATAGGAGGGTCTTCCTGACTCAGCAATCCTCTTAACAATATTCTACTCACTTATATAGGACAGAGTCAGGAATTTCAACAACCCAAACTCTAGGATCAATTATGAGTATGGAGAAAAAGTTTGGAAAACCAAGGAAAAAGTTGCCATCAGGCTGCATCTGCCATAAGATAGCAAAGGAATTTCCAGACTTAATAGACCAGGTGACCTAGATCACTGAGACAACAAATAAAAAAGCGGGGGCTTTTCAGGATTTTTTTTTTTTGCTCTGAAACAGTTTGAACAGTTAACTCTGTTTTATTTGTTTATTTTTAAGTATATAATAGTAGATGACCTTGAAAGTGAACTTAGAGGTCCAAGGCTCTTATTTTATAAATATAGAAAATGAGCCCTAGAAAGGACAAATGAATTGCCTAATGTCACAAAATTCAAAATAGTAGTTTCAAAACTGATTCCAAAGCTCTTTGATTCCAAATCTATTACACTGCAGAAAAGCAAATGAAAATGGATAGAGAATTCTGATGGAGACCTAGAGTTGTTAATTGTGTTGTGATAGTTTATGTGCTGAAATTTATTGATTTGAATGTAGATCACTACTATGCAAATTCAGATACATGTAGTGATGTTCAATTTTTTTATTTTCAATTTTTCTTTATTATCATGAACTTACAATAAATACATTCTAAAATACAAAGAACAAAAAGATCATATTTGAAACTGAACTTCTATTATGTAGTTTAATTTTTAAGTATATGCTAAGTTTAACAAGGTAATAGCAAAATTGCCCAGTTGTTCTTTGTACATTTTTGTGTGATATTCATTTTCAAATTTTTAATTAAAAATTGAAAAAGTTTGTAGTAGAAACTTTAATATGATCTTTCTTCATTTAAGAAAAAAAAGAAAAAAATTGGAGGTACTTGGGTGGCTCAGCAGATTGCATTCTAGGACTAAATTCAGGAAGATCTGAGTTCAAATCTGACCTCAACCACTCCCTAGTTATGGGATTCTGGACAAATCATTTAACCTCTGTTTGCCTTAATCCAATGGAGAAGGAAATGGCAATCACTCCAATATCTTCATCAAAAAAATTCAGTTACATCTGACTCATCACAATGAAAAATTGTCATTAATGTTTAAATTTCAGATATTTGGGATTTTGATTGTTGGATGTGATTCTTGTTATGTACTGCTTTGATATTCTGTGTTAAGAATTAAGTTTAAGTTTGTATAGTAAAATGGAGTGAGGAGGATGAAGAGATAATATGTACTCTGTCTTATCCTTGCTGAATGTCTATTTAATTTAAGGCAAAGATACCTACAACATTGCTCAGCAAGGTGGTATATGCATTGTGACTTCTAATAGCCACTATATCATTCTAGCTGTATCTCTCTGAGCATATTAAAATGAAGATCCATAATTTCTGTCTTTCACATACAACAAATATCACAGAACACAGCTCAGGGCATGTAGCTTTCAGTACCCTCTACTTTTTGGCATGCTTAGTCAAAATTCTGGCCTCTGTACTCTAGTTAAAGCTTTGCTTGACCATCAGCACTTGAGTTCCATTTTTTTTTTTATTAAGCTGTGCCTTCGGGGAGGGAGGGGCAACACCCTATCTGTGGCCACAGTAAAATATTTTATGATTGAGCTTGATCATTTCTCATACTAGAAATTTTCATGATCTTTGACAAATATAGTTTATTATTGAGGAGAATTGTTAGAAGGAAATGTTACTCCTTACACCATGAATTGGGACTATTTATACACTTTTATCTTAGATTCAGCCAGAATTTTGTGTATCAGTTTATTATATTAGGCACATCTGAGGTTAATTCCTCTGAGCTGTGGATATCCCATCTACTCCCAACAATCCGTGCAGTTACTGTATTATTAATTATTATAATTATTAAAATTATATATAAATTATATATAATTTCATATATAATTAATAATAATAATGATGATGATGTTGATGATAATGTTGCAGCAACATCCAGTTACTGTAAATTATCCTACATGAAACATGGAAAGCAAGTAGTGCAGCCAAAGCTTCTTCCTGATCCATAACTGGAAAAGTCCTGCATGATCACTTTGGATATCTAGGCCAAGAGGAAAATCTAGATTTGGTGTGGAACCTAAGTCACAAGTAGCTATGTACAAGAAATGTGACATCTGAGCTTGATCTATTAGATGAGATGTGTTCCCCAATAGAATTCCTTGCTTGGAGAGCACAAGCAATGGAGCAAGGACATTCTGGCTCTGGAAGTAGCTAAGAATAATATAAGATATTCTAATGGTGATAGTAATGTGTTTTATCTAACCCATTACCTAAAACATCCAGGCAACCTGACTCTGAGGGCCCACTACAATGGGTACTAGATCTGGAAGGAAGGAAGACTAGAACTACAATAATAGATTCTCTTCAGGAAAAAATGAATTGAGAGTATTTTTTCTTGGTTCTTTATTGTCCCTTTATTTTGGTGCTTTGTTCTTGCCCTGAATTATAGACATCATAAAGTGTGAATTTCTTGTCTAGTCCTGGTTACTTATTACCCTATTTATATCACACCGGTAAGGATTAATTGAAGGTTGATGATTAATTCAAGGCCAGTTCATACAATTAAACTATATCTTTGGACTTGGCCTACAAAAGGGGATGATTCAGTTACTAGCTCAGACATTTTCCAGATATGTGAAACCTTAGGCTTGTCTCTGTCTATAAAATGAGGGTTTTAATTCATAAGATCCCTTCTAGCTCTAAACCTGCCAATCATTGAAGGTGGACTAGAGAACTGGAGAAAGATAGGAGCAGAGGGGAGAACTACAGAGATTCAGACTTGATTGCCTAAAAGCAGGCCCGCACATTTCTGTACCTGCTCCAAGGAACCTCATGGCCCAGGGATTGCCACCTATAGAAACAGTGATAGAGCAAAGAAGAGTTTCTGGACTGAGCTAGGAGATCTAAGGGTTCAAAATGGTAGCCAAGAGATGTACTGATCAAATAAGAGAAGTCCACTTCTAGAACAAACAGGGGCCTATTCTTATGAACAGTTAGGAAAAGAGCATGATATGAAGGTACAAAACTGGACCTTGGTTCTCACTGCCCCCTCCCATTCACTCAGTCCCTCAAATCTGCAACCTCAGTGTCATGTCCTTACTGACAATCATTTCGCATATATTCAATCTGTTACTAAATCTTATTGTTTGGACCCTACAATATCTCCCATTTATATCTCCTCTTCACTTACATACCCTCTAATCCTTCTTTGTGACCTTTTATCCTCTGGCACATAGCTTCCCAACTGACCTCCCTACCTCAAGTCTCTCCACACTTCATTTAATCTGCCCTGCAGATGCCAAGGTGACCTATCCAAAATACAAGCCTGACCATGTTATCTCCTTGTTCAAGCTCTAGTGGCTCCTTATTACCTTCAAGATCAAATAAAAAAATCCTTTCTCTAGATTTTAATGTTGTTTTTTTCTTTTGCAGCTTGGACCCTTCCCTTCTTTATGATTTTCTTCCACTTGACTCTCCCCTCTGCTCTCTACCATCCAATAATAATAATAATATATTTTTCCTACACAAAAATTCTATTTCCTGCCTTTGCCTTCACATTGACTGTCCCTCATGACTGGAATGCTCTCTCCTCCACATCCCCATCTCTTAGAATTCTGAGTTTTCATCAAGAATCAGCTCAAGGGGGCAGCTAGGTGGGGGGGGGGCACGGCTAGGTGGTGCAGTGGACAGAGCACTGGTCCTGGAGTAAGGAGTACCTGAGTTCAAATCCGGCCTCAAACACTTAATAAATTACCTAGCTGTGTGGCCTTGGGCAAGCCACTTAACCCCACTGTCTTGCAAAAACTAAAAAACAAAACAAAACAAAACAAAACAAAAGAATCAGCTCAAGGGGTAGCTAGGTGACACAGTGGATAGAGCACTGGCCCTGGAGTCAGGAGTACCTGAGCTCAAATCTGGCCTCAGACACTTAATAATTACCTAGCTGTGTGGCCTTGGGCAAGCCCTAAAAAAAAAAAAAGAATCAGCTCAAACACAATTTGGAACTACACCAAAAGGGCAATAAAACTGCATACTACTACTAGGTTTGCATTCTAAAACATTATAAAAAAGGGGAAAAGACCCACATGTACAAAATTATTTATAGCAACTCTTTTTGTAGTGACAAAGAATTGGAATTGAGTGGATGCCCATCATTTGGGGAAAGGCTGAACAAGTTATGTTACCTGAACATGAGGGAGTACTATTACTCTGTAAGAAATCATGAGCAGCCAGATTTAGAAAATCCTGGAAACACTTGCCTGAACTGATGCTGAATGAAGGGAGCAGAACCAGGAGGACATTGTATACATTAACGGCAACATTATGAAATGTTCAACTATGATGGACTCAGATCCTCTCAACAGTTCAATGATCAAGGACAGTTCTAAAAGGCTTATAATGAAAAATGCCATCCTCATCCAGAGGAAAAACTATGGAGACTGAATGCAGAGCAAAGCATACTGTGTTCACTTTTTAAAATGCCTTTTGTTTACCCCCCACCTTAGTTCTTACTTCTTCATCCACAACATGACTAATATGGAAATAAATTAAGATTGCTTGCTACCATGGGGAGTGGGGAGGGAAGGGAGGAAGGTAGAAAAATGTGGAACTCAAAAGCTTGCAAAAGGATGAATGTTGAAAACTATCTCTGCATGTAATCGGAATAAAATAAAATAATATAAAAAAAGAATTAGCTCAAACAACACCTTTTACAGAATTTTCCCCCAGTTCTTTGAGCCTTCCCCTTATAGGACTCTATGTATTTGCATGTCTCTAATTATTGGACTATTGTTCCCCCTAGCTGAAATGGAAGCTCTTAAGGTCAGGAATTTTTGCCTTTCTTCCTAGTTTGAGCTCTTAACACGTAGTAAATCCTTGTTGATTAACTGATTGCTGACTCTTTTTTTTTTAGTTTTTTTTTTTTTGCAAGGCAAACAGGGTTAATTGGCTTGCCCAAGGCCACACAGCTAGGTAATTATTAAGTGTCTGAGACCAGATTTGAACCCAGGTATTCCTGACTCCAGGGCCAGTGCTTTATTCATTAAGCCACCTAGCTGCCCCGACTGCTGACTCTTGATGGAAAGGGGTGAGCTGTTTCTTCCCTTAATGGCCAGCATCTCTAAGATAAAGCAATGTTTGGGGAAGACTCAAAGCAGCCAACAGAGACTGTGCATCAGAAAGGAAGCAGAAACACAAATCTAGTCCTTGTTTAAAGATTAGATTGCTAAGAATAGAAATTGAAGCACACACACA
Source organism: Macrotis lagotis (assembly GCF_037893015.1). NCBI lineage: Eukaryota > Metazoa > Chordata > Mammalia > Peramelemorphia > Peramelidae > Macrotis > Macrotis lagotis. The sequence goes on along the minus strand of NC_133660.1, from coordinate 236,605,654 downwards.
CACACACACACACACACACACACACACACACACACACACACCATTGCTGCTGAGAGTGCAGTTGGCACATTCATCAGCTAGCGAAGCTGAGGATTCAGCAGAGGAGAATGATAAACTGTCAGAGCCAGAAGGGCCTTCAAAGATTCCAGAGCCATAGAATCCATAAGATCTTAGAGCTGGAGAAAATCTCGGAGGCTGCTTTCAGGTCTGAATTTTTTAAGTTCCATATTGGTCTTCCTTTCACCCACACATCACTGTCCTTAATTGTGACAATATTCATGTTTTAAGAAGCACTTTGGAGAAAATCCATAAAAGCAGCCAAAATGAATTGAGACAGAGAAAGAAGCCTGGTTGGTGTCCAGGGATCTGGGTTCAAGTGCCAATTCTGGTTGTGACTGTCTGTGTGATGGTTGACAAACCTGCTTCCTGTTCCATAAAACGAGGGGATAAGATCTGAGGACATCTAGAATGCTTTCAGCTTTGACGTGCTACATAAACTCTCTCATTTCAAAGAATGAAAAATAGAAAGGGTAAAAGAAGATGGGTGATTTAATTAGAAGGGGGATTGAGGAGGGAAGAAAGAATACACTTATCCACAACTTGGATGAAAGCACAGAAGACATGCTTATCAAACCTGCCAAAGCTAAGAAAGATAACAAAAGAGTTGGATGTCAGAGTTAAGATCTCTGACTAGACTAGAACCCCCAGTATAATGAAGGAGAAAGTGGGTCAGACATGAAGTCAGAGGAGCTGGGTTTAAATCTTGTATGATCTTGAACAAATCAATAAGCTTTGTGGGCCACATTTTATTCATAAAAATGGAGGGGGTTGGGGCAGTTAGGTGGTGCAGTGGATAGAGCACTGACCCTGGAGTCATGAGGACCTGAGTTCAAATCCTACCACAGATACTCAGACATTTAATAATTACCTAGCTGTGTGACCTTGGATAAGTCATCTAATCCCATTTCCTTAAATAAAAATTCTTAAAAATTGAGGGGGTGACTAGGTGACTTTTGACATTCCTTCCAGAGTTAATCTATGATTCCATTATCCATCATTATTTCTGAAATAAAGCAACTTCAGGTACAAGCATTGCTAATGGTGGGCCAGAGGGATACCCTTATTCTGCAGCAGATGCAACACAGCATCTTTACTAGGGCTGTGTAGCTTAGTGGAAATGATTCTGGGCTTGGACTTAGAGAATCTAATCCTCATTCTGCCACTTATTCCTTGTATGACCTTGAATAAGTCCCACTACACATACACCAACCCCCCCATTCCTATCTATAAAATGAGGGGGTTGGATTCCATTTTGATCTGTGCATATCATGGATGCAATTATAAAGACTATATCAGATTGCCTTTGGTTGTGGGGAAGGAGGAGGGAAGAGAGGGAGGGAGAAAAAAATTGTAAAACTCAAAACTTTACAAAAAATGTTTGGTAGAAACTACCATTGTATGTAATTGGGAAACAAATAAAATATTTATATAATGATTTAAAAAATGAAAGGGCCTCTTTAGACCTTTCTGGTCCCATAGTCTGGATGGCTACTTTTGATGGTATCAAAAGGGATTCCTGCTCAGAAAGGAACTGGATGAAATGATCTTTCTAATGCTGACACTCTCTGAGTTCTATAACTGATATCCAAGATAAGCAAGACTAAAATAAGAAGAGGAGTTGGCTGTTCTCTATCTTCACCAAGTCCAGCACAAAGAAGAAAGAGACTTGGGTTAGACATCTCATGGAATCTACCCCTTGGCATTCAAGATTGGGCCTTCCTATAACATGTACTTGTGAAACTGCCTTGGAGCTTTTTTATTAAATGTCAAATAAACACTGACCTATGAGAAGAATGGAAGAGAGTGCCTTATGATTCATTAAAACTAGAGATAAGGATGGAGGAGGGGTGAAGAATGGCTTTTTATATTTAAAATGAGCTTTTAAATCTCCTCAAGGAAGCCAAATTAATTTCCATTCTAATATTTTCAGTGTAATTATGTCTGTTCTGAATAAGGACCTGCTTTCTTGGAGACTAGGGCATGGGTTATATGGTCTTGAAGTAGAGCTTGACATCCCAGTCAGCTCTGACTCTGGAAACTTCTCAGTGGATGCTATCTCCAGGGGCCAAAAACTGCCTCAGGTCCCAGGTGTTGTTTGTCTGACTTTCTCAAAGAGGACCATGGCATCAGGAAAGTAATGTCATAGCATGCAAGTGAATTGGATTTAAGTGAGGGAGTGTTGTGCAAAGTAACCAGCTTCCCTTTCTCCTCTAGAGCCATCTGGGTCCAGGGGTCAAATGTGGAATAGAAGGACCAGAGATGGACCTGGATACAATGGAAGACATGGCCTTTTTAAACTAAGGTCTTTAAAAGGTCTCAGTTTGACTGAAGCAGCACACATTCAATGATTAAGTCTAGATAAGAATGAAAAGGAGGCAGAAAATGGCCACATTTACTTAGTCAAAAAACCAAACAAACAAACAGTCTAGGAGGTTGCTCTGCCATGGTAAAGAAAGTATGGAAAGTTAGGAGTGGAGCCTAAAGAGGTTGCTTAGTAACCCTGCCTCCCCTAAAAATATCTCAGGTCAATCTTGTAAATATCTATAAACACATATGAATGAATGAATGAATGAATAAATAGATCAATAAACATATATACACACACACATGTCTCCCTTGGCTAGATTTTAAGCTTCTCAATTTAAGATTCAATTACCCCACGTTAAAATGGTGAGAACTATTTTAATGCTTGTCTTTGTTTCCCTGAGCAACCAGCACAGTGCTGGGAATAAAACAGGTACTTACTAAATATTTCTTGATTGATTGAGAGAAAAATGCATTCTTTCTGGAGCTCTTTACATGTAATCCATCACTAGCCAAGAACCCAACCTAGGATGAGAGAAAGATTACTATACTTGAACTGATAGAAAAGTATCTTGGACTTTTAGTGAACTGCAAGCTCATTCTGAGTCAACAGTGTGTCATAGCAGTCAAAAAAGAAAAAGAAAAAATGAAACCCAAAACCAAACCTTCCTAAAAGCTGTGTTTTTATTGAGGGAAGGAAGAGTTCTGCTGTCCAGGAAGCAGCATGGCAGAATGGAAAAAAATGCTGTCTTTAGCTTCAGAGGATGTGGTTTCAAAGTCTACCTCTGCCCTAGTGAGTTTAAATAAATTACTTTTCCCTCTGTGCCTCAGTTTTCTTACCTGTAAAATGAGGGGCTTGACCTAGATGACCTCTGAGGCTCTTTCTAGTCCTAAATCTTTTAGCTTCTGTTCTACTCAGACCATATTTGGAACATTATGGGTTTTTAGGGTTTTTTTCAATTTTTACAAGGCAATGGGGTTAAGGGGCTTGCCCAAGGCCACACAGCTAGGTCATTATTAAGTGTCTGAGGACAGATTTGAACTCAGGTACTCCAGACTCCAGGGTCAGTGCTCTATCCACTGCGCCACCTAGCCACCCAGGAATATTATGTTTAAGAAAGGATGTGCACAAACTGAAGTATAAGGAGCAGAAAGACTCAACCAGAGAGGGCCTGAAGATTGTTCCATTAAAAAGTCTTGTTGGAGAAACTAGAAATGGTTAATCTGGAATAGAACCTAGGGAGAACTTGAGAGTTGTCTTCAAATATTTAAAAGAATGAAGATTTATTCTGCTTGGCCCCCAGAGAGTGGAACTAGGTAGGAGCAGTGTGTAGCTTGATGCATGTAAGAAATTTTGAGCAATTAGAATTATCTAAAATTGCTCCTGCCTTGTGAATTCCTGCGCTGTGAATTTCTACAGAGGTGAATATGTTCTTGATAAACATCACTAACTAAGCATGTGACTGTTCCTTCTTTCTCAAACATCAAAAATTGAAACAGGCCATCTCTATGGACTTTTCATCACTACAGTTCTGCAAGAGGAAGCCAGATGATTGCAGCTCAGGAATTTGTAAATGAGAATCATTCACAGGTATGGGTTGGACTACATTACTAACCTATGAGTCCCCTTCCCATCCTAAATATCTTGGGATTCTTTGAATCTTAAGTTATGATCCAGAAAGTACAATCCTATTCTAGAGGCAGTTAGGAGATACAGAGGATAGAGTTTGAAAGACTAATTCCAGACACTAGCTGTATTACTTTGGACAAGTCATTTTATCTTTGCCTTAGTTTCCTCATTTGTAAAATTAGAAAAACCTAGCTCTCGAGGTTGTTTGCGGATCAAATGAGATAATATTTGTAAAGTACTTAGCATGGTGACTCATACCTAGTAAGCATTTAACAACTTCTGATTCCTTCCTTCCTTCCTGCTCTCCAAAACCATCTTCTTAGCCATCAATATCGCTTCCAATAACCTCCTTTCTCTTCTGAAACCTTTATCTCAATAACTAATGCTATATTCAATATCTTTAGAACCCCAAATTTTTTTGTTTTTATTCATTGATTTTATTAATCCCTAGACATTTTATCCCAGCTTTTTCATGATGGTATCTTTTTTTTTTCAATGTAACCTGAGTCTGAGAGTCTATTATTATAGGACTCTCATTGAGGGACTGAGTAATAGAAGAAAGTTCCATTCTTTTCAGTCTCTTAACCTTCTTTCAAATCTCTTCAGTTTCTATGGGGTCCTCAGTCACTTTGGACACTGCTTTTGAGAGAGAAAATGATGATGCCAACCCCACTTCAAGTGCTGCAAGGAAAATAAAACTCTTGTAAGAAGCCAAGATGAGAGAAATTGGGAGTCTCCATCATGTCCCTATCTCCAGCTTGTATGCTAGTCTTTGAGGGATTTTTCCTTGGGTGAGATGTAGAATTCTCTCTTGGTTAAGCTGAATTACCTTACTTCTAATGGGGAGAGCTCTTTCATACTCTATGTCTGGTATGTATTCTCCTATGTATATTTTCTCTGATTTCAGTTTTACTACCAACTTGGACAACTGAGTTTCTTTGCTACTTGCTCTCTGTGTTCATTGTGGATTGATATTTGGTGGGAAAGGAAAGACAAGCCTTGGATATAGAACTTGGGATTTTCCTTTCCCCTTAAATGGTGATCAGAAGTTTAGCTTGAAAATGAAACTACATCCTCTAGACTGACAATATTTAAGGGAGCAAATCAATAATTCCAGCCTGATACCCTCTCTTTGAGAAGAGCAGACTGATGGCCTTTCCCCTTCATTTCCTGCTTCTCCTCCTGGCAGAAATTAAAGTCTCCTCTGGAAGAAAAACTAAAAAAGACTAGAAGAGTCTACAGATATGTATTCTGTCTCCTTCAGAGTCACATGATTCCCCCCCATGCTACATGTGGGGGATACTTCAGTCACCCACATTTACATGAGTTATCAGAAGTGAGTAATGGTCATAAAGTGTGATATGATAGATGGTTTAGGAAGGCAAGTAAAATTCCCCAATCAGTCACATCAGGTTTACATATATGACTTTTACCCTACTTTCTTAAGCAGGAATTCACTCACTGTCACATTATACTTCTTCTTTTATATAGAATGGATTGCATCTGTGGATACTCATCATGCTGTACATTTTGGGACACTACTTCCTCAGAAAATTCAAACTCACTCTTTATGGGAAGAGCTTCATACCTATTATATTCTAACAGTTCAAATATCCGTTCCTTTGTTCTGAGTTCCATTCTTCCATTTTTCAAATTCTTGATTAAACTTTGGTTTTTTGCAAGGAAATAGGGTTAAGTGACTTGCCCAAGGCCACACAGTGAGGTTAATTATTAAATGTGTGAGGTAGGATTTGAACTCAGGTCCTCCAGACTCCAGGGCTGGTGCTCTATCCACTGCACCACCCTGTTGCCCCATTGACCAAACTTCAGATTGCCCTCTGTTGCCTTTGTCTTCTTCTTTCAATTAAGGAAGCTTTTATCTTCCTTGACAAACTAAGGGAAAAATGTGATTATTCCTCCTATCATTTCATCTTCACCTCCTGCAGGGATATGAGAGTGTATTTAATAAGCTCACAGTTGTTGATATCTAGTGGGAAAAAATAGGAAGAAATAGAATTATCTAGCAAGCCAGGGGAATAATTCCTTCACTTTTCGTACCTGTTAAAACCAAACTACTTAGGTTGTGTGTGTGTGTGTGTGTGTGTGTGAGAGTGTGTATGTGTTTGGGTGTGTATGTTTCACCATCCCTTTGTCCAGTCCCCACGGGTAATTGCCTTGCCATACTGCCTGGTTGCCCCAACTGCTTTATCTTATGGGAAATGTTAAGTTCTACCTAAACCATGTAGTTTGTATTTTCCCACATTCTTGTTCTTAGTTGGTCCAAATTAATTCTAGTGCAAATTGGTAGCAAAGTCTCAAGGCAAAAAGCATCTCTAATCAGAACCTATTCTATAAGTTGCTTCTCTGGCCCCATCAAGCCTCTAGCCTCACACTGACTTGATATGTGAAACTCCTAGAGAATCACTTTGTCTTTTCAGTTCATTGTCACACCTGAAATTACTCTAGAAAAATCTCCATTATCAAATTCAAGTAGATAGATATTAGTACTCTGATAAATATTTAACAGCTGACTCTCTAGGGAAAAAATGCATATACTTAACACTTTTAAATCTGCATCATTTTCTCCATCACTTTTTTAAGTCTAGACAATCTTAGAAACAATAAATCAAACCCTCTTTGTATTTAACAATCAGCTGTGATTTGAATAGTTATCTCCCTAAAACAGTAACCAGGAATAATCAGGGTTACTATACATAACTAAAAACTAAACCTGATAGGGGGCAGCTAGGTGGTGCAGTAGATAAGAGCATAGGCCCTGGAGTCAGGGGGAACTGAATTCAAATCCAGCTCAGACAATAATTGCCTAGCTGTGTGACCTTAGGCAAGTCACTTAATCCCATTGCCTTAAATAAGAAATTAAAAAAATACTAAGCCTGATAGAACAATCTCAAAATATTAGGAAGGAATTGGGTCAGGGAGGTGGGATGCAAAGTATTCCAGAACATTCTTTCCCTGAGAAACACCACACTAAATTTCACAGTACCATCTGTAACCGCGTGTAAGTAAATGTGTCTATATTGTGCTATCTCTCTCAAAGGTTGCCAGTGACCCAGTTGACTCTTTAGACCCTTCATGAAAACTGTTGCCATATTTTTATCTATTCTACCCTCCACAAACAATTCCCACATCTTTCCCCAGTTTTCCAGTCAATTTAATTCAATAAATACTTACAAGTATCTACTATAGACAAAAATGAAAGCCCCGACCCTCAAGGGGCTTCCTGGGATAGGAGGGCTGGACAAAATAACTGTACAATTTGAGGAAACAACAGCTATAGAGAGAGTGAGGAAAGACCTCCTATTATAGGTTTGATTCTAAACCTTCAAGGGAGCCAGAGATACTTCAGAAAGCACAGAGGAAAAAGGAATGCATTCTGGCCATTTAGGACAGCCTGTACAAAGACACGGAGACAGAGAGAAGCTCTGTATGGGCAATAGCAAATGTGACAGTTTGACTGGAAAGTGGAGTACAAGAGGAATAATATATAATCATTGTAGAAAAAGTAGGTTGAGTCAGATTGCCAAGAGTTTTAAATATCAGAAAAGTATTTTTACTTTTTAATTTTACCTTGTAGACAATAGGAAACCATTGGAACATCGGAGTGCCATCGGCAACTGGGTGGAAGATAAAATGGAGCAGAGAGAAGCTGGAGGTCAGGAACCAGAGTACTATATTCTAGAATGAGTGATGGCAAATGTAAATAGGACCACTAATATATACATATTGACTTAGTTTTAAATGTAATGTTATCTTTGTTTTATTATATTTTTACTTATTTTGTTAAATAACTCCCAATTACCTTTTAATAACACTCAGGAGAGTTACAGCCCCATGTAGGCCTTGGGCCAGCGTGTTGGATTCTCTGCCCCAAGAGAATTGTGGGCCTGCACTAGAGCAAGTGTGAAGAGAAGGGGACAGGTGTGAAAAATGTTTTTGGGGGGAGAATTGACAAGATTTAGCAGCTGATTATGGTGGGCGTGGAGTGTGAGAATGAGCAAGGAATCAAAAATGATTACTAGGTTAGAAATGAACATAGACTGGGTCCTCATTATTTCATGCCTGGAAATTATCTCCTAACCTTTCTCCCTGCCTACAGTCTCTTTCCTTTCCAATCCTTCCTTTCCACAACTGCAAAAAATAATTTTCTTATGTTAGGTTTCACTGTGTTACTTCCTTTTACCTCCAATGGCTTTCTGATTGTTTCCTAGAATAAAATGTAAATTCCTTACTCTAGCATTTAAGGACATCCAGAAACTGATTCTAACCCAAACCTTCAGCCCAATAGTTCCCATTCATGCATCCTATGTTTTGACCAAACTGGACTGATGCTTCTTTTTTTTTAATTGTTTTTAAATTTAAGGTAATGGGGTTAAGTGACTTGTCCAAGGTCACACAGCTAGACAATTATTAAGTGTCTCAGACAGGATTTGAACTCAGGACCAGTGCTCTATCCACTGTACCACCTAGCTGCCCCATCCCCCCAAGTTTCTTAATGACAGTCTATTTCCCTCCTTCTTCCACCTGAGGCAGGCTGTCTCACAAGCTTTAAATGTCCCCTTTCCTTATCTCCACATGTTCAAATCTTGCTTTCTTCAAGGTTCAGTTCAGTTTTATAATTTCATAAAACTTTCAAAATGCTCTTAACTAAGAGTGTATTCTCTACCTCCAATTTTTCTAGGGCATACTGTCTGTATTTCTGTATGTCTGTATGTCTGTATGTCTGTATGTCTGTATGTCTGTATCTCTCTCTCTCTCTCTCTCTGTTTTGTTTTGTTTTGTTTTTTGCTCCCATTCTACTCTAGACTTATCTGAATACATGTGCTAACTCTTCCTCTATTTGACGGTCAGTTTCTCTGTGAACGGGTTCAATCATTTTGGAGTCACTGAACGAAAAATCCTAACAATTATAGCTGTAGAGCAGGAGAATGAAAAGTTCCACTAGAGGACGAGCATTTCTAGTGGAGGCCGGATAACTGCTTGCCAGGGGTTTTGGAGAGGGGGATCTTGTTCAGGTAGGAGCTGGACAAAATGATCTCTGAGATCTCTTCCAATGCAAATTTTTTTACAAAGTGCTGACACATTTTGCTTGTTCTTTCCACCACCCCATCCCACCCCCGCCTTTAAGAAATTATCATGTGGAACTGATGGTGAGCGAGATGAGCAGAACCAGAAGAACACTGTACACCTTAATAGCAACATGGGGGTGGTGATCAACCTTGATGGACGTGCTCATTCCATCACTACAAACAACCAGGCACAATTCTGGGGTATCTGTGATGGAGAATACCGTCTGTATCCAGGGAAAGAATTGTGGAGTTTAAACAAAGACCAAAGACTATTACCTTTAATTTAAAAAAAAACAGTTATCTTATATAATTTTGCTATCTCTCATATTTAATTTTTTTCCTTTAGGATGTGATTTCTCTCTCACATCATATTCAACTTAGATCAATATATACCAATGTAAAGACTAAAAGACTACATTCTGGTTGGGGGGAGAGGGAGGTGAGATTAGGGGAAAAATCTTAAAATTCAAAAGAAAGAAAGAAAGAAAGAAAGAAAGGAGGGAAGGAAGGAAGGAAGGAAGGAAGGAAGGAAGGAAGGAAGGAAGGAAGGAAGGAAGGAAGGAAGGAAGGAAGGAAGGAAGGAAGAAAGAAAAGAAAGAAATGATCATGTGATGGTTTTGTTGAGTTGTTTTAGTCATGTCCAACTCCCCGTGATCCTACTTGGGATTTTCTTGGCAAAGATGCTGAAGTGGTTTGCCATTTCCTTCTCCAGCTTATTTTACAAAGGAGGAAACTGAGACAAACAGTGACATGCCCACGGTTACCCAACTAGTAAGTGTCTGAGGTTGGATTTGAACCCAAGTCTTGCCAATTCTACCCCAACAACATTTTTTTACACCTGTCCCCTTCTCTCCATGCCTGTTCTAGTTCAGGCCCACAATTCCCTTAGAACAGAGTTGTCCAACACACTGTGTGTCTACAACACCACTGTGTGTGGCCCAAACCAAATTAAAAGGTAATTGGGAAATATTTAATGAAATAGGTAAAAACACAATAAGACCTAACTATGGCAACTAGTCAGCAGACATTTGGTATTTACGTGTTAGACATTGTGCCAAACACTGGAGATACAATAAAAAGGGGGAAAAAAATAGGGTCCTTGTTCTCAAGGAGTTAATATTCTAATGGAGATGGAGGTGTGCTAGAGTCAGCTCTTGACTGTTAAATTTTCAGGGTAACCATTTAAACTCTGGAAATCAACAGAACACCAAAAATCAAGGCTTGATGTATTGTTTTGTTGACAGTCTAAATTTAAGAAAGGAATGGGGAAAATGTTAATAATTCAGATTAAATTTAAAAGCATATATGTGGGGGCGGCTAGGTGGCGCAGTGGATAAAGCACCGGCCTTGGACTCAGGAGTACCTGGGTTCAAATCCGGTCTCAGACACTTAATAATTATCTAGCTGTGTGGCCTTGGGCAAGCCACTTAACCCTGTTTGCCTTGCAAAAACCTAAAAAAAAAAAATTAAAAAAAAGCACATATGTAAGAAAAACACCCATCTGTACAAAAATATTCATAGCAGCTCATTTTGTGGTAGCAAAGAACTGAATATTGAGGGGATGTCCATTCATTGGAGAATGACTGAATAAGTTGTGAGATATGATTGTGATGGAGTACTATTGTCCTACAAGACATGATGAGCAGGATACTCTCAGAAGAAGTTGAAAGGCTGAAAAGATTTACATGAACTAAAATAAAGTAAAATGAGCACAAGTAGGAGCAGAAGAATATTCTATACAATAACTGCAATGTTGTATGATGGTCAACTGTGATTAACAACTGTTCTCAGCAATACAATGATTTAAGATAACTCTGAAGGACTGATGATGGAAAATACTATTATCTTCAGAAAAGGAACTGATGGCTTCTGAATGTAGAACAAAGCATACTTTTTTCACTTTCTTTTTCTTTCTTTTTTATTTTTTAGTCTGCATTTTCGTTCACAACATAAGTTATATGAAAATAAGTTTTGCCATCACTTGTACAAAAATATTCATAGCAGCAATCAAGTAAATGTCCTTCAATTAGGGAATGGCTTAGCAAACTGGTATATGTATGTCATGGAACACTATTGTTCTATTAGAAACCAAGAAGGATGAGAATTCAGGGAAGCCTGGAGGGATTTGCATGAACTGATGCTGAGTGAGAGGAACAGAACCAAAAAAACACTATATACCCTAACAGCAACATGGGGTGATGATCAACCTTGATGGACTCACAACAATCAGGGACAATTTTGGGCTGTCTGCAATGGAGAATACCATCTGTATCCAGATAAGGAGCTGTGGAGTTTGAACAAATTTCAAGGACTATTCCCTTTAATTTAGAAAAAATAACTGATATCTTATTGTCTGATCTTGTTATCTCTTAGACTTCTCGTCTCTTCTTTAAGGATATGATTTTTCTCTCATCACACTCAATTTGGATCAATGTACAACATGGAAACAAAGTAAAGACTGACATATTGCTTTCCCGGGGGGTGGGGGGGGTGGGGGGAGGGAAGTAAGGTTGGGGGAAAAATTGTAAAACTCAAATAAAATCTTTAATAAAAGAAAAAAAGAAAAAATGTTTTGCATGATTGCACATGTGTAATCTATGTTAAATTGTTTGCTTTTTTAATATGGGGGGACTGAAGAAAGGGAGGGAGAGAATTTCGGACTCAAAATTTGGAAAAAAATGCTAAAATTATTTTTACATGTAATTAGGATGTCTGATGGAATAATAGCAACAGACTGCTAGTCGGCATCATTTATGGTCAGAACTACAATGGTAGCTGATCATCTTTGAACCTCTAACTTTGGTTCTTGATTAATGAAAACATTTTTTAAGTAATATGAATGTAATGTAATATTCCTGAGCCATAAGAAATGAGGAAAAGAATGATTTTAGAGAAACATGAGAAAACTAGTATGAACTATTAATAACAGGACAATAACTTATTTAATAGTACAGCAATATAAAGAAAAACAACATTAAAAGAATTATCAACCCCAGAGTAATAATTACAAAACAAGATATACATACCCTGATAGAGAGGTGATAGACTCAGATGCAGAATGAAACATACATTTCTGGACATACCCAACACAGGAGCTTTGTTTTCTTTTAATTATTCATATTTTATAAGTGTTTTATTTTTCTTTTCTTTTCCATTTCTTTATGAAAGAATGGAAAAGAGAGAAACAATAAGTATAGGGCTTTTTCTTTGAAAAATGGGAAGAGAACAGAAGAGAAAGCCAGAAGGAATCACAGACAAGTAGGATAGCTTTGAAAGTTAAGATATGATGAAAAATATGATATATTTTAGATTATCTTTTTTTTTAGGTTTTTTTTTTTTGCAAGGCAGATGGGGTTAAGTGGCTTGCCCAAGGCCACACAGCTAGGCAATTATTAAGTGTCAATATGATATATTTTAAAGAAAAACAATTGCATGCTGCTATGGGGAGTGGAATGGGGAGGGAAGGTGGTGGAAAACTGTGCAACTCAAAAGCTTGCAAAAGGATGAATGTTGAAAACTATCTTTGCATGTAATTGGAAAATAATTTTTTTAAAAAGGCAATTATAAAAGTGGATGTTGAAAACTATCTTTAAATATAATTTTAAAAACAATTTTTATAAGAAAAAAAGAAAAGTAAGCTCTACCAAAGAGAGATCCATAGTTTTATGTATATTTATCTTCTTCTATTCTGCAATGCATATGAAAATATTCATTTTATTTGGTGTTTGTTAAATTCAGAATAGAAAATAAGGGAATTTCCTTGGCTTAATTTGTTCTGAGAATTTTTATTTTAATTTTGGTTCAATTTTCTTTTGGAGGGAGTGGTGAGAGGGATGATTCTAAATACCAAGAAAAAAGAAAAGCAAATAAATTATTAAAATTTTAAGAAGTAAGACTTTTTAATTAGAATGGAAGTTACTGTGTTATAAAAACAAAAGGTACTTTTTTAAAAGTTCATTTGAGGGTACTTTTATGCCACTTTTCCAGTTTATGTTATTTTAACTCTTATTTTTATTAATATTGCTCCTTTTTATTGCTATCACCCTCATTTCAAATATACACCTTCACCCTCCCTTACTCAGGGAGGTATCCCTTGTTACAAAATTTAGAAAGCAATTTGGCCAAAGAAATCACCATGTCAATATCTAACACTATCTTCTGTATTCTATAATTCTATCATTCCCAACCTCTGCAAAATGAGGAGGGGAGTACAATTTCTACATCTCTCTGATCCAAGGTATATTTATAAAGCATGCTCCTGGGGCAAGAAAGACTAGTCAAAGATCAGACTATTACTACTAATCTATTATTGTTAATTTACTACTATTACTATGACTCATTCATTATTATTGTTATTGCTATTATTATTTATGTATTAACACTAAGCTTCTAATATTTCCAATACAATACTCCTTTTATTACTATCAATCAACAATTTACTTAATGCTACTGTTAATACTAATCCACTAATACTAATATTGATGTGTCTGCTACGACTATTTTATCAACCTATTAATATTTTACTTATAATTTTAATTGCTTTTATTACTAATCTACCAGCACTACTTCTATCGCCATTACTATTACCGCCACTAATCTACTAATTTTCTAGTATAATTCTACTACTAATATTCTAATAGTCTACTAATACTAATACTTCTACTACTAATCTATTTTTTTTTTAGATTTTTCAAGGCAATGGGGTTAAGTGGCTTGCCCAAGGCCACATGGCTAGGTAATTATTAAGCATCTGAGGTTGGATTTGAACCCAGGTCCTCCTGACTCCAAGGCTGCTGCTCCATCCTCTGCGCCACCTAGCCACTCCTACTACTAATCTATTAATGCGATAATAGAATATTATACTAATAATCTACAACTACCAGTAATAACTTACTATTGCTAATCTGCTACTACTCTGAATCTACTATTACTATGAAGGAGGAGGCGAAGGAGAAAAAGGAGAATAATTTACATTTCTATAGTATTTTAACATTTATATATACACTGCTTTTTAAAAGCAACTCCATATATTATGTATCACCCCCATTTTAAACTATGGAAACTGAGGCTCAAAGAAGTTTGAAGAGATTTGCTCACAATTAGCTAGTAAATTTTGAAGTCATAATATGAACCCAGGTCCTCTAACCCTAGCTATTGTAATTGTCTCACCTGAGGGCCATGTTCTGCCTCAGTAAAAGTTCTAGCACTTGGTCTCAGGATTTCGTGGGAGAAACCATTTTTTTTCTTTGAGCTGTTCCCCCCCCCCCCCCTCAGTTAACTTCCCCATCCCATGTGCAGGCACTCCCTTGACTTCCAGATCCCTGATGCTGACTTCTACAGAAACATGTTGGGACAGCAAGTGGAAATTCTGCCTTTCACCAATGGAATGGCCACTGATGGAATAGTGATGACATCTGCTCATAACAGATGTATGAATTTATAAGCTTCTGAAAAGCCCTGCAAAGGAAGAATAAGCTATTATGAAAACGAAAATTTGACTAAATGGGGACCCTGCCAAATTCTGGGCCTTCAGGACATGGTTCAGTCCTTATAAATAAAAGCAGACCTCCTTGCCACTGAGTAAAGCAGTCTGCCCAGTTTGGGGAGTCGTGGGGAAGATTGAACCAGATTGCCTATTCTTTCTCCCTCTGTTTTTCTTTTTCCTTCTTTCTCTTCTCTTCTCCAGTATCTAGGCTTCTCATGGGGTTGATCTCACTACTGATTCCAACCTGGGCTGGTTTGCCAAATTAGGCAATCTAGTTCCCACCCCACCACCACTCCCAATCCCCATCTTTCATGCATATTGTTAACACACTTAGTTTGGATACCTGATTGTTTTAGCCTATTATATTCATTTCATTTTGTTTTTTGTTTTTTAGGGGTTTTTTGGCAAGGCAATGGGGTTAAGTGGCTTGCCCAAGGACACACAGCTAGGTAATTATTAAGTGTCTGAGACCGGATTTGAACCCAGGTACTCCTGACTCCAGGGCAGGTGCTTTATCCACTGCGCCACCTAGCCGCCCTTAGCCTATTATATTTCAGAACCCAAAGAAATCCACCAAGAGGGACTTCAAAACAACAAATATTTAAGTGCCAGCAGTGTACTAAAATCAAGTGAAGTAAAACATATAGAGTGGTCTGCCACCTTTAAAGCACCATATAAATACTAGTTGTTATCATTGTTGTTGCTGTTGCTGTCATTGTTTAGGCAACTGGAGGGAATTTGATTGTCCCGCTCCTTAGGGTTGTCAAGAAGTTATTGGTATTGCAGATTGCTAGTCAGAATAGAAATTGCCAAATATCCTCATCTTTGAGGATTTCAAGAAGTCTAATAGGTCCTTCTATCCTGGGGAAGTAGAAAGGAGCAGAAGATTTCTGGTAGTGGGAGGGAGCAAAGGAACCAATAAATAGGAAGCCAGGGGCAGCTAGGTGGCGCAGTGGATAGAGCACCGGCCCTGGAGTCAGGAGTGCCTGGGTTCAAATCCGGTCTCAGACACTTAATAATTACCTAGCTGTGTGGCTTTGGGCAAGCCATTTAACCCCATTGCAAAAAAACCTAAAAAAGAAAAAATAGGAAGGCAAGCTGGTGGGGGTATGGGCAGGCAAACAGAGTCACCACTGCTACCCAATAGCAGTGCCAGGACCTCAGAGGTCACCATTTCAGAGCCAAGGAACATGTTGGGGAATCAGCCTCAGAGTGAACATGGAGACAGAAGTGGCCAGAAATTACTTTGGGAAAGTAATATAAAAGATAGAAACTAGGTGAGCAGAAACCATAGAGATAAAGAAGTGCATCAGAGGCACAGAAATGACACTGGGCTTGTTGAAGCTGTTCAAACTATGAAGAACAAAACTTCTAATTTTCTTGTCATTTTTCTTGCTCTCATTCTCTTCTTCTTGGGGAAAGTTTTTATATCTGTTCTCAATTCTCATTTCTTTCTTTCCTTTTTTTTAAAGGCATTCAGGGTTAAGTGACTTGCTCAGGGTCACATAGATAGTGACTGAAGTCAGATTTGGATATGGGGCCTCCTGACTCCAAGGTTGGTGCTCTATCCACAGTACTGCCTAGCTGCTCCACTCCCATCTCTTAAGAGTATGTTTGCTTCCTATTTCCTTGTTTTGTGTAAAAGCCAGTTTTCTAGGATAAATGTTGTAATTATTGCATTGTTAAACTATGTGCTTTTTTTACTCAAAGACACAGAGAGAAGCAATAGGGAGATATGCCTGAGAGAGAGAAATAGATTTCACAAATATAGAACAAAAATTCACCAGGGAAAAATTGTGTCTGGGGGCCCAACAAAAGAGAAGTATGGATTCCTATTTTATAATTTCCCAGGACAAGGGAAAAAACTTTAGGAAATTAGAGGCAGCATGGTATTTTGGATACTGAACTGATCTGGGACTTTGAGAAGAAGTGGTCTCAAGTTCCACTTAGGGGTAGTTGCTCACTAGGGACTTCCTAAACTTATAAAATCATAGGTGGTAAAAACAAAAAACTCAGGGTGGGGGTATAGAGTATACCATAGTTCATTCAGTATTTCTTCCTTCTCTGATGGTTTTAGTTTACCCACTAGACTGTGAGCTCCCAAGAGCAGAAACCAGACCTTGTATTTCTATATTCTTTTTTTTTCTTGGTCTTTATTTTTATTTTATTTTTTCCAAATACATGTGAACATAGTTTTCCAAATACATTTTTTGTAAGATTTTGAGTTCCAAATTTTTCTCCCTCTCTTCCTTCTCTCCCCCTCCCCATAGGTTGTACATGTATAATCATGTCAAACATCTTTCCATATTAGTCATTTTGTGAAAGAACAATTAGAACAAAAGGGAAAACCACAAGCAAGAAAAAGCAAAAAGAAAATTTAAATAAAAATAGTATGCTTTCAGACTCCATAGTTCTTTCCCTGGATGTGGATGACATTTTCCATCACAAGTCTTTTAGAATTGTCTTTGATCATTGTATTGCTGAGAAGAGTCATGTGTATCACAGTTGATCATCACACAATGTTGTTATTAATGTTGTACTTCTATTTTCTGTAATAAGTACTCACGAGGGCAGCTAGGTGGTGCAATAGATAGAACAGGGGCCCTGGAATCCAGAGGACCTGAGTTCAAATCCAGCCTCAGACACTTAACAATTACCTAGCTGTTGACCTTGGGCAAGTCACTTAATCCCATTGCCTTAAATAAAAAAAAATAAGTACTCAAGAAATATTCTGATTAAAAATATGCTTTCCAAACATCTTGTGTTACCTAAGTGGGAAGTAGATTTTAAAGGTTGGGTTGTCCAACCCTCTGCCATAATCTAGGAGGATACTTTGGGAAAAATAGAAAAGTTAGTTATGAACTTAAAAAAAGTTTTTAACATCAGTCATTTCCCAATATGTCTACTTCATGCCTTGCCCCCCGCCCCAGTTCTTCACCCAAGGAGACTTCTTGGTAACAAAGAAAAACAATTAAGAAAAATCAATTGACCCAATGTCCATGTTTGATGCATCCAAAGTACCCCATCACTTTGTTGGAAGAAGATGTCTTTTCTTCTAGGCCATGATTAATCATTATAATTAAGCATTCTTAAGTTTTCCTTTTTATGTTATTTTTATATAAAAGATTTTAGTTGTATACCCATTACTTTTATTGTAAACTTTTTGTTGTCATTCAGTCTTTTCAGTTGTGTTCAACTCTTCATGACCCCATTTGGGATTTTCTAGGCAAAGATACTAGAGTAGTTTGCCATTTCCTTCTAAATTTAACAAACAAGGAGAGAGAGAGAAGGAGAGAGACAGTGAGACACACACACACACACACACACACACACACACACACACACAATTTCCACCTAAAAATAACAGAAAAAGAGGATTGCATGTGAAAATACAAATCTGTATTTTATATGGCTTCTTTTTACAATGTAAATAATAAATTCAACATGTTACTTTCAAGGCTGTCCTGCTTGTCCGTATTACTCAGCTTTCTCTGTTCTTCTGTTTAAAAATGTTTTAATAAATTTCTTTCCTTTCCTCTTTTTTTTAATGGCAACACCATAAAAGTCTAATCCTCCTTTCCTTTCCAACTCTGTCCCCCTCCTTAAAAAAAAGGAAAAACAAAAATATAAAACTTATAAGAAATAAGAATAATCAAGCAAGCAAATCCACATTTTTACCATTTCTAAAAATGTAATACTTCATTCTGAATCCTGACTCTCAAACTTCTGCTAGAAGTTAGGTAGCAAGGGGTGGTACAGTGGAGAGAGTACTGACCCTGGAGTCAGTAGGACCTGAGTTCAAATCTAACCTCAGGCATGTAACAATTACTTAGCTGGGTGACTTTGGGCAAGTCACTTTAACCCCATTACCTTGCCAAAAAAAAAAAAAGTTGAGCAGCATGCTTCATTTTGAGTACTTCAGAGCTGGTTCTTCACTGATTAGAGTTTTTAAATCTTTCAAACTTGTTTGCCTTTACAATGCTGCTTTCTGAGTTCTGTTCACTTCACTCTGAATCAGTCCATACAAGTCTTCCCTCCCAGTTTTCTCTGAAACCATATCTTTTGTGGTTTCTTATAGCTCAGCAGTATTACATTACATTCATAGCCTATAATTTGTGCAACTACTCTCCAATTGAGCATCATCATCCCCTTAGTTTCCAGTTCTTTTCACCATAAAAAAGAATAACTAGAAATATTTTTGCATGGATGAGTTTTTTTCTTTCTTTGATCTTTTGGGGGATAATTAGGCCCAGTAGTGGTATTTCTGTGTCACAGGGCAATGCATAATTTAATGTCTTTTACCAATTGGAATGACTTTTTTTAAATAGAATTGCTATATTAACTCGACCCACTGACTATGCCTGTCTTCTCATAGCCTTTCAGAAATTGTATTTTTTCTTTTTTATTACTTCTTTGCCAATCTGATAGATGTAAGGTGGCACTTCAGAGTGGTTGCAATTTGTTTTTCTCTAGTTATTAATAATTTGTAGCATCTTTTTAAATTTTTCAAATCACTTGGGTTTCATCATTTGGGAAAGGTCTGTATCTTGTGGTCCCTTGTCTATTGGGGAATACTGTCATTCTTATACATTTTGAATCAGTTCTTTAATATATCTTGTATATGAGATCTTTATCAGAAAAACTCATTGCAAAGTTTTTTTTCAATCTTTGAATATATTATTTTCAGGGTTCTGAAATCAGGGCTCTGTATCACTTCCTGTAAATATTCCCACATTCCTTCTGATATCTTCATTTATTATGGTATAATCATATACATTGATATACCATTTGAGTATTTTTTAAAAGATAAGATTAATATTAAACTAAAAGGGAAAATATTTTTGGAAAATTGTAGCAAGAACTGATAGTCACCTAGCCACCTAATAGGATGTGACAAAATAACCTTCTTCCTTTGGAAATTATATGTGTCATTCAGTATCTGATTTTTGTTATTGTAAAACTTGTGCTAAGATTCCTGAAAGTCACTTCCATAGGTGACCTAAGTGATTATGCTATGTCCTGCCCCTTATCTCCACTAAGAATGCAATGAGGATTATTTACTGGTTAGTGATAATTAACAGTTTCAGAGGGAAGGAACCTTATTTGAGGTGAGAGTGGGAAAGGGAATATATATAATTCAAGTTGTGATTAGAACAGCTCTAAACAGATCAAGTTGATAGTGAGGTCAAAACTCAGAATTTTCACAGAGGTCTGGGCTGGGAGTCATGAAGGAGAATCTGAAGCTACAGGTTCAAAGTTGGAGGGAGAGAAAGGAGCAAGGAAGGAAAAGTCAGGGAAGAACCCTGAGAGAAAATTAAAAGGCATTGACCAATGACCATTGTATCATGTGAAAAATCTCCACTTGATGCCTGTGTCCTTTCATACCAAGCCTGACTAGCCTCTCTACCACCTACCCTATCCCCAACTACCCTTCCCAGCTATGGGGTAGGAGAGTTGCCTACTTTTTTGTTTTGTTTTGTTTGGCAATGGGGTTATATGACTTGCCTAAGTAACTAAGTGTCTGAGATAATAATTGAACTCAGGTCCCCCTGACTCCAGGGTTAGTACTCTGTTCACTGCACCACCTAGCTGCCCCAAGAGTTGCCTACTTTTACATAGCAGCAACTTTAAAGGACAGGACTTGAATTCAAACTGAAGTAGATTCTTGACCTACACTTGCCCCCCCCCCCCCCTTTACATTGATGATGGTGCAGTTAGGTGGTGATAGAGCATCAACCCTGGAGTCAGGTGACCTAAGTTCAAATCTGACCTTAGACACTTAATGATTACCTAGTTGTGTGACCCTGGGCAAGTCCCTTAACCCCACTGCCTTATAAAAACCAGAAGAAAAGAAAAGATTTACTACTCTACTATTTTCCAAAATTTTCTTAACATTTTAACTATTTTTAGTTAGCAATGGGAAAATAAACCATGAATATGCTCTTTTCTTTTTAGGACATAAGAAGACTTTATAAAGTTGAAAAAAATTTTCTTTTTCCCAAAGAACAAGCATTTATTTTTCTGTCTTTCACCTTCCATCCTCCTGCCCACCAAAAATAGGAAACAAAGCAAAACTTTTATAACAAATAAGTATAGATAAGCAAAAGAAATCCCCCCTTTGAAGACCCTGAAAAATTAATAAAGAAAAGCTTCATTCTATTCAGAGTTTGAATGCAGACCAAGTCACACTATTTTCCTTTTTTTAAAACTTGTTTTATGTATTTTTCTTTTCTCATGGTATTTTCCCCTTTAGTTTTGATTTTTCTTTCACAGCATGACTAATATGGAAATATGCTAAACATGACTATATATATAATATATAAACTATATGAGGAAAAAGGAGGAAAGGAAGGGAGACAGAAAAATGTGGAACTCAAAAAACTTTCAAAAGGATGAATGTTGAAAACTATCTTTGCATGCAATTGAAAAACAAAATAACATTCAGAAAGAAAAAAAAGAAAAGCTACATTCGGATGGAGATCGATTGTAAACTGAACAACACACAGTACAATGTGTATTAGATTTAAATACAACTGATTTGAGGAAATCAAATAAAAACCTTTACAAAATACTAATCCTCCAAGTAAGAGAAGAATTTGATCATGGCTTAGGTAGAATATTGGGGTCCTTTCCTGAAGGATAGAGTTTGCAGAAACCTGGGGCCCACAGATGTGATAATAGGTTCAGACAAGAACAGGATAATCTTCAGAGTTGGTGGCTGCCAAGGCTGTTTCCTTTCTGAAGCTGTAGGTGGGGACCAGATGATTCAAGGTAGTAAGGGGCTGAGTGGAGAGACAGGATTCTCTAGTACATAAACCTAGGGTTTCTAGGAGAATCATTTCCCCTATCTTGGGGTGGGGAGAAGGGAAGCCCTTTTAGGTACATTCCTAATATTTCCATTGGTTAATTCAGACCCGATGAAAGGAGAATCTGAGAGTGAGAAATGCTGATAACATAATCAGAAACCTGGACTCAAATCATCATCTCAGTTTTGCTCCCAAGTTGAGAAGTAGAAGTGGGGTGGGGAGGAGGCTCTCTGAGACCCACAGCTGCAGAGGATAAATAAAGCAGTGTGGCTAGTATGCCACTCTGGTAAAAAAAAAAAAGGGTGCTGTCTCTGTATGAAGAGACGCTGGTGGGAATACTTTGTGGTTATTCCCATTCCCTCCTGCCCTGCCCTCCCTCCCTTCACTATCCTTCCTTAGTGAGCTTTGCCTAACCTTACTCTCCACAGACTTCTCTCTGACTCTGGGAGTTCCTAGCTTTTAGATTCAGCTCATAAATCTGATACTAGCTCTGCAGATCAGTTGTCTATCTTTCTAGATAGTTCTTGTCTTTTTAAATAAACAAATCTACACTGATAGAAAAATGCAAAGTATATATATATATATATGTATATGTATATATATATATATATATATATATATATATATATATATATATATATATATATACACAAAATTGATGGGATTAAAAGTTAAGAGGGATCAGGAAAAGCCAAAGATAGGAGGTTGCTCTTGCTCTGAACCCTGAATAGAGATTTGGAATTGAAGAGTCAGAAACAGTGGAGGGCATTCTGGGGATGGGACATAGTATGTGTTTATTTGGGTCTTGGCTTGGGTCCACCCTGCTCTGCCCTTTCAATAAATCCATATATGTATATAAATACAAACATACACACAAACACAGGCACAAATATACCTCTTATCCATGTTCTCTTCCTTCAGGACAATGTATCTTTAGCACATAAGGGAAAGGACCTAACAGTTCCAATTACCTGGATCCCACCATCATTCCTGAGGCCTAACTAGGTGTTGCAAGCAAGGACTTCTCTGATGTGGTTCTACCATGCTCATTGGACAGTAATGTCTGAGTAGGACCATACAAAAATAGCAATTTCTCAGTTAAATGAGTGAAAGAATCAGTCATTTGAGACAACAAAGTCTATAAACAGACTAGCTAACATGAGGTAACCAGCAAACAGAAACCAAGGGTCCAGTTCAGCTGAGAGGTTGTGAAATGTAAATTCCATGAGGGCAAAGACTGTTTTGTTTTTATCTTTATATCTCTAGCATCTAACAGTGCTTTGTATATAGCAGTTGTTTTAAAACATGCTTATTGAACAAATTAATGAACAAATGAATTGAGGTCCAAGGGGAAAATCAGGAAAACATTATCTAAGAGAGAGATCTGTACCATAAAGGGGCTCCATGGAGAGATTTCAGGGGGCTGTGAATTTGGATTGGAAAACAATTTCATCTTTATTTTCACCAACATTTAAACTGAAATTTCTTCAATTGCTTTAAAACATTATTCTGGGAGAGGGTCTATAGGTTTCACCAGGTTGCAAAATGTTCATGCCACAAAAAAAGGTTAAGAACTATATAAGGTTTAAAAAGAATTTATAAAACTGAAGAAGCAAAAAGGCACATTTACATCTATCTTAGTGTTCTTTTAAGTCTTAGGGTTTGGGGCAAATACCATACCTTCCCCCAAGTTATTCTGATTGACTTTCAGTTTGGGGCAGTTCCCAAAGAAGGCCCCAGGTGTTTCTTCCATGGGAAATAGAGCTGTTGGTGAGGTGGCAAATCCCCCTCAGAGAAGAAACAGGAACTTCGTGGGAGGTACAAAGGGAGTCCTCCTTGGCCACAAAAAATGACCACAGTTCTAGCTTGGTAGCTGGAAGGAGTGGGTGTAAGGCAGATGGGTGGTTACTATTTAGGCTGTGTGGCTTTGAGAGGAGAGTTTAGAACAATAGGGGAAGCTAATTCTTCCTGGAAGACTGAACCAGTGGGCTGCTGAAAACTCTTTAGGCAACCCAACTAGAGCACAGTAAAATAGGTCAGGAACTTTGGGAGAGATCAACAGAGCCACCGGAAATGTCCTATAAGAAGTGTGAAAATGACAGAAAGAACAAAAATTAATTCAGTGACCACTATGTGCTAAGCAATTCATAAATATTATCTCATTTGAGCCTCACAACCCTGTGTTCAGTAGATGCTAATATGATTTCCTTTTATAGATAAGGAAACTGAGGCACAGAGACATTAAAAAATAATAATATAGTTAGCATTTATATAGCCCCAAGTATGTGCCAGACAATGGACTTGCAACACTAAAATTATCTAAACAATTCTGTATTGTCAATCACAGGTAAAAAGAGATTAAATGACTTGCCCAGAATCATGTAGCTAGTAAGTATCTAAGGTCTGATTTGAATTCAGGTCTTCCTGATCCCAAGAAGATCCCTGATCTACTTCATCACTTGGTATCTCAACTCCATTCTTTGCTTTATTTCTTTTTTTTACTTGTCTTAATCATAGAAAGGATTTTGCCTCAGTCAAACTGAGCCCTCAGGAAGACCTAGACCTCCCACTGCATCCAGGTTCATCTCTAGTCATCCTGATCCATATCTGGTCACTGGGTACATATTACTTGAGAGGAGAAAGTGAGGTTGGTGACTTTGCATAGTGCTCCCTCACTTATATCTAAGTCACTTGAATGTCATGGCAACAACCCCATGATATATCATGGTCCTCTTCAAGAATGAAGGACAGAGAGTCAAGATGAGAGAGTAAAGGCAAGCTCTACCCCAAACCACTCCAAATATCTTTAAATCGTGGCTCTAAACAAGTTCTAGAGTGGCAGAACCCACCAAAAAGACCAAGTGAAACAATTTTCCAGCCCAAGACAACTTGGAAGATCTGTAGGAAAGTCTGTTGCACCAAAGTGAGGAAGGAGAGACAGTTTTCAAATGAAGAAATTAAAACCATATATAATTATATGAAAAAATGTTCCAAATCATTACTGATAAGAGAAATGCAAATTAAAATAACTATGAGGTTCCACCTCATATCTCTTAGATTGGCTAAGATGAAACAAAGGAAAAAAACAATCATTGTTGAAGAGGTTGGAGGAGAATTAGGACATTGATGCATTGTTGGTGGAGTTGTGACCTGACCCAACCATTCTGGAGAGTAACATGGAACTATGCCCAAAGAGCAATAAAATTGATCATACCCTTTGACCCAGCAATACCAATACTGGGCCTATATAAAATGGGAAATGTTCCACATGTTCTAAACTATTCATAGCAGCTCTTTTTGCAGTGACAAAGAATTGAAAATTGAGGGAATGCCCATCAGTTGGGGAAATGGATAAGCAAGTTATGGTATATGAATGGAACAAATTGCAGGCACTGATGCTGAGCAAAGGGAACAGAATCAAAAGAACATTGTACATATTAACAACAGCACCATGAGTTATTCAATCTTGATGGATGCAGCTCTTCTCAGCAGTTCAGAGAGCTAGGACAACCCTAGGAGACCTACTATGGACAATGCCATCCACATGAAGAGGAAGAAAACCAAACCAAACCAAACTAAACCAAACCAAACCAACAAACCCCTACAGAATCTGAATGAAAACTACATTCATTTAAAAAAAAAATTTCTCTTATTTTTTCTTTATCTATATTTATCTATATATTATTTATTTCTCTATCTCATGGTTTTATTTTCCCTTAATTCTAATTTCTCATGCAGAAAATGACTTATGTGTAAATATATTAAACACAATTCATGTAAAATATTCATTAGACTGTTTGCCACTAAGGGAAGGAGGGTGGGAAGGGAGGGTGGAAGGAAATTATGTAACTTAAAAATATGCATGTGCATGTGGATGAATGTTGAAAAACTTTCATAACATGTAATTGGAAAAGTAAAATAAAATATCAATTAAAAAAAAAAGAAATGGAGCTAAGAGCCACGAGTAGGATCATGCTAGGATTCTACTAGTTATAAAGCTATTTATCTATTATCAGAAAAGCTCACAGAAGGGGACAAATCAGATAAGATCAAGGTGTAGGCACTGCAACCCCTCCTCCAAAATGGTCCAGCAGGTCTCTGAATATGAGTAAAGACAATATCTCTACTACTGCTTCCATGTTATTCTAATGCTTTGACAGATATGGTCTACATGGCTCCCTGTCTTCCTTCCAGACCCTCTGGATTTGGTGGAGATTCCTGGCCCTTTAAAGGCCTCTTAATGGCCCATAGTCTATTCATTATCATGGAGCAACACTTAGAATTCAGCAGTTCATTTTTTTTCCCTCTATTTATTTATTCTTATTTTATACAAATAATGTTTTTTTATAAATTACTAAAATATTCTTGTTTAAGAGTAAACATAAAACCCCTTCCCCCCCAAAAAATATAGACCCACATGGGTGATAAAGTAAAGGGGAGAGAAAAAAATTAAAATTAAAAGAAAAGAAAAATAATAAGAATAATTGTAGGTATGGTCAGGTGGCACAGTGGACAGAGCCCTGGCCCTGGAGCAAGGAGTACCCAAGCCCGGCCCCAGACACCCAACAATCACCCAGCTGTGTGATCCCGTGAAAGCCACCCCAACCCCATTGCCCTACAGAAACAAAAAAAAAATCCAAAATAAAATAATAATAATAATAATAATAATAATAATAATAAATAGGGGTGGACGGGTAGCGAACAGAGCACTGGCCCTTGGTTCAGGAGCACCCGGGTCCAAATCTGGCCTCAGACACCCAACAATCACCCAGTTGTGCAGCCCCAGGCAGGCCACCTAGCCCCATTTGCCCTGTAACCCCCCTCCAAAAAATAATAATAAAATTGTGCTTCAGTCTGTGCTCCAACACCACCAGCTCTGTTGCAGGTGGATCACATTCTTTAGTATAAGTCCATCACACAAGTTATTTCCATATTTTTATACCACTGTGCCACTGCTGATCGCAACTCCCTCCATTCGTACTTCTTCACTACCATGTACTATATTTTCTTTCTCCTTCCACTCTGACTCTGCTGTAGGGTAGCTTAGTGGTGCAGCAGACAGATCCCTGGCCCTGGAGCCAAGAGGCCCCAAGCCCACATACCACCACTTAGGCCCAGCATCTACCCAGTCCTATGGTCCTGATCAGGCCATCCAATCCCAGCCCCTTGCAAGAAGTAAGAAAGAAAATGCATTAGATCTGACCACTCTCCCCCCCATGGTCCATCCTCTCTTCCATCACTCCTATCCCCTCCCTTCCCCCTGTCCTCCTTCTCTCCTTCTTACTCTAGATGCCTATACCCCATTGAGTATATATGCTGTTTCCTCT
The DNA here is from genome assembly GCF_037893015.1 of Macrotis lagotis. Lineage (NCBI taxonomy): Eukaryota > Metazoa > Chordata > Mammalia > Peramelemorphia > Peramelidae > Macrotis > Macrotis lagotis. The sequence continues at coordinate 236,578,955 of NC_133660.1, read as the reverse complement.
CCTAGCTACTTCTGATGAGAGCGAAGATTCCCTCATTCACCCTTGCCTCCCCCCCCCATATCATTGCAGTAGCTCATTGTAATAAAGAAAAATCTTATTATATGAAATATCTTGGCCTATTCCCCCTCTCCTTTTTCTTTCTCCCATTACATTTCCCTTTTATCTATTGACTCCATTTTTACACCACAATATATCTTCAAATTCAGCTTTCTCCTATGCTTCATCTATAAAAGCTCCTTCTACCTGCTCTATTAAATGAGAAGGTTCATACAAGTATTATCTTTATCATTTTTCTATACAGGAACACATGTAGTTCATCATCATTGAGTCCCTCATATTTTCCCCTTCTCCTCCACTCTCTATGCTTCACCTGAGTCCTGTATCTGAAGGTCAAACTTTCTGTTTAGTTCTGGCCATTCCAACAGGAACATTTGAAATTCCCCTGGTTCATTGAAAGTCCGTCTTTTTCCCTGGAAGAGGATGTTCAGTTTTGCTGGGTAGTTGAATCTCAGTTGCTTTCTAAGCTCTTTTGCCTTCCAGAATATTATATTCCAAGCCCTACAAGCTTTTAATGTAGTTGCTGCTAAGTCCTGTGTGACCATGTTTGCAGCGCTACGGTATTTGAATTGTTTCCTTCTGGCTGCTTGTAATATTTTCTTTTTGATTTGGGAGTTCTGGAACTTGGCTATAATATTCCTGGGGGTTGTTTTTTTGGATCTCTTTCTTGGGGAGATCAGTGGATTCTTTCAATTTCTATTTTGCCCGCTGCTTCTAGGATATCAGGGCAATTTTCTTGTAGGAATTCTTTGAAAAGTGATGTCAAGGCTCTTTTCCTGGTCACGACTTTCAGGTATTCCAATAATTTTTAAATTATCTTTCCTAAATCTGTTTTCCATATCAGTTGTTTTTGCAATGAGATGTTTCACATTTTCTTCTAATTTTTCATTCTTTTGGTTTTGAAGTATTGTGTCCTGATTTCTCATAAAATCAGCAACCTCCCTCAGTTCCATTCTTTGTCTGAAGGATTTGTTTTCCTCAGAGAGCTTTCTTATCTCTTTATCCATCTGGCCAATTCTGCTTTTTAAAGCCTTCTTCTATGCAAAGGCTGCTATATCACCTCCTAATGTTTCAACAGCTTCTACTCCTCCATTATGCACCTAGAACTATGAGATGGTGCCTTGTAATCCCAAAGAACTTGGATATAATTTAGCACTTGGTTAATGTCAGCTGTGGAAGCAGCCCAATAACTTTTTGAACTGTTTTATCCATTTGACCTATGCTGGTTTTTAGCATGCTATTTTCTTCAGCATTTTTTTTTTTGGATCTCCTTGACTAAGCTGCTGACTTCTTTTTCATGTTTTTCTTGCATCTCTCTCATTTCTTTTCCCAATTTTCTTTGAAAATGATGTCAAGGCTCTTTTCCTGATCATGACTTTCAGGTATTCCAATAATTTTAAAATTATCTTTCCTAAGTCTGTTTTCCATATCAGCTGTTTTTTTCAATGAGATATTTCACATTTTCTTCTAATTTTTCATTTTTTTGGTTTTGAAGTATTGATTCCTGATTTCTGGTAAATTCATCAATCTCCCTGAATTCTATTCTTTGTCTGAAGGATTTGTTCTCCTCAGAGAGTTTTCTTATCTCTTTTTCCATCTGGCCAATTTTGCTTTTTAAAGCATTCTTCTCCTCAATAACTTTTTGAACTGTTTTATCCATTTGACCTAAGCTGGTTTTTAGCATGCTATTTTCTTCAGCATTTTTTTTTTTTGGATTTTCTTGACTAAGCTGCTGACTTCATTTTCATGTTTTTCTTGCATTTCTCTCCTTTCTTTTCCCAGTTTTTCTTCCAACTCCCTCATTTGATTTTCAAAGTCTTTTTTGAGCTCTGTCATAGCCTGAGCGCAATTTCTGTTTTTCTTGAAGTCTTTAGATGCAGGAGCTTGGATTTTCTCATCTTCAGATCGAGTGTTTTGATCCTTCTTGGGATCACAGGCAAAGTATGTGTCAATAGTGTTTCTCTTTTTCTCCAGCCTGTGCCTGCTTTTGGGGTGCTTCCTGAGCTTTTGAGTATTAGTGGGACACACCCCCCACAAGGATCTCCATGTGTGAGGCTCTGTCTTCCCTCCTGATCTGTGAATGACCATAAGCGCACCCCTCTGCCACAGGGCTGAGGTGGGGTGGGGCTGCTGTTCTATGGAGGGCCTAGACTGTGATCAGGATCTGAATGTGGTCAGAACCCCAGAGTCCTCTTCCAGGGATAGAGGACAGAATTTGGCAATCTCTCTCTCCACTCCCCTCCCTAGGCTCAGCACTCATGCCCTGGGGGCTCCTGCTAACCAGCTTCTGCTTCTGGTTCCTGGATTTGAGCTGCCACTATGACCACACAGCTAGCTGTGTGCCCTGAGGGCTGGGCTTCACATTTGCTCTGGCAAAGGTATCCCTGCTGATCCCCTAAGTTGTACTCAGTGTTCCCCCGGGGTGTAGGTCAGGAAACTGCCCTTGCTGCTGTGAGCCACAGCTCCTAGAACCCTGGGGCTGCCTACGGGAGGCTGAAGTTCCTTCCCTCTGGGGGTCCATCCCTCTGGTGGGCCACCTCTCTGACCCAGTGGAGCCAAGCCTTTCCGCTCTTTTCCAGGTTACCTGGGGTTGGAGAACTGCCTCACTGCATCCCTCTGTGGATTCTGTCTCTCGAAAATTTAGAGTCGTTAGCTTATAAGTTTTGAGAGAGAGCACCTAAGAGACGGCCCTCTCCTGTTGCCATCTTGGCTCTGCCCCAGCAGTTCATTTTAAAATGAGTAATTCACCTTTCAGTGGCAGTCCATCTTTCACTGCAATATGGCTCAACTTTGGAAAGTCTTCTCTGGTTTTTAGGCAGTCTGTATAGTTACTTCTCAGTTCATAGATGGAAGGACTGAAGTTCAGTAATGAAACTAGCTTCAGATTCTCCTAATGATTCAGGTATGGAAATAGGACTAGATCCATTAGACTAACTTGATACTATCTTCCTATATTTAAGCAGAAGATTTCATAGAAGCATTTGCTCCCAGACCATTGGAGTGGACCTAAGTATCTGTAACATACAAAATGATGTGATTATCTACTAAGTGATGATTTACTATGTGGGAGGGCTCCAATTATAGAGTATGACACTTTGTTTAGACAAGTTTAAGAAGAATCTTTCTATTACCTCACTGGGAGGATCTGGAACTCCTTGCTAATATTTTATTTAAAGTGTTCATATCACTATTCATTTGGGATACTGGTCTGTAATTTTCTTTTGATACTCTTCCTGATTTAACTATCAAGATCATATTTATATCATGGAAAGAATTTAATAGAGCCTCTTTTTCTTATTTTTTTCAGTTTATGCAATGCAAGAATTAATTGTTTTTTGAATGTTTGATAGAATTTTTTGTAAAGTCATCTGTTCTTGGTTGGTTTTTTTTTTCCTTTTGGAGTTCATTTATAGCTTGTTCAATTTTTTTTTTCCTACTGTTGGGTGAATTAAGTGGAAATGGAAATCCAAAATGGCTTTCAGGTGGAGTACTTCTATGGTGAATGGTTGGCTAGAATTCAGGAGGTACACTCTGGTCAGATGACTTTTTCCTTCCAGGTGATTTAGAGAAGTAAGCCAATATACTAGCTTGGTCTCATTTGGACTTCCTTCCCATTTTCCTCTATTTATAAGATAGACTAATACATGGCAGAGGGAACTTTGTTCTTAGGAGAATTCCTTATTAGAGCAGTGATGTAATGTATTGAATAAAGTGCTAAGCTTGGATTATGGAAAACCTGAATTCAAATCTATCAGTCAAGCCTTCAAATTTACCTAGCCTTACTAGCTGTGTGTCCCTTGACAAGTCACTTAACCTGTATTTGTCTCAGTTTCTTTAGTTGTGAAAATGAGATTAATAATACCACTTTCCTCCCAGGGTTGTTGAGAATAAAATGAGATATTTCCATAATTGTACACATAACACAATTATAGTACAACTATAGCACAACATTTACTAGTCTGCTGCCATAGGGAAGGGGGGAGGGAAGAGAGGGTGATAGAAAAATGTGGAACTCATAAATTTACAAATGGACAAAGGTTGAAAAGGTACTTCTGTATGTAATTGGAAAAATAAAATAAAATTTCAATTGAGATATTTGTAAAATCTAATTATAAGAATGCTATTATTATTATTATTATTATTTTGCTTGGAGGTGTGGGGTATTGTTATCATTGCTAGTGACAGTGATACTGATATGCTGAGTCTATATCTCTGAGGTACAGCTCTTTGGGTTTACATCTGACATATTTATTCCTGCCCAAAGCCAAAATCAACCTATATAGCTTATCTACATCCTACCTGCCCTTAATTGGAAGGCCCTTTGATAGGGGTGCTCTAAGGGCAGGGTTTGGATGTTCTCTAATGGGTTGTATTGTTTGGATACTGTAGGGGAAGGAATTTTGAGGGTCCCATGCTTCTTTCAGTCATCACTCAGTGATATTTTTCCTCAAATCCCACCTGAGATTCTCTCAGTAGATAGTGAACTCTTAGAGGTCATTCGTCTTTCATCTTCCTTTGTAACTTAGCATAATTCTGGTGGGCACTAATAAAAGCTGATTGACAACTGATCTGTTCAGAGAAGGCACAGGCATCTGGAGGACAGGCAGCTCAGTTGGATGAGCCTATTCCCTTGGGTCTGGCCTATCTGGGGAGGGAGGAGTTGCTCATGGCCACTTGGGCTCTAACTGGTAGTTCAGCTTCAGGGAGAGTGTTCTCTCACATGCCTCCAGGGAATTTCCACCAAATTACCACCTCAAGATATTAATGAAGAGTCTGAAAATACTTTCTATAATTCCTAGAAGATAATGGGGCCATGGAACTAAATAGGGCCCCAGGGAGATGTATGTTATGTCTTCAAAGATTAGTTAAATGAATTTCAATAAATATCACTCTGGAAAAAAGTCAAGTCAGAGGGTTTGAGTGGTAAGATGGATAGAATTCTTAAGAAGCCTCCTTACAGCATCCACATTGTAGAACCAGTGAAAGAGGGTTCAGGAACAGGCTTCTTTTGAATCCTGCCTGACCTACCAGAGAATCATGATGACTGGAGGAAACTCTCCAGATGGAGAGACTTCTGAAGACGCTGAGGGGTCTGCAGGCAGACCTAGCTGGCCAGGTGACCAATGACCAACTGAGTTGAAAAATTAAAATTACTCCTATATAGACCTTGATACTCTATTAACTTTCTGTTCTGACTTCTATGCTATCTGAACCCTGGATCTCTCCCCTTTTCAAATCTCATTGTGGCTCTTGGTTTTGTTCCTTTTCCCTCTCTACTTACAACTGAGAAAACTGAGGTAGACAGAGATTGAATGACTAGCCTGGCAAGCAGGTGGTTCAATGGCCAGAGAAGTGGTTTTGGAGCTATTAAGTCCTGAGTTCAATTCCAGCTTTGTCCCCGGGTAAGTCACTTAACTGCTTCTTACCTCAATTTCCTCAGCTCAAAAACAGAAATAATATTTGCATATATCTCATAGGATTGTTGTGAATATCAATGAGATGTATCTGTAAGGTCCTTGGTAAAAGGTTATCTCTAGGTATTCTGTCAATGCTTATTCCTCCTTTTCCACCACCTTTCTACTCTGGCTACCCAAACATCTTCTTTTACTGGCTTTTTTTTTTTGCTAGGCAGTCAGAATCAAGTGACTTGTCTAGAATCACACAGCTAATACGTGTCAAATGTCTGAGGTTAGATTTGAACTCACATCCTCCTGATTCTAGGATTGATGCTCCATCTGCTGCTCCCCCTCCTATTGGACCATCCAAGATTGGACCTGGTTTCTTGGTCTTGGCAGCTCAACTCTGACCTCATATTTCCAGAGACTTCTAGGCACCCATTGCCCAATATAAAGGATCAAATGAGTACTGGACATCTCTCAGTCTCAGTGTCGAGTGGCTCTGCTCCTTACCCTGTCCAAGAAAGAGGCTCCTCTACTACAGACTGAATTCACTTCAACACTTAGCAGATAGTAGGTGCCTAATAAATATCTATTGATTGATCAAACCAATTCAATACTTATTTGTTAAGTGCTTACTTGTGTGACACCCAGGGGTTGTTAAAAAGACAAAAATTAAAAGACATTTGACCCCAAAGGAGCTTACATATTCCTAAGCGTGAATATGAACCCTTTTTATCTCATTTTGTATGAACAATCAAAAAGGTCTGCATTTGGATGATTTCTCAGATGCTCACAGACCACTTTAATATCTCTCAACCTCAGCTTTCTCATTTGTAAAATGGGGATGATAATAATACTTCCCTCATATGGCTGCTCTGAAGATTAAATGAGATACTTTGCACAAGTCAAAGTGCTATATAACACGTTAGCTATGATGACCCAAATAATTAAATACAAAATACATACTAAAAACATCAGAGGTGGGGTCAGAAAGTCCTAACTAGAGATCAAAAAAAGACCTTCCACAGGAAATGGCCCTTGAGTGAAACCTTGAAGAAGCTGGGGATTTAAAGATGAAGAGGGAGAGCCTTCCAGATATGGTAGATGATCTGAGCTAAGCATGGAGATAAGGGTTGAAAGGCCTTGGTTGGGGGACAGGAAGTTTGGCCATTGCGTTGGAATGTAGAGAACATGAGGGAGGGAAACACAAAATGAATCTGCAAGGATGGTTTGGAGTCAGAAGGTGAAGGGCTTTAAATGGTAAATAGAGAAATTTGTGTTTTTATAGACGCCTGAGTGTGGGCCTCATACTGACTGAAGCTGGCCTCCCTTCCCCCAGCTTGCCTGCCTTTATTCTGCAGGGGTCCTGCCCTACTTTGCCCTGTTCCCTTTCCATCCGAGGCAGCCTCCCCATCACTGGTGTTAGGGTACCCCATGGTCTCTATCTCTTCTACTGGGCCCCTATGTCCTGAGCTCTGGGTCTCTCTCTCCTCTACCTCCAACTCCTGCTCCTGCCTTGGTGCTTGCTCCAGGGTCCAAAATTCCCAGTTATGCTTTTTGATGTCACTGCTTGAATTTTAGGTTTTAATGAATTAGAAAGGGTAAAGGAGCTGCCTAGAACCATGAAATCTCATATCCTGGAGGGGGCCGCTTCCAGAGGTTATGGTTATCCTTTCCTTGAAAGGGTATCTAGGCCTGCAAAGGTGAGTCTCCCACCACACCAGGTGAAGTCTTGAGGAAGCCCATAAAGAGATCATCCATCACAGGGTAGATGTAATCATTAGGCAGAGACAGCTAAGGTTGTTAAGGTAAAAATAGAAAATCTCCTTTCTTACCTCAGGGAGGCTGAGCTAGTCATTTCTGAACCACCGTTGTGAAAGCTGGCTCACAAACAGCTTTAAGATCTCTCTGTACCTCAGTTTCCCCATCTAGGATATTTAGATAATCTCCAAGTTTTCTTCAAAGGGTAATTTCTTATGATTCAATAAAATAATAACAGCTCCTATTCACATAAGCTTTTTTTTTTTAGTTTTTTTTTAGTTTTTGCAAGGCAATGGGGTTAAGTGGCTCGCCCAAGGCCACACAGCCAGGTAATTATTAAGTGTCTGAGGCCGGATTTGAACTCAGGTACTCCTGACTCCAAGGCCAGTGCTCTATCTACTGCACCACCTAGCCGTCCCTCACATAAGCTTTTGAGGGTGGTGATGATGTAGGTGGTATGGTGGATGGAGTACCAGCCCTGGAGTCAGGAGACTTGGGCTCAAATCCAGTTTCAAACACTTGCCACTTACTAACTGTGTGACCTTGGGCAAGTCACTTAACCCTGATTGCCTCACATCCAGGGTCATCTCCAGTCAACCTGATTCATATCTGGCCAATGGACCCAGTATGCATTTGAACTCTGACTCAGGCTTTTTATTTTTATTTTTTTAAGTCCAATGCTCTTTACCCCTAAAATATGAAAATCTTAGAACTGGAATTAAATTTAAAAGTCCATCAAGTCTAGGTCCAAGTCTTCAGACATCTCCTTCTCCCCTCTCACCCCCAGGAGAAGCTTATTTCTTCCATTCTTTACCATATCCAAAAATAGAGTGTCAGTCACCAAATCTTATGTTATCGGTTATAGCTATATAGGAAGTTACTTTTTATGTCGTACTAGAATCCCTCTTACTGTAGTTGGGACTTAGGAATAGGATAGATTCCCAGAGAGTAGATTCTGAGCTACAGAGCAAGATAGAGGGGAGGGTGGGTGGTGTAGATCCCCATCTTGGCCTGTTCCTCAGGGCCCTAGGTGGGAAACAGGAAATGGAGGGAGTGTCCTTCTCAGAATTTTAAAGATTTCTAAGAAAGTTAGACCCACAAAGATAGCTCAGCTAGAGAGAAAAGGGCAGTGGGTTGGTGAGGAAGAGTGGGGGAGGAGGAAGAGGAGGAGGAAGAAAAGGGGATTTCAGTCATCCTTCTTACATACATGATATCATAGGCTCATAGAATTTAGAGCTAAAAGGGAATTTTACTGACCCCCAGTTCTTTCAGGGAATCCACAAATGTCAAAACTATTTTCATGACAATACCAAGATGTTTAATTTCTTTTTTTTAAATTAAAGATTTTGTTTATTTTGAGTTTTACAATTTTTCCCCCAATCTTACTTACCTCCCCCCACCCCCATAGAAGGCAATTTGTCAGCAAGATGTTTAATTTCTAATACAGTAAATATCAATTGCTGTAACTCATAGAAACAATTTTTAGGGTTCTTAATAATTGTCAATAAAGGGGTTTGAGACCAAAAATTTGAGAATCACTGCCCTAGTCCAGTCCTCACCATTTACAGATGAGTAAACTGAGTCCCAGAGAGGGGAACCTTCAGGTAACCTAATAAATAACTGAGTTGAGATTCAGATCCATGTCTTTGGCTTCTACATCTAGGATCCTTCCCATCACACCTGCTGACATACAGCTGACATACAGTCCAGATACCTCAGTCACAGCAGGGTATGGTCAGTCTCAGGCATTAGGTTATTGAGTCAAACTATTTCCTCCAGAAACATTAGGATTAGCCCACCATTTACTGTTCCTTGGAAACACAGGAAGACTGTGTGATGGGATTGTCAGCTGTGGACCACCTTGGAACAGGGATTCTCAGCTTTTTCTTGTGAAGTCTTGGTGAAGTTGATGGACCCCTGGAAAATCTGAGGAGGCCCATTGACCTCTTGGGCAGACTAGTGAAGCCTGTAGATCTTTTTTGAGAATATGTTTTAAAATGCAAAACATAAACTACATAAAATTATGAAAAACCCAATTGTATCAAAATAAAGTTATCAAAATATTAAAAAAAATAAGTTCACAGATTCCAAGTGCTTGCCTTAATAAAACTGTGCATACCCTTTGATCCAACAATACCACTACTAGGTCTGTTTCCCAAAGAGATCATATGAAAAGGAAAAAAATTCTCATGTACAAAAATATTTAAAGCAGTTTTTTTGTGTGTGGTATCAAAGAATTGGAAATTAATGGATGCTCATTAATTGGGGAATGGCTAAACAATTTGTGGTATGTGAATGTGATGGAGTTCTATTGTTTTGTCGAAAATCATGAGCAGGTGAACTTCAGAAAAGCCTGGAAAAACTTTCATGAACTAATACTTAGTTGAGCCAGGAGAACAATATACACAATAACAGCAGCATTGTGAGATGATCAACTATGGACTTGTTCTTCTCAGAAGTACAATGATTAAAGACAATTCTAAAGTACTTGCGATGGAAAATATCATCCACATCCAGAGAAGAACTATGAAGTCTGAATGCAGACCAAATCATACTATTTTTCAATTTTTAAAATTTGTTTTATGTTTTATGTTTTTTCCTTCTCATAATTTTCCCCATTTGTTCAGATTCTTCTTTTACAACATGATTAATATGGAAACATGTTTAACATAATTATACATTTATAAGCTATATTAGATTGCTTGCTGTCAGAAGGAGGGGGAAGGGAGAAAAATGTGGAATCCAAAACCTTACAAAAAATGGATGTTGAAAACCATCTTTGCATATAGTTGGAAAAAATAAATTAAATTTTTAAAATTTTTTTAAAGATTGATTGCCTTAGAATATAGAACACAGAATACCTGAGTCACTAGGGAAGTCTGCTCATCTGCTATAATCCTCATTTTACAGCTGAGGAAACTGAGATTGAATGAGTAAAGTGGTAAAGATTGAACAATAGAAAGAGGGGGAAAGCAAGATGGGAAAGATGTGGTGATCAAAGGATATGGATCCTGGAGGGCTACAGGATGGAAGAATTTAAATGCTAAAATTTAAAATGACTTCACCTAGGAGTCTGGAGACCCAGCTTCTAGAATAGGGATAGGGAACGTTGCTATGTCCCTTTTACAGAAACAGACGATTAATACTAGAAAGGTCTTGAGAGATTATTTAATCCCACTCATTTTACAGATGGGGAAGTAAACATATGGAGAGGTTATACAGGATCATAGTGCCAGAAAGAACCTTACAGGTTGTCTGGGTCTTATTTCAGAAATGAAGCAGTTGAGGTCCAGAGAGATTGAGCTGATTAACCACGATCCACACAGATGGCAGAACAGAATTTCAAAACCATATTCTCTGACTCCCAATCTAAAATTCTTCTCATTGTGTCTGACTTTCCCAAGGTCACACATCTCCTGCAATCTATCCTGAACTATATTTTAATTTTCTCCTCTTTCTATTCTTCCTCCCCAGGTCCCTGAACCCCTCTCCCCAAATTCTGGAATCTTGAGCCAACCCACAATCCCATTGTTCCTGGATAGGGAATTACAAAAATAATTCTACTCTCCATAGGTCTTATTCTCTATTTCCCTTAACTTTCTAGGTCAGTTACCCTGAAAATTCTTTCCAGTAGTTTTCCCATTACAATATAAATACCTCAAGGGCAGAAATTGTGTTTGTTTTTGTATATTTGTATTGGCATTCCCATTTTAGTTCAGTATTTGGTGAATAGTAAGCTTAAATTTCTTCCTTCCTTTTTTACCATCTTCCTGCCTGAAAAGGATTCCCCTTCCTTTCCTTCCTTTTCTTCCTTCCTTCCTCCATTCCTTCCTTCTTTTTTCCTTTCCTTCCTCACTCTTTCCCTCCTTTTCTCCCTCCCTCTATTCCTTCCTTTCTTCCACCCTTCTCTATCTTTCTCACTCCTTTCTCTTTATCTCTCTCTTTCTCTCTTCCCCTACCCCTTACCCTTTTTCTTTAAAAGTCTGATGTCACCTACTTGTAGGGTTTGGGGCCACACATAGTATCTCAATTGATCCTCACTATAATCCTGGGAGGTAGTGCAAATATTCTTTTAGACTGTGAGCTCATTTAACACAGTGATGCTCTTTCCTTTTCTCTGTATCCCCAGTGCTATGGAACATAGTATGGACTCAATAAACACTAACTAAGGAAACCGAGACTCAGAAGACTCAAGTGACTTACCCAAGGTCATTCAGTAGCCTGGTCAGGACACTAACCCAGATCATTTTACTCTAAGGTCATGTATTCCAACATATTATCTTCTGGTTCCAGTTCAGCCAGTAATATATTAAATAGATTCAGGCACATTGATTCCCTTCACTTCAGTTAAGTAAATATTTATTGTCTACTATTTATTTGAGGATAGATCTATTCAAGCTTGAGGAGGTAAGGAAGAAAGCAAGGAAGGATCCATAGAGGAGATGACACCTGAACCTGGTCTTGAAAGAAGTGAAATCTATCAGTAGATGGAGGTGGGTGGCAGGGGAACCCATTTCAGGCAGGGAGGATGATAATGTTTTGTCCTTTGTTCTCGAAGAAGACAATGATATTGGGGAGATGAGGCCATGACAAGCATATGAATTAGATTTGAATGAGGGGAGACTGTACTAGATCATTAGCCTCACTTTCTCCTCTGGAACTATCTGGGTCCAGTGGCCAGACATGGCCCTGAAAGTGAGACACAGTTAGTGTATGAGGTTGGATTTGAACTCAGGTTCTCCTGACTTTGGGGCCAGTGCTCTACCAACTGCACCGTCTAGCTGCCATACAGGTCAGGAGGAATGGTGTGAGCAAAGGTATGGAGATGGGAAAGGGGAAAAAGAAAGGGGGAAAATGAGTAATCTAGTTTGACTGGAACATGAGACTGGACAGGAACAGGTGGTGAGCTACTTTGACAAGGACATTGAATGCCAAGAATAGGAGGGTATATTTTATCCTAAAGGTTTATGTGCAAGGAAATGACATAATTAAGCCTGGGCATTTAAGAAGGTTACCTAGGCAGGGAAGGGAACAAATATTTATTTAGCTCCTACTAAGGACTAAGAATTTTTGGTTTTGTTTTTGTTTTCTTACAAACATTATCTCATTTTTCCTTCACAACAACCCTGAGATGTAGATGCCGCTTTCATTTCCATTTTTAAAAATGATAAAACTGAGGTAGATTTTAATTGACTTACTCATGGTAATGATGAATTTGAACTCATGTCTTCCTGACAGTTGGAGGTCAATGGATAAAGCACTGGTCCTAGAGAAGGAAGACAAATCTAACTCCAGACACTACCTAATTTGTGTGACCCTAGACAAGTCACTGAACTTCTGTTTACCTTAATCCACCAGAGAAGGAAAAGGCACACCACACCAGCGTCCTTGCCAACCCCATGGACCATAGAGGCATTCTATGGTATAACCATAGTTACAGTGAAACCTGGCACAATCTGCACATGCTGCCAAGGTCCCTTCCAATAGTAATCCAAGCGAGAAGTCATCAATCAATCAACAAACATTTATTAAATGCCTACTGTTTTTAAATTAAATTAAATGCCTACTGTTGTCTGAGGATACAAGGACAAAAGTAAAATGATCCTTCTCCTCAAGGAACTTAGTCCATCAGGTGAGAGCACAGGTACATATAAGCTAAAGGCATACAAAACACCTACCAACAAATCCAAGGGAACACAAAATAATTACAAAAAGAAAAAGCTAATTTGGAAAAGGGAGATAGTAGTAACTAAGGGAAATGAAATAAACTCAATAGAGGCAGCACTTCAATTGAGTTTGAAAGGAAACCAGGGATTTTAATAAGTAGAAATGAGGAGGGTGATCTGGATTTGCTATTCTGTGAGTGACTTGCTTTTCCCCTTTAGGATTTTAATTTAAACTTGTTATTTTGATCTTGGCAGACATCAAATAGGAATCTTTCCATAGACAAAAAACAGAAGAGGGAGATTGAACGAGAAACTTCTAATCTCTATTATGTACTGCTTTTTTTTTTTAAAAAAGCATATAATCAATTTAACATATTAATTCCAAAGCTACCTACTGGTCTTTGTCTTGGTGTATCCTTTTTGAATTATTTAACTTCCCAGGACTCAGTTTCCTCATTTGCAAAATAAGAGGATTCAGCCAGATGACTTGAGGTTCCAATGTTTAGCATAGTGTCTGACTGTTGTTGCTGCTAATGTTGTTTTTTAATTGTTTCAGTCATATCCCACTTTCCATGATCCCTGGACTGTTCTGTCATTTCCTTCTCCAGTTCATTTTACAGATGAGGACACTGAGGTAAACAAGATTAGGTAACTCATCCAAGATTACAGAGCTAATAAGTGTCTATGGCTGGATTTGAACTCAGATCCACCCTACTCCCAGCTGCCCAACCTAAATAAATGTTTATTCACTCTCCCTCTTCCAGCTCTAGGTGATTGAACCAGTTAAGATTCCAGGGGGCTCATGCCGGTTCCAGGGGGAGGGGCAGAGAGAGCAAAGTGATTACACTTAGAGACCCCAATTAAAAGGGCCCTAAGCCAAGGTCAGCCAGCAGGTCAGGGGCAGAAGTAGAAGGAATACCCAGGTGTTCTGTCTGCTGGCTAGGAATGCTTTCCCTCAATCATATTTTTCTCTTGAAAAGATCTTGAGTTCTAATGGAAAGCTTCCATCTCTGTTGCCCATCAGTTCCACCAGCCCCAGGGATGGCCAGAGGAAGCCCTGGGTGGGGATGGGCCCACCCTTCCGGAGGCCAGGAAGAGCTTCTCACCATCGGCGGGTCTCCCCCTTCCTGCTCCACAAGCCCACATGCCAAGGCCACGAGTCATTTGTTTTGCCTAAATCCTGCTAAGATATGATAAATCGTGGCCAGGCTGGCTCCTGAAACATGATTCAGCCCCAGGGAGAATCCTGAAGCCACATACTTGGCATGCCAATGGCCTGAGGTCAGGCTGAGCTTCCAGAATGGACAAAAGGGCCCTGACCTGGGGACGCACAGAGGAGAGCTCCAGGTACCGAGGGCTCCAAAGTGAGGAGAGGAGGGAAAGGAGAGGCTGGAGCCAGCCCAGGGAAACGGAAACACATTCCTTCCTCAAAAAGCAGTGCACTGTGCTGACAGTCCAGTCATGGGAAAGGGGCACACATACATGTGCAAGGACATGTGTCCTCTTTTACTATGTGTCCACATGTACACAATACTTAGAGTTTCAAAGAACCTTATAGACATCCCAGCCAATGGTTCTGGGGCCCCTTACGGGTCCTTGAGACCTTGTCAGGTACCCCATAGGTCACAGCTATTTTCATATTTAATACTAATATTACTAATAAGTAATTAACTAATAATTCTAATAAATAATATGGTAAATATTTAGGGCTGCACTAAAACTTTTGGGACACCCTGTCTAAGACATATAAACAAAAGCTCCTTGGAATTTTTAATTCTTTTTCTTTTTTAAAAGAGATTTATTTGTTTGTTTGTTTTCCCAATTATATGTAAAGATAATTTTCAACATTCATTATTGTAGTTGTCTCCCTCTTTCCTTTTCCTCCCTTCACCCCAGGAGAACAAGTAATCTGATATGGGTTATTCATGTACAATCATGCTACTCATTTCCATTTTAGGCATGCTGTGAAAGAAGAATCAGATCAAAAAAGGGGAGAACTATGAGAAGGAAAAAGTCAAAAAACAAATTTAAAAAGATGACAAGAGTATCCTTTAATCTGAATTCCAATTTCATAGTTCTTTCTCTGGATGTGGATGGCATCCTCCCTTACAGGTCTTTTAGAAATATCTGATGTCTGTACTGCTGAGAAGAGCTAAGTCTATCCTGGTTAGGATCCTTAATGATTTTTAAGAGTTCTGAGGGGTCTGACATTAGAAAGCTTGCTAAATAATGATCTAATTCAACCCTCTCATTTTATGGATAAAAGAAGCCTAGAATGGCTAAGAGGCTAGGTCATGAAGCAGGGAGCCTTTTTAATAGATGTTTATTTATTTTAGTTAAGAGTCTTGGGGTGGCTAGGTGGTGCAGTGGATGGAGCACCAGCCCTGGAGTCAGGAGTACCTGAGTTCAAATCCAACCTCAGACACTTAATAATTACCTAGCTGTGTGGCCTTGGGCAAGCCACTTGATATCACCTTGCAAAAACCAAAAAAATAAAACTAAAAAGAAATCATGAGTGGTCAGACTTTAGAAAAGGATGGAAAGAATTACATAAACTGATGCTGAGCATAGGGAGAAGAAGCAAAACAACATTGTACACATTAACAACAACATTGTGTTATAATCAACTATGATGGATGCAGCTCCTCTTGCAGTTCAGAGATGAAGGACAACCCTGTGAGACTTGCTATGGACAATCCATCCACATGCAGATTAAAAAAATCACAGTCTGAATGCATGCTATTTTTCATTTTTTGAAAACTTATGTTTTTCCTTCCTTTTTTCATAGTTTTTTCCCTTTCCCCTTAGTTCTCTTTCTTCTTTCACAATTTGACTAATATGGAAATACATATGTATTTATTTATTTTGGCTTTTTGCAAGGCAGTGGGGTTAAGGGACTTGCCCAAGGTCACATGAACTTGGGTCCTTCTGATTTAAGGGCTGGTGCTCTATCTACTGCACTACCTAGTTGCCCCAGGATGGAAATATGTTAAACATAAATGTCTATGTACAATTTTTATCAGACTATTCGTCATCATGGGGAAGAGGGGAGGGAAAGAAGGGAGAGTGGTAGAAAAGTGTGGAACTCATAAATTTGCAAATGGATGAATGCTGAAAAACTACCATTGCATGCAATTGGAAAAATAAAATAAAATTTCAAATAAAAAAAAAAGATCTACTTCAGACACTTTATTAGCTGTGTAACCCTGTCTGCCTCAGTTTCCTATCTGTAAAATGTGTATTTTATTAGTACCTATCTCCCTGGGTGCTTGTGGGGATTAAATGAATAATTTGTAAGACATTTAGCCAGTGTTTGGCACATATTTATTACTATTTTTTTTAGTTTTGTTTTTTTTTTTTGCAAGGCAAAGGGGGTTAAGTGGCTTGCCCAAGGCCACACGGCTAGGTAATTATTAAGTGTCTGAGGTCAGATTTGAACCCAGGTACTCCTGACTCCAGGCCAATGCTTTATCCACTGCGCCACCTAGCCGCCACCCCCAGAACATATTTATTATTTAGGGATCCTTCTGCAATGCCCCATTAATAGCAAATATATTAGTGTTTGTGGGTCTTTATGTGTGTTGGTTACTTGTGTATCCTTTGATGTGGATTTGGTGCACATTCAAGGCATCAATTGGGAGAATCACTATTCTAGACTCTTTCTAACTACCCACTTGTTTTGAAACAGAAACTGAGAGCAGAGTAAGAAGGCCAGGGTTCAAGTCCTGGCTCCTGTGACCTAAGCCAACTCCCTTTCCTCTTTCATGCTATTCCCTCTCCTGAAAAATGAGGGGGTGGATGACTCTTAGGGTCCTTCAGCACTGGTATTTTATGATTTAATAGTTCATTCCCACTGGGGCCATTGAAGCTTAAGAATGGCCTTGCTCCCTAAGGGAGGTACATGAGGCTATGGAATTTCTTCCTCCCCACAGAAGACCTTTCCCTGAGGAAGGACTGGATAGCTCTGTCAGCACAATTTCAAGGGCTACTGGGACAGGACTGGGCCACAACCCAGTCCTCAAGTCAGATAACCAAGCTCCCCTCCCCTTCTCAGGACTGGACAGAGAAGGGAGTGAGTGTAGAAGGCAGACCACTTGCTCAAATATCATCTAAGGCCTATCACACTGGGTAAACCAATGAACCTCAATGTGACTCAGTCTCTTCATCAGAATTGATGACCTCTAAGATCTACAATTCTGTGACTTGCCCAGGGTCACAAGGTTAGTATGTGTCTGCAGCTGGATTTGAACTCCCAGCTGCCTCATACCCCATAATGACTCCTATTGTCCATTGTACTTCATTGCAAATACAACTGTGAAGATTCACAGATTTGGATTTGGATTTGGATTCAGGAAACTCAGTTTTTGAATCCCAACCCAAAGATTTGACAGCTGTTCCTCAAGTTCCCCATCTGTAAAATGGGGATAATAATTCTTGCCATGACCTAGATCATAGGGGTGTTGGAGGCAGGGGAGGGAAAGCACTTTGTGAAGCTTTGGAGATTATAGAAACATAAGCCATTATAACCCATCGCCATCAGAGAACCCACTCTCTTTGGGCATGGCAGAGTCTACAAAGCCGTAAGCAAGGCTCCTGTTGTCATGACAACGATGTCCCTGGAGTGAATTGTCTGTAATGACAACATTCTGACATCTACATGAAATCTGTCCAATCTGGTGGCGCAGGCAACAGATGGACCTTTTTATCACCAAATACCCTAAGCCTGTTATTTTTGAGAAATACAGATCATGGCCACCACCCCTGGCTTTGGCATATTGCATTTCTAATTAAATGACAAAAGAAGCCTTGGGTCCCAGCTGGTCTCTACTCCAAGCTGGCCTTAGCAACCTGAGGTATTTGTGAAGGAGGACAAAGTTGGGAAGAGTGGAAAGTGTCCCTTGGAAGTCTGGTCCCTTCTTATCCCTGTGATGAGATTGTATGGAGAGATAGTTCTGATAAGGAAAAGGCTATGGACTAGGAGACCAAAAATATCATCCCTGCATTCAATCTAACCCTATCTGTGCCTCAAAACAATACCTATATTAGGGGTGTGTTTGGGCATGTGCGTGTGTGTGTGTGTGTGTGTGTGTGTGTGTGTGTGTGTGTTCTTATTTGGGTATATTTTCATCTTCTATCAAATCTAATGCCTCTTTAGGAATACTGGTTCTAACCTGTGAGGGGATGCAAGGAGTATCCCACGGGCCCTTTGCCTTCTTTCCCTCCCAGTCTACTCTCTCCAGGGCAGGAAGAAACCCCTACTCTAAGGCAGGTTATTTCCTTTTTTTTTTTTTTAATGAACTTTAAAACTGTGAACAAGAAAACATGAAAACATGATAAAACTGAAACAGCCTTCAGAGATCACTTGGGCTAACCTCAACATGGCAAGGTAAACCTGAAGCCCAGAGAAGGCAAGCCATTTGCCCAAGGTCACGTAGCTTATAAAAAAATGACTAAGTCCAATTGATACATCCTCACTGAGACCAGTGTCCTTTCTGTTTCAATGGTGTCTTCCTTGATTTTTGCATACCCATTTAGCTTCTCTCTGCAAGAAAAACTATATGATGTTTTAATAAAATGAAAATTACTTTTTGTTTTGAAGAGGTTGAGGTCCAACGACTCAATGTAGGCCTTAAACAACTTTATCTCTTAGGGAGAGAATGGTCAGTGACAGGACTCTCCCTGAGCAGGGGCTACAATCTCTATAGACTGCATTGTACTCTCTCTAAGGCCATCATAGGCATAATCTCTGGCCTACAGGTCAGTCACAGGATTTTTTTCCAAAAAAATCACCCCCAGGCTCTCTAACAGAATGAACAGTATCAGTAGGGTGCTATATATTATTAATTTTGAAAGTATTTAGTGAGTACCAGACAGTTATAGAATTAAACTCTGCACTGGGGAAACAAATAAACTCTAAGTAGGATATGGTTATGCCCCCATGGAGCTTGTAGTCTAGTAGGGGAATAAGAGACAAAAACAAATAATAATGGACTGGTGGTTTGGGATGGGGTAGGGAAGGTGCTGCCCCACAAGGTGGGTGGACACTGACTCTGGGCCAGATTCAGTCTTAGAGGACCCTGACTCCAAAGAGAAGAGTTTCAGATTTTTTCTCCAACTTTTTCAATATGCCCCCTCTGGAATGCCAGAGAAAATCTCAAATTCGTAAAGTAGCTGCCAAGGCTAGAAATATCGATTATTCACTGGTGCTCAGGGAAACTCAAAGTAGTGGAGGCTGCCAGAGATTTGAGATCCAGACTTGGGCTTCTGGACTTTAAGTGCCTATATTTGCTGTTAAGTGCATAGATGTTTTTCTGGCCCCCACTCCACCCCACCCCCAAAGCTGGAGATGCTTACATCCTGACAAAGAGGCTAATCTTAAAAAAAAAATTTTTTTAAAGGAAGAGTTTTTCTTCAAGATTCTTTATCTAACCTATGGAAGGGGGGGGAGGTTTTCTTGGTTTGGTTACCAATCATCTTTAACAGACTCCCCCATGATGGAGAACCCCAAAGCTTCTGGTTGTACATCCTCTTCAGCAAGGATCCAGAAACTTATAGACACGGTCCATTCCCATGCATGTTGTATGAGATAATAGGAAGTTAGGTGGCACAGTGATTAGGGATCTGAGTTTGTAGTTAGGAAGATTTGAGTTAAAATTCAGCCTCAGATACTTGTATGATCTGGACAAGTCATTAACTGTTTGCCTCAGCTTCTTTATCTGTAAAATGAGTTGGAGAAGGAAATGTAAAAACATTTATATCTTTGCCAAGAAAATCCCAAATGGGGTCACAGAGAGTCAGAGATGATAAAACAATTCACCACCACCACCCCGTGATAATATATTAAAGGGGGGGGAGCAAGCATAGTGCTTTGTATGCCTGTGAAGACCTTTGGCGTTTGAAGGGATCTCAGGGGTCATTTAGGCCATCTCATAACTGAACAGAATCCCCTTTCCCAATTCCCTGACATACGATCTATACTAGTAGTCCTCCTGGGAAAGAGGGCTCATCTTCTAGTGAAACTATTTGTTCCTCTGCTGCACAGCTCTAATTGTTAGGATTTTTTTTCTCATCCTGAGGGGAAATCTGCCTCCCTGAAAGTTCCTCCCACTGCTCCTAGCTCTATTCTCTGAAGCCAAAGAGCACAGAGCTCATTCCCCTTCCCTGTGACAGCCTCCAAATAGTCAAAGGCAGTCATCATGAGCTATGTCATTCCCTATTCTGCTCCCCTCTTTGCATGGGAAGAAGGGAACCCACCTTGCCAGTCTAAGCTGTTTCAGTGGCATCACCCCCACATCCCATAGCAACTACTGGAAGCTTCATTTATCAAACTTCTCTAGAGTCACATCTGGGGGAGAACTTCCCTCACTCAATCCATCCCAGTTGGTTGTACTCCATAATTAAGGAGAGAGAGGTAGAGAGCATGTTACTGTGGGAAGAGCATGGGACAGGTGGCAGCCTTGTTTGGCATTATCTAAGTCAGAGATCATATAGTCCAGGCCTTTTTGTTTTTACAGTTAGGGTAATTGAGTCCATGTCTACACACACACACACACACACACACACACACACACACACACACACACACACACATACACAGAGTGAAGGTTGATGCAGCCATTATCAATGACTCCCATTTTTTGAGCATTGGATTTAGTTCACAGGTCAGAGGATGGAAAGATATAAAACAGGTTCATGAAAAGGTCTTTTTTTCTGTGTAACCACCTTTTTGACAGGGAGTGACCAGTTTTTGCCTACCCTACAAGTTGGAGGGTTGGCTTAGATCCTAAAAGATTTGTGGGCTTTTGAGTTTGCATTCACTTTCTGAACCAGGGAAATATTGCCAGGGGGGCTTCCTTCCCAGGTCCTCGGAGGCCCAAGCATGTTTGTAGCCACTCACCCCAGGGGCTGCTGGGCTGCTGAAAGCAGATGCATTTCGGGAATCTGGTTCTTTTTCCCCACCCCCTTTCCCACTTTGGTTGGGCGTGTTTCTGAACTCATTCATTTACTCTGCTGTAAGTTATTTTTTACTCACCTAGTTTTACTTCTCATAAATATCTGTGGTTACATATTTCCGTATGTCCCTTTGAGGTCTGGGTACATAGCAGAACGGCCCTGTTGGTTTTAGCTACACACAGACAGAAGGGCCGGGAAGTTTTCCCTGCTGGTTCTGGGTTGGGAATCCCAAGCTCTGATCCAGTGTTAGAAAATTTCTTCTTTCTTCAGAGCCATTTATCCCACGTTTCCTTAAATTGTTATAAGCACAGCCTCCCCCCTACCCCCCCACCCAAAGAGGACTTAAAAAGGAAATCCCAGGTGACTCACTTTCTTAAGTCAAATGAATCGGATTTTCTTGGTTGCTGTGACCCCTAAAGGTTATAATGACAAGTTCTGAGGAAAGCAGCCTTTGCTAGGCTCTTTTCCTGAGGTTGGAGAAAAACTTTCCAACAATGAGAGAAGTTCCAAGGGAACTATTTTCTCCTCCTTGGAGATCTTTGAGCGTGCTATAGATTCAAATGGTCATTGGCCTAGTCTAGATGGTAGCTGGGCTTTCACTTCTCAGTTGTGTGTGATTCTGTGTGAATGTTCTGCCTCCCCCTGGTCCCCATAAAAACTCCCCTCAGGCTAAGCTCTTGAGCCAACTTGCTGCCACGAGGAAGAAATCCCAAGGATCAAATAGAACACAGCAGTCACTAGAGACAAACTCCCAAGACCGAGGGAGGGTAGTCCCATAGTCCTCTGGTCTGGTCAGGCTACATCTGGAATACAGTGAGTAGTTCTGAAAGCCACATTGTAGGAAGGACCTTGAGTGAGCAAAGGACTTGGATCACTTAATCTTTTAGGCTGTTTCCTCATCTATAAAACAGGGATAACAGAACCTGTCTCAATGAATTATTGCAAAAATTGAAAGGAATAACATATGTAAAGTGCTTTGCAGGAATGTTATCAGGAATAGTTATTACCCTCACCATAGAGAAGGTGATTAGGATGGACAAGTCTCAAAGTAGCCATATGAGGGAACAGTTTAGGGAACTGTGGATTTTTAGTCTTGAAAACAGCAGAAAGGGAGAGAATCTTTAAGTATTTTAAGGGCTGTCTAATAGAAGAGAAAGGAGATTTGATCTATTTGGTCCAAGAAGCCTGAAATGAGAGCAATAGATAAGTGCTGAAGGCAGCCAAATGTGAACTCAAGAGAGGAAAGGCTTCTAACCATTAAAGATCTCTAACAATGCTAACCAAGGTTTGAGCAATGTGTGTACCAGTGTCCCCTTTGTTTGTACGGGATGGTTCCTAAGAGGAGTAACCGGAAAGCATCCCCTCCACCCCCCCCCCCCTTTTAATAGCAAAGAACTAGTAGCAAATTAATAATGGATAGTGCCTACTGTGTTTCAAATGTTATATTTAAGTTGTTTGGAACTTCTTCTTTCCATAGAAATTATTTTATCTCATTTTTTTAATATCACGTTTATTCTTGAAAATAATCCAGTCTTCTCTCCAATTCCATTATTCCTCAACAGCCAGCTCAGTGGTACTCAGTAGCTCAGGGTTGAGAGTGGGGGTTAATCAGGACTGAGGATTAACAGGGCAGGAACAGTCAAAACTCAAAAGGTGCAAGCAAATTGTTGAAAAGGCTAGTCATAGCATACTAGAATTTAGAAATGGAAGGAAACTCAAGGTGATCTAGTCCAAATCTTTCATATTACAGATAAGGAAACTGAGGCCAAGAAAGGAAAAAATGACTTTACAAGGTCATACAGTTAATAAGGAGCAGGGCCAAGACTCGAGCCAAGTTTTCTGAGGCAACATAAGAAGAGCACTGGATTTGGAATTAGGAAACATGGGTTTAAATTCCAGCTCTGTCAGTGTTAGTGTTACTTGGGTTAAGTTATTATCCCTTTCTGAGAATTCCTTATTTGTAAAATGAGACTGGAAAAGATGACCCTTGCATCACAGACAATGAGTACTTACTATCTGGTCCCTCCCACTCCATACCAAGGACCCTACGAATCCCAGATCAGTATTCTTTATACCTACCCATGCATTCTCTCCTTTCAAGCTCTAAATCCTATGATGCAGTTGGGGACCAGGCCGTGGTTTCTGGATGCAGTATGGAGAAGGAAGATTGGGGTCCAAGGTTAAATAAATAGTGGGGTTAAATAACCTCTCTCCAAGCTGCCAGTCCCAAAATCCCCTGCTGTTGGCCTGAGTGGTAACTCACCCTCCCCACCAGTGTTCCTTGATCCATAATTACTTATATCCTTCCCTCACTTTAAAAAACAACAACAAAAACAATCCCTTTTTTTAGGGAGAGATTTCAGGAGAAAACAATCATCTGTAAGATGAGAAGTTTGTATTAAAATGCATGCAGCAGAATGATCACCAGGCTGAGAATCAGAGACCTTCTGAAGAATACCAACCAGGTGACTATGGTTTAGTCACTCCACCTTGGCAACATAGTGGATAGTGTTGGTTGGCCTTGGAGTCTGGAAGACCTGAGTTCAAATCCTGCCTCAGATGCTTACTGGCTGTTTGACCCTGAGCAAGCCACTTAACCTGACTCAGTTCCTCATTGGTAAAATCAGGATAATAATAGCAACTATTTCCTATAGAGAAGAGGCCAGCTCTCCTTATCAACTGCTTCTCAAATATCAGGCAAAAACAGTCAGCCTAGTTGAAACAGCAGCATGTAGTTTGCATAATTCTTTTACTTCTTTTTTGAGCTTTTCATGGAATAGTGTGAATTACCAACCATCTATCTGCTTTTATTTCCCCTACTAGACTATAAGCTTTGTGTATCTTAATTAACAATATTTCTGTTTCTTCTAATCATTAGCACAGTGTACTGTGCACAGTAGGGACTTAATGCATGGTGTACCTTCTCTACTATACCAGTTCCATATTTATTTTAACTACAGTCACACTATGCTATTACTGAAAGAACCTGATTTTTTTGAACTTTATTCATTATAAACTTCATCAACAATATTTTAGTATATAAAGAGTATTTTGTATATGAAGCTGTGACCTTCTTGGCTTGATTTTTTAAAAAGATAAATAATGTTTACTGTCTCGGGGAGTAGAGAGGTAAGGGAGAAAATATGGAACTTAAAATTTTTTAAATGAATGTTAAAATTGTTTTTAATGAGTAACTGGGGAATATGTTATTAAAATAAAAGGCATAACTTAAGTATGGCTTAACACCAAAATTGCTATTTGTGCCATTGTTTGAACTTTTTGTTTTATTCTCTGCATTATAAAATGTTTTGATGGTTTTTGTTTCTGTGAATCACAACTGCTAACTCACTTTCTTCCCCCATGTCCCCCCAGTAGGAACCTTCCTTTGTCTGGCAAAATGCTTCAACACATTAGCTGTGTCTGAAAATGTCTGTCTCATTTTGCATCTTGACTCCATCCCTGGTCTGCCAAGATGCATAAAACATACCATCAGCAGTCTTCGAAAGTCATGACTGGCCACTGGATTGAAATATCTCTTTCAAAGTTGATCTTCTTCGTATTTCGTTGTTATTGTGTAAACTGATTTTGTTCCTTTTGCTCTGCACCAGTTCATTTGACTCTTTTCATATAAACTGTTGATTCTTGTAAACTAAAGGTGGGATCAGGTTTTGGAGCTCATTGTGCCAAAACCTTATTTAAAATTTAGGTAGACTGCAATATTGATTAATGAATCCCTTAGAAGGGAAGTTCCTTTTAACAGTGAAGAAATGGCTTGAATATTTCATATATAGTATAATTAATGGCAGAGAACAGACAAGGCTCTACATATGGAGTCTAAAGTTTATCCTGTCTCCTTCACATTGTTGGCCAGAGAGGCCTGAGGTCCCCAATCTTTGTGTGGTAGGGAAAGATGGCCTGTTCTCATCTGAATACTCCCTGGTGTAGGGTGTGGGATATGATAGTGTAAGAGAGAAATAGAATGGGTGCCAGGATAAGTAAGGGGAACTAGAACACTCCTAGATTTACTCACTCTCTGGACTCTTCCATTTTCTTGCCAGCAACCCTCCCAGCCTAGAGCCGTCTCCATCCTGAGCTCCATGGGGAAGTCCCTATCCCAGCCCATGCTCACATCTTTCCTGGTTCAATCCACATTCTAGACTCCAGTGTGTGTACCTCCTCCTGCTTTCCTAAGGCTGAAATATGGTGAATGGAAGACTTGGAAGTTGAAGACAAGTCTCCTAATGACCAGCTGAATGTTCATTTCATTAAAACTACAAATAGAGCAAAGTGTATTGAGCTTACTAGAACTACCAATTAGCTTATAGAGACATATAAAGTGCCCATTTGGTCAGAACCAGGCCTCCATTAATGGCCATCTTCTCCCCATACTGTTTACACTTTGAATATATTCATCTTTCCCTACAGTAAGCTTAGATTCCATTCATAGGGTCCCAGGCCAACCTCACTTGGCCATAGTTTGGGTCTGATTGGCTCAGAGTGAATGTAAATTGCAATTGTTTCCATTTTGGCCAGAAACCCTGAAGGTCTTTTCCCAGATTGATTTTTTTTTACTAGGTAGGTAAGAGACCTTTTTTTACTGCATTTCTCTCTTACCTGCCTTAATCACTGAGTAAGGGTTGCCTCAGTCAAACTGGAACCTGATAAAGACCTTTTCTTAAAAAGGCCAATGTCTTCCACTGCATTCAAGGTCATCTCCAGTTATCCTGATCCATATCTTGCCACTGAACCCAGAAGGCTGTGGAGGAGAAACCAGGTTGATGACTTTCCACAGTTCTCCCTCACTGAAAACCAATTCACTTGCATGTCATGGTATCACCTTCCTGCTGTCATGGTTCTCTTCCAGAATGAAGGACAAACAACCATCGCGTGCACACGCACACACATGCGCACACACACACACACACTCACTCACAGTCCACACCCACATCTGCCCCCGCCATATTTTATCCAGAACAAGATTGTCATGTCGATTCTTCATCATCTCCACACCATGCCATAATGAATAAGTGTCTAGAGTTGTTTACAATGACTATTGAATATTTAACTCAAGTTTGGTGGTGATGGTTTTTTAATTTTTACTTATTTTATTTATTTTTATTTTATTATTAATTTTTTTGTAAGGCAAATGGGGTTAAGTGGCTTGCCCAAGGCCACACAGCTAGGTAATTATTAAGTGTGAGGCCGGATTTGAACTCAGGTACTCCTGACTCTATACACTGCACCACCTAACACCGATGGTGTTTTTTTTTTTTAAAAATGGTGGTTTTTTTTAAAGAATTGAGTCAAATAAGAATTGAGTCAAATAAGAAAATGCATTTTCTACTTGATCTTGTAATCAAAATCCCGGAGTCTTGACATATTACTATTTATTTTCCAACCTGCAAGTATCAATCTCTTCCATCTCCAAATAATCCTTTTTCCGCTCTACTGATAGAAGCTACCAGTTAGGTTTGTATGTTAGTACTTGGAGCTCTCAGAAGCACTTATACTACTTGGTAAGGATACTCTAGAATAGATTTTAGAGTCTAGAATGAATTAATCGAGAAGCAGTTGGACTAGATGACCTACCTCTAAGGACCCATCCTTGATATAATTTATAGAATGAATCCCTTCTAGAGTATCCTCAACAAGTGCTCATCTAGTCACTTGATAAACACACTTGCTGGGAAGTGACTGAGACTTCCTACTTATAATAAAGAAATGCGTTCCAGTTTTGAATGACTCTACCTTAATATTGGACTCTTTTTGGCTACTGGAAAATTGTGTGACTTATAGGTTTGTGTCTTGATATAAGATATCAAGAGTAGATTTTCCTTCTGTGTAGTCCAGATAAATAACTAAGTTCTCATCCAGGTTATGAAACGGGATACCCTTTAGTTACTGCATTGTGGGTCTCTCCTTCCCTTGGATCATTCTGAATATAGTGGGAATACAGGACCTGAAAGGTAAAGATGCTTGGGGTTTAAGATATGTTCTCAAATTTAGCTAGGAGAAAACAACTCTAAAACCAAGACATTTGATTTACTTGATATCAGTCTGAAGGATGATGGTGCCTAGCTCTAAATATCGCCAACAAAATGTGGAAAGCAGAGCAATTAAGTAGACATCAAGGTAGAGCGTTTTCTAAATCCTTCTGACCTTAGTTTTCATAATGTGGTTATCCTATTTAATTTAAATCAATATGAACTCACAGTAAATAAAACAGTATACTCCAAAGTCACATGTAAATGACTTTAAAAATAGATAATGGCTTATTGATTCTATCAATCTACTCTATTAGTGGAGACAGTGAGTGTGTATGTGTGTGTGCAAAATATACAAGTGTACTTCCTAACACTTCTTCATACTGAAGATGAATGTCTTCTTAAATTAATCTGAGCCTAATTTGCTAGTGCTAAATTCTATCAAATTACAAAAATAATTAGTACAGTAGTTTCCCACAATGTCACCGTTCAAACAGATGAACACAACCTAGTAGGTAAATTAAGGTTTCTTTCATTATCATACCTCAAAAATTTATATCTCTTCATAAGCAAAATATACAACATTACACAGATTAGTTGCTAAATATTTTCTTCTGATGAGTTGATCTATACTTGGTTCTATTAGGTGAGCACACATCACTGCATTAAACAGCTCTGGGACCTGGAGGCACTCCTGTAGACCCTGGAAATCAACCTCTAAGCCTCTTTCCAATTCTAACATTCTCTAAGTTAATGAATAATCAAAGAACAATTTTTTTTGGTGAGGCAATGGAGTTAAGTGACTTGCCCAAGGTCACACACAGATAGCATGTATTAAGTGTCTGAAAATGGATTTGAACTCAAGTTCTCCAAACTTCAGGGCTGGTGCTTTATGTACTATGCCATCTAGCTGCCCCCCCCAAACAATTTAAGCACCTAAATTCAAACCCTACCTCATATCCCATTCAAAAAAATACACAAACAGGTAAGTAGCAAATCAAATAATGCATTTATTTATAAAATGACAAAAGTTCTAAGAAGACAGATTTATTGTACTGTGAAACAGTCTTAGTACATGTGAAAGATATTATATGCTTTAAAGACAGTACACAGAATGGCTAAGACCAAAAGAGAAAAATAAACTGAAATTTTTAACTCAGTCTTGATTTAGGGTAAAAGTTATAAATTATCTGCTGGAATGCATTCAGCACAAACTCAGATTCTACATTACACAGAGCATGAAGGAATACAAATTGCTTGGAGTCCAACAAAACACATACCTAAATCTGGAAATCTGAAAAGGCCTTTTCTGATTTTTATACACTAGTTTTCTTCTGAGACAGATTGATCTTATCTCCAAGGCTAAGGGCCATTCCCTGTAAAGAAGAAAGATCATGTTTGCATTTCTGACACCACATAAAAGCAGTGAGCCATTTGTATGGTGTCCCAATTCACTAACAGTCATATAAACAGAATCAGAAGTAGCTGCCACCTAACACCATTCCAATTCTCAGAGTTCTTGTGTTGCGTTTATAGAAGGCATAGCTTTGCAAAGTTAATGTAAAAAGAAAGAGTCAGGTTCTATGCTGGTTAGACCACATTAGGAGCATTAGACCAATTCTGGACCTGTTTTAGGAGAAACTGACAAACTGGATGACCAAGATGATTCTGGAGGTGTTTTACTTCTGAAAAGAGAAGACTTAGGACAGAAAACTATCTTCATATTGCTGAAGGGTTGTCATCTGAAAAAAGAATCACATTTATTCTGTGTCCCTCCAAAGGGAAAGAGAGACTGGACAAAAAGTCATATGAAAGGGAGGCACTGAGCAGGCTAAAAGATTAAAGAATGACATAAATAGCCAAAATTGCTAATTTAATCTTTGGTTGTATGACATAATCAAAAATAGCTACTTTAATCTTTGGCTATATTGATACAAACTCCAGAAAAGGGGAGACAAGTAGCCCAATTGCCATTGGGTAGGTAGGTGGTACAGTGGATAGAATGCTGGGCCTGGGAATCAGAAGACCTGAGTTCAAACTTAGCCTCAGACTAGCTATGTGACCCTGGGCAAGTCATTTAGCCTCTGTCACAATCCACTGGAGAAGGAAATGGCACTCCATTGTTTTTGCCAAGAAAACCAAATGGAAAGGACTTTGGCATACTAAACTGATCAAAAAGAGTAAGACATGACTGAACAAAAATTCTACCACAGTCAGTCTAAATTTAAAGGACTGTGCCCTATTATGGGAGTCCCATATTAAGGAAAGACACTGAGAAGCTGATGAGCTTCCAGAAGCCACTATGTTCCTGAAGGAAAAGGAAATCATGCAATACAAAGAGCAGGGTACTGAAGCAGGGATGTAGCTGGCAAAGAGAAGACTTGGGAGGAGAGAAAAATAGTTGTCTCTAAAATCTGAAAGATTAAAATTAAAGAAATTTTAGTTTCATTCTACTTGTCCCCAAAGAGCAGAACTAGGAATTATGGGTAGAAGTTGGTGAGAAATAGATCTGAGCTAACTGTAGAGAAAAACTTTTTTTTTTCTTTCTGCAAGGCAATGGAATTAAGGGATGTGCACAAGGTCACACAACTAGGTAATTATTAAATGTATGAGGCCACATTTGAACTCAGGTCTTCCTGACTCCTGGGCCAGGGCTCTATTCATGTGCTACCCTAGCTGCCCAGTAAAAGCTATCTAAAGATCAGAGATACTCAAAAATAGGCCAGGCTGCTTTAGGAAATAATGAAATTCTCATAACTAGAAGCCTTTATTCAGAGGCTGGACTGACTTTCCAAATCCTTTTGTCAGGAATGTTTTTGAAAGGATTTAGTTCTGACTCCTATGATCATTAAGTGGAAATGAAGAAGGGGAAAAGTTCGGTTCAACACAAGAAGAAACTTTCTAACAATGAGACTTCTCCAGAATTGTAATGGGATACTTTGTAAACTAGCTGTCACAGTGTAAACACACTGTCACTAGAAGTGTTTAAAGAGAGGCTGGGGGCAGCTAGGTGGGGCAGTAGATAGAGCACAGGCCCTGGAGTCAGGAGTGCCTGAGTTCAAATCTGGCCTCAGGCACTTAATAATTACCTAGCTTCGTGGCCTTGGGCAAGCCACTTAACCCCACTGCCTTGCAAAAAAAAAAACCAAAACAAAAAATAAATACATAAATAGATAAAGAGAGGCTGGATGACCTGGATGCTATAGAGGAAATGCCTACAATGGGTGGGACCCTGGATTAGATGATCTCTAAAACACTCTTAAAATTTTCTGATTTTCTGCTCTGTGATAAACCTTGGGCTCTAGCAATTTTTATGGGAAAGGGATCTATTTCAACTAAGTTATATGAGAGGCAGAGAGGTTTTACACACAATATTCAGAATGATGGTCCCCAATGGGACACATTATAAGTGAATCAACCATTTTGCCTATTAAGAGATGCCTTATTTCCAGGCAAAATTGTTACACAGATCTGTGTAGACAGACAATTTTCTTTCCTTTATTCAAAGAGCAGAAGATACAAAGATAGTACAAAAAAAGGATAATCAATACCTGACTCTTTGCACGAATTCGTATGTGGCCAGTAACTGGGGCTTCTGGTCCAAGATGAATTGGTTTTTCAATACTGACATTTGCAAGTGCATCTTCTCCAAATATGGAACGGGCATAGAGGTTGGCAGCCATAAAGCCACAGTATCCAGAAAGGGCCTGAAAGAGAATAAAAATAATTTCAACACTTCACCCAAGGGCCCAGCAAGCAACATCAGGTATCTCATATAAGTTTTTGTTTGCAGGGCTTGGAATCCTATGAGTGTTATATCAACCAGAAGCCAATGACTCTATATTTCAATGAAAACCATTCTGTTTACCAGCAGACACATTTTGTTTCATATCATACTACAAATGGTAGGCTGTTTGGAATAAGAGGGATGGAAAGAGGTAGGTGGAAGTTAGGAGAGTTGCTAGTATTTCCTGGTAAGAACAAAAACAATTTCTTAAAGAAACTCTAGAAAAGCCTCTAGAAAAATGGGGAAGGATTAATTGGGTAGAAAGGAAGAAGGGGGGGAAACTGGATTGGTCACTCAGTAGGTTAAATTTAAATAAATTTTTATTATAGTAGATTCTCATTAGGAGGTCACCCTGGACTGTCCTATAGCAAATATAGCAAATTCAAACACAGTATTACCTTCTCTGGAGTGAGGCACTTCATATTGGTTGACTTTAGTATATGATGTAAATATTCATTTAAATCAATTATATTTGTGTTAACTGTCACCTGTAAAGAGAAATAAAAAGAAAAATGAGACCTTTGGAGGGAGTTAGGGAAACTGTTCTATTCCCAGATCTACACTAAATGGCTTTACAACTTCTGGGCCTCAGATTCTGTTTAAAAAAATAAAAAAGGGGGGGAGAAATGAGTCTAAGATAACTTCTAAAGTCTCAAGTCTAAAATGCTATGATCTTAAAAAAGAAAAAAAATCATTACATTAATTTCTTAGTGTTGCAAAAATTGTTATAATTGCAAAATTATAGCATTTTTTTTATATCAAAGGGGAAAAAACTCATTGCTTTCAGAGGAACTACTGATTTCTCACATTTCCCTTTAAATTGGATTCCAGAATGAATACTTTTTGACATGAATGATCTCACAAAAACAAATTATACTTCATGCTGAACATCTACAACAGTTGCCAAAGATGGAAGTAATGACTGATGCATGTCTTTAGAAATAACTGTTTGTATCCAGTCAGTCCCTTGTAGCAACTGGATTCAGTCATCTTTCATTCCTATCTGGGACATAGCCTATAACATTTTGATCAGTTAGAATAACTCTGCAGTGGCTAAATTTACGTATGAAAACAGCAAATAGCTTTTTTTGGGAAACTTAAACCACATGATTGCTTTCTTGTTAAGACTACAATGCTAAATTTCTAGGAGGTAGGAAAGGGCTAAAGAAGTTAGAGGTTATCTTTCTGTTTCTGTCACTTGTCAGGGGAAAAGATTTTTTAGGTATTTTTGCAAGGCAAATGGGGTTAAATGGCTTGCCCAAGGCCACACAGCTAGATAATTATTAAAGTGTCTGAGGTCACATTTGAACTCATGTCCTCCTGACTCCAGGGCCAATGCTCTATCCACTGTGCCACCTAGCTGCCCCGAAAAAGATTTCACTAGAAAACTCTACTACTATACTAACAAAAAAAGTATAGAGGATAGTAAGTCCAAGGAGCCCACCATTTCCCTATGTACTTACTTTGTTTTCCCACTCAAATTCTGCCCACATCTGGCGGAACTCAGCATCAGTACAAGTAGCAGGTTGTATATAGTCCATGATGTCAATGTGAATGTCACTGAGGACCACACAGTTTCTGTCACTTGCTGCTCCAGATACATCATATACTGTAGATATAATTTTAAAAACACACAAAACCCCCATATGTAAGACTGGCAGATTAATTCATCCAAATGAAAAACATGACCATAACATTTGCAAAAACAAAACATACTTTAAAATCTCATTTTTAAGAGGGTTTCTCTTTCATTTCAACATTAACCTTAATTTTTTTAATTCAATAAGTAGTATAAACCAACAAATATGTGCCTAGTATTGTGTGCTGTTCTCTGACATCTAATTGAAGACAATATGGACATAACCCTGGCTCCTTAAAGACTCTGTTACAAGAGTACAAGTGTTGGCAAGTCCAAACCACATTGGAAAGGAGTTGAAGACAGACTTGATAAGAGACTATGGATCAGTCACCTGGCTTATCACCAGTGTGCTGATCCTATGAAACGATTTTTGGAGGTTATCTATTCATGAATACAGTGAAGGGATGGAATGGCTATGATGTGGGTTTGGTGGCCATGCCAAAGAAATATATGAAATACTAATGTACTGTGCTAGATATCTTTTGGAGGGATAAAAATGTTGTATAAGACAAAGTCTATGACCTCAAAGAATATTTAATCTCATACCACTCCCCACTTTCTTCAGATGACCTTTTTCATGATGTCTGCCCCAGATGTGGTATTGTACAATAAGCATAACAACTTACCTATATTACCAAAAATAATTCCATTTTCTGTTGAAGCCACTTTAACATTAGCCTTAATATTTGCGAAATCATGAGGTGCGAGAGTCAAAGGAGATGGTTTTTCCACAAGTTTAAGATCCCCTGAAGGAGGAAAAAAAATTTAGTTTGTATATGTTAAGGTCTTAGACATCAAAACAGAGCTTAGTTAAGGTTTTAGTTTATTATAACAGCAAAAAGGGGGAAACATTCAGTTATGCCAATGTTTATCTTTCATTTAAAATGCAGTCTATGCACTTTTATTTGTTTTAAAACTTGGAAACCTCAGAATAATTTTAGAGTGATTCTTCATCAGATTACCCCAGAGATCCAGAATGATAGTGCTGATCATTCATTTCAATCCATTTACTTAAACTTTTGACAAAGATGATCTCATGTTAAAGATGTAAGGCATTCTAAATTAAGGGAGATATTTGACCATACAAAATAAGGACAAATTTGTCTATTTTCAAGAGTTTCTACAAATGTCTCCATACAGATCTCAAGTTGCAGCAAAGAAAACAGGGAGGAGGATTCTTTGCAGTTTAAGACTCCCCCTCTCCCTCCATTTTTCTGACTTACATGGCCATCCCAGGTACTAATAACCCTTAAGAACACTGCATTTTTGCTTTTCAAAATGTGAAAGAAAGTAGATATGTAATCTATTTCAAACTATTGCAATAGGCTAAGGGCAAGGGAAAAAAAGGGATCAAGAACAAAAAAGATCCCACTAAGGTGAGGAGCATTGCAAACGAGCCCCTGCTTGATTTTGCTTAAGTTACAAAGTCTATGTACTGTACTGAGCAAATTAACAGTTTTTAAAGAGTGCAGTATCAATAACAATCTTCTATTTCATGCTGTTCCCTTCACTGACACCCAGAAAAATCTACACTTACCACAACTATCAAGTTTAATGAATTGCTCAAGGAAACCTGAGTTGCAAAGCTCTGATTGTTAAGTGCAGTATTTAATTCATTATATCAAATGATACCCCAAAAGTAATTCAGATCATTGTTATGCTAAAGCTTTCCGTGTTCAACTGAACAATGTCACTTTAATAAACAAAATATAACTAGAATATATTTAGAAATTGTAGTTTTGTAAGCTACTGACCAATATCTAGAAAAGAGTTCAGATCCAGGAAAATAGCATTTTGATGCTTTAAAAAAAAAAAAGTCCCAGGTTAGGAGTTTGAAAACTACAGTTATCTGAAGTCTACTAATCTGAACTGTTATTTCTTCAATTCAAGAGATGAGAGCTAGAGCTGAGTTTTAGCTTCTTAGCTAGGATGCCATGGTAACTTTCCTCACCTAACGTGGCAAGTTCTAGTGTGCAGTTCTGTAAAGTATCACTGGTCTGGTTTACAACAAGTACATCCAGAACGATATCATACTGGTTAACATGAACATAAGCTTCTGCATAGACAGGATCTGAGAAACCAGTCAGCTGGGTAACCTGCCAAACAGAAATAAAGAGATTACTGAATGACTGGATTTCCAAGATATCAACTTTACAACAAGTATCTGTATGCCAAATGATTCCACCTTGTAGACATCTGACACGGTGTTGTTTGGATCTCTTAAGCTACTCTATGGTAGTTGCAATATCCCAGATAAACATTTTCTAGAATACCTAAGAGGGAAATTAATACAAGGCATTAAAAATATTCTCCCAAGTGGATGTGGAGAATTAAGATTTATTCAGCAATTACAGCAGACTTTCAACTAATGTATAATTTGAATACTCTAAAATCCTAATATTAAAATGGATTTCCAGACTTCCATTCCTTTTAGCTTATCAGAGGAAAGATATGACATATATCTTACAAATAACCCTAGGGAAATAAAGTTTAAAAATTCTAACATATTGTTCTTCCTTATCATGATCACTTTTCCCTTTCTGAGGGGAAAAAAAGAATACATTAGTAGAAAGAAAAACTGGGAAGCAAGAAATCTGTCTTTGAGTCCACTATTGTCATATTTATATAATCTCAGTAAGTCACTTTCCCTCTGGTCTTCAGAATCTCTTTGTCATTAAATTTAAAAGCTCTGAAGCCCAGTTCACTTCTAATATTCTGTGTTTGCAACTTCAAGTACAGGTTTTCTGGACATGTTGAGACAGCAGGCATAGACAAACTAAACTCATAGTAGTGAGATGTTTTTCTGTAATAGTACCTATGGATGCAGAAGCTTCCTCTTTATGGATATGAACAAAAGGATGTTAACTTATTTTGTTTGAGATCATATTGTGCAGAGGGCTTCCTGTTAAGATGATGACTTGAAAACTTATAGAGAAATCTACCTCTTCTAGAACTGTGCCAGAAAGAACTAACAATAAACCAGAGTAATGATCAAGAGACCCAAGAGGAACCCTCATCAGCTCTTCCATCCAGTTCAGAAATGGACCAAACGATGGTCAGAATCCTACATCTCCCAGAAAAGAAGATGAGTCAGAAATACAGAAGACAGTACAAGCTCTGGTAAATGGGGGAGGGAGTCAGTCCTACAGGTCCTTACGTAGGGAGATAGAGCATACTTTAGGATACTCAGATAATGCTGGAGACCTTGCAAGAACCCCAAGATCAGCATGCCCCTCAGAGCCTCAACAGGAGACCAGACACTAACGGGCCTTTTAGAAGGCCTTAGCCACCAGTACAATGTCCAATCTCTGACATCTGACTGGAGTCTGTCAGGGCCCCAGCAGGTGACAGGACCACAAGGAGACAGTGACAGAATCCAAGCAGAAGGAAGGATCTTGTTCCACCCCATCCAGAACTGTGACAACAACAACATCCAGACTAAAGAAGGGACAGGATCAGAGGAGGTCTGCCTACACCAATTTAAGAGTGTGAGTAAAGTCTGGACCTGGCACATAGGCCCAATCCAAGAAACCAAGTTGGATACATAAGTAAATAAAAAATTCCAAAAGCAATGAAAAAGTTCTATGGGTTAAGAGAAGCCCAGGGGCAAACCCCCCAACAGAAATTTTATAAAATATTTTACTCTATAAATAAGAAAACAATTTAATTAGGAATAAAAAAAATTGAGTTAGAACTTTTGAAAAATTGAAAGAAAGTAATTTCCCCTCATAGTAAACTGAACTACCTGAAAAGTAGAGTGAAGCAATAAGAAATCAATGATTCCATAAGACTACAAGAACTATTAGAACAAAGTTAAATGTCTATAAAAATTAGAATACATAAAGTATGTTTTAAATAAATGAACTAGAAAACAGGCCTAAGAGAGAATTTATGAATCACTGAACACTCTAAAAACCACAACCAAAAGCTCATAAGTTTTTTTGCACTTAAAAACTGCCAACTAAGGCAGGGACATTTAACAGAAAATAAATGACATCAAGTCAGCTGATGTTCTTTTTAAACTATGTATTTCTTTCTTTCTTTTTTTTGGTGTTTTTCCAAGGCAAATGGGGTTAAGTGGCTTGCCCAAGGCCACACAGCTAGGTAATTATTAAGTGTCTGAGACCAGATTTGAACCCAGGTACTCCTGACTCCAGGCTTGGTGGATAAACACTGCACCACCTAGCTACCCCTAAACTATGTATTTCTAAATATTATGTTTTGGTTTTTGATTTTTACAAGGTAATGGGATTAAGTGACTTGCCCAAGGTCATTCAGCTATGCCACCTTGCTGCCCCTCTAAATGTTTTTAACATAATTACAGAAGAAAATTTTAAAAAAATATTCCTTAAGCGAAAGACTTAAAGCTTTGGAGAACTTCAAATTTTCTCTTACCTTGTTAAGCTTTGATGCCAGGGGGTCGGCTGCTTCCTTTCTCTGGGTGTTTCCCATTGCTGCCAGCAGGCTCAGCTGAAACTGGTCCTCCTTACAGTTGATTTCATTTTTAGCAGTGAGTTGCATAAAGGAAATAGGGTCATCAGGCTGGACAGTCACATTCCGCTTTTCAGACTCTTTCTAGGTTGAGAAAACAATACAGAGCTCTCCTCAGTATGATGAGAAGTTTGCCTTCTACATGACTGTGATTAAAAAAAAAGATCTACATGCCAGAGCACACAGGACAGCAGAAACAATTTCTGAGGCACCATACCTTCTGTGAGAGCTTCTCTTCTTCCAGTTTAGCAGACAGCATGTGAGAAAGGGACTGTCTGCACTCTTTATTGAAAATGTCGTTCATTAAAGGTGAACACTCAGACAAGACCTTGAGGCACAATGAGATACGGTCTACATCATCATCTGTAATTGGCTTCTTGGGAAGAGAGGATTTGCCCAAATGAAGAATAGTGGCCATGAGCAGCATAGCTTCAGCGATAAAAGACTATAATGGAAAAAAGTTTGCCTTAGAATTTTAACATACCTATTATACTAGGAAACAAAGTCAAACTTTTTACATCCTTTTTCCCAATATTTAATTGCCAAAAATTTGAAACAGTACCCAAACAGTCTAGAGGATAATATTCAAATCTTTAGTCTGGCATTCAAAGCTCTATGGAATCAGACTTCAAGCTTCATGTCAAGGCCTTCTCCAATTACTCCCCTCTACACATTCCAGTTAAACTGAACCACTTGCCATTTCCCAAATAGATCCTACACTTCCCCACTTTGGCTCATGATATTCCTTTCAGGTGAAATGTCATTTCACTTTTGTCATTTCTGATAGTTCAATTCCTACCAGCAAAATATCACTTCCACTGAGCAGGATACTCTGGTTCCCTGAACCAGAAGCACCTTGTGCCTCCTTGGAATACCCCTAAGCTTCTGCCTGCACCTTTCTTAGGACACATAGCACAATCTGCTTTCTCTCATAGATACTGGGGTTAAGTGGCTTGCCCAAGGCCACACAGCTAGGTAATTATTAAGTGTCTGAGATCGGATTTGAACCCAGGTACTCCTGACTCCAAGGCCAGTGCTCTATCCATTGCACCACCTAGCCACCCCCCTCTCATAGATACTTGTATTTTCATCTAGACTGGGTTGCTTGAGGGTGGATCTGGGGCCAAACAAGTCAATTTTTGTACAATGACTGCTTGGATGGATGAACTTACATTTTGTTTCTTTTTCTCCTGAACCAGGGCCACATAACGCAAGGCAATCTTGGTCAGAGTTGTGGCAAGGGAGGCTGCAACGAAGAAGTCCCCATCAAGGAGGAATGCCCGAAGTGGAGGCCTGAGGGGAAAGAAACAAGAGGCAGCTTAACACTGGTAAAAATCATACCCACTGGCATACTCCAAGTCCCATGGAGCAAGGCTCTTGTTTCCTGTGTCTCCTCTTTTTGAGGAAAGACAAGGAGGCTAGAGCACAAGTCCATTGGTGTTTCCACCCAGACTCTTAAAGAATCTCTGTTTTCTCTTTTGTCTTTTAAGTTTTGGTTTCAATTAGTCAGTATTTATTTTCCCTTCCCAAATAGGGAGGTAGGAGTGAGGAGAAGACACTTGAAACAAATAGGCAATATCAAGGCAAACCAATTCCCATGTTGGTCAGAAACAGATTATATATGTCCCATTCTGCAACTAGGAAATTTCATCATTGATCCTATGGAATTGTGGTTGGCCTCTATGAAGGTCAGAGTTCTTAAGACTTTCCAAGGCTGTATTTATCTTTACAAGGTTGTTATTATTTAAACTGTTCTCTAGTTTTGCTTACTTTGCAGACTTTTTCATACAAGTCTTCCCAGGCTTCTCCAAAACCTCCCCTTCATCATTTCTTATAGCACAGTAGCATCACTTGTGCAGACAGTCCTAGGCTAATGAGCACCTCCTGAGTTTCCAGTTCTCTGACACTACCAGAAGAACTACTCTAGGTATTTTTGCAAATGTGCGTCTTTTTGTCTTTTCATTGTTCTCTTTGGAGGTACAGACCTTTGAGAAGGATGGTTGAGTCAAAAGGCATATGGCTATTTAGTGCCTTTGGAGGCATAGCTTCAGAAAGTTCCCAGGAAGGTTAGATCACTTGTAGTGTTACCATAGTGCTTTCATTCATGTGCCAATTGTTCCAAAGCCTCTTCAGCAACTTTTATTTCCTGATTTGTCACCTGTCCAGTATGAGTTGGAACCTCAGAGTTGCATTAATTTGAATTTTTCTGACTATTAACGATTTGGAGTATTTTTTTCATATGTCAATTGCTACTTAGAAAATTACCCATTTATATCCTTTGACCATTTATTAATTGAGGAATGGTCTGAGCCTTAGTTTTTTCATTATAAAATCAAAAAAGTTTTGCTACCTGTCTCAGAATGGTTGAGAGAAAAAAAAATGAGAATGGTATACATTTTATACACCATAAGTAAAATATTTTACAGCTTTCAAAGTAAAATGTAAATTAGTTACAATTTTAATAAAGCATTTTTATGAGATATATGGCCCAGAAGAAATGTTATTTTCTATAATTAAGTATATATCACTGCAAGAACCAAATGGACAAGAAAGTAAAAAAATGCAGATTATGATGAAAAAAGTACTAAAGAAACCCAAGGCATACTAAATTCCAATTGCCATTCATAATGCATAAAGGAGACTAGAGATCTTGCAGAGCAGATTTTCAAAGAGTTCAAGGAAAGTAGAGAAAGATTTCAACATTCTATTGTTTGACAAGGGAATTAAGCTTGAGGATGGGATGCTCTCAAGAATGAAATTGTAAAGATGTGAAATAGAATGACTCCCATGAGAATGAAAATCATGAACTATGCAAAGTGACTAATGGAGCTGAACTTCATCATCTGCACAATAGGTTTTTTTTTTTTTTTGCAAGGCAATGGGGTTAAGTGGCTTGCCCAAGGCCACACAGCTAGGTAATTATTAAATGTCTGAGGGCAGATTTGAACTCAGGTACTCCTGACTCCAAGGGCTGGTGCTCTATATACTGTACTACCTAGCTGCCCCTACAATGGGTTTTTAATGAAAAAAATGAGACAACATTTATGAAGCACTTTGTAATCAAAAAGCCACTTATGTCTGTAAGTTAGAATTCTTAAGAGTCCAGATGACATGGTTACCTGTCTTCCTCCTTTTTGGCTGGTCTGGAACTGCTGAGAGCACTCTGAGTAGCGTAAGTACCCATCTCGGTCACCAGTTTCTGAACTGGCCCCACATTGATTTCTTCTTCAGGTTTTAATTCACCAGCTTCTTTCTTGATTTCTGATTCCACAATTGGGATCTAGGATCAACCAGAAACATGACTCTAGCAACAATTTCAACCACAGAAATAACAAAGCTGGCAACATGCTCCTCATTTTAGATAATATTTTTATTACTTAATCATCTCACTTCTGTTCTCAGAAAGTGTAATCTTTAAAAAGAGAATTTTTAAATGGAAAAAAGGTTATTTGCTAATAATTATTCATGCTCATATACTCCAACTCCACTTATTCCTGTCTTCTCAGTTCACATTTCTATTTTTTCCCCCTCTTCCCTTGAAATATTAATCATAAAATATTTGTCTCAAGGAAGGTCACTCTGCCCAGTTGTCAAATTTATCTTCTTCATCATCTGAATACTTCCCAGCTACTTTAGATCAAGGTTGACCAACCTTACTTTTAAGTTGTTGTTTTTTTCTCCAAGGCAAAGGGGGTTAAGTGACTTGCCCAAGGCCACACAGCTAGGTAATTATTAAGTGTCTGAGGCTGGATTTGAACTCAGGTATTCTTGACTCCAGGGCCGGTGCTCTATCCACTGGACCACCTAGCTGCCCCACTTTAAGTTTTTATTGAAACAACAACATATTTTGATTTGCCATTTTAGTGAGAGCTCTGTGGTAGCTCAACTTCGTTTACTAAAGCATTGAGTAAACCCACAGGCAAACTGCATTTTGGACAGCCCTACTTTAGATGACAGCTTATATTTATTCAGTGTTTTCTGATTACAAAATGCTTTCACAGACAGTAACTGATTCAATCTTAACTCTTTGAGGTAGTAGTCTATCATTACTTTCATTTTGTTGATGAGGGGAGACTAAAGGATTTTTCTATCATCAGATAACTCATGAGCAGAGGTGGTAGAATCCATAAATTTGTAGACAGCTGGAATTACAGACACCTTTGAGATTTTCTCATCCAACACTCTTTATTTGACAAATAAGGGGAACTCAAGCCCAGAAAAATTGGTGACTTGCCCAAGGTTACATAGAAAGAAACAGCCTGGGTCCTTTTTTAAAAATACTAAATCTAGTAATATTCCCAAAGCAAAATGACTATTAAATACAATTTTATAGAATCCAAGAAATAAAAAAATTGGGGGAATTATGAGACTTTTTTTAGTTCAATTCTCTCATGCCACAGCAGAAGTTGAAGTCTACAAAATCACACAGCTGCTGAGATAAGGACCCAGACTCCCAACTCTCAGCTATGGACACTGAACACAATGCTAGGCTTTACTAAAAATATTCACCTTTCCATCTTAACACCTGTATATGAACTTCAGAATGAAAGTCTCAAATGGTCCATAAAGTTCATAAACATTTTTCAGTATCATATCTGTTCTGGGAGAGGCAGCACATAGCTACAAGGGTAATTCTGAAATCAGAAAAACTTGGCTCTAAGTCCTGCTCAAGCAATTCTCTTCCCTTCTTGGTGCTCTAGACCAGGGGTGTCCCATTAAAATAAAGATGGGACCATTGAACCATACTTAAGGATTCCTTCTCTTTTTTTATTTTTATTTTATATTTATTTATTCTCTTTTTGTACAAGTGTTTTTTATACATTAATAAAATATTCTTGTTTAAGAGTAAACAGAATACCCCCCTCCCCACACAAAATATAGACTCACTTGAGCGATAAAGTAAAGGGGAGAGAAAAAACTGAAATTAAAAAAATAATAGTAATAATTGTAGGTATGGCCAGATGGCGCAATGGACAGAGCCCCAGCCCTGAAGCCAGGAGTACCCAACCCATATCTGGCCTCATACACCCAACAATCACCCAGCCATGTGTCATGCAAGCCACCCCAACCCCAATGCCCTGCAAAAACCAAAAAAAGAAAAAAAAAAAAGACCCAAAATAAAATAAAATAGTAATAATAGTAGGGGTGGCTGGGTGGTGGACAGAGCATTGGCCCTTGAGCCAGGAGCACCCAGTTCCGATTCCGGCCTCAGACACCCAAAGATCACCCTGCTATATGGCTCCGGGCAGGCCACCCAGCCCCATTTGCACCCCCAAAATTATAATAATAAAAAATGTGCTTCACTCTTTGTTCCAACACCAACAACTCTGTCATGGGTGGATCACATTCTTTATGATAAGTCCATCGCAAAAGTTACTTCTATATTTTTCCACCATTGCCATTGCTGATTGCAACTCCCTCCTTTTGTATTTCTCCACTACCGTGTACTATATTTTCTCTCTCCATTCACTCTGACTCTGCTGTAGGGTAGCTGAATGGCGCAGCAGACAGAACCCTGGTCCTGGGGCCAAGAGGCCTCGAGCCCCCCTACCACCCCTTAGGCCCAGCATCCACCTGGCCCTATGGTTCCAGACAGGCCATCCAATCCCAGCCCCTTGCTATAAATAAAAAAGGAAAATGTATTATATCTGACCACTCTCCCCACATGGTCCATCCTCTCCTCCTTTATTCACATCCCCACCCCTTCCCCCTGCTCCCCCCTCCTTCTTACTCCAGATGCCTATACCCCATTGAGTATATATGCTGTTTCTTCTCCTAGCCACTCTGATGAGAGTGAAGATTCCCTCATTCACCCTTGCCTTCCCCCCCTTCCAT
This sequence comes from Macrotis lagotis, assembly GCF_037893015.1. Taxonomy (NCBI): domain Eukaryota; kingdom Metazoa; phylum Chordata; class Mammalia; order Peramelemorphia; family Peramelidae; genus Macrotis; species Macrotis lagotis. Next base: position 236,536,383 of record NC_133660.1, on the reverse strand, counting down.
ATTGCAATAGCTCATTGTAATAAAAAACTTACTATATGAGATATTTTGGCCTATTCCCCCTCTCCTTTTTCTTTCTCCCATCACATTTCCCTTTTTTCCTATTGACTCCATTTTTACACCATATTTTATCTTCAAATTCAGCTCTCTCCTGTGCTTCAACTATAAAAGCTCCCTCTACCTGCTCTATTAACTGAGAAGGTTCATATGAGTATTATCAGTGTCATTTTTCTATGCAGGAATACATGCAGTTCATCCTCATAAGTCCCTCATATTTTCCCCTTCTCCTCCAATCTTTATGCTTCACCTGAGTCCTGTATCTGAAGATCAAACCTTCTGTTCAGCTCTGGCCATTCCAAAAGGAACATTTGAAATTCCCCTGGTTCATTGAAAGTCCATCTTTTTCCCTGGAAGAGGACATTCAGCCTTGCTGGGTAGTTCATTCTTGGCTGCATTCCAAGCTCTTTTGCCTTCCGGTATATTATATTCCAAGCCCTACAAGCTTCCAATGTAGTTGCTGCTAAGTCCTGTGTGATCCTGACTGCAGCTCCACGGTATTTGAACTGTGTCCTTCTGGCTGCTTGTAATATTTTCTCTTTGACTTGGGAGTTCTGGAACTTGGCTATGATATTCCTAGGGGTTGGTTTTTTGGGATCTCTTTCTTCGGGGGGATCAGTGGATTCTCTCCATTTCTATTTTGCCCTCTGCTTCTAGGATATCAGGGCAATTTTCCTGTAGTAATTCTTTGAAAATGATATCAAGGCTCTTTTCCTGATCATGACTTTCAGGTATTCCAATAATTTTTAAATTATCTTTCCTAAGTCTGCTTTCCATTTCAGTTGTTTTTTCAATGAGATATTTCACATTTTCTTCTAATTTTTCATTTTTTTTTGGTTTTGAAGTATTGATTCCTGATTTCTGGTAAATTCATCAATCTCGCTGAATTCTATTCTTTGTCTGAAGGATTTGTTCTCCTCAGAGAGTTTTCTTATCTCTTTTTCCATCTTGCCAATTTTGCCTTTTAAAGCATTCTTCTCCTCAATAACTTTTTGAACTGTTTTATCCATTTGACCTAAGCTGGTTTTTAGCATGCTATTTTCTTCAGCATTTTTTTGGATTTCCTTGACTAAGCTGCTGACTTCATTCTCATGTTTTTCCTGCATCTCTCTCCTTTCTTTTCCCAGTTTTTCTTCCAACTCCCTCATTTGATTTTCAAAGTCTTTTCTGAGCTCTGTCATAGCCTGAGCCCAATTTCTGTTTTTTCTTGGAGTCTTTAGATGCAGGAGCTTGTGCTTCCTCATCTTCAGACTGAGTATTTTGATCCTTCTTGGGCTCATTTGCAAAATATTTCTCAATAGTCTTTCTCTTGTTTCTCTGCTTGCTCATTTTCCCAGCCTGGGCCTGGTTTTGGGGTGCTTCCTGAGCTTTTGGGACACTCCCACAAGGGTCTCAGTGTGTGAGGCTCTGTCCTCCCTCCTGGTCTGTGAATGACCATAAGCGCCCCCCTCTGCCACAGGGCTGAGGTGGGGGGGGGCCCTGCTATTCTGTTGGGGGGGGGCCTAGACTGCAATCAGGATCTGAATTTGGTCAGAACCCCAGAGTCCCGTTCCAGAGGCAGAGGACAGAGCTCTGCAATCTCTCTTCACTCCCCTCCCTAGGTTCAATGGGCTCATGCCCTGGGGGCTCCTGCTTATAGCTCTGCCTGCTTCTGTTCCTGGATCTGGGCTGCCAAAAAGACCACTTTGCTTCCTGTGTGCCCTGAGGGCTGGGCTTCATGTGCTCACTCTGGCAGAGGTCCCTGTTGTTCCACCACTTTGTGCCTGGTGCTCCCCGGGGTGTAGCTCAGGAGACTCCCCTGCTTCTGTGAGCTGCGGCTCCCAGCATGCTGGGGCTGCCTCTGGGAGTCTGAAGTTCTTTCCCTCTGGCAGGCCCCCCTTTCGACCCCGGGGAGCAGAGCCTTTCTGCTCTTTTTCCAGGTTACCTTGAGTAGGAGAACTGCCTCTCTGTGGGTTCTGTCTCTCGAAAGTTTAGTTAGAGTCCTTAGCTTATAAGTTTTATGAGAGAGCTTCTAAGAGACATTGCTCTCTTGTCACCATCTTGGCTCCGTCCCCCTTAAGGATTCTTTCAAGACATATAAAGTATGTTTTAAAAATTTTGTTGTCATCATATTTTTATTTATTTTGCTAAATACTTTCCAATGACATCTTTTTTTTCTTTTAAGGTTTTTGCAAGGCAAATGTGGTTAAGTGGCTTGCCCAAGGCCACACAGCTAGGTAATTATTAAGTGTCTGAGAATGGATTTGAACCCAGGTACTCCTGACTCCAAGGCCGCCCCCCCAATGACATCTTAATCTGAGTCAGGCCAGAAAAGATACTGACCTAAGTCAAGAAAGGGAAGTTCTCATCGAACTTCCTTAGACTAATAAAATCCCAGGCCATTCTTTTCCCCTAACTTTTGCATTAGTTAGTGTAGATAAAATACACCACTTAAGAATATACAAAATAAGTAAAGACATACCTCCCCCAGTGACCTGCGGACTTCAGTCATCACACTCTGAATGTCTTCTCTGGTACTACAATACTCTCCCAGAATCCACAAAGCTCCTCGGTAAATTCTAACAGAAGAAAAAACAAGTGCACTATGAACCCTGATCCAGAAAACTGAACTTAGTCCTAGTAAAAAAAGATCTCCACTTAGATTTTCAAGTTTGTGACAAGAACCCAAGATTATAATGACTCTAAGGAACTATGGATAATACTGTAAAGAAGGCTCGCTCTCTCTCTCTCTCTCTCTCTCTCTCTCTCTCACACACACACACTGCATTTCTTAACAAGAAAATTATATGTTTTATTCCTAGTTAAGAACTAAAACTCACTCTAAAATATTACCAGTACAAATGACAAACACAAGGGTAAAAATTAAATTTCAAAAATATTTTCCTAGTGTGGGCTTCCTTCCATTATTATATGTGCCATTGGGCATGTTCACTGTATCTCTAGGCCTCAATTCCTTCATTTGTAAAATGAGAGGGCTGGACTAGAAGATTTCTAAGGTTCTTTCTATTTGTAAAACCTACTCAGGGCAATACTAAAGTATATTTAGTTCTATCATCTTACATTTTATCACTTTGAAAGGTTATGCTACTCTACCTTAAAACAAAAATTCTTCTGAAACTATGAAAAAAGAATTAATTTTATAAATGGGACAGCAGACTATCAGTACCAGCTTTTAAATAAACTGAAAAATAAATAGTACAAATTATTATTCTAATTGAAACAAAGAAAAATGTCATAACAGAATTGTATCAATTAAAGCTGGAAAGGATATGAGAAATGACCTTGTTTACAGAGTTGACCCTCATTTTACAGAGGAAGGAGTTGAAGCCAAGTTTGTCAACAAGAACTAACCAGAATCTTCATTAACATTTTCATTACAGCTGAACATAAAGAGAAATAGGTAAATGACAAGAGTTGAATGATATTATAGTATAATAATATATGGGGAGTACTTTATATGATTTTTTCCTTATCATGAAAGTAACATCTGTTCACCAATATAAATGCTGATATCAACATTTTAAGGCACAAATTTGTCATTTTACAGTTGCCTTTTACTTGGTGGATATTCTATCTTGGTGCCTGTCATATGTACTTAAATGGAATAAAATTCAGATCTAACAATCCATTTTTGCTAACAGATTATTTTAATGAAGGGACATAATTTTAGATAAAGCCTGTTCTTTAATTTATGTTATCACATATAATGTTTAACATATGATTAAAGATACTGGAAAGACACTATCTATTTAGATACTGTTCTCACTTGAGTTTTTGTTACATTTTTAAGAAAGCCAGGTGGTGAAGGAAGAACTAACTGTTCAAATCGTAACTCTTTCCCCTAGAAATTAAGGAATCACTAAAATGACACTGGTCCTCTCTGGACCATTTACCCTAAATTATATTCCTCTACTAGATTTGCTATCTTCCAACTTCAATTCTTAAGATCTTCAAAGAGAAAAAGAGACAAAATGTCATGTTAATAGTTTTAGGAAGATTTTAAACCTACTTGACAGACTTAATAGCATGAAAGACTTCAAGCATCTTCTCAACAATAAGTAATCGGAGATTGTCAAACCGCTGAATAGCTTCCCGGACAAACTCTAAGACATCAGCAGCTGCTGCTTCATTGTTGTCACTGAGAAACTCCATTAGCTAAAATAAAAAAAAAAACCCAATAGCAGCTACTGTATAAGTCATGAAAATAGAGAGCCCAAGTCAGAAACCTAGTCTTCAAGAGAATTAGTGTGCAAGCATATACAAAGTGCCCACTAGTGAGCACAGATGGCTCACTAGTCCCATATTCTTCTACCCCTTGTCCACTTCCCCTCCCCACTGGATGCACACAACCCTCCTTAGGATCATTCATTTTCTCTAGATCATTGACATACAGATAGAGAAGCTGTGGCCCAGAAAACTAACATGATTTGAAAAGGGGTTCATAAGTACTAATGGCAGGGACAGAATCTGAATCTGGGTCTTGAGCCTCCAAAGAATTGCTTTATCGGCTTAAGAAGACAAAAGATCCCACAGTAAGTGTTGGAGCCAGCCTTACTTGGGTCTAAAGTCACTGCTCTTGCCCAGGTGCCAAAGCTGGGTCTCATTAGCAACTATGATCCCATTAAGGACACAAATATTCATCTTACGCTGAATGGGGGACTTGTTTGACATAACTACTGAAGCAGATACTGCTGGCAAAAAATGTTATTGAGTGTATTCACTGTTGGGGGAAAAAGTATTCTCTTTCTCTTACATTGACTTTTAAAGGGTAGTCAATCAACAACTCAAATATTGTCATGAATTTTTATAATTTCATAAATGAAAGCTTACTAGGAGCTAAAAATCCCAAGACATAAAAAGATAAAATTTTAGAAAATCAGATTCTCAGTGAATTTTCCAGATAATTGAATCTTAAAGTACTAAAATTTTAATGGAAACCTTCTAAAAAGATAGGAAAGTAAATCTCCAATTTTTATGATCTTTGTAATAGCATGAAGAGTACAATTTAAACCACCTGCTGAGGATTCAGGAAAACATGGTAATATATTATCATCCAAGGAAGAGGCTGTCCCTTCCAGTCCTAATGTTTATTGGCCTCAGTGGACAGTAACAACTGCTCTCAGGGACAGGTGTGTATGCTATTATGGCTTCCCAGGGCTGCAGTTTCTCAGCAGCATCTCAGAGAACCTCCTGGCTCCCTGCTCATTTCTGCTTCCCTATTTTGCTTAATATAACCTAGGAAGTATTAAAGGCTGAGAAACCAAGCTTACTGAATCAAGACAACTGTCTGAGCCAGTCAGGTTTCACCTACCACTGGAATGACGTTTGCAGCCATGTCTGGAAACCGAACAGAGCAAGAGTGCAGTGTGCGTACAAGGAGCTGCCTATATTTGTCAGTATCTTCATGCTCCGACACATTATTGGTCTTAATCACTTCCTTCTTCAAGACGATCACCAGCTGCAAGACCAAATACAGTAAGTTCTCAAGTTATACATTAAAGTATATTATAGTGGATGAAACATGACAATCAAAGCTGGCTTTTACCTCTTCAACATTTCTGGAAGACACCAGGTCTAGTGCTAACTGAAGAGTTTTCTTTCGTACTTCTAAATCTGGAGTACTCAATACTCTCAAGATGTCCATAACAAGATCCTAGAAAGAATAACAAACACTGTTTAAATAAACTTTTATTTTCACAGATCAAATGTAGAAACTAAGATTTTTAGTGTGCAAACAATTCTTGTCAATATTTTCCAAGAAATTTCAAAATGTGAAGAACTTTTTCACTAAAAAAAGTAATGTTAATTGGGAAAGGGTATGATAGGAGGAGTACAGAAATTCAGCTTTGATCCTGTCTGTGTGATGCTGGATAAATCATCACTAGGTTGCTTTGGGTCTTAGTTACCTTTTCTGTAAAATTAAAGGACTAATCTATAATCTCAGAAATAATCTCTAAGATTAATAATCTCTAAGAGTCCTTCAAATCCTAAACATCTATATGTAACAATGTTAAACTGCAGGTATGATGAAGATAGCTATTAATGAAGAAAGTTTATCTTTATGAAATACATGTTATAAAATAAAATTCCAATTAATTACAGCCCACTTAATCAAAGCCCCCCCCCCCCAAATGTTTTGGAAATTTACATGTCATTCATTTTATTTTTATAAGAAAGGCAAATGTCAAAAACAAAATGAAAAGAAACTCCTAAGGCATGAATATTGTACTTTGAAATTAGTATAAACAATTCAACTCAACAGGTATTTAAGTGCCCATTATCAATGGAGCACTAACTGATATTGGCAATATAAAGATAAAGAGTTCAATTCAAATTTAATTTTAATTTGCTCTAATATCTTCACCAAGAAAACTCCATTTGGGTTGCAGAAGAGTAGGACAAGATTTCTTTTCCTCCACATTTTATTAATATTTTATTTGTTTTTCAATTATATACAATAGTAATATTGTAGCATTTTCTGCAAGGTTTTAAAGTTCACAATCTTTCCTTCACCCCCCCCCCCCAGAAGGCAGTCTGGTAATCTTTACAATGTTTCCATGCTATACACTGATTGAAATTGAATGTGTTGGGAGAGGAAATCATATCCTTGAGAAAAAAAATATTAGATAGCAAAATTATGTAGTACATAAGACACTTTTTTTAATAACGAAAAAATTGAAGGTAATAGACTTTGGTCTTTGTTTAAAGTCCACAGTTCATTCTATGGGTACAGATGGTATTCTTTGTCACAGGTGCTCTAAATTTGTCCCTGATTATTGTATTGATGGAATGAGCAAGTCCAATAGGATTGATCATCACCCCCATGTTACCATTAGGGTGAACAATGTTCTTCTGGTTCTGCTAATCATCATCAGTTCATGCAAGTCTTTAGGACATGACTGAAATGACTAAACCATAAGAGAGTACCCACAATCTCCCTGTTGCTGCAGACTTCTCTCCTCCTGATTGGAGGACTACAAGTTGGAGTACTAAATTTCTCTAAAGTTTTCCTTTAGAGAGGGCAGGGAGACCTAGACTCTGCCTACTCCCTCTCCCCTTTCCAGCTTTTTTTCCTGTGTTAACATCCTTCATTAGATTGTAAGTGATATCTCTCTTTTTTTATATTTGTATCCTAGCACAGTGCTTGGTTGCATGTTGTTTTCAGTCATTTCAGTGGTATCTGACTCTATGATTCCCTTGGAAAGGATACCAGAAGGGCAGCTAGGTGGCGCAGTGGATAGAGCACAGGTCCTAGAGTCAGGAGTTCAAATCTAGCCTCAGAAACTTAATAAATGCCTAGCTGTGTGACCTTGGGAAAGTCACTTAACCCCAATGCCTTAAATAAGATAAAATTTTAAAAAAAAGAAAAAGAGAGAAAAGATACCAGAGTGGTTTTGTCATTTCCTTCTTCAGCTCATTTTACAGATGAGGAAATTGGGGCAAACAGAGCTAAGTGACTTGTTTAGGGTCACACACATAAAAAGAGTCTGAGGCCAGATTTTAACTCAGGGAGAAGAGTCTTCCTGACTGCAGATCTACCAAGTCATTCACTTTCAGTATGGTAGAGAGAATAAAACATGAAGGAGAGACTGTGAAAAAGACAATGGAAAAGCTTAGACAAAATGAGGAGAAATCCCTCTATCTGGGAAGAAGGAAGGCTTAATGGAGAAAGTCTCATCTTGAGTTAAGATTTCAACAGGAGATGTGGAGAGTCCCAGTTCTACGGCAATGGTCTCAGTGAATACATGAAGGTAAAACTAGATCTGGGAACAGTTTGTCTAGAATACAGGTCCTGTGAAGGGTTTTAAAGCAGAATAAGGCTGGCAAGACAGAGGGACTGCCATGTGTGTGCCAAGTGTTGGAGATACAAAGAAATGCAGTTAGACAGTACCTACCCCAAGGAACTTATATTTGAATAGGAAAAGACAAAATAAAAAAAAGCTGGGAAGCAAAGGCTGAGAAAGATCCAGAGTGGAAGCATGGTCAGAGACATCTAAAAAGTATATGGGGGCCAGAAATTGAGCAAGATAAAGCCAAGCAGGCCTATGGAAACCTGGTTTTCAGGAGGGGAGGAGTGGAAGTAATAGTGTGTGTAAAAACTACCCAGATGGAAATGCCTGGGGACTGCTATGGAAGCAGTCTGTAACATGACAATCTGAAAATAGGTTTTACTTGTTGCACAAATAAAACCTATATTATATTTGTTTCCCGTCTTAGGGAGGAGGGAGAGGAAGGAAGGAGAAGGGAGAAAAATTTCCAACTCAAAATTTTTATTAAAAAATGAACGCTAAAATTGTCTTTAATTGGAAAAAATAAAATAACTATTAAGAGTCTGTATTCCATCACTGAGATGGTTTCAGAAAAACTGAAGATGTACATGAAATGATGTAGTGAAATATACTGTAGAACCAGGAGAACAGACTGTGCAATAAAGGAAAGAATCAACTGCAAAAGAGTTAGGAACTCTGTCAACACAATAAACAGCCATAACGTGAAAAGACTGATGATGAAAAATGCAATCCAACTCCACCAAGAAAGCTGGTTGACAAAAGCATTTTTTCCTTTTTCTTGCTTTTTTTTTTGATAGGGAATGGAAGAGGGAAGAACATAGCTAATGAGGAAATTTGTTTTGCATGACTATACATATTTATAATGGGTTTTGTTTTTCTTGCCTTCTCAATGGGTAGGGCAGGGGAAGAGATAATTTGGAACTGAAAATAAAATAAAACTGATGTATTTCCTCCTCAAGGCACGGAGGAGTCAGGGATGATTTTTTAAGGTGATCTTATTAGGATTGTGCATCAGGGTAGTTATTTTGGCAGCTATGGGAGGGATGGCCTAGAGAAGTAAAGGCTTGTAGGCCAGGGGAACAGTTAGGTAGTTAGAGACAAAGGTCCAAAGAAAGGCAGCAGAGGTTTAAGTGGAAGAAAGAAAGTGTGGAGGAAACTGACAGGTCACCTGCCATTCCACAGAGGGGAAGGGGAGGAAAGAGTGGAGCAAGAATCTTGGAAGCTCCAACTGTTTCAACTGACCTATTAGGGAGCCTATCACACAAAAGGTGCTAAAGAGCCCCTCAGCCTGAGGGACACACAGAAATTGGAACTGTGAAGAGCTTGTTTGGGAAAGACTCAATTAAGAACATGCTGACTTTGAAGTGTCTTAAGGTCACAGAGGTGACTGATGGGCAACTGGAAATGCAGGAGTAGAGCTTTAGGAAACAGTTCCATAGAAGTGATGACTGAAACCCCAAGCACTGGCTGAGAGAAGTCAAAAGGAGAGAACACAGCTGGAGAAGTCAGATGAGGACAAAGTCTTAAGGGATACTTTAAGAGAATGATATTAATCTTAATGATTGTAAGAAGAGAATGGCAAATTCAACAAGAGAACATAATGTAAGGTCTATAAAGTTCAATGTTTTATTTTCTACCATGTATCCACCATGGTTTATGGCAGGTGCTTAGATGAATGCTGGTTGAGTAAATGAAAAAGAAGTGAAAAAAGGAAAACCAAGTGAAAGCCATGTCATGGAAGCCAAGTGAGGCTGCAGTATTGACAAGCTGCTGAAAAGTCACCAGACCAAGGCCTGACAATGAAGGGATCACTGGGGCCTCTCCACAGATGAGACTGGAAGCTGGATGGCAGAGGACCCAGGTGGGGGTGGGGATGAGAAACTGCAGACGACTTTTACTACAAGTTTCACAGTGAAGGTCAGGAGGATAACTGGAAGCAATGGCAGAGTGAGGAAAAGGGTTTTTTGGATGAGGAAGCTGGAGCATGTCTGTGACTAGTCAAGAAGGACTCAACAGAAAGTGAGCAATCAACTCACAACTACCAAATCACATTGGATCACCAACTTTCCAACCCTGAGGTGATTCATTTGATCTAGAATTGATACTACTGGATTTAGTAATGGCTCAGTTCATCTCCACTCAGAGAATTCTTCTTCCTTCATGGCATAGAGCTCAGTGAGCACCATCATGAAGGAGGAAGGAAGGATTCTAAGAGTAGAGATGAAATGAGCCATTATTACCACATGAAGACTTTCCTGATCTCCTTAGCTGCTAGTATCTTCTCCTTTCCAAACTAACTTGTAGTTTACTTTGCTGTTTATTTGTTCACTTGGGTTCGACTCTTCATGATGCTATGAACTATACTTTGTTTTTAGCAAAAATACTAGAGTGGTTTGCCATTTTCTTCTCCAGTGGATTAAGGCAAAGTCAGGTTATGGGATCAAGGTCACATGCCCAGTGAGTGTCTGAGATTGATCTGAACTCAGGTGTTCCTGACTGCAAGCCCAGTGCTCTATTCACTAAGCCACCTAGCTGCCTCTTCTCTTTATATTTATTCTGCACAGACTTATACTTGGTTCCCCCAAACAACCAACAGTCTTTGGGAGCTTAGTACTGGGAGTTATTAGTATCTCTCTAGTGCCTGGCAAAGTGGCTGGTAAACAGATTCACTAAATAAATATTTGCTGGCTGAATGATTGACAGACCAAAATCTTTGCCATTACCCAAAGAGAATGCTGAGACCACACTCACCTGCAGCACACGCTCATGAGCAGGATGCTCTTTTAGCTCTATCAATCGATCCAGGACTATGAGTTTTACATTGTTGTCACTCTCTTTAATAATCAAGTCAATGTAACACTGAGCAGCAGCCTAGAGAAGAAAAGTACAAATGTTCAGGAACATACTATGGTGACATCCAACCACACACACACACACACACACTACAATGGTCTAGTCTGGCAGCTCCAAAAATCAGGAGGGCAGTCCAGATGATCCCTGAGCATCCAAACCAACCCAGTGTTTCTTCCTCTGTGTCACCTAGCTACCTCTAGGCAGTTCACTACCCTGCTGACTGCCTCAGGCTCCTCATCTGTAAAATGGAGAGAACAACACACCCCTTCTAGGGTGTCATGAAGATCAAAAGAGATCATATTTATAAAGTATGCTGCAAACTTTTAAGTGTCATAAGATTACATGCTAGCTTGGGGCAGCTAGGTGGCACAGTGGATAGAGCACCAGATAGAGCATTGGCCCTGGAGTCAGGTGTACCTGAGTTCAAATCTGGCCTCAGACACTTAATATTTATTATCTAGCTGTGTGGCCTTGGGCAAGCCACTTAACCCCATTGCCTTGCAAAAACCTAAAAAAAAAACACACACAAAAAAAGATTATATGCTAGCTGCTGTTATTGCCTAATTTCACAGGTGAATAGAAAGCAATCACAAGAGCCAGGGTTGCTCTAGTAACAAGAACTGACAGCTAACAGTCTGGGAGCAAGGTTGCAAAAAGAAAAACCACAAGAAGATGGTACACAGATTTGCAGAGGCCAAGAATTCAGATCTTTCAGCATAGAGGCAAAAGGCCTCCCAACCTTGACAGCATTTGAGCATGTTCCCCAAGTCACCAAGGTAGCCTTGCAGAGGAACTCTGGGAGGGAGGGAGAAGTCAGGCTCCAAAGCCCTCCTCATATACTAGCTGGCACCCTGGGTAAGTCACTTACCTGTCTGTTTTCCCATTTACAAAATGAGGGCAACAATGCTTGTAATATCTACCTCAATGAGTTGTTTTCTGTTTTGTTTTGTTTTTTGCAAGTCGATGGGATTAAGTGATTTGCCCAAGGTCTCACAGCTAAGTAATTATTAAGTGTCTGAGGCCGGATTTGAACTCAGCTCCTCCTGACTCCAGGGCTGGCTCTATCCACTGCACCATCTAGCCTGTCACCCCTCAATGGGTTGTTGTGAGGAGAGCACTTTGCAAATGTTCAAGCGCTATAGAAATGAGCTATTTTTATTATCATGGCCCAGAATAATTAGGAAACAGTTAAAAGTATGGTTAGTACACTATATAAGAGAAAAAGCAAATTTAAAATTCACTCTGGAAAGATGTGCATCCAAAAAAATTAAAATATATAACAGATCTCAGTGTTTAATGAGAAACACTCAACTATTCAAAAAACCCGGATATCCAGAATGACTCATTCCCTAAGACTTTAGGGGAGTTCTTTTTACTATATTTCTCATCAAAACTAAGGACAGATGGAATAAAGTGAATAAGATCATGAATCAAAGCTGAGAAAGAAAGCACCAAAGTCTTTAAATTAACCAATGCTAGTATGCCCTGAGGATACTACGTCTTTAAGGAAGTGGACTAATGTGGGAATTTGCTTTGTTTGACTATGTACATCTGTTACAAAGATTAGTTTGAGAGATTTTTTTTCCCCCTTGAAGCTGGGGAGATAAGAGAAAATGCTTAATTGAAAAACTATAAAATAAAATAAAAGCAACATAAACAAGAGAGAATAGCAAGAATCATATTAGGTAGGGAAATGGCATTATATAATCTTCATTTTGTGTCACATAAATACAAAGTGAACTGCACCAAATGACTGTAAACTCAAAATCTCTATGTCATCTCATTTTTCTACTCAACATCACAAATGACTTTAATACCTTGATTGCTGTTGGGGCACTAGAGAGTGTAACTAAGGTGCCTGCAGCTTCATATTTTACTGCAGGGCTAGATGATTGCAATAAATTATAGATGCAACGAATAAAACGAGCTCTTTCTGATGGATTTGCATGGCACACCTAGAAGGGAAAAATAGCATGTTTTGAGTAACAGTAGAAATACTTGTTCATACAATCAAAATTCCTTTAGGACTTGATCCTATGGAAGATCACCTTTAAATGGGATTTATATAAAAACAAGATAATGGCCAATGTAGTAAGAGATTATGGTAAATAGCAAACTTAGTAACTTTTCAAGAGGATATTTTTCGTTTAAACATCTTACCTTGTATAACAGTAACAAAAATATTGGCCATGGAAAAGTAATTTTTTTTTGTAAATTCTAATACATTTTAAACATATAGAAAGGTAAACTTTTATTTAAAACAAATAATCACTCACTAATTTAGGTACTTTCTAAGACTGGCTATTTTTTTTTCAGAATTTGTTTGATTTTAAGTAAACCCCATTACACCATCATGGACTAGATCAGAGCTGTTCAAAATGCAGCAATTTTATGTGGCCTCCTGTGGGTTTACTAAATGTTTGAGTAATTGAAGCCAAGCTACCTCAGAACTCTTACTAAAATGGCAAATAAAAATGTCCTGTTATTTCAATAAAAACTTTTGAAAGTAATGTTACACAGCCCTGGTCTAGATATAAATTATTTTCTATTGGGCAAATAGGAGGCTTCTAGACAGCAAGGAAACCTCAGGAATTTTCTAGTTATTCTAAACTAATACTATGTTAATGAAAAACAGCTGTTTGCACATTTGAACTAATCCCCCTTGCTGCACCTCTGAACAGCATGGGGGATTCTATAAACAAGTCTGGCAATTTTAATTTGGTAAAAGATAATTCATCCCATTCTTGTAGAGATGTTTTCTGAATTCTTCAGTAAGACAGGGCTAATTAAGTATTTCATATGAAAATTCAAACAACCTGATTCTACATTTTTTAACAATAAATTGACAAAGTTACATCAGGAGAGTGAAGCATCTCTGGTAAGTATTATATTCTCTTAACTAAAATGTGATCCTGAGCACAGCGCTGTGAAAAAATTTGAAGTTTCCAAAAGCTGTGGTGTCCTAATCAAGTCAATGCCTTTAATTTTTACTCAGAGCCCTCTCTGCCACAATATGGCTTCCTTTAAAACTATCAACCAGTTTAATTTGATTCCAAAATAGACAAGCTATTTAAAGAGTTGTTTTAAACTAAGTTTTGAGAATCTGCTTTAACACCCTATCAATTTTTTCCCCTTACCTTATAAATCAGTTCAACAATGACCAACTGAAGAATGTCCCCAAATGTTTGAACTTGATCAATGCATGTACTTAGGTAATCCAAAGCTCGATCCTAAGCAAATGAAGAAAGAGTAACACAATGTCACCATTCAGAAATGTAAAACTCTGTCAGTAAAATTATTTTCACTTTATACAAATTGGGTTCTTGGGTCTAAAAAGTCAATGAAATGACACAAATTTCATGCACTGAAAATGAAATTATCTCAACTATTTTAGTACATGAACCATTAATGATTGAAAATTATGAATAAAGCTTTCAGTTCTAAACTTCATTATGAGTGTAAGAGAAAAAGTACTTCACCTGGTCAGCATGGATGAGCATCATAAATGCATTTCTTTTACAACTTGCATCTTTCTCATTAACCAGAAAATCATGGATGAGTTCAGGAGCATCAGGTATAAGATGTTCAAAATTCCTTTAAGCAAAATGATAGAAAAACAACTTTAAGATCCCAAAAGAAAACACTTCTGCCTCTGCTTTTTTCAGTCCCAGACTAAACTCTAAGGTGTTAATAGTAAGTCCGCTAGCTGAATCCTCCAAATGCTTGCCCCAGTTGGGTCAACAGCAGGCACAAAAAACCTATGTTAGCACCTTTCACAGGAATCACCAAATTTTATAGCTCAGCATATAAGGTGATCTCCAATCACCCTAATTTTACATGTAATGAAACTGAGATCCAGAGACTGACCTTATCAAAGGCCACACTCCTAGCTAATGGAGGCAGAGCAAGCACTGAGATCCTCTCTTTTCCGGTCTGATGCTCTTTGAACTAAGCTAGGGTACTTCATTTATTTAATAATGGCTCTTTATTTTAGTAAAATGTTACAGATCATAACAGTTAAAGATGATTTTAACCAGGATTTCATCAAACAGAAACTTCTTACATAGCTCATACAATTTATGAATGTAATGATAAATGGTGATCCTAAGATGATGCAATATGCTCAAGCATCATTCCCAAACAAGCAATTCCTCAACTATCAGGGATACAGCAGAGAACCAAGAAAGAAGGAAAAAAGATCCCTAAGCACAAAAATGTTCATATTATAAAGTTACTACAACCCCTTTCCCTCAAGAAGAATGTTCCCAAGCTCTACTCAGAACTTTCCTCTCATTTTATAAATAGTGTCACTTCTAAAGGTAGGCTCACAGCAAACAAGAAGTGAGAGAGTCCAGTAGTAAAGTTAAGAGGCAGAAAATTCCACAAGTAAAGTCACTGGGATCAAAGTAGGAGAGGAACCTTTAAAGAGCTATTTCACATCCCCAGAACATCACTGTGCCACACAACACAGTCCTGGGCAGTCAGAAAATTGATTTGACACCAACTCATAGGGGTAGTCTACATCTGACAAGGTTCATCCAACTCTATAATACACCCACAAATGATAAGAGCTGAAGGACTGAAGACATGGGCTTTGTCAAAGACATGAGGGAAGTCAAATGTAAGAATTGCAATATACTCTTGTTAAACATGCTCAGAGGGAAATCTGTGCCTATGTATTTTTTTTTTTAGGTTTTTGCAAGGCAAACAGGGTTAAGTGGCTTGCCCAAGGCCACACAGCTAGGTAATTATTAAGTGTCTGAGACTGGATTTGAACCCAGGTACTCCTGACTCCAGGGCCGGTGCTTTATCCACTGCACCACCTAGCCACCCCTTGTGCCTATGTATTTTGAAAAAATTATATTTTTAATTGCAAATAGTTACACATTTTATTTGGATATTTTCCCCCATATTTTATTTGTTGAGTGTTAGCAAACTTATTTCAAAAGTTACTTAAAGAAGGAAAAAGGAGCCAATACCAGGCTCTGTGTGAGAAGAAAAAAAAATGTTTAGTACTCCCAGAACTGAAGAAATGAAAGACGGCTTTAGCTCCTTTCCTCACTTACTCTGCTGAAGCAGAAGCATGAACACCTACACACCTGTAGATGGTATAGATGGCCAGGACAGCATTTCTCCTGACATAACTGTGTCGATGCTCCAAGCAGGCCCTGATAGCTGGCATCAGGGGCTCTAGTAACTCAGCTTCTTTTAATTTGCAAAGAAAACGAAGAGTAGAACCCCGAATAAACTCATTGGGGTGTTGAAGATCCTAAAACACAAATTATTCAAACAACAAATACTTTCATTTTTTAAAAGGAAATGTTTTAAAATGCCAAAGTAGTTTTCAATGTCTCAATATTTTGAAGGGAGAGTGTGGGTAAGAAGGGTTTGAACATTTCCTTATCAAAAGAAAATGTTAGCTTCATTCTTAATGTTGTACATCTGAATCAACTTGTACTTTTGATATCTATGTGTCTTTAGTGTAAGATAATTTTATAACATCTCTCTAATAAGTATCTTTTTTATTTATAATATCTATTATTATAGGGATTTGTTATTGTAGGGAATTTCAGCAAAGACAAGAAGAAATGAATTTATTTTGGAATAAAATCAATCTTCCCATTTCACATATACAAACCTAGTTCTGAATATCACTGCATTTTCTGCTCAAAATGAAATTTTAAAGAAATGACAACTAATTTTAAAAAATCATTCAGAAAAAGGAGTAAAACCAGAACCAAATTCTAGCTCTATAGCAAACCGATTTACCTTTCGATAAGCATCACACACAAGGATCATCTCATGTAAAAGTCGACCATCTGGAGTGGTTTTGGGAACAATTTCCCAAAATACTAGGAGTAATTTTTTGATGGTGTGATCCTGGAGAGGCAGCACAAAGCGAATGATGGTCATGAGAAGCCCAGGAAGCTTTTCACCATTCAGGATCATAATGATTACTTTCTTCAAAGCCTCAGTCTTTGACTTCACATCTCCCTTTTCTAATGAAAAGCATAAGTTAAAAAAGAATGTATAATAATCTAAGGAAGAAAGTTTTAAAATTAACAATCAAATGAAAAACATCAAATATCAGACAATAAAACCCTAAATCTGCTTCATGAAAAATTCAAATTGTAAAGACATACAATAAATACCAAATAGGGAAAAAAATCACATGAAATGAAAACACAAAGTAATTAATGACAGGGTCCTGGTACAGTGAAAGAGGTTTGGACTCAGAGCTGGCAGATCTAGGTTCTAGCCTTCTCTCCATCACTAACTTAGGCAAGTTCTTCTTCCTCATTTGTTTTTAGCTTTCTCATCTATAAAATGGAAGAAATGGAATAGATGATTGATAAGGTTCCATTTATTAGTTCTAACATTCTATGACTTTGGGTTAGAGGGGTTTGTTTCAATGTAGACAACACTTAGTTTCCAGAAATCTGTGAAGACAATAAACTGCTGGTAATAACAGCTCAGAAACTGAGAATGATTAGAAGGATTTCTATATTGCAACATTTAATGAACTTGGGGGTTTTCTTCTCCTTTCCTCTCCCTCAGCTATGAGATCCTGGATATAAGAACTGTATGTACTGGTTTGTCACTATGGAAGACACCACATCCAGAAAACATCGCTAATTTCTTTGTTTTTCTATAATTTGTGTTTATTTTGCTTTTCAATTTTTATTATTATTAATAAACTAGCAAAACTAAAAGATGTCAATTTCCTCCAAAATCATTAATAAATTATTATTCAATTTGCAACCAAACAATGCCAAATTTTGTTAGATTTGCTTTTGTCATGTTCATACCCTATTGCTTCTAGTTCTGCTTTCTGGAACAAAAACCCACCCCCTCTTAAAATAGGAAGCCAGCTCTCACTAGCCGGTCCCTCCTCCTCCCCAAGTCTTTTCTTCAGGATATACAAAGGATTACATGATCTGAGCAGGAACAAAACACAGAGATCATCTAATTTATAACACTTTCATTGGGAGATGATATATTTTGCCCAAGATTTCCAAGGGAAATAAGAACCCTAAGTAGGATTTGAATGCAGGTCCTCTAATGTCAGCTTCAGGACTTTCATCTCTCTCCAGTTGAACCCATCCCCATATAGTATACTCTTAAGGCCCTTCACCATTCCAGATATTGCATTCCATGTATTTTCCACTCTATATCTTTGTAAAACATGGCTCTCAGCCTTGCATACAATATTCCAGATGTGCTCTGATAAGAATACACTGAGATTGTCATCTCTGTGTTCCTAGATTGTACATCTCCAAATAAAGTTCAAAACAGAATTCATTTTCTTGGCTGCCACATCAAATGAGAAAGCAGTTCACTAAAACCCCCAAGCCCTTTTCATGTGAACTCCTGTCTAGCTCTTTCTACTGTCCGCTGCTAGGAAAACCAACTTTTTCAATCCAAATGTAAAACTTTACCCCTAATTAAGTTTCAGTAGATTATACTCAAGATTCTACCTTGTCCAGCAATTGACTGTCAAGCAGTGAACTTTCTATTCCTTTGTCATCTGAAAAAGCAGGTCTTTGTGTTTATCCAAGTTAAAGATAAAGATGTTAAACAGTGCAGTCACTGTTCCCTGGGGTATTACAAAATTCTTTCCAAGGTGGTATCAAACCATTAATGACTAAGTTTTATATCTGATCATTCAACCAGTTCTGAATCTAATAACAGCATAAGAATTTGTTCAATGCACTCTCTCTTTATGGTAATCTTGGAAGGAAAGGAGTATCTTCCTATCAGCCACTCAGTTTGTCTTTCCCAAACTAAAGATCATTTTGCTAGGCAGAGAAAACAGAAGTAAAATAAGAGTTGAGCAGCTCTGCTGTCTCTCTTCCTCTATCACTGACTCATTTACCAGTCCTATCTTCTTAGGCACTCTACTTTTCCCAATTTTTCTGTCATCCTTCATGTCCTTCTTTCTTTCTTTTTTTTGCAAGGCAATGGGTTTAAGTGACTTGCCTATAGTTTCATGTCTTTCCTACCAACTTTAACTCAATGTGAGTATTGATGCTCTTGACACTCTTCTTAAAGGATTGTACCATATTTTTATGTTTATTTTTGCATTTGAGATTCAATTTTATATCCAAAACAGAACTCATTTATTTTTCCTGCAAACTCATTCCTTTTCTGAACTTTATTGGCTTCTTTTTAGGTTTTTTGCAAGGCAATGGGGTTAAGTGGCTTGCCCAAGACCACACAGCTAGGTAATTATTAAGTGTCTGAGGCTGGATTTGAACTCAGGTACTCCGGACTCCAGGGCCTGTGCTCTATCCACTGCACCACCTAGCTGCCCCTTTATTATTGTTAAAGAGACTTCCAATCTTCTGGACAGCCATGTCTGAAACCTTGGTGCCAACTTCAACTCCTTGCTCATTTTAACATATCTAATCATTTCTTTCTCCACAATAGTTCTTCACCACTTTTATGTAAGACCTTTGCACTTCTGGCACAGACTATTAAAACAGTCTTCTAACTGGTCTTCTTTGTGTCAGGTCTCTCCCCACTACAATCCATCCTCCAGAGTCGCCAAAGTGATTTTCCTAAAGAGCTGATATGGTCAAATTCCATACCCTGCTAACTCTCAACAAAATCCAGTGGTGCCCTCTCTATTCCCTTCAAGATCAAATAGCAACTTCTTTTTCTGGCATTTCAAGCTTTTCACTATGTTCACTATGTCACCCCTTCCCTTAAATCTATGATCCAGCCCAACTGATACTCACTGCCCCTCACATCCAACGTGTCTTTTCTGTGCCTTTGCACATGTAGTCCATAATCAGAAGCATTTTATGCATCATTTTTTTCATATAAAAGGTTTGGACTAAAATCCCCTATAAGAACCTTTCTTTTATGTCTCTTCATAGTGTGGGAGTGACCACAAATTCATGACGGCAGTGTCAACAAGATTCCAAATCTGACTTGTCCAAGGGAAAAGGACTGGGGGAAAAAACCAAATCCTCTACTACTTCTTATCACCGGAAGACTAGCTTAGCAAGTTTCAGAAAAGCACATCCCCAGGAAGGTCATTCAAAATGTAAGAAATCTTTCTGCCCATGACTCACAAAGATGGTAAACCTACAGAGGTTTGTGAATTGTGCAGATAAAGGCAGCCTAATGAAATCATAGGTCTCTTTTTTTTATTTTTTTAGGTTTTTGCAAGGCAAATGGGGTTAAGTGGCTTGCCCAAGGCCACACAGCTAGGTAATTATTAAGTGTCTGAGGCCGGATTTGAACTCAGGTACTCCTGACTCCAGGGCCGGTGCGTCCCCTAGCAATAGAAGATATTCTTGTGCTGAGTCCAGATAGAAGATTCCCTATCTCTGGTACGGTTCTCCAATTGCTCAGAAGCAGGTAATGTTCTATTTATTGCACTGAACCTTGGAATACTTATTTTCCTTAGTTAAATCCATGATTTTTCAGAAAAGATACCTCAACTTGGGTCTCTTGTACTGAAATAAAATAAAAATCAACTGTTGGCCATTATAAATACAAAGACCCGTCACTTACCAAGGTCATTTTTCAAGATAATTTCAGAGGGTGGTTCCGAGTCCATTGGCACGTTGATTAACGTATAGCATACGTTTTCTGCAGCTGTCATGATGTCTGTTTACGGGTTACTCCCCCAAGGTGAGATTTTTTGATATCCAAAATTCTAGAAAAAGCACAAGAGAGCATTACTTTCTAAAAACTTTCCATAAGCCGATAAACACGGGAAATTGAAGGGCAGAAGAGAGGCGAGCCGGTGGCTGCTAGCGGGGAAGCCGGGGCCGCGGGGGCCCCCGTCCCGGCTCCTGGGCGGCTCCGGCCCTCTGGCCTCAGTTTCCCCGCCGGTCACGGGGAGGGTCTCCTCCGTCCCCGAGCTCACGGCACTCCCCGCGCTGGGGGGCGGGTTGGGGTGCCGGGGGGCGCGGGGGCCGGGCCGGAGGGAGGCCGCAAGCCCGACTTCCCGGGCCTGGTCAGACGCCCCCCGCCCCGCTGCCGCCGGGGGCCGCCGCCCCCCACCCCTTCCCAGGGGGCGCCGCGGCTCGGCCCCGGGCCCGGCCACGACCCTCCTCCACTACCTGGCCCGAGGCGGCGGCGGCGGCCGAGGCGGCGGAGGCTCCTCCGAGTCCCGGGCTGACGTGGAAGGGATCCGGACCGCGGCCGCCCAGCGTCTACGGAGGCCCGCAGAGGACACGCCTCCCCGCGCCGCGCGGCCCCGCGGCCCACGTCCGCCGCCCCGCCCCGGCCTCGCCCCGCTCACGCTGATTGGTGGAGCCCTTCCAGGAAGCGGGCGGGGGGGAGGCCGAGGCGCCGCGCCTGCGCGCGCGCGCGGGGAGCACCCCCCGACGTGACCCCACGCCGCTCCGAGCGCCGGAGAGCCCCGGAGAAGAACCCGGATCGTGACCCCGCCGGACCCTCAGCGTTGCGACACCTCGCGCAGTCGGGAGCACCGGGCGCGCCTCCGAAGCCGGCCGCCCCTCCCGGCGGGGCCATCCGGGCCCCGCGCCCCGCTGCCCTCAGTTTCCTGCTCTGTCAGAGGAGCCGGAGGAGGAAGAGACGGAAGGGAAATCCCCAGTGGGGTGGCAAGCACAGCCAAAACGCAATGCTTGCACTCCGAGCATAGAGCCGGGAATAGAAATCTGCACATAGTATAATTCGAGAAATAATGTAGGAATAAAATAATTTAGAAACAATTAAAAATGAATAGAATGGAATAAAAATTAAAAGCCAAAGTAGGGAGCCATTATGGGAACGGAGGGGGTGACACCTTGATTTAGTATTCTATAAAAGATGAGCCTGCCCTAGGACGGAGCTGGAAGCTGGGAAGAGATCGCAGAGGTCGTTTAGTTCCATCAGAACTAAATATATAATATAGAACAAGTATGTATACTATACAATAAATTTATTATATATTTATTATAAATTTATATAGATAAACTTATAACAAATGATAAGGGATTTCCAGACACGGAAGCTGCCTCCAGTAACAGTTGGACCATCAAGTGGAAAATAGACTGCACGGGGAGCAGAAAGATGGAAACCTCCTAATAGATCCACCAAGGGGCAGCTGGGTGGTGCAGTGGATAGAGCACCGGCCCTGGAGTCAGGAGGACCAGAGTTCAAATCCGGCCTCAGACACTTAATAATTACCTAGCTGTGTGGCCTTGGACAAGTGACTTAACCCCATTGTCTTGAAAAAAAACATAAATAAATATAAATAAAATAAATATAATATAAATAAAAATAAAAGCAAGAAAAAATAATAGATCCACCCCGAGAGGGAAGGGGCAACCCCACCTTCCCTTCCCTGAAGGTCTTCGGACAAAGGCTTGCGGCCTTGCAAAAGCCATTTTGGATCAGATATGATTTAGATCAGATGGACTTTGGGGTCCCTTCCGACTCCTGGGGTCTGTACAACTGATCTCTGAAATTCACTTAAACTTCTTTAGAGTTTGGTTATTTTGAAAATGAAAGATTTAGACTAAATTTCTCTAAGTTCCCTTAAATATGGCCCCAGCTCTGCTTATCATCTCTTAGTATTGGTTTATACACTGTTTACTCCACCAGCAGAGAGTGGAGTAAGGAGGGGGAGAAAGGAGAGCCTTTTCCTCCTCTGTCCCATCTTAGGACATTGATATGCCCTTGGATAGGGCAACTCTTACATATGTGTTGGATGAAGTCCTTCCTTTTCTTTGACCTCCACTCAAATGCCTCATTTCACAAAACTTTTCATTAATTCCCCAACAAGAAGGGATGTCTCTCTCTCTCTCTCTCTCTCTCTCTCTCTCTCTCTCTCTCTCTCTCTCTCTCTCTCTCTCTCTCTCTCTCTTACAACACTCTAGTTAGCCTAGCTGCCCTTTTCTAGGTGGCATCTAGAGGCAGGAAGGCTCATCTTCTTGAGTTCTAATGGGATCTCAGACTTTACCAATTGTGTAACTCTGGGCACCTAACTTAGTTTGCCTTTGTTTCTCGTCTGTAAAATAAGCTGGGGAAAGAAACAGCAAACCACTCTAGCAACTCTACTGAGAAAACTCCAAATGTGGTCATGAAGAATTGGGCACAAAGAATTTACTATTTCTATCACATCTGGTTCTTTCCTGTGACTAGACATGCAGTAAGCTCTTTTAAAGGCAGAGAATATTTTGGGTTTTTTTATATTTGTGTCCTCTATCACTAGAAATCAGTAAACATTTATTAAGTACCTACTATTTGTTAGGCATCATGCTAAATTATGCTGGGAATTAAAAAAAACCAGACAAAAGACAGTCTCTACCCTCAAGGAGCTTCATCACATGGTAAATGTCTAAGACTTTTGTTGAATGAGCAAATAAATAAGTGAAATAATAATTAACACATAAAGTGCTATGATGTATCAGGCACTGTGTGAAGTCTTTACAATTATTCTCATTTGGTCCTCAGAAGAAGTAGAAAGAATTCTAGGCATGGATAATGGAATGCTTTGTCATTTTCTTCTTCAGCTCATTCTATAGATGAGGAAACTGAGGCAAATGAGGGTGAAGTGACTTGCCCAGGGTCATACAGCTAGCAAATGTCTAGCCTAGTGCCTTTCACCTGCCACCCAGCTGCCCTCCTATCACAGGGCTGTTAAAGTCATTTCCAGGGTGTATTTATTGGCAGACATCAGCACTTCATGATGCCATATGACATATATATAGAAAGTACAAATGAAAAGTTTTTATTTTATTTCACAGGATCATAGATCTAGGACTGGAAGGGACCTCACTGGACATTCAATGCAATCCCTCTACTTTGTAGTTGAGAAACATGCTTGAAGAAGTTAAACAATTTGCCCAAGGCCATACAAGGAGTAAGTATCAGAAGCAGGGAAGGGGAGGAAGGGTACCCATTTCACATTATCATTTAGTAATCTAAAAACATTTTTATTAAGTGACTTCCAGAAGTCAGGCATAAAAGAAAATATAAGATTCCATTAAGAACTTTTTACTACTACTACTTCTACTACTAATAAGTAATTTAAATAATGTTTATTATGGGTCAAGAGCTTTATAATTATTGTCTCATTTGATCCTCATAACAACCCTGGAAAATAGGTGTTATTTCTATATACCTTGTGCAGATGAGCAAACTGAGGCAAACATTAGCCTTTTGCATTATGCTCACAATTTATACTTTAGGATTGTTTGTAAACATTTCTCAGGTCCTTACTGAATACAAGGATCAATGTTAAATATCAGAAATACAATGAGATAGGAGCTGATCATCCTCTCCATCTGAAAGGTATTGTAACATCTGTTTCCTTAATGACAATGTCGTTGTTTAAGGGAGCTTTAGGTGAGATCTGAGGCAGAAATCAAAATCTGAGTTGGAGGGAACCCTGGAAGTCTTCAATAGCAAACTAGGGTCACTATAGAGGAAAACAATAGATTTTGGGTCAGAGAACCTGGAATCAGAGATCTGAATCCCAGCTCAGTTCCTGAGGTATTACTGTGACATTATGCAAATAACTTCACTTCTTTGATTGTCAATTAAGTAACTCCTATTTAACCCTGTGTTTAACATTGGGGATGTAAAAAGAAAGGTAAAGTCAGTCTTTGCTCTCAAAGAACCCATATTTTCTTTGGAAAGACGACACCTAAAGAACTGTGTATAAACAAGATACAAACAGGATGAATTGGAAATAATAGATAATAGGAGATAATGGACACTCACATTAAGGTACTTCTTTAGAAAGTGGTTTTTGGTTTTTCTTTTAAACCTGAGTCTGTTTATTCATCTGTAAATGGATGAGGGAAAGGTCGAAGTACTTGATTATGAAGGTCCCTTCTACCTCTCAAATCTATGATCTCTAAGAAATAGTCATATAACCTTCAAGATCTATTCTGTTCAGCATTGTTAGGAAAATGTTTCTTTATATATCTACTTCTGTGGCTTTTACCAATTTTTTTTTTTCAATTCTGTGCTCCAGGGTCAAAAAAAATCCCAAGCTGATTGTCTATTACACATATTGGAATAACTTCAGATAGTATTGATAGTTAGTCATGATGAACCTTATTAAATCTTTTCTTCAGGCTACATCAGTCCAGTACTACTTTCAACCTATTCCTACATATCAATCATATCCTACATTACAAAACTTCTCACCAAGCTGGGCAACATGTTTCACATAAATAATAATAATGGTAGTTAACAATAACACAATGAAGCATAGGTTACATGGTTTTTCAAAGTGCTTTGTCTTTTGATCCTCATGACCTGTAACAGAGGTGATATTATACCCATTTTATAGATGAGGAACCTAAGGTCTGGAGAGGTCAATTCACTTACCAAGCATCACTCAGTGTCTAAGGCAGGGGATGTAAATTAAACCTCTGCAGGAACAAGTGACTCTGCTGACCCCCTTGGCTGAGGACCCTGGGCTGGAAGCATTATTAATCCCAAGGGTCTTGACTGAGTTCTGGGCTTTGAGGGGAGATTGGTCAAGGTGGTGGTTTGCTTCTCCTGGTACTGCTTGATGCTTCAGCGAGACTGACAATAGGTGGCAGTTGGTAGGGATGGTTAGTTTGGAGCTGCTTCCCAGGATGATGGCTGAGGGTCCTGGGATATTTGCATGAGTTTGAGGGGAAATGTGATGGTGTTATAACTCAACTGGCACCCAATGACTTAACTTCTCTAAATGTTTTTTCTTCTCAAAAATGAGACTCCAGAAATCTCTACCACCCACCTCACAGAGTTGTTTTTGGGCAAAGTCTTTTGTAAACTATAAAGCTACTTAAATGTCAGCTATTATCATTAAACTAGCAAGCAATGCCTATCTTTGGTATTGGTCTTTGGGCTATATGCTTTTATACAAGATTGACTTTTTACTAGTGTTTTATTGAGGTTAAAATTATCTTGAGTTTAACTTAGCACTAGTATTGTGGCCAGTGATTAAGAATTCACAAGTTTAAAATCAGAATTGAGAGGCCACACCCTTTACCTGTCACTGGGGGGAACACACCAGAAGGCTGTTAATAAGGCCAAAGACCCGACATTTGTAGCAGTGTTATTTATAATACTGAAAACCTATTAAACACCTACATATCCATGATCTGAGGAATGGTAGAATCTGTTCCCCAGAATTGGAAAGCGTTCCCACCTTATCTCTACCTCTCAGTCTGCCTAATTTACTTTGAACACTGCGTGCCTCTTCTACATTTACACTTTGATTCCTCCAAATGCCAGTCTCTTATCTTGCCCAACTATAGTTTACCCTTTTCTGAATTACAAAGAAAACTGAATGTGGTGATTTATAAAAGAAACAAAATCTGAAGATGTACACAGAAGGGATCAGTCAAGATGGCAGAGAGAAGCCAGGAACTTTATTAAGTTCTCTTGGGTTTCCCTTAGAAACCAACATTAATTAAGCCTCTAAACAGATTTTAGAGTGACAGAAACTACAAAAGACCAGAGGGGAGTGTCTTCCAGCAAGGTCTCTCTCAGGGAGTGTGAGTGTATCCAGGACAGGGAATAGAAAAACAGTACTTGGGCAGTGTGACAAGGCTGGGACCCATCCAAGGTCCTCAGCTATAGGAGAGCAGGCCACTAGGATTTTTAATTGTTGAAGAATTGTATGAGCAAGTCCCTCCCTGAAGACAAGAACCATGGGATAGTGTCCAGGACTAAAACTTAAAATGAGTAAGAAATGTCAGAGAAAAATAGGATTGATAGAAAGCTACCTTGGAGATTAGGACAGGTAAAACACCA
Organism: Macrotis lagotis; assembly: GCF_037893015.1. NCBI lineage: Eukaryota > Metazoa > Chordata > Mammalia > Peramelemorphia > Peramelidae > Macrotis > Macrotis lagotis. The sequence continues at coordinate 236,509,960 of NC_133660.1, read as the reverse complement.
TCTCAAAAGAGGATGGTAGAAAAAGCACTACATGGAAAGATGCAGAGGAGAATATAAATTAGTCTCCAGTCCAAAAAGACTTCTTGGAAGAGCTCAAAAAGGATTTTAAAAATCAAGCAGAAAAACTGGGGAAAAAATGCAAGAGAAATTCATTATCTTGCAAAAGGAAACAAAAATTGATAGAAAAAATTTACAACTGGGTAAATGAAGAAACAAATAGAAAAAGCTAATAGCTTCTTTAAAACTTAAACTGATCAAATGGAAAAGGAGATGCATAAACTAAATGAAGAAAATATTTCCTTGAAGATTAGGTTGGGGTAATTGAAGCCTAATGATTCCATGAGATATCAAGGTGACTTTGAAACTTTCCTGATGAAAACCACCAGAGATGAACAGAAAATTTGATCCTCAAATGGAGACTCAAAAGGAAAAAAAAAAAGACTTATTCAATAGGAATAAACTGGTTACATCCCTACAACGCTTGAGAATTGTAACTCTATTAGAGGAAGTGTACTTAAATAAAAGGTATGGACACAAGTTGATTTTGATAGAATGATTTAAAAACAATTAAGACATTAAAAAGAGGATCATAATGAAACAGGAAGAAGGGGGAGGCAGAATAGGATAAATTATATCACATGAAGAGGTACAAAGAACCTATTACAGGGGAGGGAAAGAAGGGAGGGGATGAGAACTACTTGAATCTTACTCTTATTGGACTTGGCTCAAAGAGGGAATAATACATACATAGTTTCAGCTGAAGTAAAAAGAGCAAGGGTAGCAATTGTGATCTCAGACAAAACAACAGCAAAATAGATCTCATTAAAAGGGATAAGGAAGGAAACCATATCCTCCTAAAAGGTACCACAGACAATGACATAATTTCAATACTAAACATGTATGCACCAAGCAGCATAGCATCCAGATTCTTAGAGAAGCTGAATGAGTTACAGGAAGACACAGGACAGCAAAACTCTACTGGTTGGAGACCTCAATCTCTCTCAGAATTAGATAAATCTAACCACAAAATAAACAAGAAGGAAGTTAAGGAGGTGAACAAAATATTAGAAATCCTAGATACGATAGACTTCTGGAGAAAACTGAATGGGGTACATGGCACCTACACAAAAACTGATCAGATATTAGGACATTAAAAACCTCACAATCAAATGCAGAAGGGCAGAAATAATAAAAGTTGTAATTTCAGATCATGATGCAATAAAAATCATATGTAACAAAGGATCATAGAAAGATAGACTAAAAAAAAATTGGAAATTAACCTAATTTTAAAGAATGGATCAAACAACAAATTATAGAATAATTTCATCCAAGACAATATACCAAAACTTGTGAGACACAGAAAAGCAGCTATTACAGGGAATTTTACAAAGCTTTCATGGATAAAATAGAGAAAAAAGAGATCAATGAATTGGGCATGCAACTAAAAAAACTAGAAAAGGAACAAATTAAAAATACCCAATTAAATACCCAATTCAATACCAAATATAAATTCTGAAAATCAGAGTAATAAAATTGAAAGTAAGAAAACTGTTAAAACTAAATAGTTTTTTAAAATAAATAATATAGGGGCAGCTAGGTGGCACAGTGGATAAAGCACCGGCTCTGGAGTCAGGAGTACCTGGGTTCAAATCTGGTCTCAGACACTTAATAATTACCTAGCTGTGTGGCCTTGGGCAAGCCAGTTAACCCCATTTGCCTTGCAAAAACCAAAATAAGTACATACATACATACATACATACATACATACATAAAATAAATCTTTGGTTCATTTGATTAAAAAAAAAGGAAACCAAATTACCAGTATCAAAAAATGAAAAAAAGTTGAATTCACTACCAATGAGGAGGAAATTAAAGTAATAATTTGGAGCTATTTTGCCCAACTGTATGCCAATAAATTTGACAATCTAAGTAAAATGGATGAATGTTTACAAAAATATAAATTGCCCAGAACAACAAAAGAGGAAATTAAATATTTAAATAGCCCTATTTTAGAAGAAGAAATTGAACAAACTATCAATGAACTCCCTTAGAAAAAAACTCCAGGGTCAGATGAATTCACAAGTGAATTCTACCAACATTTAAGGAGTAATTTTCAATTCTATATAAACTATTTGGAAAAAAAGCTTTAGAAGGAATTCTGCTAAATTCCTTCTATGACACCAATATGGTGCTGATAACATAAACCAGGAATAATCAAAACATTGAAAGAAAATTTATAGATTAAATTCCCTAATGAATATGAATGCAAAAATTTTAAACAAAATATTAGCAAAGCAATTACATCAAGTTATCACTAGAATAATACACTAGTATCAGTAGGATTTATACCAGGAATGCAAAATTGGATCTGCATAATTGATCATATTAATAAAAAATTAACAGAAATCACAATTATTTCAACAGATGTTACAAAAAGCTTTTGAAAAAAATACGGTACCCATTCCTTTTAAAAACACTAAAAAACAGAAATCAATGGAGTTTTCCTTAAAATGATAAACAGTATCTAGCTAAAACATCAACAAGCATTATATGTAATGAGGATAAGCTACATGCATTCCCAATAAGATTGAAGTGAAACAAGGATGCCCATAACACTTCTATTATTCAATATCGTATCAGAAGTGCTAGCTTTAACACGAAGAGAAGAAAAAGAATTGGAAGGAATAAGAATAGACAATGAAGAAACAAAACTCAGTCTTTGCAGATGAAATAATAGTATACTTGGAGAATCCCAGAAAATTAACTAAAAAAAACTATTTGAAACAATTAGCAACTTTAACAAGGTAGCAGAATATAAAGTAAGTCCACAAAAATCATCAGCATTTCTATATTTTACCAACAAAGTCCAGCAGCAAAGAGATAAGAGAAATTCCATTTAAGTAACTCCAGACAACATAAAATACTTGATAATCTTCCTACCAAGACATCTGAAACTATTTGAAAAGAATTTTAAAACATTTTTCACTCAAATAAAATCAGATGTAAATAATTGGGCAAATATCAAGGCTGTGCTTATATAATAAAAATGACAATTTTACATAAATTAAATGACTAATTCAGTGCCATACCAAACTGCCAAAAAATTACTTTATTAAGATAAGAAAAATAGAAACAAAATGTATATAGAGGAACAAAAGATTAAGAATATCAATGGAATTAATGAAAAAAATACAAAGGAAAGTGGCCTAGCAGATCAAAAATTAAATTATAAACCATCAGTCATCAAAGCTGTTTGGTACTGGCTAAGAAATAGAGTAATGGATCAGTGGAATAGATTAGGTACATAGAAAATGACTACAGTAATTTATTGTTTGAGAAACCAAAGACTGAGATAAGAACTCACTCTGATAAAAACTGCTGGGAAAACAGGAAAATAGTATGGCAGAAACCAGGCATAGAACAACATCTCACACTCCATCCCTAGAGAAGGTTGAAATGGGTGTAGGATTTAGATATAAAAGGCAACATCATAAACCAATCAGGAGAACGAGGAATAGTTAATCTGTTAGATCTGTGGAAAGGTAAACAGATTATGACCAAAGAAGAGATAAAGAACATTATAAAATGCAAAATGGAAAATTTTGATTCCATTAAATTGATAAGGTTTTGCACAAATAAAACCAATGCAACCAAGATTTTAAAAATACAATAAATTGGGAAACAATTTTTACAACTAGAGATTCTGATAAAGGACTCATTTCGAATATATGTAGAGAACTGAGTCAAATTTATAAAAATACAAGTCATTCTCCAATTGATAAATGGTCAAAGGATATGAAGCTATCTAAAGTCAAATGAAAAAAATCCTCTAAATCATTGATTAGAGAAATGCAAATTAAAACAACTCTGAGGTACAACTTCACATCTATCAGATTGGTCAATATGACAAAAAAAGGAAAATAATCAATGTTGGAGGGGATATGGGAAAACTAGGACACTAATGCATTGTTGGTGAAGTTTAACCAATCATTCTGGAGAGCAATTTGGAACTATGCCCACAGGTCAATAAAACTACGCATACCTTTTGATCTAGCAATGCTACTACATCTATATCACAAAGAGAACACAAAAAGTGGAAAAAGAACCAAATGGACAAAAAAATTTAGAGCAGCTCTTTTTGTAGTGGTAAAGAATTGTAAATTGAGAAGGAACTTTAGAGTCTGAATACAGATCAAAACTATTTCAATTATTAAAATTTATTTTATGTATTATGATTTTCCCCTCCCTTTTTGATTCTATTCTTCTTTCACAATATGATTAATAGGGATATATGTTTAATATAGTTATACATGTATAACCTATATTAGATTGCTTTCTGTCATTGGGGGTTTGGGGGAAGAAGGGAGGAAGAAAAATGTGAAACTAAAAAACTACTAAAAAATTATTGAAAACTATCTTTCTGTGTAGTTGGAAAAATAAATAAGATATTAAAAACAAATCAAAAAGGGGATCAGTGGAAAACAAATAGGATATTAAATGTTTTTGTTATTCCTTTTTTTATAATTAACATGTTTAGAGGGATTATTCACATTGTAAACAGGATGGCCATTCTCTCTGGGAAAAAAATGATTATTTTGATAGAACTGGTTCTTGATAATTGGTATTTCCTCCCACCCCAGACCCTCTATTCCAAACTATGGCTATGTTTTAACTGTCAGTCTGATCAAAGGATATCCAGCTTCACTGCCCTGTCACCCTCATTCGAGGGCTGAGAACGAAAGTAATGGTGTATTCTTTTTCCCTTTCAGTTCAGCAAATTTCAAGAAAAGTAAAATCACATATATTAACTATGGATATGGCAAGTGATAAGTGTTTTTGTTGAAAATATCAAAGAAAGAACCATAATCAGTTGAAACAATTTTATTTCACAGTTGTCTTTAAAATCATAAAGACAATATGCTTTTCATATAAAAACAGTAGTGCTGATACCCCCTTCTTTCTAGAAAATGATTACATGCTCCCTCTTAAAGAAAATGCACCCAGTTATAACCTTTCAATTAGGTTTCTTGGAAAAATCCTTCCAGGACTGATTCCTAAGAACATCTCATTCTGGTTTAAAGTGTAGATAATGGCTGTCATATGGAGAGAAGTGTTCCTTTTAGACTTGCTAACACAGATTTAGACAGGCTCCTACAGATCAGTGCTCCATTGGCTCATCAGGCTTTTCTGCAGGTTCATCAGCAGATTGAGCAGGCTGAAGGGGAAAACACAAAACATACTGTAAGTCAACAGCAACCAAACAGCAGCCACATTCTGAATTGCATAGGGTGGTTTGTATTTTGTAAAAATGTACATTTACTGGGGCAGGTAGGTGGGGCAGTAGATAGAGCACTAGCACTGGAGTCAGGAGGAGCTGAGTTCAAATCTGACCTCAGATACTTAATAATTACCTAGTTGTGTGACTTTGGGCAAGTCACTTAACCCCATTGCCTAGCCAAAAAAAAACAAAAAAACGTACATTTATCAAATACTAACAACAATCAAAGTTTGACCACAAATTTCCACTAGCACCTCACAGCACTGACTCTTTTTAAAATTAATGTTATTTTATTTTTTCTAATCATATGCAAAGAAAGTTTTCAACATTGATGTTTTTGTAAATTTTTTAGTTCCATATTTTTCTGCCACCTTCCCTTCCTTTACCCTTTCCCAGAGAGTAATATGATATAGATTGTAGATAAACAATTGTGTTCAACATATTTCCATATTAATCATGTTGTGAAAGAAGAATTAGAACTAAGGGGGGGAATGAGAAAGAAAAAAAGACATAAAAAGTTTTAAAATTCGACTTAAGTTTCAATGGTCACTTTGATCTCACCTCCTGTTTTTTTCTTCTGGCATCTTCCTTCTCGAATTAATGGAAGCACTTTTCCTTTCCTACATGAAACTACTTTAAATTCATTCCTATTGAAATAGAATTTAAATCGACCTATTTCTTAATCATCATTTAGATCACAATCTTATTATATTTCTGCAAAAGGTAAGAAAAATCTTTGTTTGGCTGTAAGATATTCTCTTATGAAATACATGAGAGAAAACAGTTTTGTTTGTAAGCAGATCCTGACTTACCTGTGCTTTTCTTTGTGGTCTTTCCTCAAGACCTTCCAGGAAAGGAGACACATCATCATCATCATAGATTGTGAACTCCAAATCTTTCCCGACAATTCCAATGGAAACATTCTGGGAAGTAGAATTTTAAAAATATCAAGAAACCATGTAAGCTATAAAACCCCCCATTAAGCTGGTATTAAACTGACTACTCCATCTGGAGACCAAAACAAAAATGTATGATCATGCCAATGCACCTAATTAAGAAAAAGCAAGCAAGCAATTCTTTATTGGATTTAATGGGCAGTCTTCATTGTAAAAAAAAATGGAGTAGAAAAAAATTAAAAATCTATTTTAAAAATTTGATCTTAAAATCATACTTTTAAAAACATCACAATATAGCTAGAGAGGTTTCTGACTTTTGTAACATATTAGAGAAATTATTTGTGAAATTTCATATGCAACTTTTTCAATCATTAACACCTAGCAAATGGAATACAATTTTTGATTTACCAGATAAAAGAAATTTTGGATAGAAATGCAAAAAATTAATGGGGAAAAAAACCCATGACTTCCTCCAACACTAGATAGACCATAATAATTCATTATACAGAACTTTAAGATGCAAATAGTACTTTTTCTTTTAAGTCCTTGCTTGAGAAATGAGGCCCAGGTAGGTTAAGTGTTTTACTCAATTATGGTTATCTAGTTAGTAATAGGTAAATATGACTAGAAGGAAATGGGGTTGGAAGGTACAACCTTATGGTGAGAAGACAAGAAGCTCTTCCCAAGCTAAAAGAATTATGCAATCTCTAATTTCATCACCATTATATTAATGGAATATAACTGAAAAACAGTGAAATTTACCTTTGTAGTCAGGTCCTGTTCTGCAGGAAGTGTTTCCCGTAAGGCACGTAGACCATGTTTTACCAGTTCATCCAAGTTGCCTACGAGGAGAAAATAAATGATTTTGCTTCACTTTACAACAAATCAAACTTATATATATCAGCCATTTTAACCCAATGTTTTGCTCAAATATTTAGCACTTTTCAGGCAAACCAGCCACCAAAATCAATAATTAGTTACAAGTACTTACATAAAAAAATCATAACATCATCTAATCAATCAAGATTAGGATTGCCTTCCAGAGAAAATACTTGATGGTTTTTCTTTGGTTTGTTTTAATTACGCTAGGTTAAACTGAAGTCCTAGACCATAAAAACATACAGTTTATATAAATGAGCCATAAAAATGAGCTCACCAGGCAAGCATTGTTTCTTTTCACTTGGTTCTTACTATTTTCTCTCCTAGGAGCCATATATAGTCAAAAAAAGGGCTCAATGATAAAAAAGAAATCAGATAAAAGACTTAAGGAAGTTTAATAAGCTCTTATCTTTCTTTTCTCATTCCCCTTCCCTTCTCTCCATTAAAGGACAGTATAATTTTTTGTCAATCTCATCTCTTATCTCTCCTTTTTATTGTCTTTTTTTCCCTCAGAGCAGACCCTCAGGTCTCTGGGTAGAGAGTCAAGACTAGAGTAGGCTGAGGGCAGGGAAAGGAAGGTAGGTCACATCTGTAGCTGGGAAGCTTACTACAGGGAGCCTTCTTGCAAGGCTCGTTATTTACTTCAATAAAGAGACTGTAGCTCTCACCCTTTTACTAAGGAATTGAAAAAGAATAAGCATATGACTTACAGTCACTGAACTTGGACATACACCTCTCCAAGTAAGTACGGGCAGATTGTGAACGGGCTCCAATGGACATAGCCCTGCAATCAAAGTAGTTTGCAGATGGACAGGTTTGGAAGATGTGAGGACCCATATCCTGCAAAAAAAGAGAACATGTTAACAGTTTATGTTAGATATGCATGAAAAAACAAAAACGCGAATCTCTACATTTATGATAAATCTGAGTATAGTGTTATTAGAAGATGTACTGATAAGTTTTCAATTTCTTAAATACAAAATACATGGTAATTTGACTTTTTTTTAAAGCATTTTGCAAGGCAAATTGGGGTTAAGTGGCTGCCCGAGGCCACACAGCTAGGTAATTATTAAGTGTTTGAGATCGGATTTGAACCCAGGTACTCCTGACTCCAGGGCCAGCACTCTATTTACTGTGCCACCTAGCCGCCCCATAATTTTACTTTTTAATCTGGGAAAAAGATTAAAACAATTACTATTTTGCCTAAATAAGAAAACAATTAATGGACAGATTACAGATGCCTCAGAAGGAGCCAAATTACATTAAACTCCTAACCAGAACTCTGATAACCCGTTTTGTTTTTGTTTTGCAAGAGATATGCAAGGATTTCGTATAAAACATGCTGGCACCAGAAGGCTTAATATTCAAGGGTATATTCATTAAGCTCAAGCTGGATGGTGGTGCAGAGGATAAATCACTGAACTTAGGTTCAGTCAGGGAGACCTGAATTCAAATACTTCCTCAGACACCTGGTAGTTAAGTGATTCTGGTCAAGTCACTTAACTGCTGCCTGTCTCAATTTTCCCATCTGTAAAATGGGGATATTAATCACATCTACTTCCCAGGGTTGCTGTAAGGATCAAATGAGATGAAAACTAAAAAGTATTTTGAAAACCTAAAAGCATGACAAAAATGCTAGCTAGTATTTTAATTGTTATGCAATGCCTTTTGAAGCTATTATTCCTTACTAGTGAGGTTCAAACTGACATTTCAAAGGCAACAAAATATCCAACATTAAGAATTCATTTTTTCCCCCTCAGGATACTGTACATGAAGAGTGGACTCCTAGTTCAGAGAAATTTTCAATAAAAGTGGTCGAAACCAACAAACAAAATTTCCAGCTGGTTCAATTGCAGTTTAATAAAAATTATATTAAACTAATCATCCCATTCTCTAAACACTTCAGTTAATCAAAGTTTAAGTGTGCCTTTTTATTTCAGATGGTGGTTAGTGCACATGTGAAAAGTCAAAGGATTTGAGATTTCTATCAGTAGCAGAAGTTTCTGGTGGGGGAACTCCTTCTACCTGCCTTATTATGGCTTAACAGAAAAGTCTAAGGGAATTGCTTGAGGCACACTTCATAAAGCAAAGCTACTTCAGAAAATAATTTCACTCAACAGAAATGATCTGTACTTACATCATAACCAGCAATGAGCAGTCCCACGCCATACGGTCTGCGGCCATAACGTTGTGTCGGTATCTGGGTCTCTTAATCTAGTTAAAGACTTTTTTAAAAATGTGGACAAGCAGCCTATGTTTCTTTTCAAGATGCCTTTCTTAATCTAAGGGAACATCTGATTTTAGGGCTATCATGTTTTAGCTCTTTTAAAATTTTATACCATCTTTATGACAAAAATAAAGGTCTCCCTAATATACCCAGTATACACTTTTGAAATCACCTCATTTTTGTTGGATAAAACACAACATTCTGAGTCTTGTCTTTAGACTAAAATTCAACATTTTAGGGTCTTCATCAAAACCAAGCAGCAATCCTTAAGAACTCTCTTTTCACATGAAGAATATCATTATACAGTGCTGTGTTTTCTGAAAGCATGAATATTTGGAATGGTCTGCTGGGATGGTAGTAAAATCTCCAGTTTCCACACGGCTCCAGGATCATTATGTGCTTCGTGTGTGAACGTGGGATTCTAGGGAACATTAGCTGCTTTCAGAGGTAACTAAATGACTTATAATCCATTTACGCCTAAAACACATTACCCTCCATATTCACAACCATAATTAATAACACAAAAAGATACTGCTTCCAATTAGAGACACCAGGCGAGACACTGGAAGAGGTCTGTCAAACACAAATCTGGAATCCAGACACTCTTGACGCATGAAGTTGCTACAAAACAAACAAGAAAACTATAATTTTAGATCCCAAGACAGTTTCTCCAGATTATTATTTAAGAGTTTAATTTTACTTGGCTTTAGGGATTCCTTTTTGGACATTCACAAGATTCAGGGAGATTCCCTTTCTCAAAGTGCCTTTTGAAGCCAACAGGTCAGAATTATTAGATCAAATAAAGCTAAATGCACTGAAGACTCTAGACAGGAATTCTTTTTTTTTTTTAGGTTTTTTTGCAAGGCAAATGGGATTAAGTGACTTGCCCAAGGCCACACAGCTGGGTAATTATTAAGTATCCAAGAAGGGATTTGAACCTAGGTACTCCTGACTCCAGGGCTGGTGCTTTATCCACTGCACCACCTAGCTGCCCCTAAACAGGAATTCTTAACTCAGGGACTCCTGACTCCAGGGCTGTTATTATATCCACTGTGCCACCTAGCTGCCCCACAACATGACTTTTGAAAGAGAAAAGTAATTTCTGACTGATGTGAGTAAGTTTTCTAAGGGGGCAAAACTGCTGTAGTTTTCTTCCTGTGATGTCATTCTCCCTATCAGGAGTCTTTCAGGGGGTCACCACCTCCATGTCACATCCAAGGCTCTCTCTTGAGTCCATTTCCCTCAACCCTCCATTGCTTTGGTGATTTTAGTACAGCTCTTTTGTGCTCTAGAACCACATTACCAGCTGTTTGCTGGGCCCAACTGGACATCCTAAAGGAAGGAGGCTCAAACTCGCTGTTTAACATGGTTGGGGATATCGTGAAGACACAGTCAGGGATACTTGGGGTTCTAATCCCACCTTGGAAACTTTCTTAGCTCTGTGAGTCTAGGCAAGTCACAACTTCTGTAGACCTCTGTAAGATGAAGGTCTTTCAGTCTTAAATCTCTGATGTGTTTCCTCAACTTCTCTATTTCTGTTGAGGGTATAGCTCAGCTCCAAATCTTGGCATCATGTTTGATTCTTGATTCTTCCTCAAGTCCCCCCCCCCCCCCAATCACTGCTCCATCTCCTCATCTTTCCAGGATGACTGCAGGATTCACTGATCTCTCTCCAGCAGATTCCCTCTCCTCACCCCCTCTCCACAGAGATGCCAAACTAATTAATTTTGACACACAGGACTGGGGCACATCTAGTCCTCTGTTTTGTTTTTGTTTTTTTTTTAGGTTTTTGCAAGGCAAATGGAGTTAAGTGGCCTGCCCAAGGCCACACAGCTAGGTAATTATTAAGTGTCTGAGACCAGATTTGAACCCTGGTACTCCTGACTCCAAGGCGGTGCTTTATCCACTGCGCCACCTAGCCACCCCGCATCTAGTCCTCTGAAGAAGCTTCAGGGCTCCTATAACTGCTTTGAGGATCAGATACAAAGACAATTTTTTTTTTGCATTTAAAGCCTTCACAATCTGAAGAGAACCCATCTTTTTAGACTATTCACTCATTCCTCCCCCTCACTCACCAGACCAGCCTAAGGATGTTTCTAGTCCATGGCCAGCACTCTTCCCCCTCTCCTGCCCCTGGGCTCAGAATGTTCTCCCTTCTCACCTCTGCCATTTACAGTTCTGAGATCTTTGAGGTCCAGCTTAAAGACCAAGCCCTCTCTCAAGCCCCTTATGCACCATTCCTTTGGCTGGCTTTCACATTTACTTACTGAAAGCTCCTTGAGGTTAGGGACCATTTTGATTTTGCATCTTCAGTCCTCAGCAAGTGCTTTTCACTGGTGGGCACTTAGGAAATATTTGTGGAATGGGACTGATTAAGTATTTATGTGGACAGAGACAAACTGAATCCAGGATATGGAATAGACAACACCCTCAACTGGCTCCTGTAAAGTTGTGAAGGTATAGAAAACAGGGATGATCTCGTGCTCTCAAGGACTTCAATTAGGGTAGTGGAAAGAGCAATAAACACCCAGATAAATGGATTACAAATTACAATAGGATGAGGAATAATACAAAGTGGTATGCAATTGGATGACAAATCTAAGTCTATGATAAATGAAGGTACTATGGGATTGTTGAGGATGGGTGAGTGGTGCAGGAGACTATGAGCAGACATACAAAAATACTTCTTCACTCCAGAGGGCAATAAAAGCAGAATATCTACTCCAAAGATTAGGGGGGAGAGCAGAATTTATTTTTTTAATTTTATGTTTTCACAAGGCAATGGGGTTAAGTGGCTTGCCCAAGGTCACACAAGCTAGGTAATTATTAAGTGTCTGAGGCTGTATTTGAACTTAGGTCCTCCTGACTCCAGGGCCAGTGCTCTATCCACTGCGCCACCTAGTTGCCCCTTAATTTTTATAAATAATCTAGCAGAGGAAAGTACTTAGTAAACTTTGCATGTTTGAAACTCAAGCTGAGCTCTCCTAGGAGTGAATGAAATGCCAAGCTAAAGTGTGGAGCACACAGTTGTATGCTGAAAGTCCTCAATCAATATTGGCTGAATTTTACTGAATAAAGTGTAATATCTCCTGAGGATGTGTAAACAGGGGGAAGAGTGAAAGATAAGCTTCAAGATGAGAAAATTCAGTGATATATTCAAGGAAAATTATTCCAGGTTTATATATATAAAATTATTGCTCAAGGTGTTCCTGGGGCCCAGAGATTCCTACCCATCATGGGTGATACCCTGACTCATGGGAGAATTGGATTTACGTAAGGCAGAGATGTAGAGTTGTCAGCCTCATTCTTTTTTCCTTAAGTCATTAAAATTCAGTGGCAGAACAAAAGTCAGGACAACTGGTGATGCCCTGTGATGCAGTGAGTGACCTTGACAGCTTTCATGCCTGATCAAGGTCCAAAGCATCTGGTTCAGCTGCCTTCATGGTTGTTGGAACAAACTGTTCTCATCTGCCCATTTCTCCCCTGAGAAATCAAACTATGAAGATAGCTTTAGTGGGGTGCACCTGCTACAGCTTCTTGGAGCCATAAGTAAGAGTTGGGAGAAGATGGACACCACACCACAGGTGGGCAAGTAGCCCTAAAAAGGAGCTGGCAAGCCCTTACACCAGAGGTGCTCATCCTTCATGAACATGGAAAGAAGGTTCATAAAAAAGCAACTGGAGAGATCAACAAAGTAATATAGTAGAAAAAAGTTGCTGGACCAGGAGTCAGGGGCCCTGACTTCTAATATCACTAATCAGTGACATGAATTTAGATAAGTTACAAGAAGAGTGGACTAAGACTCTACAGTTCTAGAAAGAGTATTTTCAAAAGAATATACTAAAAAGATGGTCAATACTTAGATGTGGAAAGGTGAATAAGACCAAAAGGATGTGAACAAAGTTTCCAGAATGACAGTCCAAGTACCCTAAAACTCAAAAAGACTAGACACCACAGTTCTTTAATAAATCCAGAAAAATAAGGAGCAACCTTTGAAGCTTTAAAAGCATTAATTTCTCTGGCATTTTAGAATACTATCTGAATTTATACAGTATGGTACTCTAAAAATTGCTAGAGGTAGTACAACAAATTGTTAAATTTTAATGATACATAACAAATGTTTTATACACACGTATATGTATATATACATACAAATACATGTTATGTACACACACATACAAATACATGTTATGTATACATGTATATGTATACATACATACAAATATCCAAGAAGAAAGCATAAGATAACATCTTATGGATCTATTATCCATGAATTTAAGTTAAGTCAAGGATATCTGGATAATCAACTGACTCCCCCAGTTATTAAATAATGTCATTTGATATAGCTCTGGCCATCCCTCAAAATCCTAAATACTCATCTAAATATCACTTATTGCTACACAATTCCAGGAATGAGATTATTCTAGCAAAAATGACCCCAAAACATTCTATACTCACCACAAGAGTCTAGCATCAGCAGTGAGCCCGGCAATTGAGATTCCAATATGATTATCAACATGTAGAATTTTTTTTTGATGAGCTGCCAGTTCTGACTGCGCCCTCTACAAATATGGAGTCAATAAAAAAAAAGAGAAAATATAGCTTAGCCTGTTGTGGCTTATTATGCAGTAAAATCTGAAGATATAATGGTTTCTACGAAAGTGAAATATTTATTCTAAAAATTTGTCTTTTTACTTTACTCACCTTCAGTGCAACCAGTACAGCATGAGTTTTTGATTTCAGGCCCACAGTAGCTGAGCCTTGTTTGACAGCTTCCATTGCATATTCAATTTGATGAATTCTGCCCTAAAAAAGAAAAAAAAAAGGAAATACTATTTATAAACCCAGAAAACTCTGTAACGTAAGATTAATGTATTACTTTATAATTGATTCAGGTCTTTTAATTTTTTTGGTATCAGCTTTCATTTTATTGATAAATAGAAAGTTCCAGAAATATCTCCCAAATTTATCATCTTCCATTTACTCAATGAGATTATGCTATATGACAGCATGTCAAGAGATGCATTCTGAATATGCCCTTAATACCATCAAAATGTTACCAACAAATGAAAACAAAGGATTTTTTTTTTACCTGAGGGCTCCAAACAGTGACATCATTGTCATACTGGTTACGAAACTGAAAGCAAAGGAAACACTGTTAAGTATAAAAAGCATTATTGCAAATCCTACCTGTTGAACTGACAACACATCTTTATTTTTCAAATTAATTATTTTTAATACCAATTTCAAAACATTTATTTCATTAAACATTTTTCAACTACAGCTTTAAAAATCTCATTCAATTCCTCAATTAGGTCTTAAAAATTTTAGCATTCCTTTTAAAAAACACTGTTTCCAATCCTCTTCCTCCCCCTCAGTCCCTTTCCCATCCATTGAGAAGGCAATCATTATATTAATTGCACATATTAAGTTTTTCAAGTTGCAAAACACCTATCATTTCTCAAATGTCCAGCATTTCCCAATTCAGTTACAGGAGTGCTCAGAAGTTCAAAGCTTGCCTTAAGAGAGCTATCTGGGACGACCTCACACCTCTCAGACTGGCTACTATGACCAGAAAGGACAATGATAAATGTTGGAATTATGTAATTTTACTATCTCATACTTTATTTTTCTTCCTTTAAGGATATGATTTCTCCGCCATCACATTCAACTGAGATCAATGGATACAATGCTGGGGTCCTTTCTGCGGTAAATCTGGAACATTAATACATTGTTGGTGGAGCTGCGAACTCATCTAACCTTTCTAGAGAGCAATTTGGAATTATGCCCAAAGGGCAACAAAAATGTGCATACCCTTACTGAGGGTATGAAAAAGGATAAAAACATCACTAGTACAAAAACATTCATAGCTGCTCTGTTTGTGGTGGCAAAAAATTGGAAATTAAGTGAATGGCTCAAGCAACTGTGATATAAGTATGGTCATGGAACACTATCGTCCTCTTAGAAACCAGAAGAGACAGGAATTCAGGGAAGCCTGGAGGGATTTGTGTGAACTGATGCTGAGTGAGATGAGCAGAACCAGAAGAATATTGTACACCCTAAGAGCAACATGGGGTGATGATCAACCTTGAAGGACTAGCACATTCCATCAGTGCAACAACCAGGGACAATTCGGGGGTATCTGCGAGAAAACCATCTGTATCCAGAGAAAGAATTGTGGAGTTTGAACAAAGACCAAGGACTATTATCGTCAAATTAGAAAAAAAGCCCGTTATCTTATTCTGTAATGCTGCTCTCTCTCATCCTTTATTCTTCCTCTTCCTTAAGGACACGACCTCTCCGTCATCAACATTCAGTGTACAACATGGAAACATCGTGAAGACTAACAGACTGCCTTGGGGGGGGGGGGATGGTGAAGCTTAAAATAAACAAAATCTTTCTTAAAAATAAAGAGCCGTGCCCGGCCGCGGCCTGCCTGGGTGCGCCGGGCCCAGGCCCCGGCGGAGGCAGGCTCGGGGGTCCCGGCTGCGCCACCAACGACCCCCCGGGGGCGGCGCCGCTCTCCTCATGTCGGGGCGCGGGGCCCCCTCAGGCTCGGCAGCGGAGGCCCTGCCCCGTCTGGGCCTCGGGGTCCCCGGAAGCCGCGGCGGGGCGGCCTGCGGGGGGCCCCCGGGGATTCGGGCTCGGGGGAGGAGCGGAAGCCGAGGCCGAGGCCGAGGCCGAGGCCGAGGCCGCGGCGGCCCTGCTGAATCACGGCCGCCCCGGCGGGCCCGGCGTCCGGCCCGCCGCGCCCAGCCGCCCCGACCCCGCCCGGCCGCGCCCGCCGGCTCGGGCCCCCGCCGCCCGCCACGCTTCCCCGGACGCACCATTTTCTCAGGACTGCCGGCGCGGAGACCTCCGGCGGAGCGGCGGGACCAGGCGAGGCGGCGGCGGCGGCTCGGCGCGCGACAGAGCGGGCCTGCGGGGCGGGGCGGGGCGGGGCGGCGGCGCGGCGCAGGCCGGAGCAGCCGCACGCAGAGCCGCCGATCGAGCCCGCCCCGCCCCCAGCCGGAAGCAGATCCGGGCTCCGTCCGGGCGGGAAATCCCGGCGGCTGCGCGAGGCTTCCGTGTCGCCCCGGCAGAGCAGCGGGGCCCGCCGGGCGGGCAGGCCCCGAGAGGCTCCCTCCGAGATGAACCTCCTGCCTTTCAGAAAGCTCTCTCCCGTTTGTTTTTGTTTGTTTGTGTTGGGTGGGGCGACACAGCTAGTGGCCAGCCTCTGAAGTTGGATTTGAATTCGGGTCCTTAGGGCCGGCGCTCGCCCCACCTATGCATAAACCTTAAAGTAGAAATGGCAGCGATGCTGTGTCCGGGCCTGTCAGTAGTGGTATTGCTGGGTCAAAAGGTATGCACATTTTTGTTGCCCTTTGGGCACAGTTCCAAATTGCTCACTAGAAAGGTTGGATGAGTTCACAGCTCCACCAACAACCAGCATTGTATCCATGGCATACATTGATCTCAGTCTCGGGGAGAGATCAGAGACAAGAGGGCAGAGGGAATTCCTACAAGCTCTCCACCAGAACTCCAAATAATGATTCTAACCAATTCATTCCGAATTGTTATTATTTTGTATGGTGCAATTCAAGACGGTGCCAGTGGGAATCAGGAAGAGCCCGGACTGTGGGCAGGGCCTTGACCCCACATTTCTTTTTTCTTTTTTAATTTTTCACTGATTTTTTTTTTAGGTTTTTGCAAGGCAATGGGGTTAAGTGGCTTGCCCAAGGCCACACAGCTAGGTAATGATTAAGTGTCTGAGGCCTTCACTATTTTTTTTAAGAAAGACTTTATTTATTTTGAATTTTACAATTTTCCCCCCAATTCTTGCTTTCCTCCCCCACACCCCACAGAAGGCAATCTGTTAATGTTTACATTGTTTCCATGGGATACAATGATTTAAGTTGAATATGATGAGAGAGAGAAACCATATTCTTAAGGAAAAAAATTATATAAGAAGATAACAGTTTTTTTTCTAAATTGAAAAATTTGGTCTTTGTTCGAACTCCACAGTTCTTTTTCTTTTCTTTTCTTTTCTTTTCTTTTTTTTTTTTTTAGGTTTTCACAAGGCAGTGGGGTTAAGTGGCTTGCACAAGGCCACATAATTAGGTAATTATTAAGTGTCTGAGGCTACATTTGAACTCAGGTACTCCTGACTCCAGGGCTGGTACCCTATACACTGCACCACCTAGCCACCCCAATTCTTCGTTTTTTTAAAATTTTTTTATTTAATTAATTTAAAATTTTTTATTTAGTTTTTTGTTCATTATTATTATTTTATTTATTTTGAGTTTTACAATCTTTCCCCTAATCTTCCTTCCCTCCCCTCCCCCACAGAAGGCGATTTGTCAGTCTTTGCATTGTTTCCATGGTATACATTGATCTCAGTTGAATGTGATGAGAGAGAAATCATATCCTTAAGGAAGAAAAATAAAGTATAAGAGATAGCGAAATTACACAATAAGATAACAGTTTTTTGATGTTTTTACCCGTTTTCATCATCTCTTCAGGGTATTGACCCAGTAGTGGTTTTGCTGGATCAAAGGGTATACACATTTTTGTTGTCCCTCCTGACCCCATTTTTGGGGGGAGGTTTTTTTTTTTTGCAAGGCAAATGGAGTTAAGTGGCTTGCCCAAGGCCATACAGCTAGGTAATTATTAAGTGTTGGAGGCTGCTGACCTGGTATTTCTAAGAGTGCAAGTTACAGATACACTCCTAGAGATCAACACTGGACAGATAGTGTTTCTAAAATCTTTTTCTCATAGTGATGAAATCATAGAGCCAGGTAATCAATCAATCAGTCAATAAATATTGTTGTTATAAGTGAATATTTAAGTAGAAAGGAGAAGTAGTTAGACTCAAACACTTATTAAATGTTGACTGTATACCAGACCTTATGTTCAGTTCTGGGGATACAAAGAAATGCAAAAACAATCCCTGGCCTCCCAGAGCTTACAGTCAAATGGAGGAAACTACCTTGTTGAGGGTAATTGAAAGAATCAAACAAGTTTTTTCTAACAAAAGACTCCAAAGTAGACCACATCTCTCTTGTTTAGAAGGTGAGCTTGAGGGCAGCATTGTTTCTGCCTTGCTTTGTATCTCCAGTGTTTCCTACAATAACTAGTAGAGAGTAGGCATTTAGCTGCTTGTAAACTTAATTTGACAACTTTACCATAACACATTTGAGTGAAAAATGTCAAGATCCTGTTGTGCTCATTGTTTTTTATTTGTAAGTCTTAAATTTATTTTAAACAAATACAAAATAAGAAAAAGAAAAATGCCATGTACACAGCAGAACATGAGAGGATTCAAAACAAAAAGCAATAAATTAAAATTTCAAGGAAGTCTCTATAATAAATACACAATATGGTCAAAGCAGTCAATCTTTTTACTTTTTTTCTCTGCTCTGCACTTTTTACTTTATTTTTCCCCTTCCCCCTACTAATAACTGCAATTAAATGAGGTTATATATGTATTATAAAATGCACATATATGCATATATATTTCCATACACATATACATATACATAAATATCTATAATCATCCACATATATACATATACATTTCCACACACATATATATGTAAGATAGTGCTATTCTTATTTCCCCTTGTCCTCTGAATAACACCTTAATAAATTCAAGTCTTTTCAGATTTTTCTAAATATACCAGCTCATCATTTCTTACACCACAGTAACATTCCAACCTTATGCTATATAGTTATATTAAATAGTCTAAATAATATTATTATGACTGATATATAGTGTAGTTTCACTATTTTCCTCTTTTAAATAATTTTTTAAAAAATTTAAAATTATTTTTTGAAAGATTTTATTTTAAATTTTACAATTTTTCCCCTAATCTTGCTTCCCTCCCCCACCCCCCACAGAAGGCAGTTTGTTAGTCTTTACATCATTCCCATAGTATGCATTGACCTAAGTTGAATATAATGAGAGAGAAATCATATCCTTAAGGAAGAAACATAAAGTATGAGATATAGCAGAATTACATAAGATAACATTTTTTAAAAAATTAAAGGTAATAGTCTTTGCTCTTTGTTCAAACTCCACAATTCTTTCTTAGGAGACAGATGGCTATTGTGCTTATTGTTTAACAATATGAAAACATTTGAATAAAGCAAAACTAAAAATTGTCATTTGATAAGGTTGTGCTCATGTACCTGTCAAAGTTATTAATGAGTTTTTGAAAGACAACCTTCTAACCATTATTATTTGTTTTGGGTTTTTTCCCCACAGCAATGGGGTTAAGTGGCTTGCCCAAGATCACACAGTTAGGTAATTATTAAGTGTCTGAGGCCATATTTGAACTCAGGTCTTTCTGACTCCAGGGCTCTATCCACTGCACCACCTAGACACTCCTGATCATTATTATTCAACATGATAGAGATGTTTAGCACTGCTGTAGAGGAGATCCCAGAGAGTTCCAATTGAAAAGGGATTTTTCTATGGGGGGAGTGAAGTTCTCCAGACACTTTAGTTTGAGGACAATATTGTGTTGTTTACATCCCTTCCCAGAGCATTCCAGAACTTGTCTCTCAGATGAGATCCATAATCTCTTGAATTTTGCCTAACTTGAGTTTTGTTCTGACTGTTATATGCAGTTGGATCTATGTCCCTGAGTTGTTGTCTTTTTTTTTTGAGAAGCTTTGGATCTTTTTTATTCTTGTTATATCTTGGAGTTTTAATAGAATTTAAGATCTTTGAGGGGAAGAACTACATTTTTGAATCTGTATTGCCAGCATTTAGCACATGCACTTAATAAATACTTGTTGCTTCATTTTTTTATATTTTAATATTTTTACCCCAGCTACATGCAAAAGCAAGTTTCATATTCACTTCCAACACCTTGAATTTCATAATTCTCTTCCTTTCTCCATTTCCCCCCCCCATTAAAAAAGCATGTTATTTGGTGTAGGTTAAAAATGTATAGCTGTGAAACTCATTACTTCAAATGTTGTAAAAGTAAACACAAAGACACAAAGAAAGAGGAACTTCAAGAAAAATAAAATGAAGGAAAAAAAAGTTTGCTTCAGTTTGTATTCAGACACCATCAGCTTTGTCTTTGGGATGGATTGCATTCTTTATCTTAAGTCTATCAAAGAAATTGCTTCAGTATTTTTTTCCCACAGTTGCTATTGCTAGCTGTATTTCCTTCCATTCTATTCCCCCACTCCCATTTATTCTATTCTCTCCTTTTATCCTGTCCATCCTCAGAAGTGTGATGTATTTGACAACCCCTCTCACTACCTTCCCTCTCTTCTGTCATCTACACCCTTCCCTCTCCTCCTCTTGTCCCCTTTCTCCCATCCCTTTCCTTTCCTATTTTCCTCTAGGGTAAGATAGATTTCTATACTCTATTGAGTGTGTGTTATTTCCTCTCCGAGCCACTTCCAATGAGAGTAAAGATTCACTCATTCTCCCTCACCTTCTCCTATTCCATTCTATTGCAAAAGCTTTTTATTGCCTCTTTTACTTGAAATAACTTAGCCCATTCTACCTCTCCTTTCCCCTTTTACCAGTATGATCCTTTCTCGCCCATTAACTGCATCTTTATTCTATATTATACTTCATGCCTGGTCTATATTAGCTCCTTCTAAGAGCTCCAATAAATGAGAATATTCATGAGTATTATCAGTATCATCTCCCCACAAATGCAGTTTAATATTATTAAATCCCATAATTTGCCCTTTCCATCCGCCTTCTCTATGCTTCACCTCAGTCCTGTACTTGAAAATCAAACTTTCTGTTCAGCTATGGTTGTTTCAAAAGGAAAGCTTGAAAATTCCCCACTCAATGAATGTCCATCTTTTCCCCTGAAAGAGGATGTTCAGTTTTTCTGGGTAGTTGACTCTCAGTTGTAAACCAAGCTCTTTTGTCTTCTGGAATATCATATTCCAAGCCCTTCAAATCCTTAATGTAGACGCTGCTAAATCCTGTCTAATCCTGACTGTAGTTCCATGATATTTGAATTGTTTCTTTCTGGCTGCTTGTAATATTTTCTCCTTCTGGAATTTAGCTATAATATTTCTGGGAGTTTTTATTTTGGGAACTCTTTCAGGAGGTGATTGGTGGGGGTGGGTTCCCTTAATTTCTATTTTACTCCCTGCTTCTAGGATATCAGGGCAATTTTCCTGAAGAATTTCTTTAAAAATGAAATCCAGGGGGCAGCTAGGTGGTACAGTGGATAGAACACTGGCCCTGGATTCAGGAGGACCTGAGTTCAAATTCAGCCTTGGACATTTAATAATTACCTAGCTGTGTGACCTTCAGCAAGTCACTTAACCTCATTACCTTGCCCCCCCCCAATAAAAAAGTAGCAACAACAACACACACACTCACAAAATGAAGTCTAAGCCTTTTCCTGGTCATGACTTAATAATTGGGTAGCCCAATAATTTTAAATTATCTTTTCTGGATCTGTTCTCTAGGTCAGTTGTTTTTCCAGGGAGATATTTCACATTTTTTTCCTAGTCTTGATTTCTCACAAATTTGTCAGCTTCCCTTAGCTCCATTCTACATTTGAAGAAATTATTTTCTTCAGAGTGCTTTTATATCTCCCTGCTCTGCTATGTTAGTGAAGCTCCTTTTCCTGAGACCAGAGCCCAGATTTTGACCTGGATCTGAGTGTGGGCAAAGCAGCAGAGTCCAGACTTTTGCAGACTCCTCCAACCTTCGTGGACTGAGCACTCCAGAAGCAGCTGCCAGGTAGCTCCCCAAACCTGCTGTGCCGAAACTTGTGCTGGATTGGGCTCTGCTCTCACTCTGGTGCGATGGAGTTTTCCCACTGCCCTTCCCAATTGTCCTTGGCAATCCTTGGACTGAGAGGTCTGGAAACCACTTCTGCTGCCACTCAGGCACCTCAGGGACCCAAGTGCCCCAGGACTGTTCCTGCATGTCTGGAGCCAGTTTACTCCAGCACCCCGAGCTGTGCTGTGGCCCTTTCTAACGCTGGTGTAACAGACCTTTCCTGTTGATCTTCCAAATTGTCTTGGGCAGGAAAATTGTTCTACTTAGTATTTCTGTGAGTCCTGCCACTCTAGAATTTGGTTAGAATCATTATTTGGAGTTCTGGTCGAGAGCTCGTAGGAATTCCTGCCTTCGCTCTGCCATCTTGTCTCTGATCTCTCCCTGAGACTTCTTAAGCTCAACATTTTCAAAAAAAGAACCCATTATGTCACACCCCAAACCACCCCCTCTTTCCCACCCCCCCAAGAAAATGGGTTAAGTAACTTGCCCAAGATTACACAGCTAGACAGGATATACTCAGGTCCTCTTGACTCCAGAGCAGTTTCTCTATCTACTGCACCCTGCAGTTGATCCCTAAACTACTCCTCTTAATAGCCTCTAATTTTTTCAAGGGCACCACTATTCTTCCCTTCTCCTAGGTCTGTTCCTTCACTTTACATCTCTAATCAATTGTCAAATCCTGTTCTATTTCCACATCTGACCCATTTTCTATTCACATAGCTACTACTTTAGGTCCTCATTGTCTCCCACCCAGTCTAAAGCAAAATCTTATAAATTAGTCATCCTGCACCAAGTCTCTTCCTATTCCATCCTCTACAAGCTGCCAAACTGTAAATAGAATTTTATTTTTTTTCCAATTACATGTAATGACAATTTTCAACATCCATTTATTTGTTTATTAATTTTTAACATTATTACGATAGTCATGTTGAAAAAGTAAATATAACCCCTCCCCACACACACATGCACAAAAAGAGAAGCCTTAAGAAAAATAAAGTGAAAAAAAGAAAGCATGCTTCAGTCTGTATTCAGACACCAGCTTGGTCTTTGGGATGGATAACATTCTTTATCATAAGTTCTTCAGAGTTCTCTTGGGTCACAGCATTGCTAAGGAAAGGTGATCATCCTGCAATATTGCTGTTACTTTGTATAAGGTACATTTCCCATTGCATCTGCTCTTTTAAGTTGAGAGCATCCCATAACAGAAGAACATTTCATCTCAATTACATACCATAATTTATTCAGCCCAACTGATGGGCAACCCCTAAATCTCTAGCTCCCCGCCACCAGAAAAGAAGTGATTATAAATAACCCTTTAGATATAGATTCTTTTCTCTTCTGGAATATACACCAAGTAGTGGCCCTGCTAGGCCAAAGGGTAGGCATGGTTTTATAGTCCTTTGAGCCTAATTCCAAATTGCTCTACAGAATCTCAGCATACATTTTTTTTGTTTTTTTGCAAGGCAATAGGGATAAGTGACTTGCCCAAGGTCACATAGCTAGGCAATTATTAAGTGGCCAAATTTGAACTCAGATACTCCTCCCAGCCTGTGCTCTATCTACTGCACCACCTAGCCACCCCTTCAAAATCCATTTTAATAATATTTTGAGTTCTAAATATTTCTCTCTTCTTTCCCTCCTCTCCAAGATAGCAAACAATAGATTATACAAATGAAATCATATAAAACATTTCTACCAAATTGATATTACTAATTAGTGGCTCAGATCTCCCCTGATCAATTAACTCCAGTGGCTCCCTGTTACCTCTAGAATGAAATAAAAATTCCTTTGTTCATTTTTTAAGTTCTTTCATAACCTTATCTCAACCTGCCTTTCTACCTTTACAACATCTCTGCTTTACTTATTAGCCTTTTCGCCTTTCCCATGATCATCACCCTGGTATAAGTTCTAATCATCATATATCTAATCTATTAAAATAGTTTTCTGATTGATCCCCCTTCTTCAAGGGTTTCCCCATTCCAATCCATCTTCCACTGTTGCCAAAATTATTTTCTTAAAGTGCAGATCTGACCACATCACTTCCCTACTCAATAAACTCCAAACTTCCTATTAACTCCAAGATCAAATATAAAATACCCTATTTGACATTTAAAGCCCTTCATCACCTGGTCACTTTCTATCTTTCTAGTCCTCTTTTTTCTACTTCTTCATTTTCAATTCAACAGTACACAACACTCCTTCTCTTGACTATGGATTTCACTGATTGTCTCCCCCTCCCCCCGGGGGGGGGGAATTCTCTTCCTTGTTCTACCACTTACCAGCTTCCCCCCCTCTTTCCTTCAGATCTTACTTTCTTTAGGGAGTCCTTTCTTGGTTCTGCTTCCTCCCTCATACTAGTAACTTCCTTCTCAAATTACCTTTCATCTACCCCCTTTAAGTCTTATATGTACATAGTTGTTTGCCTGGCGCACCCTCATTCCTTGAGGGCAGAAACCATGGTTTTGCTTTGCTGTTTTCCCCTTATCCCCAGTAAATAGAATAGTGCCTGATACTTAACAAATGTTTAATAAATTCATCTTGATTGACTGACTGTCCTTCCCAGTTATTCATTACATATTTTCTGGAAGGCTGAGTTCCAGTCACTTCCTCTGTTCTTCTCCCGGGCTATACCACACACCTGAAATTTCCTCACTTTTTTCCTTTACTTCATAGAATTCTACTCTTTTTTTCAAGAAGCAAATCAAGTCATCACCCTCTATAGAACCCTTTCCTCATTTTTTCAGCCTTTGCACATCTTGTTCTTTCTGTTCTGTTTGTATTTGCATATACATCTGTGCATGTTATAGATCTGTACATACATAAATATGTATGTGTGTCTGTTAGAATATAAACTCTTTGAGCATCTCTGGCATCCATATGTCTTGGTGCCTTGTCCAACAAAAGCATTTGATGCTTCTTGATTGATCAGTATAGAAATTATTTTATGTGTAAAAGTCTGTTTCATTTTATAATGCAAATATTATGCAAAATTATGTAAATATCAATAGTAATTTATGCTGAATATAAGATTCTTGTTCAGATATAGGTTGAGTTAGATGATCCTTAAAGTCTCTACTGAGATACAATTAAGTTTTTTAGAGCAGGGCAGTGGATAGAGCACTGGCCCTGGAGTCAGTTTAAATCTGACCTCAGATATTTAATAATTGCCTAGCTGTGTGATCTTGGGCAAGTCATTTAACCCCACTGCCTTTAATAAATAAATTTTTAAAAAAAGTTTCTTAGAGCAGATTTCAACAGGATATGAGGACAATAGGTAACAATTCCTTTCTTTCCAGCTTCACATACTTCACTGTCTGAGAATAGAAATACCTCAGAAAGTAATGAGTTTTCTATCACTGGATAACCACTTGTCAGATGGGGGATTCCTGTTCTGATATGGATTTCCCTGAATAGTCTCTGAGATCCCTTTCTAATCCCCCCCCCATTATATAATTTTAACTCTTGTCTTCGGAAATGCTTTACCAACATTTTCTGATTGTTTCTCAAGATGGAGAAAGCGGAGATGACCCTAACTCCTTGAGCCTTTTGCCTTCAGAGTGTGAGCTCTAGGAAATTACAGACCCAGTTGTAGACAGTTTGAGTAAAGGACTGTTAATGGATTCATTGCTACCTAAGCACCTTCCTAGCCAGTTAAGGAAAGGTTGGCCAATAGATGAGAATAACAACAGTTGACATTATAAAATCTTAAGGTCTGTGAAGTGTTTTAAGTATTTTATGTCACTTGTTGACTTTTCATCTTTTTTTCTGTACTCTGGTCCCAAATCTCCAACTGTCTGCTTGATAGCTCTACCTCAGTGTCCTAGAGATATCTCAAACTGAACATGTCCAAAACAGAACTTACCTTTCCTCCTAAATTGATCCTTCTTCATAGTTTTCTTATTTCTGTTGAGGATAACACTATTATAGCTGTTACTCAGGCTTGCAACCTAAGAGTCTCCCTTGATTTCCATTCTCATATCTTCCATCCTATCAATTGCTAAATCTTGTTGATTTTGCCTCCTCATTCCTTGGGTAATCCCCCTTCTTCCTTTCCTTCCCTTCTTTCCTTCCTTCCTTGCTTCCTTCCTTGTTAAGTGACTTGCTCTAGGTCACACGGTATCAAGTGCCAGGCTAGATTTGAACTCAGGTTCTCCTGACTCCAGGGTCAATGCTCTAGTCACTACACCACCTAGTGCCTACTCATACTATAGCAACCCAGTACAACTCCTGATCCTCTTTCATCTGAAGTCCATTGCAATAGCTTCCTAAATGGTTGTCTTCAATTCCTTGGTCCTCCATACAGCTGCCAAATCAATCTTCCTAAAGTGCAGGTCTCATTCTATCATTCCTTTGCTCAAGAAGGTTCAGAAACTCCCTATTGCCTTTAGATTAAAAGACAAACTGCTCTGTTTATCTTTTTTTATTTATTTATTTTCCTTTCAGGTTTTTGCAAGGCAAATGGTGTTAAGTGGTTTGCCCAAGGCCACACAGCTAGGTAATTATTAAGTGTCTGAGACCGGATTTGAACTCAGGTACTCCTGACTCCAAGGCCAGTGCTTTATCCACTGCACCACCTAGCCGCCCCTCTGTTTGTCTTTTAAAGTCAGTTCACAGTGTTGCTCCAGGATATTTGTCGATTTGTTTTCTTCACCAACCAAACTTACCTCTTTACTATCCAAGTGTAAAACATTTTATTTCTTGCCTCAAGGCTTTTTCAGAGGCCTGGTATTTTCTCTCTCTCTTTTTTACTTGTGCCTCTTAGAACTCATAGCTCCCTTCAAGACTCCTTCAAAAGATCTTTCCTTATTCTTCCTTATTCTGTTCTTATTTTTCAAATAATTCAAGTAAATATCCTTTATTAAAGAAAAGAAGAATATTGTTAAGCTCCAAAACTGTGTGTTGTTACATTGCATGTACAAGAAGAAAAAAGTGATTACAGAACTTGATTTTTTAACTCTGAAGTCATGAATGTAAAAAAACATGAAATATAAAGCAATACAATAATTGAATTACAGAAAAATTTCACTAAAGAAAATGAATGGCAAGTCAAAACAATTATTGGAGATTTCATAGTACTGCTCTAAACTCTTGCTTTGTTTTTGCTTTATGACTTCCTTAATACTTTAGAATGTTTAATATTATTTAGTATTGTAAATTTGCAAGAGTTGGCATTTACAATACAATGTGCATTTAAAATGTCCACCCAAATGCAAATGTCAAGGAACTTTTTAAAGCCAAGCTCAAATTCCTGGTATTTTTTTTCTTCTACTTTTATAATATTACATAAAGCTAGTGATGGTTGAATCAGTTTGCCATTAGAATTTTCATTTATCTAGTCAGGCTGAAAAATGTCAGTTTAATTAACCCTAATGAACTGCACTCATGCAAAATGATCTGTAGCTTTCTATTCTTCATAAGCTGAATATTTCCTTCCTTATTCTTAATTCACTTAATACCCTCCCCCCCCAAATTACTGTGCATATGCACTCACATATATATCCTATATTTACCTCACTGCAAGCATGTGAAGTTAGGGACAGCCTCCTGTTTGTGTTTGTGTCTCCAGAATCTAGGACAGGGTATGACACATAATAGACTTTTAATAAATGTTTTAAATTAGTTGATACTATAACTTCTTTTAATGTAATAGCTCAAGGTTGGAAGAGTGCAAATTTTTGAGGTGGAGTTAATAAACACAAGTGGTCAGTTCTTATAAACACAGGGAGGCAGTAGAGCACACTGGAAAGAGTCCTAAAATCTGGATGGAGTCCACTACTTTACCATCTAGGGCAAATGACTTGGTCCCCCTGAATCTTAAAAAGGTTGAAATAATCCCTGCTTTGCTCACCTCAGAGAATTATTGTGAGGATCAAAGACAATGTCTATAAAGCATGAATCACAATGAAAGAAGGATAATTGTGGAAGAAAAATACTTTAGTATTGTATGTGAACTGTTTTACAGTTTTTTTTTTACCTCTTATTTGGAAACCAAAACAGAGGCCTGTACAAAAGCCATTGGCATACAGTATAGTTATTTAGAAATTTTTTTTCCAGAAATTAAGCAATTATTACAGAATGTCATGTAGCCAATTGAGTAACACAATAAGTATTACATGGTCATAAAAAGGGTCAACTTGGCTTTTATTTAAGGTTTATTTTTATTTAAGCACTAAAAACTGGCAGAAACACCTATCAAATAATATCAAAGTAGGAGTCCAATTCTACTACAGTGCCTTATTTTTCCTTCTAAAGATTCTTTATTTTCTCAGTTTTTGATTTAAGAACTGAGGTGCTTCTCTGTCCCATGAGCTTCAAATACTAGCATAGGAGAGCTATTTGACCAGAAAAATTTTGATACGATCATTAAGCTGAACAGCCTCATCAATCAGTTTGCATTAGTAAAATCAACAACTGGTATTAGTTTAGGTTCACCTGCTCTATTCCTGAGTGCTTCTATTTACCTTAATAATTTCTAATACTAGTAATCAATATTGCTTTGGTGGTATTTGTTGACTAGAGAAGCACTGGAAAACCAGAAAGCATATAATATTTTGATTTATCTTTTTTAATTTAATATGTTTAGTTTGTTTCTTCCATTGTTATTTCACTAGCCTTAGAAAGGGATGTTTCAAATCTCTGCTTTTTTACGACTGTGTTCTATGGTTGTTTTAGCCTCACATAGAAAACTAAAAATTGATATTTATGTAGCAATTTAAAGTTTACAAAAGCACATTTCTTACAAATTTTTGATTTAGGAAAGTGAGGAAAAAAGTCAAAGATGTTAAATGACCTCAGGTCTCTCCCAACTCCCAAGTTTTTCTACTTTACCTTACTATTACCCTCAGAACCAATATTTTCCATGGTCTTATCAAAAGGAAAGTGAAATCTTCCCAAATATACTATTTGTTGTAGAAACTGAATTTGTTTCATCCAAAGTCTTACTTGTGATTTCTCATTAAAAACTTAGGGACATTTAACCCCATTGCTTTGCAAAAAAAATAAAAATAAAACAAACAAAAAAAACCTTAGGGACACATGCTTTCAGTATTATAATTAACTATAGCTTTCTCCCATATACCAAAGTCAGTGTTTATATGTCTCATTTGTCTTGACATTCTATTTTTACTTTCCCATGACTTGTCAATGAAA
This sequence comes from Macrotis lagotis, assembly GCF_037893015.1. Classification (NCBI taxonomy): domain Eukaryota; kingdom Metazoa; phylum Chordata; class Mammalia; order Peramelemorphia; family Peramelidae; genus Macrotis; species Macrotis lagotis. The sequence goes on along the minus strand of NC_133660.1, from coordinate 236,480,774 downwards.
GAGATAGAATAAGAGAACCCAAATGTCAGGAGTATCTGAGTTCAAATCCATCCTCAAACACTTAATAATTACCTAGCTGTGTGGCCTTGGGCAAACCACTTAACCCCATTGCCTTGAAAAACTTAAAAAAAAAAAAAAGGGGGTTTACTTGCTAATAAACCAAAACTTCTTTCATTTCCTTTCTTTTCTCTTTTTTTGGGGTGCAGGGCAAATTATAAGGAGAAATATCAATTCTTATGTAATGCTATACTAGTTATCTTTAAAGCAATTAGTGTTCCATAGTTTAAGTTTCAAGCAAATCCCATAAACATTTGCTACAATGTGCAAAGTATTGGGATAGGCACTGAAGGTGGCAGAATAGTCTAGTAGGAGGTATGAGATACATATATATATATATATATATTAATTCCAATAAACATCAGGTGACTAATATTTATAAAGCACTGACCTCAAAGGAAGGGGGATAAAAAGTGTTTTTGACTTTATGGAGTTTATGGTCTAGTAGGGGAGTATGGCTTTTACATAACAAGTGAGTCCATGATCTTTTCAATGGTGTTACTTTCTCCATTGGTGGATTACAATTGATTTGGGATTTTTCATCTTATATAATTAATTTTTCCTCATAGATTCTTCAGGAAAAATACTCCTAAGACTGTAGACCTTTAGGTCTTTTTTTACATTTTTTATTTTTTAGTGCAACCCTTGGACTGACACATTTTTTTCCCAATTCACATTTCTTTACTGACATTCCATATTCCACTTCTTGCATGTCATTGGAACTCTTCTTTAGTTTATTTGTATTGCTCCATTGTCTTTGAAGTCACCACAACTTTTATTCTTCAAATTGAGATTTTTCTGCATTTGCTATTTGTATGGAATGTATACCATTATTAAAGGAATAATATCAATGTTAAAAAATACATAGCATTTATTTCTAAAATAAATAGAGAGCTGAATCAAATTTATAAGAGTACAGGCCATTCCTCAGTTGATAAATAGTCAAAGAATATGAACAGGCAGTTTTCAAATGAAGAAATTAAAGCTATCTGTAGTTATATAAAAATGCTCTAAATCATTGATTAGAGAAATGCAAATTAAAACAACTCGAAAGTTGTTTTAATTAATGACTAATGTGACAAAAAAAAGGAAAATAATCAGTTTTGGAGGGGAAGTGATAAAACTGGAACAATAATGAATTGTTGGTGGAGTTGTGAGTTGATCCAACCATTCTGGAGTGCAATTTGGAATTATGCCCAAAAGGAAATAAAACTGAGCATACACTTTGATCCAACAATACCTCTACTAGGTCTGTATTCCAGGGAGAGCATAAAAAGGGAAAGAGAACCACATGTACAAAAATATTTATAGCAGTTCTCTTTGTAGTGGCAAAGAATTGAAAGTCAAGGAGATACCTGTCAGTTGGGGAATAGATGAACAAATTATGGTATATGAATGTGATGGAGTACTATGAATAGATGGACTTCAGAAAAGCCTAAAAAGACGTGCATGAACTGTTGCTGAGTGTAGTGAGCAGAACCAGGAAAACATTGTATACATTAATAGCAACATTATGTGATGATCAATTATGATGGGCTAAACTCCTCTTGGTAGTTCAGTGATCAAAGACAATTCTGAAAGATTTGTAATGGAAAATGCCATCTACATCCAGAAAAAAACAAACAAACTGCAGAGTCTGAATGCAGATCAAAGTATACTCTTTTCACTTCAAAAAAATTTTTATGTTTTTTCTTTTCATTGTTTTTCTCCCTTTTGTTCTGATTCTTCTTTCACATCATGACTAATATTGAAATACATTAAACATGCTTGTACATGTATAACCTATATCAAATTACTTAGTATCATGGGGAGGGGGAATGGGGAGGGAGGTAGAAAAATGTGGAACTCAAAAGTTTATAAAAAGATGAAAGTTGAAAATTATCTTTGCATGTAATTGGTATATAGAGCATCATGGAATTCTTAAAAAACATATAATTTTATATATTTATATCTATCTTATCTACTTATCTATCTATACTATAATAATGCATTCTAGGCTCTTCCTTCTATTCAATTCTTTACCTAACTTGACTGTCTGATATATTATCTCAGATATTTGTTTTAAAATACTAATTCAATGCACTGTGCATGCAGTAATATATCATAGCCAGAACAAATGAGCATTTTTCATTCATTTAGTTTTTCTGTATGAATTTTTGAACTGATATCTTTTGAGTAATGGTATACTTCATTGAAAGGTAATATTATATAATGTTCTGGGATTTGATATAAGTGGAATAAGACCATACATGAACAGGAAGATCTGGAGGATTCACCATCTATAAGGAATAAACTTTCCATTAAGCTTGAATGAGATATTCATTATTTTTTTAATTTATTTTTTATTCTCATTTTGTACAAATTTTTTTTTACATTAATAAAATATTCTTGTTTACAAGTAAACAAAATACCCCTCCCCCCCATGAATATAGACTTGCTTGGGCAAAAAAAGTAAAGGGGAGAGAAAAAAATTAAAATTAAAAAAATAATAGTAATAATTGTAGGTATGGCCAGGTGGCGCAATGGACGAAGCACCAGCCCAGTAGCCACGAGCACCCAAGCCCATATCCAGCCTCATAAACCCAACAATCAACCAGCCATGTGACATGTAAGCCACCTGATCCCCACTGCCCTGAAAAAACCAAAAAGAAGAAAGAAAAAAAAGACCCAAAATAAAATAAAATAGTAATAATAGTAGGGGTGGCTGGGTGGCAGACAGAGCATTGGCCCTTGAGCCAGGAGCACCTGGGTCCAAATCCAGCCCCAGACTTCCAAAGATCACCCTGCTATGTGGCCCCAGGCAGGCCATCCAGCCCCACTTGCCCTGCACCCTCCCCCAAATAATAATAACAAAAAATGTGCTTTGGTCTTTGTTCCAACACCAACAACTCTGTCACGGGTGGATCGCATTCTTTATGATAAGTCCATCACAAAAGTTACTTCCATATTTTTCCACTGTTGCCATTGCTGATCGCAACTCCCTCCTTTCTTATTTCTCCACTACCATGTACTATATTTTCTCTCTCCTTTCACTCTGACTCTGCTGTAGGGTCACTGAGTGGCGCAGCAGACAGATCCCTGGTGCTGGGGCCAAGAAGCCCCAAGCCCCCTTAACACCCCTTAGGCCCAGAATCCACCTGGCCCTATGGTCCAGGACAGGCCATCCAATCCCAGCCCCTAGCAAGAAGTAGAAAAGAAAATGTGTTATAAACTGACCACTCTCCCCTCATGGTCCATCCTCTCCTCCATCACTTACATCTCCCCCCCTTCCCCCTGCTCCCCCCTCCTTCTTACTCCTGATGTCTATACCCCATTGAGTATATTTGCTGTTTCCTCTCCTAGCCATCTCTGATGAGAGCAAAGGTTCCCTCATTCCCCCTTGCCTTCCCCCTTCCATATCATTGCAATAGCTCATTGTAATAAAAAAAATCTTATTATGTTAAATATCTTGGCCTATTCCCCCTCTCCTTTTTCTTTCTCCCATTCCATTTCCCTTTTTTTCTATTGACTCCATTTTACACCATATTTTATCTTCGAATTCTGCTTTCTCCTGTGCTTCAACTATAAAAGCTCCCTCTACCTGCTCTATTAACTGAGAAGGTTCATATGAGTATTATCAGTGTCATTTTTCTATGCAGGAATACATGCAGTTCATCCTCATTAAGTCCCTCATATTTCCCCCCTCTCCTCCAATCTCCATGCTTCCCCTGAGTCCTGTATCTGAAGATCAAACCTTCTGTTCAGCTCTGGCCATTCCAAAAGGAACATTTGAAATTCCCCTGGTTCATTGAAAATCCATCTTTTTCCCTGGAAGAGGACATTCAGCCTTGCTGAGTACTTCATTCTTGGCTGCATTCCAAGCTCTTTTGCCTTCTGGTATATTGTATTCCAAGCCCTACGAGCTTCCAATGTAGTTGCTGCTAAGTCCTGTGTGATCCTGACTGCAGCTCCACGAAATTTGAACTGTGTCCTTTTGGCTGCTTGTAATATTTTCTCTTTGACTTGGGAGTTCTGGAACTTGGCTATAATATTCCTAGGGGTTAGTTTTGGGGGACCTCTTTCTTCGGGGGGATCGGTGGATTCTCTCCATTTCTATTTTGCCCTCTGCTTCTAGAATATCTGGGCAATTTTCCTGTAGTAATTCTTTGAAAATTATGTCAAGGCTCTTTTCCTGATCATGACTTTCAGGTATTCCAGTAATTTTTAAATTATCTTTCCTAAGTCTGTTTTCTATATCAGTTGTTTTTTCAATGAGGTATTTCACATTTTCTTCTAATTTTTCATTTTTTTTTTTTGGTTTTGAAGTATTGATTCCTGATTTCTGGTAAATTCATCAATCTCCCTGAATTCTATTCTTTGTCTGAAGGATTTGTTCTCCTCAGAGAGTTTTCTTATCTCTTTTTTCCATCTTGCCAATTTTGCTTTTTAAAGCATTCTTCTCCTCAATAACTTTTTGAACTGTTTTATCCATTTGACCTAAACTGGTTTTTAGCATGCTATTTTCTTCAGCATTGTTTTGGATTTCCTTGACTAAGCTGCTGGCTTCATTTTCATGTTTTTCCTGCATCTCTCTCCTTTCTTTTCCCAGTTTTTCTTCCAACTCCCTCATTTGATTTTCAAAGTCTTTTTTGAGCTCTGTCATAGCCTGAGCCCAATTTCTGTTTTTCTTGGAGTCTTTAGATACAGGAGCTTGTGCTTCCTCATCTTCAGACTGAGTATTTTGACCCTTCTTGGGCTCATTTGCAAAATATTTCTCAATAGTCTTCTTTTTGTTTCTCTGCTTGCTCATTTTCCCAGCCTGGGCCTGGTTTTGGGGTGCTTCCTGAGCTTTTGGGACACTACCACAAGGATCTCAGTGTGTGAGGCTCTGTCCTCCTTCCTGGTCTGTGAATGACCATATGTGCCCCCTTCTGCCACAGGGCTGAGGTGGGGGGCCTCTGCTGTTCTGTGGGGGGGGGCCTAGACTGCAATCAGGATCTGAACGTGGTCAGAGCCCCAAAGTCCTGTTCCAGAGGCAGAGGACAGAACTCTGCAGACTCTCTTCACTCCCCTCCCTGGGTTCAATGGGCTCATGCCCTGGGGGCTCCTGCTTACCGGCCTGCTTCTGTTTCCGTATCTGGGCTGCAGAAAGACCACTTTGCTTCCTGTGTGCCCTGAGGGCTGGGCTCCACGTGCCTGCTCTGGCAGAGGTCCCCCGCTGTTCCCCCACTCTGTGCCCAGTGCTCCTTGGGGTACACCTCAGGAGACCCCCCCCCACCTGCTGCTGTGAGCTGTGACTCCCAGCGCCCTGGTGCTGCCTCCAGGAGGCTGAAGTTCTTTGGCTCTGGTGGGCCACCCCTCTGGCAGGCGCCCCTCCGTAATGAAAGCTCAGTGAATGCTTGTTGATTCACTTAGTAACTGAAATTAAGGTATCAAGCCCTATTCAAGATACTACTCCATACGTTTTTTTTTTTCAGGATCTCCTGTTTCTTCTGTTCCTTTGAAGTTGTAGCAGGAAAAAGGGTTTTAAATGTAGGGTAGAAGAAGGATTGGGAAGGGTCTTAAAGGAAGACTAAGTCAAGGACATTTTTAATCTATAGCTGATGAGCTACGATGACAATAAGGTGATTGTGCTGGACCCAAATATTCTTGGTACTGTTTTTGTTCATTGTTATTAGTTTACATAAGGAAAAGTCATTGTGAACTATAATCATTAACATCTCCAATCACATGGACTATATCAATGCATTTTGCTTTTCTTTACATCTTCAGTCCTTAGCGCGGTGCCTACATATAGTGGTGCTTGAGAAATATTAAGACTGATTAGGTCTTAAATTAAGTTTGGATTGTAGGACAAGAATACTATGCTTTTGGGTGGTCTGGCTGGCCCTGTTTGATCTTGACCTGTATCACCTGGATTCTTGTTGTAATTTTTTTGTCTTCTAGGATGAGACCCTTCCCTGGATCCTTGAGGGTCAGAGTACTAGATTTTCAGGAATTCTTACAGTATTTCAGTGCAGAGTGCTAGGGATCTTGGAGCCCTAGCTGTTCCTATTTGAACTGATCACTGCTGTTCCCCATCCTTTCCTAGAACCTACCTGTGAACATTCAACCTTTTTAGGAATTTCTTATCCACTTTGGGTTTTCAGAATCCAAAAAAGAGAATATTGATAATTGTGGATAATGGAGAAAGAGGAATACATATTCTCTGTTCTGGAAAAGATAGAACAAAACTGTCCCGAGCGGGGTTAAAATCTAAGAGAAGAGAGCATTGGTTGACTTTGATAAGTTCATTTTAGCATTCTCAAACACATTACATTCCACAGTACTGAAAATGCTAGTGGCTATCATTTCAGAGTCATTTTCATAGATTTTTTAAAAATTGTAGTGGATGGGAGATATGAAGACAGTCAAATATCTCTCTTTTCACATAAAAACAATAGTTTGTTTATAGTAGCCTATACCTTCAATTTGTGGCAAAGTACTAGAGTGTGTTAACAAATGGAGAAAAGAAAATGGTGGTCAGAAATGGTCAAGCATAACTTTCTCAAGGACAGGTCATGATACTGTTAATTCTTTTTTTGCAGGATTATCATACAGATAGATCAGGAAAATGTTTTGGATATATGAAACATGGGTTCCTTCTCCTTTGAAACCCTTGGCACTGCAGGTTCATTGATGGAGTGTTTGGGATACTTATGTCCCATCAAAGGAATTTTCTATCAGCAAACCAGGCAGGAACCACAAATCCAGGAATGAAACACTTAATTGAGACATAATTACAGGGTAAATAACTATTAAGATGAAAATCATGTAATAGAATAATTATTAATACCACCCTCCCCCAAAAGAATGAAAGGTCAGATGCCTACTTGATTCTTCCAAGCAATGAATACTTCTTGGTGAGGATGACATGAGCTACATCTAGAATGCCTGGGGTATCTCATGGCTCCTAGGTTTTTCTGCTTTACTTGCTGCACCTGCCATCATGCTTCTCTTCCTTAGTGTGAACCTAGGTAGTTCACACTGTGTTTGCCACCATTATTTGCTGCTACATCTTCCTGAGAGATGGTGTAGACAGAGTTATTGACTGGCTGTTATAATCCTACTTCCTTGTACCTCCTGGATAGTGTGTAGGAATCAGGAAGCTGTGAGTTCAAATCCTGCCTCACACACTTTATAGCTGCCTGACCTTGGGCAAGTCACTTAAGGGGAAGGGAAAGTAACAAGCATTTCTCAAATATCTACTACATGCTAAGAACCTGGCAAATATGATCTCCTTGATCCTCACCAACAACTCTGAGAGGTGCTTATTATGACCCTCATTTTCCAGTTGAGGAAATTGAGATGACTAAATTAAGTGACTTGCCCAAGGTTGACTTGCCCAAGGTCATCTCTGCTAAGGGTCTGAAGTGGAATTGAAACTATTTTATTTTTTCCAATTACATGTAAAGATAGTTTTCAACATTTTTTGTAAGCTTTTGAGTTCTACATTTTTCTTTCTTCCCCCTCCCCAAGACAGCAAGTAATTTAATGTAGATTATACATATGCAATCATTTTACTTTATATTTTTTTTTAGGCTTTTGCAAGGCAAATGGGCTTGCCCAAGGCCACACAGCTAGGTAATTATTAAATGTCTGAGACCGGATTTGAACCCAGGTACTCCTGACTCCAGGGCTGGTGCTTTATCCACTGTGCCACCTAGCCACCCCTCATATGCAATCATTTTAAATGTATTTCCATGTTAGTCATGTTTTGAAGGAAGAATCAGAACAAGAGGGGAAAAAAACAGAAGAAAGTAAAAACAAAAAAACAAATTTAAAAAAGTGAAAATAGTATGCTTTGGTCTGCATTCAGACTGCAGAGTTCTTTCTCTGGATGTAGATGGCATTTTCCAGAATTTGGAATTTTGTTTTCTTTTTGGTTTTTGCAAGGCAGTGGGGTTAAGTGACTTGTTCAAGGTCACACAGCTAGGTAAGCAGAAAGTGTCTGAGGCAGGATTTGAACTCACATCCTCTTGGCTCCAGGCATCTAAAAATAAGGGTCCAGCCATAAGGGGGGTGGAGAGACAGAGAGTGACAGAGAGAGACAGAGAGAGAAAGAGTGGTGTGTGTGTGTGTGTGTGTGTGTGTGTGTGTGTGTGTGTGTGTGTGTGTGTGTAGTAATAGCTCAACTACTTTACTCTTAGAAGTGTTATATTTTACTTTCAATTTCATTTCCTTTTTTCTAAATGTGTTTAAACCAATTTGATAAGTGAGTTCATTGGAGCTGTGCTAAGAAGGAGAGGAAGATGGGAAAATCCTAAGTAGAGAGGAGCAATAAGCCAAAGGGTTATGATTGGAAGCAGGGATGGGCAGGAGAGGATTGATTCATGTACTTTTTTGTTCTTCTTCTGGAGGAACACCATAGCAACAGGGAGGTGATACTATGACATGCCACTGAATTGGATTTAAGTGAGTAAGAGCTGTGCAAAATCACCAGTCTCTCTTTTTACTCCATAGCCATTTGGGAACTGTTTCATAATTTTACTCTGGAACTAGGGAAAGTCTGGGGGGTGGGGGGTAGGGGGAGGAGTAGGATGTTCAAATGTTTCCTTCAGCCCATGCTCACTTTGAGTGAACTGGAATAGCTCAAGTTCCACATGACTGTTGTGATTGGCATAAATATAAGACCTGAAGCCACATCTCTAATGAAGAAACATTGTCTATGAATATCACCCACATGTACATAGGAGAGGAAGTAGTTTCATTAAAAATTAGAGCTGTCCAAATATGTAATGGATTGTCTAGAGACTCAGTGACATCTCTGACATTGAAAATATCCCAGAAGAGATGGAATGACATTTGTTAGGGGTATTGGGAAAGGGTTGTACTATATGACCTCTTAGGACTCTTGCAATTCACTTATATCAAGTGAAATTTTATTCCAAAGCAGCAATGAAGAAATAAAATATTTGAGAGAGAGAATATTAAATTGTTTAGGTTAAGTTAATTTTTGAAAAACTAATAAAGAGCTTCATATAAGCAATGAGAGTTTCAATTTTCCTGACTCAGAAGAAAGAACAGAGACAAAAGGATAATTTAAAAAGGAAGTTTTTTTTTTTTAAAGCTAGTAATAATCAGAGGCAACTAGGTGGTGAAGTGGACAGAGCATTACCTCTGGAGTTAGGAGAACCTGAGTTCAAATTTGACCTCAGACACTTAATAATTGCCCAGCTGTGTGACCTTGGGCAAGTCACTTAATCCCATTGCCTTATATAAAAAAGGTAGTAATAATCTATATTTAGCATATTCTTAAAAATTATGCATTTTTAGAAAAAAGTTTGCTGAAACAAGAAGATAAACTGTTCTATGTTGTTTATGCAGTGTTGTTTATGAATGTGCATATAAAATCCCAAGTGACAAATTTACTGTTCATAGGAAGTCATTATTTTGACATCTTAAGCCAAAGGTTTTTCTCTACTCTGTATTTCATTTAATAACAAAAAGAAAAGTTTTCACTGATTTTCTTGGTTTTCTTTTTTCATTAGTAGACTTGTCTGTAGACCAACAAGAACCAAACCCTACTTATTGTCTCACTTTTGCTGTTCTTTGATGACAGCCTTTAGCTATGCCAGCTACTATAGCCTTTTAACTAATATTACTGGGCAAGAATTTTAAGTAGATTTTAAATATAGCTTTGATTTTAAACATAAAGAATTTTGGTGCTCTCACTTTAGTTTACCCATCCTTATCCCTATCCTATTACTTTTCTTCCAAATTAGCATAATCAGCTAATTGACTTCTCTGTAACAGTTTGGAAAGTGAGTATGGGCATATTGTAAATGAGACTTTTGATTCATGACTGATTCATATCGTCACTTCAATTAACGCTTGTCTGCTGTTTTTCTGAAATATATACTTTAAAACTCATAGCCATTCTTTTGTTTTGGGAGGGGATGTTGCTTTATTTTTTAATAAGGTGAGTAATTGGCTTCTGACCACCCTAACTTCTCCCAGCCAATTGAAGGTATCAGGGAAACCAAGGGGAAGATAAAAAAGGTAATGAAAGCACCGTGTTAATGAAGTATAATTTGTGTTAATACTCACTCCAAAGTATAAAACATTTTTCCCTGATTGAACTGGAAGATGTAACATCACTGGGACAAAAATTGGTCTTGCTTCTAACAGCCCTTAAAGTTTGAACCCATTGTCTTTGTGGCAGTCCAAGGAGGTATCAAGCTTTGTAGAGTGGCATTCCTGTGCCTTTGGGATTTTTTCTTCTTTGCTATCTCCTTCACCTACAATGTCACTTTTTTTCCCCCTGAATGATATGGTCAGTCCTTTACTTTCAGAAATATCAGTTTGAAAGCAGTGAGAGTACATAAGTAGGGAGAACTTCTGAAAAAGTTCTATTTATTCTTTGTGAAATGGGAGTCCCTATTTGACCTTACAATGTCACTTTTTAAACACTTTTTATCCAGTCATCTAATAGAAGATGCCTCATGCTGTAGGGAGCAAAGTCACATATTTTTGCAGACACAGAGAGGCAGAAAACTTGAGTCTGCAAGCAGTTTCAAGGAGAGGGACCTCTGGTAGCTAAAGAGAGAGTCAACTGGGGTTCAGAAGAAAATTAGCCCTTGTAGGTGAGAGCAAATCTTCAAAGAAGGTATACTCAGAGAACCCAGTTAGTGAAACTGCCCAGCATGGATATTGCTGCACCAGGAGGGAACAGAGGAGAGAAAGGACAATGAAGGCCATTGAAGTCTTATAGTACTAAACATGTGAATCGACCAGGGCACATGGGTTCTAACTTTGTTTGCATTCTTCCTAGAGATGCTGTGTGTGATATATATATATACTGTTCTCTTGGTTTGTGGGAAGAATTTTTTTGTAGCTATTGTATTTATTATCAGGTTTTTGAGCTAATCATGTCTACTGGCTCATTGTTAATAAAAAGTCAAGCCTTGTGAACTTTGATTTTAGAAGTTAAGACCTAGAGGCTACCCTAGATCTATAGGACAGGAATAAACAATAAAGAGTTTTCTCTTCAGAACTGACAAATATGAGTGTTCCATGTCTCACAGTCATACAACAATACCAGAAGAATATCAGTAGTAATAAGATAGCTTTGTTTTTGTGAGAAATTTTGGGTCTTTAAAGGAGTTTTGAAATTTTCCCAGAATGATTCAGCCTTCATTTCTGGATATTTCTAGGCTTGAATTGTGTTTATTCTGTCTGTCCAAGAATTATGTGCATGTGTACACACACATACATATACACAAATACACATTAACACTCCATGTTAAATGAACTTGTAGTTTCCTATCCAACTGCATATCATAATTTGAACATTAGATATTCTTTATCCACTTTGGTTTTTCATTTGTGGCTAGTTAGGCCAAACTCTTTCAAATGATTTTGGATTTCTTCCATAAAACTTGAAGTGCTACACAGTTTAATACAATCAGTACAATCTCATCCACAAACAAGAACATCTGGAAGACCTTCCATGTCTAAAGGGAATTCCTCTTCAACTTGGATTCTATTTGCTTCTTCTCCATTGCAGTGTTGAACACTTTTGGCAAGCATACATTTCACTATTTTATGCCTTCAGATTTATGACCAGAAGAACATTAAAAAAAAAGTTATCTCTATTGCTATATCTTTCAAGGAATATTGACTAATTTTGCTTTATGGATGGAAACACTTTGTTGGTAGAGATCTGTTCTACCCAATCAAATGGTTTTAAAAAAATTATTATTTAATTTATTAATTAAATTAATTAAACATTATTAATTATTATTTATTTTTACATGCTATTATATTTTTATAACTAATATATTGAAAAGAAAATATATAATATATTATAGTATACATCATTAATTATTAAATAGATTTTATTATTTAATTTATTAATTAAATATAGTTTAATTTAATTATTAAAAAATTAAAAAATAATCAACAAGCAACATGGAATCTTGTATTTTCTAAATCTCTTAGTGACTTATATGATAACTGATGATAATGATGTCAGAACCCTAAAATCAGGGAGATGGTGCCATGACAAGCAAATGAATTGGGTTTGAATGTGGGGGGTGCTGTGCTAAGTCACCAGCCTCACTTTCTCCTCTGGAGCCATTTGAATCCAGTGACCAGATATGGATAAGGATGACTGGAGATGGCCCTGTATGTGAGGCAATCAGGATTAAATGATTTTCCCAGGGTCACATAGCTAGTAAGTGTCAAGTGTCTGAAACTGAATTCAGATGCCTGTCTTCCTGACTCCAAGACCAGTGTTCTATCCATTGTGCCACTTAACTACCCCTAGTGAGTTCTTCCCTCCGTTAAAGGGAAGAAAAAGATTTCCAGGAATATGAATTACCTCTCTTTATCATGTGCTTAAAACTTGAACCTATTTTCCTTGGACTGTATATCACACAGTTTGTATGTTGACAGCTAGCATTCTAATCCAGTTCTTTGTTTATTCTTCTTGTGTCAACTGAAGGATGCAAAAAAAAAAATGATCCCAGTGCAACAGATTTTCTTTCTTTTAGATCTCAGCCTCTTTACCTTTAAAACCTCTCTACAACCACCTTTTAAAAATAATGTTAAAATGATCATAATAATATAATAATAATTACACTAAATCATAATATCTTTTACTTATGTTACAAAATATATTATTATGATCATTTTTGTTAATTATGTATGATGACATTTGATTATATTTGTGATCAATAGTGTATTGCTTGTATGGGATCTCTCCAAGGTTCCAGAATTGTACAAATAATGTCCACCTGTTTCAGGGATTTCTATATTAACTCTTTCACCCTTATGTGTATATTCCTTTTTTTCTCTATAACTGACAAGCAGCTAAAACTTAGAAAAAAATTGGGCTTTCTCTCCTGTCTGTTACAAGAAAATTGATAACTTTTTTCCTTCCTTCCAAAAGTAAACACTTCTTTCCTCTACTGAGTCATCCTTGCCTCCTCAAACATACAATGCGGCTAGCTTAGCTTATTGTGATTTCCTGCAACGACTTCCAAAAGTGGATTCGAGGATGTTGTAGACATTGGTCTGAAGGAATTTCCTAAGAGCCATTCCATCCCATCCACATTTCCTTATATTTGTTTTGCTTTCAAGAGATGAGATTTGGTAGGAAGATTAGTTTTGTTTATAACATTAGAAGGAGATAATTCTAAAAGGGGGCAGGGTAATGATGTTCTCTTGAGAATGAGATTTTCCAAAGAAAATAGTAACTTATACCCTAGACAGTCACCAACTGCAACCCTCCACTCCTATGTTACTACATACTCTCAAAATATTTGTCTCTTTCAGTTAGAAGAAGCAATTGTGTAGAAAATTAAAGAAAAAAATGCTAGCAAAAAACAAAACAAAACAAAACTAGGTGAACCAGAAGCCAAAAAAGGAAATGAAGCCCAAATCGAGATACTTTAAAAAATAAAATAATTTTGTACTCTGGAGGAGTCTTCCAGAGTCTATTTTTTTTTTCTTGCTCACAAAACTAGATTGAAAAACTGTGGACAGAGAAGATAGAAGCCAATTTGAAGTGGAATGGGGAAACTGTGATAAAAGCATTTATATAAAGCTTTGAGATTTAAAAATATTTTCTTTGATCTTTACAACATGAGTTAGGTAGTGCAAGTCTTCTGTGATGTGATAGAAAAAGCACGGGATTCCCTTTTGCCATCTTGATGCAACCATGACTAATGATTCCAAGAAGTATTTGAAGCACATGACTGCCTCCACACACTGGATTCTGAACAACTCACTAGGAGTGTTTACTTCTGAGGGAGTCATTCCACTCATGATCTTTCTTTGAAACCAACTCTTGTATGCTCTGACAGGATATGAAAATAAGACATTTGCAGAGTTTCATTCCTGGGGACGGCTAGGTGGCACAATGGAAAAATGATGAGCCTGGAGGCAGGGAGACCTGAGTTTAAATCTGGCTAGAGATGTTTATAAGCTAAATGTTGTTGGCTACATTAGATAATTTCTGTTTGCCTCAGTTTCTTCAACTATAAAAATAAAGTTAAAATGGCTTCCAGGATTATTGAAAGGATTAAATGATTTAATATTTCTAAAGCATAGAACACAGTACATAGTAGGTACTATATAAAGACTAGATATTATTGTTATTATTATTATTATTATCAAGGCTGATAGCAAGGTTATCATGGACATGCTCAGCAGGACATACCCTGCAAGTCCAGGGATATATAATGAACATCTTTCTGTTCCCACTCTCTAAAGGTCAGAACTACAACATTGCCTGGTTCCAGGAGACTCTGAAGGTTTTGTGGGTATCTCTTTTTTCCTGCCATTGACTTGGGTCATGTTGTTTATATTCTTCTCATTTTAGCACCCAGTAACTAAGTACCCCAGTTCCATTTAAGCACTTATCATTATTTGGCTTTTACAAATAGATATTTATTAAAAAACTGTTGCAGGAAGAAGCACATAAATTTTTCCCCTATACTTCATGGACTTAATCTCCCTTATACTACTTCATCCTCTTGAGGATAGGGAGTTCATTCATAGCTTAGGTTGCTTCCTACATAGCATTGGTTCCACCAAGTCCGTATCCAGATGTTGCATGACTTTCAAAAGAATATTTCTGTTGGGTTAGAGTTACAAAGGTCACTCCTGAAGAACACTCTTTGTCAGGACATCAAAGCTGTATTGGCTGCTAAACTCAGCCTACTTTTGACCCCTGGATTTAGGTAGTCCTTATATCTTATCAAGGTCAGAAAGTCTACTCCCTTCCATTTACCTAAAATGAGAAAGAAAGAAAACAAAAAAGTCAAGAAAGTTCCATTTCTTTTGGGGTCTTATGACCTTAGTGGCAGAAGAAGGTCCTAGGACCTTTTTGCTTAGGATAGAGTTTTCTTGGGCTACTGTTACATGACCAGAACACAAAATCAACTGAGGCCAAGTGCAACAAATGGAAAACAATGGAAGCTGACAAGCCTCCAAAGTTACCAAGAGAGCTGCCCCTTCCCCATGTGGCTGGCTAGCTGATCAGAACCAGTCATTAAATGTCCTTGTATGTTCCTGGCTCCCCAAGGCACTTCCTTGAACAGCTAAGTTCAATATTATCCTAAAAGTGTTACTTTCAGACTAACAGTGGGCATCAGTGTCATATGAAGATTAACAAAAGGGGGCACTTTAGAACTGTTCTTTCCAAGAACTGTCAGCTTCCTCTGGAGCCAGGCTTCATCAGCTGTCATTTCCCCTTATAATGTAATTAGTTCAAAGTGCCTTGAGGTATAAAGGTTCAGTGTCTGTTTCTGCTTGTGTGTTTGTGTGTGTGTGTGTGTGTGTGTGTGTGTGTGTGTGTGTGTGTGTGTTTGTGTGTGTGTGTGTGTGTGTGTATGTGTGTGTGTGTGTGATAGCAGAGAGTTAAATTTGATGGGTATGTAGAGTTTGTGGGGGGGGGAAAGTTTAAGATAAGGTTAGAAAGTAGGTTGGTGGGCAGCTAGATTGGTGTACTGGATAGAGCATGGCCCTGGAGTTAGGAGAACCTGAATTCAAATTTGACCTCAGATACTTAATAATTGCCTAGCTGTGTGATCTTGAGCAAGTCATTTAATCCCATTGCCTTAAATAAATTTTAAAAAATAAAGTAGGTTGACATCAGACAATTGAAAGCCTTAAATGTCAATTTAAGAAGTTTGAAACATATATAGTAAACCATAGTCACTAAGGCATTCTGATCAGAGAAGTGGCATAACCAGATGTGATAAATATTATGATTTTGTTATTGTTGTTGGGTTTTGGGTTTTTTTTGGGGGGGGTTGCAAGGCAATGGGTTAAGTGACTTCCCAAGGTCCCATAGCTAGGTAATTATTAAATGTCTGAGGCCAGATTTGAACTCAGATTCTACTACTTCAGAGATCCACTGTGCCAACTAGCTGCCCAGATTATTACTATGTTTTAAAGAAATCAGGACAGTTGATCACTTTACTAGACTCTTTCATACTCTTAGGCAGCCTAAAGCAGCAGATAAAATCACAAAGCTCTGGGATGTATGATACAGTACATCTCATTATTTGTGATAGAGTTGTCTCTGGCACGGAAACAGGTCTGCACAGAACCAGTCACCTCTTCGTGGAACAGTTTTATCAATGAGTTACCTGAAGGTATAAATGTCATTTTTGTCAAATTTATAGATGCCACAAATCTTGGAGAGATAGTCAATTCAGATGATGAGTCAGGGTAAAAAAGATCTTGAAGACCAAGTTTAAAAAAAGTTAATTGTGATAAATGTAAAATTTTCAAAGATTTACAAATCAACTTCAAAAATACAAGATGGGGAAGATGCAGCAAGGCAGTCATAGTTCATGTAAAAAAGATTTGGTTTTTTTTGTGTGTGTTCTGCAATATGGGTCAACAGTAACTTTATCTGTGATAACAATTGACAAGGCAGGAGTGGTTGGCTGGGTGAAGAAAGGAGCTAGGAAAATAAAATCAATTCTGACAAGCTGTCATTTTTCCTATCATTATCAATTGTCCATTTTGGGACCATAGCAGTGAGGTGTGTCTGGAGATTTGGAGAAAAGCTTTAAGGGAGAGAAGTTGGAGAGTTGTTGATTTCCCAGGAAGCATGGAGGGAAAGCTTCTGGACTGGAACTTTTCCATTTCATTCAACTAAATTCAATACAATTCTCTATTAAGGCTTACTAATATGCTAAGCATTGTCTTCCTCACTGGGGTTACAAAAAGAGGCAAAAGACAGTCCTGACTTCAGGAGTTTATAAAGCAAGGTCTGGGAAGGAACAACAAAGGTCTTCAGTTCTGGCAGCTGGCCAAGATATTGGATCATTGAGAGTCTTATTGCCTGGAGAGTTTGTGTACTATAACAGAAAGCACATTAAACTTGGCAAGAGAAGAGCCTTCATTCCAAATGTTGCCTCTGACACTAATAATCTCATTACAAAGTAACCTCTCTGAACTTCAACATCTTCATCTTTTTGACAGAGCTAAAGATGCCTGCAATACCCACTACACAGGGTTAGTGTGAGGAACAACTGAGTACTTTGAAGACCTTGAAGTATTACATAATATATTAATTTTTATTATTATTAAATAAGTATTTAAATTCCTATACTAGGCTTTATGGGAAATACTAAATAAAATATATTTCCATAGCACTGTATGGTCCAGAAAGATCTTTTCTGAGCATAGTTTCTTAAACTAGCTAGCATTCTATAGAAGAGAAAACTGAGTCTCAGACTTGACCAAGGGGTAGTAACACAGCTAAGTGGAGGAACCAGGATTGGAGAGTGAGAGAACCAGAGAGCGAGAGAGCGAGAGAGCAAGAGAGTGAGAGCAAGAGCGAGAGAGAGAAAAAGGGATAGAGAGAAAGACAGACAGACAGACACATACACACACACAGAGAATGTGTGTGTGTGTGTGTGTGTGTGTGTGTGTGTGTGTGTGTGTGTGTGTGTGTGTGTGTGTGTGTATTTTGCCTTCTTTTAACCAGGGTTCTCTCCTTGTTTATTTATATTGTTTAAATGCCCTATGTGACCTGTGTTTCTGTATAGCCTTGAGATCTAAGAACAATTTTTACATCTTAAAAAAAGTTACATTAAATTTAGTAATGTAAAAATCATTCTTAACTCATATTTGTAGGGTTGGATTTAGTCCCCAAACTCCTCATATAGATAAATACTTAGAAATGCTAATGATGTGAGATAATTTCCCCTAACTTTCCTTCCTTGTTCCCTCAAGTCCCCTCTTCCCCAAGGTATACCTCTTCCGTTCTTTTTCATACTTCATACTTAAGAACATTAAGACATAATAGAATCACTCTCAGACCCTCTGTCTATTTAGACACTTATTTGATGATTGAACTCAGAGATGACTCATGTACTATTTCCCTATAAATAGAATGTAAGTAGTTCTTCCTTGTTTAGTTTTTTATGAAAATTTGTATTTACCTTTCTATATTTCTCTAAATTTCTCTAATTGAATTCAAGGCTTCCTACACACCTTTGGTCATCAAGAAAGCATGGAGATTCTTTACTTCATAAAAGATCCATTTTTTCCCCCTGTAGGGTTATACTTATTTTTCTGAATAAGTTATTATAGGTTCTAAGTTTATATCCTTTGCCTTATGGAATATCATATTCACTTTTGGAAGTGGTTGCTAAACCCTTATTCTGATTTGTATCTTCTAAATTTAAATGATTTCTTTCTGGCTGCTTATGATAATTTTTTCTTTGACCTTGTGGTTCTAGATTTTGGCTGTAATGTTCCTGGGAGTTTTCATTTGGGAATTTCTTTTAGGAGTTGATCAGTGGGTTCTTTCTATTTCTACTTTGACCTCTGATTCTAAGAGATGAAGGCACTTTTCTTTCCTGAAATATGATGTCCAGGTTTGTGGTCATAACTTTCAGGTGGTTCAGAGATTCTGTAATTTTTTCTCTACAATCTGTTTTTGGTTTGGTTAGTTTTGTAATATTCATTACTTTAAAGATATTTTATAATTTATTCTATTTCTCAGGCTTTTGACTTTAATATTTCTTTTTGTCTCATGGCATTTGATTGGCTTCTATTTGGGCTATTCTAATTTTCAGGAAGTTTGTTGCTTGGGCAAGACTTTTGCAACTCTTTTTTTCTTTTTAAAGATTTTATTCATTTTGAATTTTACATTTTTTTCCTTAATCTTACTTCCCTCTCCCCACCTCCACAGAAGGCAATTTGCCAGTCTTTACATTGTTTCCATGGTATACATTGATCCAAAATGAGTGTGATGAGAGAGAAGTCATATCCTTAAGGAAGAAACATAAAATATAAGAGATAGCAAGATCAAACAATAAGATAGCAGTTTATTTTTTAAAATTAAAGTTAATAGTCCTTGGTCTTTGTTCAGACTCCACAGTTCTTTCTCTGATACAGATGGTATTCTCCATTGCAGACAGCCCCAAATTGTCCCTGATTGTTGCACTGATGGAATGAGCGAGTCCATCAAGGTTGATCATCACTCCCATGTTGCTGTTAGGGTGTATAGTGTTTTTCTGGTTCTGCTCATCTCACTCAGCATCAGTTCATGCAAATCCCTCCAGGCTTCCCTGAATTCCCATCCCTCCTGGTTTCTAATAGAATAATAGTGTTCCACGACACATATATACCACAATTTGCTAAGCCATTCCCCAGTTGAAGGATATTTACTTGATTTCAAGTTCTTTGCCACCACAAACAGGGATGCTATGAATATTTTTGTACAAGTGATATTTTTACCCTTTTTTCATCATCTCTTCAGGATATAGGCCCAGTAGGGATATTGCTGGATCAAAGGGTATGCACATTTTTGTTGCCCTTTGGGCATAGTTCCAGACTGCTCTCCAGAAAGTTTGGATGTGTTCACAGCTCCACCAACAATGTATTAGTGTCCCAGATTTCCCACAACCCTTCAACAATGATTACTGTCCTTTCTGGTCATATTGGCCAGTCTGAGAGGTGTGAAGTGGTTCCTCAGAGATGCTTTAATTTGAATTTTTCTAATAAGAAATGATTTAGAGCAATTTTTCATATGACTATGGATCACTTTGATTTCCTTGTCTGTAAATTGCCTTTGCATATCCTTTAACCATTTGTCAATTGAGAAATGGCTTTTTAAAAAAAATTTGACTCAGTTCTCTGTATATTTTAGAATTGAGTCCTTTGTCAGAAATACTAGTTGTAAATATTGTTTCCCAGTTTGCTGCATTTCTTTTGATCTTGGTTACAGTGCAAAAGCCTTTTAATTTAATGTAATCAAAATCATCTAGTTTGTTTTTTAATGATGTTCTCCATCTCTTTCTTGGTTATAAACTGCTCCCCTTTCCATAGATCTGACTAAACTACTCCTTGATCTTCTAGTTTTCTTATAATATTTTTTTATGTCTAAATCTTGTATCCATTTGGATCTTATCTTGGTATAGGGTGTGAGGTGTTGGCCTAATATAAGTTTCTTCCATACTAACTTCCAATTTTCCCAATAGTTTTTATTGAAAAGAGAGGTTTTATCCCAATAGTTGGACTCTTTGGGTTTATCAAACAGCAGATTACTATAATCATTTCCTGCTATTGCACCTAAAGACTTTGCAACTCTTGTGCCAAACTGTTAATTTCTTTTTCAGATTTTTCCATCATAGCTCTCATTTCTTTTCCATTTTTCTGTTAGGGCTATTATTTCATTTATAAAAATCAATAATATTTTTTTTTGCGTGGTTTGCTCAAGGTCACACAGGTGATATGTATCAAGTGTCTGAGATTGGATTTAAACTCAGGCCCTCAAGACTGTGCTGTGCTCTATTCACTGTGCTATCTAGTTTCCCCAACATTAATTTTTTTAACTCTTGCTTCATCTCTTCTAGGAATTCTAATTGAATTGTATCTAACCTGTGTTTTTCTTGGAGACATTGCTCATAGATATATTAGAGTCATTCTATTCTTTTGAATTTATATCTTTAGCATCCCTGTTACCATAATAGTCTTTTATGACAGAATTCTTTTTGTTTGTTTGTTTGATTGTTTCTTCTACAGTTTACTTCCTGGCTTCAGACTTCATATTAGAATTGGACTATGCATACTTATGGAAAGAAGATCTGAACTGGTATTATTCCTGCTTCCTTGGTGGTACTGAGTGTTGTGTAATTCTAGGTTCTCAGAGACATGTCTAGTAGGGGAATCTGCAAACTTAGTATTTCCAGAACAGTCTGTTCCCAGGCAAAGTCTGAGTGGTCTGTTCTATATAAATTCCTGACTTAGTTTGAGTCTTTGCAATAGTGAAGTGCTGTTGGATTTAGACCTTCTCTTCCAGCTAGGAAATTATACTGGTTCCCAATGACAGAATTTGCCTTCTTGGCTCTGTTGAAGCTTTAAAAATGGTTTTATTGATTATTCCTTTTGTTTTTATATTACTGGAGACTACTTCTTTGAACACTCTTTTTGTGTATTTTTTTAAAGTTTTTGCAGACTTGCCCAAGGCTACACAGTTAGGTAATTATTAAGTGTCTGAGGCCAGATTTGAATTTAGGTACTCCTGGACTCCAGGGGCAGTGCTCTATCCATTGCGTCACCTAGCCGCTGCTGAACTCTCTTTTAAAACAAAAGAGAGACAGCCTATTGGACAACTAGATGGAGCAGTGGATAGAACACCAGGCCTGGAGTAAGGAAGACCTGAGTTCAAATCTAGTCATAGACACTTGACTATGTGTGACTCTGGGCAAGTTACTTAACCCAGATTGCCTCATATCCAAGGCCATCTCCAGTCATCCTGATTCATATCTGACCACTGGGGCCAAATGGCTGCGAAGGAAAAAGTGAACTGGTGACCTAACAAAGCACCCCCTCTTTCAAATTCAATTCACATTGGGGTTACCTCCCTGATGTCATAGTCCTCTTCAAGAACAAAGGATAAATAGACCCCCATTTCCCTATTGAAAAGAATAAAATGTATTATTTGATCTTTAGTATTAAACTTCTTATTATGATTACTTGGAGTTAGATTTTCTTATGAAATTTTTTTCATTTACATTATTATACACTTGTGCATATTGTTCTCCTGTAATTCATCTCATGTTTCTCTGAATTCTTCATATCCATTGTTTCCATTATATTCACATTCACCAATATGTTCAGTGATTCAATAAGTTTGGTTTTAGACTTGTTGAGTTTGAGGTACTGGTTCAAGTGTAGATGTACTATAAATCTTTGGGAAGCAGAGCCTAAAACTTCTATTGAGTTGTTTGATTTAGAATAGAAATAGATTGAAGACAGTCAAGAGAGAGATATACAGTAATTCATGCTACATTCTTCAAAAATAATGTTTATAATAAACATTTTAATTTTGTGTTCACTCTCCCCAAAGACTGAAATGGTATAGACAAAGGAATATGTATACCTTGGTTTTGAGGTGGAGAAAGTGCTTTTTTAAAACCTCTGTTATTGCTATATCTACTTAGAAAATAGCCCTGTATAAAAACTAAGTGATATGAAACTAGGACACTATCACTGGCAATTAATATTAGGGAAATTTCATTAGAATGGTAGCTTGAATTAGTGATATGAAAGAAAGACATCCCAAACCCTTCAGGCTATCCCTAAATCTTGCGGGGGATGAAGCCATACTTAGGGATACAATTTGTGTATGAGAGTGAGAGTTGGGATAAAACTCCACATAGCTTATATTTAAGGAATATTTGTAAACACAAACTGAAAAATATGGATGTTTATCAGCCAGATACCAGCATTTTAGTGATGCTGGGTCCACATTTCTTATATTCTTCAATATCAACACTTGTATGAAATTTAGCAATATAACTGAAACAAGAATTTTAATATTAAAAAGTATGAAAATATTTTTAAAAATCATATCAAAATGAACTGATGTGATCTATAAAGGAAATGCATACACAAAAGATGAGTGTAAAATTACAGCCTAAAACAAAGAGAATCACTTTTCTAATTTTTGGTAACCAACAGTAAAAAGCCCAGGTGAAGAATTTCTACGGTTACTGGTTTTATCCCTCAGGAGCCCTTCCATGCTGCATTAAGGGTCATCAGAGATTATAAGGGCTCTATAAAGAAATTGAGGGAGGTATATTGAGAGAAGTTGAATTTTCCTGTTTGCTAATCATTCCCTTTCTCTTCCCATTTCCTTTGTTTCTTCTAGCTGTCTGAGAGTTAGCCAGAGTTTGGGCAATATTGTTCTTTTCCTAAAAGATTACTTTTGTTCTTAAGCCATTGACCTATGATGAAACTTCTTGGCCAACAAAAACCTAAACTATTTGCTGTATTATTTATTGTGCAGATAATAAGGACAGAGGAGAGACATTTTGTTCAGCAGGGATAGGGGCAAAGCTACATGGACACACACCATAAAGGCAGAGGAAAAAGCGATGTTGTCTTTAATAGGTCTTGCAGATTATCTGAGACCAAAAATATAGAAAGATACTCTTGAATCTATTTTCCAAAAAAGGAAAAAACTAGAAAACAGTGGCTCCAGAGCAAAGGCTACTAAAGCTTCCATTTGAGTTGGGTAGTTTCCTTCTTATGAGCATTTAAAAGCATAACTCTAGAAGGGAAAATGAAGCAAAGATATGAATGACCTATATAGTTACCACAGTGACACTACTGGAGTCAACAAATTAAGCTTATTCTTTACCTAAAAACTACTTATTGTAAACTTGTTGCATAAATATTTCTATGTTAGCTATGGAAAAGTATTCAAAAGAAAAGATGCTACAGAGAAGATGCTACATACTTTTTTCTTTTAGGATTTTTGCAAGGCAAATGGGGTTAAGTGGCTTGCCCAAGGCCACACAGCTAGGTAATTATTAAGTGTATGAGATCAGATTTGAACCCAGGTACTCCTGACTCCAAGGCCGGTGCTTTATCCACTACGCCACCTAGCTGCCCCATTGCTACATACTTTAAAAAAAATAAATTTAGAACTAGAAGTTACCGTGGAGAGTTCATCTAGTCCAAACTCTTCCTTATAGGTGAGGAGTCTAAGATTAATTTGTTACACAGAGATTAACTTGTTCTCTTTGGAAAATGGCAGAGGTAGGGACTGAATCTAGGTCTTTTGGTTCTAAAACCTGACTTCTTTTCTTTTTTTAAATTATTATTCCATTTTTATTTAAGGCAATGGAGTTAAGTGACTTGCCCAAGGTCACACAGCTAGGTAATTATTAAGTGTCTGAGATCACATCTGAACTCAGGTCCTCCTGACTCCAGGTACAGTGCTGTAATCCACTGCACCACCTAGCTGCCTCCCAGACTTCTTTTCTACTGTGCTGCCTTCTAGTAGGGAAGAGAAGACACAAGGAATAGTTAAGTAAATAAATGAGGGGAGTTGAAAAGATTGTTACAGATTATGGGTGTTACAGAAGAGAAGAAAAAGATCCACAAAAGCTAAATGACAGATATTATATAGGGAAGATTTGAATTTATCTTAAAGGACAGGAAGATTTAGACAGCTGGCAGAGGATGGGGAGAGTGTGAGACAGTACATATAAGAATGAGTCTGTTTTGTTCAGTAGATGCTAAGGAGATGGCACTAGCCAGAGGAGAGGGTAAGTATATAAAAAACATACCAGGTAATGTTGGATGGTCTAAGTCTGGATTATTGAGAACCTTGAATGATAGTCTAAGAAGTTTGGGTTTTTTCTTATAGTTACCAGGGAGCCACAGATGGAATGACATGATGAAAATGGTGCTTTAGGGAAATTACCATATGGCAGGGTAAAAACCTGAAGACAAGTTCATTTGGTGTGATTAAAACATGGGAGGAGTATCCAAGCATTCTCTGATACAGGCACATAAACATCTGATAACTGGTGAAAAAAAATGTGTATTTGTCAAAAGCTATAAGCTCAAGAAAGATCCAGTGATCATATATCAAGCTGGATTAAGAAGAATGTGAAGGAGCAAGCACAAGGTAGAGTGTCATAAAGCTGTAGTTAAATTACCTAGGTTTGATGGATTCTATCAACTGATGCTCCCCAACTTTCAGGTTTTTAGGAACAGCAAAAAGTATTCCTACAAATGAGAATTAACTTCTCATCATTTGCCCTTATATATAAAAGGAAAGTTATCATCATTTTTATTTTATGCTGTTTCCCAATTTTGGATGCCTGAGGGACCACTAGAATGAAGGTTGGGACTCTATTTCCTATTGTCTCATTATTTGAATTATCATATCCCTCTAATCTTTTACATTCCTACATGCAGAAGAAGGAATGTCTTGTCCAGTAGAGTGGGTACCCTCTGTTCTTTTGGTCAGTGTCCATCTGTAGACAACAAAAAAGAACTGGGGAACTGGTCTAAGGTAGATTATGAAGGGTAACTGCCAACAATGAGAACTAGCCTAGACTTAGGTTAAATAGACTCTTGTCTAAGAGCATTGCCCTGGGAGCTTCTCTGTCTCTATTCTTTCCAAGCATGATGCCAGGAGAAGAAAATGTTATCTTCACAATTAAGACACTTTTCAAAAGCTCACATGGGAGGTGAAGTCATATTCAGGTAAGATCAATGGGAATGGAGAAGAGAGGATGGATTTTTAAAATTTCTATGAAAAATTTGAGAGGTGACATGATGGAATAGATGGAGGGCTAGTTTGGGAGTCAGGAATAATTGAATTCAAGAACCTGTGATAAAAATGTGCTGTGTGACTATGGGAAAGTCACTTAACATCTTGTTTCTGTAGGCAACTGTTCAATATTATGAGTTACAGAGAAGTTGCCAAGATACATTGTGGAGGGAGTTTCCACAGAAAGAACTTCTTGTACATAAAAATATTAGGATGAAAAAAATTAGTGATTAACTGTATATAAGGGATAGAGGAAGAGTAAGAGTAAAAAATAATGTTGAGGTCATTTGCTCTTTTTAAAAGAGAACAAATGATCACTCCCAAATATATTTCCTTTCCAGGCTTTTCTATTTAAGCTTTTCTCAAATGAAAATCAGAGAAATCTTCCTAGGGTAAAATGAAATCCATATGTTTCCGATAAAACTTAATACAGAGAAATAAGAAGCCATTCTCTGAATGTGCTCTTAGAAAGAGAATTGCAAAAGACTTGTTTTAGAGTTCAATCTTCTGCTTTGTTGATATGACCTTGAACTTGGCTTTCTAATTCTGTCTATAAAATGAGGGGTGTGACAAAATGGCATTCAGATTTCCACTGTTCTCTAACCTGGAGCATCAGGTTCCTCTTTTTTCCTAGGTTGTCACTCAAAAGTCTTTTGGAGGAGGGGTGCTCTCTCACTTCTAGATTGTGATTTTTGATACACTCATTTTTAATCAAGTTACTTCATCTTACTGAGGTCCCATTTTCTTACCT
The DNA here is from genome assembly GCF_037893015.1 of Macrotis lagotis. NCBI lineage: Eukaryota > Metazoa > Chordata > Mammalia > Peramelemorphia > Peramelidae > Macrotis > Macrotis lagotis. Next base: position 236,454,894 of record NC_133660.1, on the reverse strand, counting down.
CAGTCTGATTTATCCAACACACCTAAGTGCCCAGAGAACTTTTTCTATAGGTAAAGGGTTTAGAAGAAGATCATTTTTTATACTTTAGAAGATATTGGTATGTGTCCAATTATAGAATTCAGCATATTTATAGGATTTATTCTTCTTAGTCTATAATATATAGGCTGATCAGGCATCCTTTTCTTATCTGAAGGTCAGCAGCTTCCCATTTCTAAAGTCCCTTGATTATAGTCTTGAATTCTCATTTTTTCCCTCCTATGCATCTTTTTTTTTAGGTTGTTTTTTTTGCTAGGCAATGGGGTTAAGTGGCTTGCCCAAGGCCATACAGCTAGGTATTTATTAAGTGTCTGAGACCAGATTTGAACCCAGGTACTCCTGACTCCAGGGCTGGTGCTCTATGCACTATGCCACCTAGCCGCCCCCCCCATCCTATGCATCTTTAAGGTGAATTTTGTATTCTATCACCACTAAATCTCATGGGCTTAAAGGTCACAGAGTATTTCTTTTTCCTTTTTTTTTTGTTATCAGAAGAAAGATCTTTTCACTTTGGTCTACCACTGTTTGGTTCCACTTATATCATGTACTCTCATCATGTAGCTGGTATCATAATTTATTATTCTTTCCAATATGAGGACCATTTAAAGTGTAAAATACTGTTTTCTGTCTAATCTGTAGCCTCAGATCCAAACCACTGTGTTGAGTTCAATGTGTCAGGGAAAACTTCAATCTTAGAGACTCAATTATCTTCCTTCTATTTCTCATGACTCTCATTGGACTCCGGCTGGGTTGTTTGTGATGTTGATCTCAACAGTTTGGCACTTTTGTAATTTGCTGTTTTCTTTTAAAGTTTGATCACTGCCAATTTCTTTAAAAAAATGAATAGGGGTTGTCAGTGCTGGAAACAAAGGTAGGAGAAACTTGTTCTGACAACAGCTAGAAGCTTTAGGATCTCTTTCCTGGACAATTATGTAGCTAGATCCCTGAGTTCAGACAGTGCATCATACGTGATGCCTAAATTAGGAGGAAATTCCACTTACATAAGACTATCTCTACACCCAGCCCAGTTTTTGGCATCTTTAGGCCGTGTCCGGGGAAGATGCAGACAAGTGTCTGCAGGGCAGTGAACAAATTCCAGACAGCTTTCAGAGCCAGGGCAGAACCCCTAATCTGATCTTTTTTTTTTTAGTTTTTTAGTTTCAAGTCCCTTTTTTCAATATCCCCCTGCAGCTGCTATTGATTCTCAGATGGAGGAGCAAATAAGCAGCAACCTATTAGAAGAAACCTGCAGATGATTAATTCTGGGTCTATTATGTGTGGCATTACCAGCAAGCAATGTCTGGGATTACAAGTAAACTAGGAGCAGGGAAGATGGGAAAGAACAATGGGAATAGGCAACAACAGCAAATATTTTCTTCTGTTAAATATACCAGAAAAAGAAAAGGTAATCAATTTATAGTCTGGACTACACATTTGGAGAAATTGAGAAGCAATGAGTGAACCTTTTAGAACCCTCTTTGAGTTCTTTCCTCACCTTTCAGATTGTTGAAGATGGCATTGCTGTGTGAGTGGAATCTTTGTGGTCATCATTAATAAAATCAATACCCACTTCTACTTCTTAGTGTCCAATATAGCTCTGAAATGAGAGCAAAATTAAACAGCTTCTGGGGCAGTTAGGTGGCACACCGGCTCTGGAGTCAGGAGTACCTGAGTTCAAATCCGGCCTAAGACACTTAATAATTACCTAGCCATGTGGCCTTGGGCAAGCCACTTAACCCCATTGCCTTGAAAAATCTAAAAAAAAAAAATTAAATGGCTTCTTTTTACAACTGGAGAAGCAGAGACTAGAGGCTGATAGTGGACAGGTTGGATCAGGATAGAGGAATATAACTGATGCAATTTGTCTTTATAATACTATAATTCCTGAAATTATCCCCCCCCCCAAGATTTGAACCTTCCTTTTGTAACAAGAAAAATAGAGAAAAACAAAATCACTTGATGCAGTGATTGCATCTTATATATTTAATATATTTTAAAAAGATTTTGATCAAAGTGAAAATGAAAAATTTTGGTGTTTAAAGGAGTGAGTTTCAGGTACTTTGAAGACTCTTCTGTGAAACAACTAATAAGCCTGTAGCCTGTACTTCAATATATCTGTGATATAGATATTGATATAGATGTCCTCTCCCTTAATGCAAGTAACAATCAATCTGTTTCCTTTTATCCTATCTGACTCTTGTCTCTGTCTTCTACATATCCTTTAAAGGGAGTCCCATCTATATACTGAGGGCTTTTAAAAAATTTCTTGACATTGTATTAATACCAGTGAAGGAAATCAGCATGCTATCATGTAGTTTTTGCTACAAGATTGGTCCCCCCTTTTGTGATCATACATTTAACTGATTTACATTACTTGACTGCATAATTCTTCCTAAGTAATGTGCTGCAGTCTATTCATGACCTTATATACCTCTCCATTATCTTCTGAGTGATCCTCAGTTGTAATTCTTTGGAGACTGCCGTATTCCTTGACCCATAGTTATATAGCATCCCTGGAAGAATATTGTTTTTAAAAAAAAAGAGAGATTGGCCTTTGTTTTAGGAGGAAGTTTGGTTGAGGTCATTAAAAGCAATTTGTAATTTCCTTAAAACAATATATCCTCTTTGCCTTTATTTTAATTTTGAACTTAATTCAGTATTGATTGTCATCTAGTCAAAGATACAAATATCTATACTGATGTACAAGTTCTATGAGTTTTCTACCTAATTGTCTATCATAGACTGTACAATAGACATTTTTGGAGTGGTTATAGATCTATAGATCTAACTTTTAAGGTTTACCATACTCTGGAGATTGCTGTAATCATTGTAACATCTGCAAATAAGAATATCTAGAGATAACCTCACCATTGATAGAGAGTTCCTCTTCTATTTGGATTATTAAAATAAGGCTCCACAATGGAGGCAAACCCCTTTTACAAGAATCTATCTCTCAGGGCAGCTAGGTGCTACAGTGGATAGAGCACCGGCCCTAGAGTCAAGAAGACCTGAGTTCAAACCGACCTCAGACACTTAATAATTACCTAGCTGTGTGACCTTGGACAAGTCACTCTTAACTCCATTGCCTTGTAAAAACAAACAAAAAAGACTCTATCTCTCTAGTTATATTTTGTTTGATATTAATAATCAAGTGAACATCAAAGTTTTTTCCTTTTGTTGAATCTTTTTCATGCATATGTCAAAGTCATACAAGATTCTTTGACATACTTTTTGAAGAATGTCCTTTAAGGAATCATTTTGCTTTTTTGAAGCAATATTTTTTAATGTTATACCTCCTGCTGTGAGAATCATTGTCCCAACTCCCACTCTACTTTTTTGGATTCCCAGAGAATACTACTTTTCCTCTCAAAATTCTTTTGTCAATATCCCCTCTCCCCTTTTTGTGCAAGGCAATGGGGTTAAGTGACTTGCTGTGACACAGCTAGTCTTAAATTGGATTTGAACTCAGGTCTTCCTGACTCCAGGGTGCTCTATTCACTGCATCACCTAGCTTCCCCACTTATCAGTATCCCTGAGGAATTCCTGGGGTTTCTATCATTATTGTTGCTTATGAGCTCCTATCTAATGTGTTTCCTCCAATATTAGTGAAGCAAATGAATGTTGTTGTTCAGTCAAGTCCAACTCTTCATGACTCTTCATGGAGTGTTTTTTATCACAGATACTGGAGTGGTAAAGGGATGCTGGGTTAGTCATTACATAGAGCAGAATTCTTATAGATTTCAAATTAATTTTCCTTTACAATGCTATAGTTTTTGTATAAGTTGTCCTCTCAGTTCTGCTCACTTTACTTATATTTCTTCCCAGGTTTCTTTGAATCCATCCCTTTCATAATTTGTTATGGTATAATAATATTCCATTATATTTATGTGACATAATTTGTTCAGTCATTACCCAATTGATGGTTATACCCTTAATTTCCAGTTCTTTGCTATTTAATTAAAAGAGTTGCTATAAACAATTCTCTAAACATACATCTCCCTCCACTTTGATCTGTTTGGACTGTAAGTTTAATATTTTATAGCAAAGCAAAAGGGTTATCTGTAATTTAATGACATTTTAGATATGATTCCAAATAGTTTTCCCCCAAAATTAGAACAATTCTCAGCTTCATCAGTAGTATATTAGTGTGCCTGCCAATCCATCACCCTTCCAAAAATTGCCAATTTCCTTTTAAGTTATTTTTTGATAAATAGGAAGTAAAATTTCAGAATTATTTTAAATTTTGTTTCTCTAGTTATTAGTAATTTAGAACATTATAAGTTTGTCAATAGGGTGTATTTCTTCCCTTGAAAACTGCTTATTCATGGTCTTTGACCATGTATATATATTGGAGCATTGATTCATTAGATATTTGAATGTATCTTGGATATGAGAATTCTGTCAGAGCATCTTGCTGCTCAGCTTCCCCCTCCCACTTCTATCCCACCTATCACATTTGAGATTTTAAAAAATAATATTTAATTTTTTCCCAATTACATGTAAAAATAATTTTTAATATTCATTTAAAAATTGAGTTTATAATTTTCTTCCTTCCTCCCCTTCCCTGAGACAAAAATCAATTTTATATAGGCTATCTATCTATATGTATATGTATATATATATATATATAATATATAAAATGTATATTTGTGTGTGTGTAATCATGCAAAGCATACTTACATATAGTCATGTTGAGAAAGAAAACATAGACCAAAAAAAACCCCAAGTTAAAAATAAATTGAAAAATTGTATGTTACGATCTGCTTTCAGACTTTAACATTAGTCCTTTGAAATTGTTTTGGATCATTGTAATGCTGAGAATAGCTAAGTCATTCACAGTTGATCTTCATAAAATAATTGTTGTCATTGTGTTTAGTGTTTTGGTTCTGCTCACATACTTTGCATCAGTTCATGCAAGCCTCTCCAGGTTTTTCTGAAATCATTTTGCTTTTCATTTTTATAACATAATACTATTCCATTATAAACATATACTACAATTTTTTCAGTTCTAATCTAGACATTCCCTCAGTTCTAATTCTTTGCCACCACAAAAGAGCTGCTATAAATATTTTTGAACAAATAAATCCTTTTCCTTTTTTAAAAATGTCTCTGGGAAACAAGTTTAGAAGTGGTGCTGCTGGAGCCCTTTGGGAATAGTTCCCAAATTGTTCTCTATCATGATTGAATTAGTTCACAACTCCACCAACAATGCATTGTAGTTATCACTTCCATGTCATGAGGATTAGTTGTATGGCACCTCCACAATCTGGAAAATCAGCATAACATTTTTTGGCCTTCCCTTTGTACCAAAGAAGAATGGATTTTTTTTCCCTTTTCCTTTTATGGAGTATGTATGTATATATGTATTTATACATATACATACATATATATATGTATGTATATGCATTTGAGTTCCTAAACTTTTTCTGTGTCATCTATTGACCTTCATGTGTTGCCTACAGCTTCTACAAAACTCCTCTCAAATTACCATTTAAATTCTTATGCTGACCTGTAATATATTGACATTGCAATGGGGAAAGTCATGATGTGGAAGGGATAACTAGTGTCCCAATGTTTTCACCCCTCCAACATTTATCATTTTCATCATATTAACCAATCAGATAAGTATTAGAAGATTCCTTAGAGTGTTTTAATTTGCATTTCTCTAATCAATAATGATTTAGAGTATTTTTTCATATTTCATTTTACTTTTACATTTCATTTCATTTTACAATTTCATATTAATATGGATAGTGTTGATTCTGTCTTAAAACACTCTCATCGTAAGTTCTGACTATTTATCAATTGAGGAATGACTTGTATTTTTTATAAATTTGATTCAGTTCTTTACATATGTGAGAAATTCCTCTCCTCCCTCCCAACCAACTTTCTGCTTTCTTTCTAAGCTTGGTTGCATTGATTTTTTTGTGAAAAAGCTTTAAGTTATTATAATCAGAATCATCTATTTTACATTTTGTAATACTCTTTATCTCTTGTATGAGTCATAAATTCTTCCCTTCTTCATAGATTTGACAGGTTAACTATTTCTTGCTCTATTTATTTATGGTATCACCCTTTAATATCTAAAGCATGTACTCATTTTGAACTTGGTATATGATGTAAGTTGTTGATCTAAATCTAGTTTCTGCCATATTATTTTCCTAGCAATTTCTGTCAAATAATGAGGTCTTATTCCCAAAACTTGAGTCTTTGGTTTTATCTATATTTGAGATTTTAATGTAAAGGTAAACAGATGAATCGCTGAGCAAAATAACAATTTTTAACAGGGTCATACAGCTTGTCAATGTATGGGTTAATGACTTGCCTCCATTAATGCCAAGGAACCCAAGCAAAAGGACTATTCCTCTAATTATTAGCATATTTAGCCTAAAATCTTTAGCCTGGAATAAGCTTAAACTCCCAGATCCAGTGGGTATTATTTTGCCTGAGTCTTTAACTGAGAAGACCAACAAAAGAGAACAAACTGAAACAACCCCAAGGCCATTTCTAAGGACTTCAGGGTCAAAAAGGAGAAGAGTATGGAATGGGAACCTTGCCTTCCCATTCCATACTTGGGCTATGTGTGAACCACTACATTCTTTCTTTCTTTTTTTTTGGAAATAAAATGAAAATTTATTAAAAAGGTTACAGCAAACAGGGAGAGAGAGAGAGAGAGAGAGAGAGAGAGAGAGAGAGAGAGAGAGAGAGAGAGAGAGAGAGAGAAACAGCCAAGTAGCATTGGTTGGGCCACAGGTTGGTAGAGAAGACTGTGGCTTCTTCCACCCCTTCTGAGGGAAAGAGAGCAAGAATGTCATGGTCATTTTAAAGACTCAGCTTGTTCCATTTTGCAGACAAATGGAAGAAGTTAGTCCCCTTGACATTGTAGGAAACACAATATGTCTTTGCCCAGAAGCAAGGTGCCTCCATGGTAGCTGATTTGAGTAAGTGCAGTAAAGAACTCAATTACATAATAATTTAATATTTCTTCTCTTTTGGATACTCTTCTAGTCTCTCTAGCCAAATCATTTTCTTCTTTGAGGCTATTTTGCAGTTATTGAAGAGTTATTCTCATCTTTTGGATTTTCCACTTAATTCATTCTGACTTACACTATTTCTGTATAACATTTGTTATCTTTTTCCATTTACTAATCTTTAGCCTCAGTTTTTGATTTGGGACTTAGTACTAAGTCCCTAGGTTCCAGTCCCCTTCCAGTGTCTATATCTCATGATTGTTTTTATACAGTTCAGGTCTGGATGCAGGAACTTTGTCAATTTTATATTTAGAGTTTTTGGTCATCATTCAACCTGCTGCTCTTTTTAAGTTATTGTATTAGTCAAAGTAGTAGAATTGGGCCCTTGAGTGTGCTATGATGTGGTCATCTTAGCCAGAAGTCTTTCTTCTCTAGCTTCAATAATAAATCTAACTAGATGATAAACTGCTGTTTCTACTAATGAAAGATACAAATGTTCTTCTGTGTTACTTTTAAAGGCATCAAATAGCCATTCAACCCATATTAGGAAGAGTTAATTTCCTATATACTGCTTTTATGAGGAATAGTAATTAAAATGAAAGAATTATAGAACCCTAGGACTGAAGGTAACTATAGAGGCCATCCAATTGAACTGATTATCCTCTGTTACACTAAGTGATGCTAATTTTATTTCTGCTTAAAGACCTCTAGAGTTTGGATACTCATTATAATTCATTTGATTATGAGACATAGTAGACATTGGCAGCATGACATGCTTGCATCAAAGAAGACACTGTGCTCCATGAATAAAGCAGAATTATAGTAGCTCAAAAGAAACATGAGATATTCAAATTTAGAGATGTCCTCATTCCAAATGTTCATATGGACTATTTGTGCCTGACCTGAGGCTGTGTCTGTCCTTCAGAGCTCATATTGGTTTGATCAGACACAATTAGACACACTGTACACTGATGCCAACCTGGTCATTTTGGTCATCTTTGATTACAGAGGACAACAACCAAGCCCCTCTAATGGTTAGGTATCCTTTTTCCCCAAGGGATAGCCTTTTGAATTACCCAAATTAGGTTCATTCAACGGAAAAGACAAAAAAAACCCCTGAAACTTTTGGCAAAAAGCCAAAGATAGTACATTGGCTTAAACTTTGTACTAACTCAAACCCTTCCAGTGTGGGAGGAATCCTTTCACATGGTTTAGACTTTATCTGTTTGTTGTCTCATTGAATTCTATTGATCTGAGTAATAATAATAGCTGACAAATTACTTCATCTTGTTCATCTCATAATAATCTTGTATAAGAAGTTGCTGTGTGACCCTAGGCAAGTCACTTAACTTCTCTTCCTCCCCCCAAAAAGAAAAAAAAAAAGAATTACTACAGGAATTTTAACTTCTCTGAGGCTCAAATTCTTTAAAAATGAGAATTTTTGGTCTTGATCACACTACCTGATGTCAGAGGGTGCATTTAAACTCTGTCCTCCACCCTAATACCCAGGAGTAGTCATTTCACTAATCCACACTGTCAGTGTGGATGTCAGTTCAGACTTCCGATAGGAGCTAGGGTTACAGGAAGCCAATAGAAAGAGAAAGTGGCTAAGCTCTAAGTAACCCTTAGAACAATGTAGCAACAAGCAATGTTTTCCTTTCAAAATTAAAAACCAGCATCCAGTGCTGAGTTGCACATTAGAAAAATGTTGAAATTAAAGCCCCCTTTACCACACTTTCCTTACCTTACCTTTCAATTTTTATACAGTTGTTCTTCATGTTTGATGATGGCATAACCATGAAAGTGTGTGTGTGTGTGTGTGTGTGTGTGTGTGTGTGTGTGTGTGTGTGTGTGTGAACATTGCCAAGAAAGTAAATCCCCACAAAATGTGGAAAGATTTGCTAAAGAGAAAGACTCAGAATGGAAACAATAAAGTTTACCTTGCTAAATTTATACTTACACATTGTTTTTTCTTAAAATCTATAAATCATAGAAATTTGTGACTTTATATATAATTTTTATTCTTGTGTATTTAAAAGTTTATTTATATTTTAAAATTAGTGTTTATTTCAGACAAATTTTTGATCTATTTTTTTGGCCAATTCAGGAATTTGTTTTGCTTGACTATACATATTTGTAATAGGAGTTTTGTTTTACTTTCTTTTTCAGTTGGAGGCAAGGAGAGGTGGAACAGCAAGAAAGTGGATTTTCATTGATTGAAATAAGAAAATCTAATTTAAAAATTCTCAGTTTACCTACTCAACTTCCAGGTTAGATCTGAGATGAAGAATGGAGGAAAGGAGCTTCAAAAAATAGCTTCCAGTTGTAGAAACTGAAAATTGATGACTTAATTCAGTGTCAAAATCATATTTCCAGATTGCTAGTTCAGTATTCAAATTAAGTAATGACTTTTTTTTTATCTTGAACTTCTGCCTTTAATTCCACCAGGACCCTTCAATCTCTCTAAATGATTCTAGCTCTGCATAGTGAAAACTTCTGGATATTGCCTTTTTTTGGTTCCCTAATTTGAGAATGAGTCTGCACAGTGACAAGCCCTATAAGCATTATTTCATCCCACTTTCCCAAATCCTACATGCTATATCTGAATTCCAGTAAAATTTCTTGGACAAGGCTTTTCATTTTGCTAAATTCAAATATTCTCTATCATCATTGTCTATTGGTCTAGTTCATTGTGAATAGGAGTAACAGGAGCAAAACACATCTAATTCCTCTTCAACAAAATAACCAGATATTTGAAAATGGTTGCCATATCTTGTTCCAAGTCCTTTTTTCTCTAGACTAAGCATCTCTAGTGTTCTTAATCAATCTTTTCATTGGATGATTTCAAATAAATTTCAGTGACTCCCTTTTATGTATAGGAACAAATACAAAATGTTGTACTTGACATTCAAAGTCCTTCATAATCTAGCCCCCCTCCCACCTTTCCAACCTTACTCCAATCTCTTTACTCTTGGACCCAGTGGCACTGACCCTTTGGCTGTTTCACCCAGGAGATATTACATCTCTTCTCTGGGCATTTTCTCTGACTGTTCCCATGCCTACAATACTCTCCCTCCTTCACTCCAACTGCTGCTGATCTGATTCCTGTTAAGTTCCAACAAAAGTCCTATCTTCTAGAGGAAGCTTTTCCCAATCCCTCTTAATTTCAGTGAGTTTCTTGCCTCTCTTATTTCCTATTTATTTTGTAGATAACCTGTTTGTACATACATAATACATATTATATTTATTTACTTGTTTTCTTCTTCATTAGATTGTGAATTCCTTTAGGGCAAGGGCTATGCACATAATAAAATAAAGGAAAAGTCAGAAAGAATCTTTAGACAAGCAGGATAACTTTGAAAGTTACATGGTAATTTTATTTTATTATATAAAAAGAAAAAAGACATATAGATTATAGCAAGAGTGAGGATAACAGATCAATAACCCAAGAATTGCACTGACATTCACAAAATATTAGAAGAACAAAAGTCCTCTAGTGCATTGGAGAGATTCTTTATGATGAATTTATAGATAGATATGAATCACACAGGATGAGAAAATATGGCTGAATTGACAATGAAAATTGTTTATTGGACCCAGATGATGACCTGGTTTCAGTGTTGGAGGTCTTTATTTAACAGTGATTTATGTCTGTGGGCACATCAGAATCTGGTCAGCATATCTCAGAGTCCTTAGTTCCTCTTGCAAGCACTCAGATGAACAAGGGTATTGTATTGTGCACAGAGAAGTAAAAAACAGAATACACTAATATCTGAGGCTTTAACATTCTCTTGGAATAGTCTGTGCAGCTGAGCCCTCTTTTCAGCAAAATCAAAGAACCATTTAATAAAGTTCATTCATTGAATCATACCTCCCAAATCTGTGCCACATTCTTCTGGGTCCCTCTTTTCAGCCTCTGATGGGCTTGTGGCTCGGGTAGGTATGTAGTGCTTCCCTTTACTCCAGGATGTCTCTCTCCAAGACATCAGCAATCAGATGGACTTAACCTTTCTCTGGTTTTCATCCTCCTTCCCACATTCTCTCAGTATAGGTCTGACAATTTGCTCCAGGCCGCTTTCCCTCTCTAATGTAGTGCTCTAAATCGTAGTTACATCCTGCATCATTGCTGATCCAGAAACATTTGCTCAGGACTTTATACTTCTATACCCTCAGTCAACAAGCATTTTAAAAAAAATATTTCTTTAAGGCAATGGGGTTAAGTGACTTGCCTAAGGTCACACAGCTAGGCAATTATTCAATTTCTGAGGTGGAATTTGAATTCAGGGACTCCTGACTCCAGGGCTGGTGCTCCATCTACTGCACCACCCAGCTGACTTTTTTAAAAAAAAATTTCAAAAACCCTTTTTAAAGCACCAACCAAGTTCCAGCATGTTGAGGATATAAAGAAAAGTAAAATCATAGTTCCTCTCCAAAAGAAGCACATATTCTAATGGGGGAAAACCATGTAAAACATTGTATATATAGGTTATAGAGCAAATGGAAAGTTATCTCAGAGATACAGCAGCCTTAGCTACTGAAGGTGGGGAGACTGGGAAGAGCCTTGTGCAGAAGGTTGCATGTGAGTTGAGTCAACCATATTTTTATTCTGAATAAATATTATGCACTTGAGACCTGACTTTAGGTATGTATGATTTTTTTAAAGAATTAGAGATTATTTTAAAAGATTAAAATTGTATTTTTTCAATCAACAGAAATACTTTTCCTTACTCTCCCACCCCTGTATTTCAATTGAAAACAACAGAAAAACCCCTGTTACAAACCTGCACAATCAAGTAAGACAAATTTCTACAGTGATCATGTCCAGAAGGGGAAATATATGTGTGTGTGTGTGTGTGTGTGTGTGTGTGTGTGTGTGTGTGTGTGTGTGTATGTATATACATATATATGTATATACATATATATATATACATACATATATAGATGCATAATGTTTATGTGTGCATATGTATAATATGTGTATATAACTATGTATCATTCCGTATTTGAGTCTTTCAATCCAGGAAGTGATATGTTTTATCATAAGTCCTCTGGAATTGTAGCTGGTTGGAGTTTCATTGGAGTTTCCATGTCTTTCAAAGCTGTCTTAATGCTGTCATTATATAAATAATTCTTTTGACTCACTTCACTCTGAATCAGTTCATATAAATCTTTTCAACTTTTCTTGAAACTATTCCCTTCATTCTTCATAGCATAATGGTATTCAGTCATTTATATATCATAATTTTTTCAGCCATTCCACAATTAATGGGTACTTCCTCCAATTACCATTCTTTGCATTTGTACAGTTTGTTTAGCCTAGAACTCATTCCTCCTTTAATGTATCTTCTTTCTAATTCCTCCTTAGCCCTTTTCTCCTTTCCTTGCTGTTTGTATAGCCAACTGTATTCTTTCCTCCTTGATCAGTTCAGATGAGAGTGAAATTTAAGTGTTAATCACTGCCCCCATTTTTTCCTCCTTGTTTATATAACCTTTTTCACGTATAACTCAGTAATGTGAGATAATTGTCCTCAACCTTCCTTTCTCTCTTCTTCCTCCAATATATTTCTCTTTTTCTTCCCATTCTATTCTTGTTTTAACATAATAAAGATATCACAAAACCACTTCTATCCAATGAGATTTCCTCTATCACCTCTGATGATGACAGAGCTCAGAGGGAACACATACATGATTTCTCTTTCTGTGTTAGAATGTAAGCAATTTATCCTCGCTTAATCCCTTTGGCTCATGTTTATTTTTTTGTTTCTCTTAACACCTGTGTTTAAACTTCAGCGTTTATGTGCAACTTTGTTTCTTATTTTTTAATCAGAAATATTTGAAAGTCTAATATTTCATTAAAAGTTCATTTTCCTTGCAATCCATATCCAGAGAAAAACGTATAGAGTCCAAAGGCAGATAAAAGTTTACTATTTTCATTTTTAAAATTTCATTTTTTGTTTTTTCTTTCTCATGGTTTTTCCCTTTTGTTCTGATTTTTCTTTCACAAATGACTAATATGGAAATATGTTTAACGTGATTTGTGTATATATAACCTATAGCAAATTTCTTGTTGTCTTGAGGAAGAAGGAGGAAAAAAAAGGGAAAAATTTACAAAAACGAATGTTGAAACCTCTCCTTGCATGTAATTGAGAAAAAATACTATTAAGGTTAAAAATAGAAAGGCAAAAAATATTCATTTCTGCCCCATAGTATTAAGCTTAGATTTTCTGGGGAAGTCATTCTTGGTTCTAGGTCATTATCTTTTGCCTTTTAGAATATTATATTCTAAGTTCTCTTCTCTTTCATGGTGGTAGCTGCTAAATTGTGTCCTGTCTGTGGCTCCATGGTTCTTGAATTCTTTCTTTCTAGCAGATTTTTCTTTGTCCTGGAATGGCTGGATTTGGACTATGATATTCTTGAGAGTTTTCATTTTGGGGTTTCCTTTGGGAAGTAACCAGTGGTTCTTTCTATTTCCATGTTGCCCTCTGGTTCCAAGAGACCTGGGCAATTTTCTTTTAATATTTCTTGTTGTCTCATGGAATTTTTGACTTCTATTTGATCTAATCTGATTTTAAGAGAGTTTGTTGCTTGGGAAAAGTTTTGTACCCCCTTCCACCAAACTGTTAATTTTCTTTTCCAATTCTTTCTTACATAACTCTCATTTCTTTTCCATTTGTCTAGCATTTCTATTCAGTTATAAAAACATTTAAAATTTTTTTTAACTCTTGCTTCATCTCTTCCTGGAATTCTAGTTCAATTTGTGCCTAAACTGTGTTTTCTCCCCCTAAGACATTGTAGATGTTTCTAAATCATTCTCTTCTCTTGGATTTCTGTTTTAAGCATCTCTGTCACCATAATAGCTTTTTTATGATCTAATTCTTTTATTGTTGTTGTTTATTCATTCTTCTGGTTTGTTTCTTGACTTTAGACTTGATTTAAGGGCCAAGCTCTTAGTACTTCAGGAAGGATCATCTGGTGAATTGATGCTTTCTTGTGTTATAGAGAGTTGTGTTACTTAAGGTTTTTTGAGATAACAGACTGGGGACCTTTCATCTTTCAGTGCCCCCAGATTAGTCTGATGTAGTACAAAGACTATTTGTTTCTCCTCCTGCCCTGAGCTCTGAAAGTTCCTGACCTGGATTTGTGCAACAGTAGACTACTGTTAGACTTAGATAGTCATAGATAGCTAAGAAGATCTGTGAGTTCAGAGCGACAGAACTGCAGGCTCCCCCTTAGTCTGGGATTTCTATTTTGATTATTTCTCTAATTAGACTAGGCTCCAAACTAGAACTGAAACTGTTCTCTTCCTAGGGGTCTGAGCCTTTTGTTATTGTTTGCTTCTGAGCTTACTCCTCTCTCTGTAAGGCATCTAGGGCCATTACAATCCTTACTGCAAAAAACTGTCATGAGGAGAGGTTTGGTTCCTAACCTGCCTCATGTCTATGAGCTACCAGCTACCACCCTCCCATTATGGTACTTTGGTCTGGAACCTCTTTTTGTCCTGGTGTGTAGTCTGTACCTAGGTTCTGGAGCTTTAAATGACTCCAGATCCTGAGCTTAGTATCCACAGAACTCTTTGTCTCCCTAATCTAACTTTGACAGGAAAGATGATTATTCATTGTGACTTTTTGCTGAATTTCTCCATCAAAATTCCTCTATAGGCTTCAGATTGGGCCAGAAACTGGAGCTGAGATCCTGTCTCACCCCTGGGGTCAGAGTCACATAGCTGCTGTTTGTTTCTGAACTTGTTCCTTAATAGGTGCACAGAATAGGGCCAGAATCCACTCCTCATTCTGGATAGCCATCTCTAGGCATAGGTTGCCTCCTTTGTCACTTGATCTGTGATTGAGAACTGGGCAGAACAAAACTGCACTTGGCATCTGTTCCCAAATGCTGTATATGGTTGAGGTGCCCTAGTATGGGTCTTGGACTTTCTCTTCACCTAGTGAATAACTTCTCCTTAAAGTAAATGAAATGCTCCTGGCCAGACCCTGTACCAGGTGTCTATGAATTTATCTGTTTCCCTATGCAAATCTGAACTGGAAAAATGACTCACTGTGACTTTTTCTTGGATTTCTTGATCTGGAGTCAGTCTGGTGCATTGTCTAGATCTATTTAGTGAGTTTGGGAGTGGGGTAGATTAGAAATTCATTTTATTTCTTCCTGCTACTCTATCACTTTGGCTCCCAACAGTATTATTTATAAAAATGACCAAAAATTTAGTATAAATTGGGTAGTACAAAACTTGTTCTTTTAACATTTTTTTTGGTTAAACTGTTAAAATTTGTTTTGAGTGGACCACTTTCCTTTCAGACTAGAAACCTATTTTTCTATTTTCATAGACCCAAACTCTCTTCTCTGCAAAAGTGAGATTCACATAGAAAAATGCATCATATATATATATATATATATATATACATATATGTATATATATATATATACATATATGTATATATATATAGACAGTAGATGCCACACTTCCCCAGGGTTCAAAAGAGTAAGTGTGTTCAATGAATAAATATGTTTTTAATGAAAGGAGTCATTTATTCACAACTATAGGAAACTCTACAGAGAGCAAAGGATGCCAGAGTGAAAGAATGCAAAGGCTAAATTAAGTTCAATGTTTGCAGGCTTTCTTGATATGACAGCCCATTTTCTAGGATAACTTTGGACTTAGTGGCAAATGGCATGTTCTCTGTCTACAGCCCTCAATCAAAACATGTCCCTTAGTTCTTCTGATATTTGTACTCCCCCCGCCTTGCTCTAGTTTTTATATGTCAGATAATGAGAACAGTGTATTATGTCTTAGGCTATTTCACACTTGATGTGAAAGAACAAGTTTATCATGCAGATTTGATTGATGAATTAACCGAATTGACTTACATTCCCTTCTTCATTTGGAGTACAAAAGTATTTGTTACACATACTCAGTATTCCTTAATGTTTCCCATTATATACTGTGTAGAACTTGTCTAGGATATAATCTTATACAGAGAGTTGTATGAATACATTGAAGAGTTGGGCTTCCTAGAATGATATTCCAGAGCAAACAAGTGTGATTCTAAGAAACACAACACACTGTCCTTTGTCTTCAAGCTGAATTACAGCAGTTCTAATCATTCTCCACTTTTCATATAGAGAAACACATTCAAATCATTCAATTAGTAGTTTTCAATAATTCCTAGTACTGTGATACCTATTTTGCAAGAAAAATCGTTTATTCTCAATGTGTGCTCAAATCCTTGAGTTTTAAACACTTATGTGTTAGTATTTCCCAAAGCTGTGCATGTTGCTATTTCGCCCTTTTCTGATTCTTTTGCCTGGCAAAGGTTCTTAGGCTATTTCTCACTTGATGTGAAAGAACAAGTTTATCATGCAGTTTTTTTAAAAATTTTTATTAAAGATATTATTTGAGTTTTACAGTTTTCCCCCAATCTTGCTTCCCTCCCCCACCCCCACCCCACAGATAGAACTCCGTCAGTCTTTACTTTGTTTCCATGTTGTACCTCGATCCAAATTGGGTGTGATGAGAGAGAAATCATATCCTTAAAGAGAACAGAATTCTCAGAGGTAACCAGATCAAACCATAAGACATCTGGGTTTTTTTTCCGAATTAAAGGGAATAGTCCTTGTACTTTGTTCAAACTCCACAGCTCCTTATCTGGATACAGATGGTACTCTCCTTTGCAGACAGCCAAAAATTGTTCCCAATTGTTGTGCTGATGGAATGAGCAAGTCCTTCAAGGTTGAACATCACTCCCATGTTGCTGTTAGGGTGTACAGTGTTTTTCTGGTTCTGCTCATCTCACTCAGCATCAGTTCATGCAAATCCCTCCAGGTTTCCCTGAAATCCTGTCCCTCCTGATTTCTAATAGAACAATAGTATTACAATATCATGCAGTTTTGATTGATGAATTAACTGAATTGGCTTACATTCCCTTCTTCATTTGGAGTACAAAATATTTGCTACACATACATAGTATTCTTTGGGGTTAGCTGAATCAACCAGAACATTACACTTGGAGAACTCTAGAGCTCAGGACCAATTGCAGATCTTGTAACAAGTCCAGCATATCGACCAGATCTAAAATTATATTACAAAGCATCAGTCACCAAAACTGTCTAGTAATGGCTAAGAAACAGAGTGGTGGATCAGTGGAAAAGATTAGGTGCAATAGCAGGAAATGATTATAGTAATCTGCTGTTTAATAAGCCCAAAGAGTCCAGCTGTTGGGATAAAAACTCTCTCTTTGATAAAAACTTCTGGGAAAATTGGAAGTTAGTTTGAAAGAAATTTAGATTAGACCAACACCTCACACCCCACACCAAGATAAGGTCCAAATGGATACAGGATTTAGACATAAAAACAATATTATAAGCAAACTAGAAGATCAAGGAGTAGTTTATTCATAGATAAACTATGGAAATGGAAGCAGTTTATGACCAAGGAAGAGATGGAGAACATCACTAAAAACAAACTAGATGATAATCAAATTAAAAAGCTTTTGCACAGATAAAACCACTGTAACCAAGATCAAAAGAAATGTAGTAAACTGGGAAAAAATCTTTAGTATTTCTGACAAAGGACTCAATTCTAAAATATACAGAGAACTGAGTCAAATTTTTTAAAAAAAACAAGCCATTCCCTTTGGTCAAAGGATATGCGAAGGCAATTTACAGATAAGGAAATCAAAGTGATCCATAGTCATATGAAAAATTGCCCTAAATCATTACTTATTAGAGAAATTCAAATTAAAGCATCTCTGAGGTACCATCTCACACCTCTCAGATTGGCCAATATTACCAGAAAAGACAACGAACAATGTTGGAAGGGATGTGGGATATCTAGGACACTAATATATTATTGGTGGAGCTGTGAACTCATCCAACCTTTCTGGAGAGTACTTTGAAATTATACCCAAAGAGCAACAAAAATGTGCATATCCTTTGATCCAGCAAAATCACTGCTGGGTCTATACCCTGAAGAGATGATGAAAAAGGGTAAAAACATCACTTGTAGAAAAACATTCATAGCAGCCCTGTTGGTGGTGGCAAAGAATTGGAAATCAAGTAAATGTCCTTCAGTTGGGGAATGGCTTAGCAAACTGTGGTATATGTATGCCATGGAACACTATCGTTCTATTAGAAACCAGGAGGGAGGGGTGGCTAGGTGGTGCAGTGGATAGAGCACCAGCCCTGGAGTCAGGAGTAACTGAATTAAAACGTGACCTCAGACACTTAATAATTACCTAGCTGTGTGGTGTTGGGCAAGCCACTTAACCCCATTTGCCTTGCAAAAGTCTAAAAAATTAAAAAAAAAGAAACCAGGAGGGATGGGAATTCACGGAAACCTGGAGGGATTTGCATGAACTGATGCTGAGCAAGATGAGCAAAACCAGAAAAACATTGTACACCCTAACAGCAACATGGGGGTGATGATCAACCCTGATGGACTTGGTCATTCCATCAATGCAACTATCAGGGACAATTTTGGGCTATCTGTGATGGAGAAAACCATCTGTTCCCAGAGAAAGAATTGTGGAGTTTGAACAAAGACCAATGATTATTATCTTCAATTTAGGAAAAAAAACCTGATATCTTATTGTCTGATCTTACTATGTCTTATACTTTATGTTTCTTCCTCAAGGATATGATTTCTCTCTCATCACATTTGGTTTGGATCAATATATACCATGGAAACAATGTAAAGACTGGCAAATTGCCTTCTGTGGTGGGTGGGGGTAGGGAAGCAAGATTAGGGGAAAAATTGGAAAACTCAAAATAAATAAAATCTTTGATATTCTTTGCAAAAAAGTCCAGCATATTGCAAAAGAATGGGGGGCATATATGAAATCTTTTCCAATATCCTCTGACCATTCTATGAAGAATAATTTCAATTCTTTCTTGTGATGAGTATTTTGAAAAGAATAGGAAAAAACAACTGACAAACAAAAACCTCAAGCTATTAACTACTTGGGGCTGTTTGCAGCACATTATGAAGTCCCCTTTCCCCTTTGTTCAGACAAATTTGTAAATCCTGCCATTATTGATAGCATTTCTATTTTCCTAGTTACCCTGGGAAACTTACCCTCAAAAATCAGATTTATCTTTTATTGTTTTTTCTTCTTTACCAACCCTATCCAATCACAAATTTCACTGTATTTTTTAATTATTACATTATTATTTGTAATGTGTAGCTTTGATCATGTTCCTCTCTTCTTTGACAACTTTCAATGGTTTGCCATTGCCTGACAAATAAAACCTGAATTCCTTAGGCTGGTGTTTATTGCCCTTTATAAATAGGACCCACTCTTTTCAACACTATCTTTTACTTCTCTTTTCACGTATTTCTGTGCTCCAGTCAAACTGAGTCATTTCTTGTGTTTAATTTTATCTCATAATTTCTTGCTTCCTTGCCTTTTTTTAAAATTCTATTTCCTCTGCTTAAAATATTCTTTTCAACTCCAATTCTGTTCACCTGATTGCTACACAGCCCTCAAAGTCCAATTCAGATTAATTTTGTTTATGAAACTCTGCCCCAATCCCCATCAATAAGAGGCTACTTCCTCTTTTGAATTTATGGGCCACTCTATGTGTTCATTCTTAGAATATAAACAACATTCTACCTTGTCCTCAAGTTATTTGCTTGCAAGTCTCATCTGTCCTGCTAGACTCTGAACTATTTCCTGATCTTATTTGCATGTCCCACAGGACCTTTACTTTAGGTGCCCTTTAAGCAATGGTGTGCTGAAGCCAACTTAAACTGGCTATTTAGAACCAGCTATTAAATTTGAAATAGTGCATTTTAGTAATCATCAAATGTTGCAACTTAGGCGTTGATTTATTGTTTTGTGACTTGTGAAGGTAATGGAGGAAAATGTTAATAGTGGACATTAAGCATAAAAGTGTATCTTACATACATTTTTAGGGGGTAACCAATTGTTAAATATTTACCAGCATACCCCTGACTTTAAGAATTGGTTGAATGATTTGAATGAATTGAAAAAGTATGAATGTGACCTATGCCTCAAGACTCTCTAAACAACTTTAAGCTCTCCTAGACTGAGACCCTAACCAGGGTCAACTTCTTTCTTGGCTCTTGCAACCATCCCAGAGTTTTTCTTTAGGAAAATCTATTGAATGTAGTTGAGTTATGCCTTATGTATATATAGGTAATCAAATGGGGATTATGAGATCTTCGATTTTTATAGAGGCATGCACCTGATGTAGAATATAGACAGGATATAGAGACAGAAATGTACTTGAACCAGCTTATACCAGTTTGAGAGCCAGTTGTTAAATTTTCAATGAAAGCATTCATTCTGCAAGTAAGCTACAAATCAGGACCTGGTTTATTGATTCATTCATTATCTTCACTTAAGAACATGATGGATAAAATGTTGATACAGATTAAACTTAAAAATGTGCTGCACATTTTTAAGGAGCTGGTTGTTAAACATTTATCAGCCCATCACTGGATATAGGACAACTTTTATTTCATCTACTGGAAAAAGAAGCTCTTGACAAATGTAGACGTGAGAAGGCACTCAAATTGCCTCATCATATTTTCCTTAGAAGATAATGAACTTTTGACAGAAATTCGTTTTAGACAGCAACTTACGTAATATTTCACAGTAGGGCAAAATAAATGTTTGACTTGAATATTAAAGGCTATACCTTAAAAAATTAGAAGTCAACTATGTCAGTTTACTTTCATAGATATAGTCAGGAAGCAAATTCTTAAAATGGGATATAAATGATTACAAAAGATAAAATAAAAAATGTTGATCACATGAAACTGAAAAGATTCTTCATGAACAAAATTAATGCAAATAGAATAAAAAAGTAAGCTATCAGCTAGGAAGAATCTTTCCATCAAATCTCTCAAATATTCAGATATTTTACTGGGGACTATTCTGCATGGTTTTGATAATTCACCCTTTAGGAGGCTTGTGCTGGACTACGCAGATTCTGTATCTCTTTGGAGTTCTTGGACTTATATGGAAAAGCCATTCTTCAAGAACATTTTTCTATGACAAATTCTCAAAAAAGGAAATAGAAAAGCAGGAGACAACTAAGAAATTTAATTCCATGAACTAAAAATCTTCTCAGACTTTACACAAGTACCATTAACTGGTCCTGGGAAGAGGGGAATGAAGAAATCCTCTTCATACCTTTTCCCCCTCCAGAGAAAGTACAAAAGGTGGATTTGGAGATGAAAAGTAGTGTGCATCCACTGCACTTGACTTTACAGCCATGGACTAGTCCCTAAGTGTATCTCCTTGAATCTCAGTCACAGGGAACCAAATAGAGGACTTTCTTGTGTGTTAGTAAGGGCACGTCTATTTCTGAAAGAGTTGCCCCTGGAATAACTTTAGACAAAGATTCATACTATGTAATCTCATCAGGTTGATTGAGGAATTCAATAAGCTGATTTGGGGCTCCCTGAGGGAATCCACAAGCCAGTTAGCTTCACTTTGATTCTACTTCCACCCCACCCCCCATCTTGAAACTATTTGAGAGCATTATGGAAACTCTTCTTGTTATGACCTCAATACCAAGATTTCACATATGTGAAATCAAGATTTTGAGCATGCTTAAAGCAGCCTATTTCACCTAAGAACTCTGTTCATTACAATAACCAATCATGATTCCTGAGAACTTATGATGAAGCAGGCTATCCACCTATTGACAGAGATGTAATGAACTCAAGAGACAGAATAAAGTGGGCACTATTGTTCTGCTGAATAAGTCTAAAGAATATTGTTTATTCATATTTTTATAAATGTTTTGCTTATTTCTTTTTCAATGGGGAGGGGAGGTAGAACTAGGGATAGGGATATGATTGCCCCCCCAAAAAAAGGAAAAAAAGAAAAGAGAGCATTTGAGACAATTAAAAAAAAGAATAAAACAAAGGGAAGGCCAGAAAGAATCACAGACAAGCAGGATAGCTTTGAGAGTTACATGTTAACTTTATTATATTAAATAAAAAGATAAGCAAGTAGCACATGGAAACTTGCAGTTTCATATTCTTTATTTTACTATGTACATGGAAATTCTTATTTTATTTATTATTTAAGTTCAGATTTCTTAGAAAGAAAAGAAAGAGGGGGGTGGCTAGGTGGTGCAGTGGATAGAGCACTGGCCCTGGAGTCAGGAGTACCTGAGTTCAAATTTGACCTCAGGTACTTAATAATTACCTAGCTTTGTGGCCTTGGGTAAGCCACTTAACCCCATTTGCCTTGCAAAAGCCTAAAAAATAAAAGACAAAAAAAGAAAGAAAGAAAGAAAGAAAGAAAGAAAGAAAGAAAGAAAGAAAGAAAGAAAGAAAGAAAGAAAAGAAAGGAAATAAAAACAGCCTGAAGAAAAATCTCAAAATGGAACAATGTAGTTACAATGGTCAAACTTGACTCCAAAGAAGTGAAGAGAAAAATTACCGCCTTCTTTTCTTTGCTGAAGACCTGTAGGTATGGGACATTTCATACTGTCAGATTACATTTTTGTGTTTGATTGTTTTGATGAACTGCTTTTTTTCCTCCTTTGTTTTTTGTTCTTTATTACAAGTGATGCCTCTGAGAGGCAGGTGAGGGGATCATTTCCAGGTAAACAGAAACTAGTACAGGCTAGTTTATGAACTCTCTCTTCTGAACAGACTCACACCTTCAAATTCATTTTTTGGAATTTTAAAATGTTCTTTAGCATAATTGAAGGTAACTTTTAAGTTTCAGTTTCCTAACTGTTAAAGAAGTTATCTTTTCTCTCTGTGCCTCATTTAGTTAGATTACTTGGAATGCTGAGCACAAACTTTGAATAAAATTCTAAAGTGATGGAGTATTACCATATATCAAGGGAAAGAGTTGAGTTTCCTCTTGCTTCTCACCCAAAACTAAGTTCATTCTTGGCAGTCACTTGAAGGGAGTGGTTTTGTCTCAAACTTTGCCCTGTTTGCCAACCCTGGAGAGTCTGGCCTAAGTTTGGAGGGTTGTAACAAAACTTGACAGCAGACAAATTTTATGTGGTTTGGAGTTTGATTATGAAACTCCTGTATAGTTCTGCTTTTTCCCTAGTTCTCAGAAAAGAAAACAGCACAAACTTTAATCGTGAAGTTCAATCATTTACTAAACATATCTTTAGCTACGTAGTAGCACATATGAGCTTGACAGATAAATATTATTTGTCCATGAGCAATACATTATTGTGCAGAGTGAAATTCCATTATATGAAGATTCATGGAGAATTATCAAGTCATAGTATATAGAAAGCCAGACTTAAGGTCAGGATTATTTGTGTTCAAGTCTTGTTTCTGACACATTAGCTGTGTGAACATGGGCAAGTTTCCTAACCTCTCAGGGCCCCTAGTCAAATCTCTAAGACTAGAAGTTGCAAAATAGTTGCTAGTCAAACTATATTGATAGGAGGAGATTTTTCAATGTGGAATTCACTACTCTAGTGTCTGGATTTAAAAAATTCAGTCATAGAGTGTCAGAGGTTGAGTGGCATTAGAACATATAACACAGAATGCCAAATTAGGAGGAACCTTTGTTACTGGTTATAACCTCACTATGGATGGAATAACCAAGGTTCAAGAAAGAAAGTATCTTGTTCAAGGTTACACAGCAACTTAGTGGTGAAGTCAGAGTAAGGTCTCAGGCTCCTCCCCTTCATAACTAATCCTTGATTCTAGTATATGAATATATAAGTATAGAAGTGGAACCCTGGGTTCCTGGGCCCTAGGCCAGATAGAAAGATAAGACCTTTCAGAATTCACCACTAGAATGACATATTTGATTCTTGGCTTTTCTGCAACTACATTTTTGGTGAATACTGGATACAGAAGCTGAAGGAAGAGTGTCTGCTGCTCTCTGTTTTGTGCTATATGGGTTTGCAGGATCAAATGTCCTATCTGACCTTCAGAAAGACCTTGTTCCTCTCTCCTTCCATACTGAGGGTTTGGTGAAATGCTCTTTTTTTTTTTGGTATGGCTATGGGATTAAGTGACTTGCCCAAGGTCACATAGATAGGTAATTATTAAGTGTCTGAGACTGGATTTGAACTCAGGTCCTCCTGACTCCAGAGCCTATGCTTTATCTGCTGCTCCACCTAGTTGCCTCTGGTGAAATGCTCTTGGTGGATAGAATGGATCTGTGAGGTATCAGAGAGGTTCCCAAGAGTTGAAAATTATGGATGGTGAAAAAATGTGAAATCTCCCTAGATGTACCTCACCAGGTTATCTCTCTATTTCCTTGTTTCCATTTCCAAGTGAAAGAGCAGCTCACTATTAGCTCCCAGACTCTGAGTTTAGTCTATCCTTTACTGTGAAAGGAAAGAGTTAAAGTGAGAAAAAGCTTATTCCACTTCTGTAGTTGGCAGAACAAGTTTCCAGATTTTTTTCCATTCTGCCATTGTTCACTGTCTTTTCATTACTTTTACTTTATTTTCTTACATATAAAGAAAATCTAATGGCTTCAAAATCCTTGTCTGGTGTTACTAATGTTGGCACAGGGAGATACTAGAGGGAGAAGTCTAATTGTAGACAGATGAGAAACCCATCCTTGATTTAGCATGGCCAACCAGTAAGGTTGGAAGAGCAGAGAACATTGGGAAGTGCAGTGTAAGAAAGTTGAAATCATACTTGTGGGTAAGTATAAGTTTCCTAAATGAGACAGTCTTGAAGCAGAGAGAAAAGACTTTATATACATAATTCTAGAGTAGTAAGATCCCTCTTGAATTAAGTCAAGTCTTGGAAGAGATGATTGACTACCTGTGGGGATACCTGTGGTTCACCATTGGTAAGAACTCAGTTTTGTACCAATAGAAACCCAGAACTGAAATCTCTAAATAGGAGAGAGCTTGCAGCCCACTGGGCTGTAGGAATTTGTCCCAAGAATCTGTGGGGACTGCACAGTTCTCTTTCAAGTGGTACCACCTCCCTTAAAGTAATTGATAAGATATAATTAACATGTACACATATCAAAGAATCACAGAATCCAGGATTTGAAGGGAGCTCAATAGACAAGGAGTCTAGTGTATATATACACACACACACACACACACACACACACACACACACACATATATATATATATATAAAACAGGGATCTCTTCAGAACATTCCTAACAAGTAGTCATTTGACCTTTACTTGAGACCTTCAGTGGTGAAGAACCTGTTGCTTCATGAGGACCCTTTCCACTTTGAGACAGCTCATATTGTTGGAGAGTTTTCCCTTTCTTGATGCTCAATTCCAGCTGATCTTTGTGAATATGTTGATATGCACCAATCAAAATCTAATATTGACCAAACTAAACAGTAAGTTTATTTCAAACATTTAAGATAAAAGTAAAAGTTTATAAACCCTTCCTGTGCTAAATGTCTCTTCATTTTAGTACAAGTAGTCACTCAGAAATAGAAACTATTGTTAGTTATAAGTGGTCCAGACTATAGTAGAATTTACTATTATTAGTTCAGTCCTCATGGATGCATAAGTTTTCTTTAGAGAAATGGTAATCAGGAAGGAATCTTTGTTAATTGGGAAGTGGAGCTGGAAAAATGTTGTATTCTTGGATAACCACGCAGGCATACCCAGGAGACAACCTAATGAAGTTAAAGTGGGCGGTGGTGCTGAATGAGGTCTAGTTGAAGGTAGATTCAGAGAATTGTCACTGGAAATGCCCTTGGAATCATTTCTTTCAACTTTCCCAGCATTTACTGTTTATCATAGTGACTGGCATTAGTAAATACTTGTTTGTTGACTTGATTTCTCCCTTTCCAGATTTTGAAACTGAGTCTCAGAAATGGAAAGTGACTTGCTCAAGGTTACACAGAATATTAGTGGCGGAATGGGACTGGGTCCTTTAGTCAATTCAAATCTCAACTCATATTTCTGTGTTTATTCTATTTCACTATATAGTTGGATATTTCTCAAAAATTTGTAAAGATAGGGATACTCACTACTGGTAGAAAAATGTCAATATTTCTTTTTATTTTTTTAAAATATTTTTGCAAGGCAAATGGGGTTAAGTGGCTTGCCCAAGGCCACACAGCTAGGTAATTATTAAGTGTCTGAGACTAGATTTGAACCCAGGTACTCCTGACTCCAGGGCTGGTGCTTTATCCACTATGACACCTAGCCGCCCCTGAAAAATGTCAATATTTCACAGTTGTATGATTTTATTGGTTGGAATGAGAGAATCATCAACCCCCTGGGTTTCTACTTCTTCTACTGATGCGTTCTTATTCATCTTGACCTTAACATCTAGTTGGTGAGTTACTGGAACTAAACATTTTTTCAGCCTGTGACCAAATTTTTGGTAATGAGTCTCTCTTCACTCAGTGAGGCTGTTGCTTCGCTAACAAATCATAACCTGTGTTCTGTTGGCATCTCTTTCCAGGATCCAGGGTCAACTTCATAATATAAGGAAGGATTAGAAGAAGGCTTTAATGGGAGGTGGATGCAAAGAGAGAAGGGAATTTGAACCATTGAATCACAATCAAAATTTGTTTGACCTGGAAGAAACTTCAGACCTCAGAAAATCAGAATTAGAGTAGGTCTTATAATATAGAAGATCAGAACTGGGAGGGACCTAAGAGATCAAGTCCAGTTCTTTCAGATGTTAGAGAGGAAGAAACAAAAGCCAAGAAAATAGATATGACTTGTTCAAGGTCATATAATTTGTGATAGAACTAGAACCCAAACTAAGGTCTCCCAATTTCCAGTGGAAGAATTTTTTCATCACATTTTTCAGATTCATCATTTGAGTTGGGGATTCATGCCACAAAGTAAGGGTATAACTAACAATTGTTTAATTAATTGATACTTTCTGAATCAAGTAAGAAAACCAATTTGTTGCCAAATTGATTCTGCTATACTTTGTATCTTTGATGCATCTTTGATGTGCTTTTGTGATGACTAGGAACATCATGTCCTTACTTATCTATCCGAACTTCACTAGAGAATCAAGAGCATTTCTTAATATAAATTATTTATTTTTAGAAATCTTATTGATAACTTTTATTTTTATATGACAGTCATCCCTGGACATAAACCTCTTCCCCCAAATTTGCAATAGAATTGAAACTTTCCCCATAATGAATAAAAACAGTTGATGCAAAACAACTAACCAGAGACGTTATCTGACCATATATATGACCTTCCCTAAACCCGTTCCCTCAAAGGTAGGAGATATATTTCATTTTTGTTTTCTAGGATCATTACTGATTTCTCAGTGTTCAGAGCTTGGCTTACTTTTTTTTAAAGTTTTTGCAAGGCAATGGGGTTACGTGGCTTGCCCAAGGCCACACAGCTAGGTAACTATTAAGTGTCTGAAGTCAAATTTGAACTCAGATATTCCTGACTCCAGGGCCAGTGCTCTATCCACTGTGCCACCTAGCTGCCCCTTGGTTTACTTTTAGGGATGGTTCTGATGCTGATTAATTTTCTCTGTTTCAGTTCATAAATATCTTCTCATGTTTCTTTAAATTCCCTATATTTGTGATTTCTTCCTGCACAATAGTATATTATTACTTTTCATATGAAACAATTTGTTCAATCTTCTCCCTAATCGATGGGCACCCAATTTGTCTTATTCTTTGTAATCAAAAAGAGTTCTGCTTTGGATATATTTATGCAGAGTGGTGGGATTGCTGGGTTAAAGAGTATGACATTTGCCTTTCATAATTCCCAATCGGTTTCCAAATTGGATGTATGATTATTTTACAATATTATTTACAATTTTTGCAAACTTTAATATTATATTAGGTTGCCTGGGTTCCCATTGCTCCTCCAACATTTTCATTTTCTGTTATTTTTGTCAATTTGCATAGTATGAGGTAAAACTTAAAAATTTTTTAAATTTACTTCTCTCAATATAATAAGTAAATTGAAACCTGTTTCATGCAGTATTTATAGCTTATAATTCCTCTAAAGATAATTTGTTTATATCTTTGGACCTCTTATACACTGGAAGTATGGCCTTGTTTATGTCAGTTCCTCAAGTAACTCAGATAGTTATCAGTTATATTGATTCCAACTTGATTTTTCTCCTTATTCTATCAGTCAGTAAACATTTATTAAACATATGAAATGTGCTATGCACTGGGGGTATGAAAAAAGGCAATAGACAATTTCTACTTTCAAGGTATTCACAATATAATTAGGTCAGTATACAAACAACCATGTACAAACAGGATAAACATAGGGTAAATTGTAAATAATCAACAGAAGGAAGGTGCTAAAATTAAGGAAGTTTGACACACATGGAGATGTCATTTGCTTGCCTGGTTGATGTACCTTCTCCATGTACAAGATGCTAGGGAGTTTGCTTCCAGGATAATGGTGTAAAGGAAATGCCTTGGAAAGATGGTGGAGCATGTGTAGACATTCTCTACTGGTTCTAGCTGGCTAACCACAGAGAGCCTAGTCTGTTGGCTTCAGAGACATTAAAAGAGGGCAGTCAGCAATAATCACAGCCTCTTTGTTTCATTTACATCTCAGGAAGTTCAGTAATTCTTTTGCTAACTGTTGAGTGAGATTCTTTTCTGTGATGGAGAGACCTTAAGCTTTTATCCCTTTCAGGGGATATATGGCTTCTAGAAACGAACCATTGACCTCTTTCTTCTTTTCCATTGGAGATGAAGGAAGTAGAGTCTCTAAGAAGTCTTAGGTATTTTTTCATACCCTCTGGAATGGAATTTGCTAGAATATTGGAATTCCAGTGAATGTTGATCCAGGAGAGAGAGTATTTCAGCAACCCCCTAAGGAAGAACTGCCTGGAAAGGGAGAGAAAGAGACATCTTGGCCTATATCTCCCCCTCCCTTTTTGGCAGGAGGAAGACCTTTTCAGATTCGATGGATGTTGGATTTCTTATATTCCCATAAGGGTCCAAGGGTTATCCCCAAATCAGCTGATGGCAATGTTTGCCAAGGACATTAGGAGCCAAGGACAGACTAGAAGCAGATTAATGGCTTCATGAAGAACAGAGAGAAGACATACCAATATAAGAAGAGTTGCTAAAACATCCCACAAATAGAAGAAAAGATTTCTGGAAAAAAAGAATTTCGAGTTACCCCCTTGTCACATGTGATTTCTAAGACTGGATCCACTTTCTTCTCAACTCTGCAAGTTCTTGTCAGAAGACTGTTACAAACTTTGGGGGAGAAGTTTTATACCAATTATTCTTACCTAACTGTACTATTTTGTAAAACACCCCCTTTTAAAAGCTCTTAAAGTTGAATTATAAAATTGATTCTTAGGACAGCTAGGTGGTATACTGGGTAGAGCACTGGCCCTGAAGTCAGGAAGAGCTGAGTTCAAATCTAGCCTCAGATACTTACTAGTTGTATAACCTTGGACAAGTCATTTAACCCGGATTGCCTCATATCCAGGGCATTCTTCAAGCTATCTTGATGACTTTGGAGGAGAAAGTGAGGCTAGTGACTTAGCACAACTCCCACTCACTGAAATCTGATTTATGTGCTTGTCATGGCATCACCTCCCTGATGTCAGTTAAGAATCAAAGTTTTGATGTTTGTTCCCAAACATCAAAAAATTTGATTCTTAATTTATCACCTTGGGAGAAAATACACTAGTGATTGAACTAATGGCATTAAATGATCATATCTGACTCTGATGGTATTCCTAGAAATTTAAGTGGGAAATGCAACCAAGACACATCTGTGATAGTAGGAGTTGAGATGAGTATTCTCAGAGCTATTATGTTCTACATTATAATTCAGAGTTTTCTGGATTTGAATTTATTTAACTAATGCTTATTAATCAGTTCTCTGTTATCACCAAATTGTCTGGATCTTAAAGGGAAAAGAAATATAGCTGCACCAAAACTCTTACTACAGTAAGAGTTATCTAAGTCAATAGCAGTATCATAATATAATATATATAGCAATATAATAATAATTAATAATAATATATAATTGTATTTAAATAGAGGTCTGTGGTTATCCTGAAGTCAGGAGACAATTCCATCTTTGAAATTCATTGGCTAGTGTGCCCTTGGGTAAACTTTTCAACTGTTGTTTCTTCATCCAAATCTACCTCCATAATACCTTCAAGTGCTACATAAATGTCAGTTATTGCTTCAACCGCCAGAGGGCATTGATCATCATGCTTCGGGGAGTGTCCTCTTCATCCTAGGGGTTTCTATACAACAGTATATTGTGTAGAAGTGTTGGTAACTGCTATGCTCTCTAGGTGGTCAACGAGTTAGTGACCTTCTATGCCTCACTTTTACTTCTCTCTGAGGGCAGGACAAAATTGTTGCCATAGTGATGTGTAGATTTATGTATCTATCCAATAAGGAAATTAGCTCTGAGCTGCTGGTGTCTTATGCCTCTTTTTTCTTCTTCTTCCCTTCCTACTTTCCAGCTGTTTTCTTTTTTTTGGGGGGGGGGGTGTTACTTTTAAAATTATTATTCACTTTTAGCATTCTTTTCTTTTTAAATTTTGAGTTCCAAATTCTTTCTCTCTCTCTCTCTCTCTCTCTCTCTCTCTCTCTCTCTCTCTTATCTCTCCCATTCTCTACCGACTGAGAAGGCAAGCAATATATCAATTATATGAGTGAATCATTAGTCATAGTGTGAAAAAAATCAAATAAAAATGTGAGAAAATTTATACTTTAATTTGCTCCCAGAGTTCAAAATTTTTGTTTCTAAGGTGGATAGCATTTTTCCATCTCCAGGCCTTTGAAATTTTTTTTGGATTATTGTATTGATCATTATAGTCAGTTTTTTCATAGTTGATCATCACTACAACATTGCTATGCACAGTGATCTGTTTTTTTTTCATTTTACTTTGCAACAGTTCATATGGGTCTTACTATGTTTTTCTGAAACAACTCTCTCATTGTACCTTTAGTACTTTTTCACAATCAAATGCTACCACTTGTTCAAACATTTTCTAAAAGATTAGCAGCCCCTCAATTTCCAAATTTTTCATCTCAAAAAGAGCTGCTATAAATATTTTTGTATATACAAGTCCTTTTCATTTTTCTTTGATCTTTTGAGGTACAGAAAGTAGTAGTATTGTGGTATCAAAGAGTATGTATAGTTTTATAGTCCTTTGTTCATAATTTCAGATTCTTCTTCAGAGTGGCTGGACTATTTCAAAATTTCCCCCCTATTTCTCCTATCCCTTTCATCATTTGACATTTTTGAAAGAGATATGAGTTGATATCAGAGTTGTCTTGTTTGTTTTTGATGCTGTTTATTGTTAATTTTAGAAGAGGATCAATGACATCATGAGAGTGATGTCTTGACTTGCAAATAAATTGAATTTAAATGAGGTAGAGCAGTTCCACATAGTTATCACTCTCTCCTCCAGAGTCATCAAAGTCCAGTGGTAAGACAGAAGTCAAGATGACTGGAAAGGCAGTGGATGACCTTGACTTTTCTAAATTAATAGCAAAGTTGTTTTAATTTGCTTTTCTCTAATTAATGGTGATTTAGAATATTTTTTCATATGACCATAGATAGTTTTGATTTTTTTCTGAAAACCCCTTATTCATATTCTTTATTTGTCAGTTGGAAATGACTCTTATTTTTATAAATTTGACTCAGTTCTCTACATATTTGAGAAATGAGGACTTTATTAAAGAAACTTTCTCTAAAATTTTTGGATATTACTTCATTGTCCATGGTATCTTTTAGCAAAATATAGTTTTTTCAAGTATGATTTTGGTTTATTTATT
Source organism: Macrotis lagotis (assembly GCF_037893015.1). Classification (NCBI taxonomy): domain Eukaryota; kingdom Metazoa; phylum Chordata; class Mammalia; order Peramelemorphia; family Peramelidae; genus Macrotis; species Macrotis lagotis. The sequence continues at coordinate 236,423,190 of NC_133660.1, read as the reverse complement.
TTATATTATTATAATAATTTTGTTATAAGAGTAAACAACCCCCCCCCAAGAAGATGAGAAACCTCAAGAATAGTGAGAGAGAGAGAGAGAAAAATGTACTTCACTCTGTGTTCAGATTCCAATGGCTCTGTCTCTGGGGTGAGTTGACTTCTTTATCATAAGTCCACTAGAGAAGTTGCTTCAATATTTTTCCCACAGTTGCTAATACTAACTGTATTTCCCTCCACTCTATTCCTCCCCACTCTCACTTATTCTATTCTTTCTCTCCTTTCATTCTAGCCCTGTCCAAAAGTGTGTTGCATCTGATTACCCTCTCCCTCAATCTTCCCTCTCTTCTATCAACTCTTCCCCCTTCCCTCCCCCCATTCCCCCAATCCCATCCCTCTCTTCTCATTTTTCTCTAGGGTAAAATAGATTTCTATACCCTATTAAGTGTGTATGCTATTTCTTCTCCGAGCCATTTCTGATGAGAATGAAGGCTCACTCATTCCCCCTTGCATTTCTCCATTATATTCCATTGAGAAAGCTTTTTCTTGCCTCTTATGTGAATTTTTTAAAGCTCCTTCTTCCTCTCTTTTCTCTTCCTCTCAGTACTTCCCTTTATCACCCATTGACTCCATCTTTTCACTATGTTATACCATTATATTCCTCTCTTTTCTGTGCCCTGTCTATATATGCTCCTTCTAACAGCTCTTATAAATGAGAAAGTTCATATGAGTTATCAATATCTTCTTCCCATGGAGGAATACAAACAGTTCAATATCATTAAGTTCCTCATAGTTAGTTCTTCCCTTCCACTGCCTTTATGGTTCACCAGAGTCCTGTACTTGGAGATCAAACTTTCTGTTCAGCTCTTGTTGTTTCAATAGGAAAGTGTGAAAGTCCCCTGTTTCACTGAAAGTCCATCTTTTCCCCTGAAAGAGGATGTTCAATTTTGCTGAGTAGTTGATTCTCGGTTGTAAACCAAGATCTTTTGCCTTCCGGAATATCATATTCCAATCGCTACAAGCCTTTAATGTAGATGCTGCCATATGCGGTGTAATCCTGACTATGGAGGCTCAGTAGTTGAATTGTTTGTTTCTTGTAGCTTTTAGAATTTTCTCTTTGACTTGGGAGTTTTGGAATTTGGCTATAATATTCCTGGAAGTTTTTCTTTTGGGATCTCTTTCAGGAGGTGACTGGTGAATTCCCTCAATTTCTATTTTGCCCTCTGCTTCTAGGATCTCAGGGCAATTTTGCTGTATTATTTCTTGAAAAATGAAGTCTAGGGTCTTTTCCTGGTCTTGACTTTCAGATAGCCCAATAATTATTAAATTATTTCTTCTGGATCTGTTTTCGAGGTCAGTTGTTTTTCCAATGAGATATTTCACATTTTCTTCTAATTTTTGGCTTTTTTTGGAAGAGTTTTATTTCTTCCTGCTTTATGTCAAATCATCAGCTTCCTTTAGTTTCATTCTGCATTTGAAGGAGTTATTTTCTTTAGAGAGCTTTTTTGTCTCCTTTTCCAGCTGGCCAATTCTGCTTTTTTAATTCATTCATCTACTCATTTGACTTTTGTTTTGCTTTTTCCATTTGGCCTAAACTGGTTTTTAACATATTTTCTTCAGTATTTTTTTTCATTTCTTTCATCAAGCTGCTGATTTGGTTTTCATGATTTTTCTGTATTGCTCTCATTTCTCCTCCCAATTTTTCCTCCACCTCCCTTAATTGTTTTTCAAAATCTTTTTTGAGCTCATCCATAATCTGATTCCATTTTCTATTTTTCTTGCAGGTTTTGGAAATAGAAACTTTGATTTTGTCATCATCTGAGTATGTGTTTTGATCTTCCATGGGACTAAAGTAATTTTCTATGGTCAGATTCTTCTTTTTTCTGTTGTTTACTAATTTCCTTAGTCCAAGACTAATTTACAGCACTTCTATGGCTTTGGGGTTTTTTTGGGACACCCTACTGGGAACTTTATTCCTCTCTTGCCTGTGTTTTGATATGTAGATGACCACAGGCACTCCCCTCTGCCCTGGAGCTGTGAGGAGGCTCCCTGCTGTCTTAGTGTGAAAGGCCAAACTGCAAGCTGGATCTGAGTGTAGGTAAACAGCAGAGTCCTGCCCCAGGGAGAGCAGAGAGATTTCTTCAGTCTCCCCTGACCCCCTTACAGTCTGTGGGCTGTGCTCTGGGGGTGCAGGCTGATTTCTCCCTATTTTTGCTACAGGTTCTGTGATCAGTGCTCCTCACTCCGCACTCATTTTGGTGTAGCAGAGTTCTCTCACCACCCCTTCAAGCTGTTCCTGGTGATCCCTGGGCTGGGCTAGGCCGCATTTTGGCTGGGGCTTTTTTTCTAACTCCCAGTCCTGATGAAACACACCTTTCCCACAGAGCTTCTAAGTCTTTCTGTGGGTTCTGCCCCTCTAAATTTTGACTAGAGTCATCATTTGATGACTTTTGGAGTTTTTTGGGGAAGGAAATGCTGCCTTCATGCTGCTATCTTGGCTCTACCCCCCCATATAGTTTCCATGATTCTTTTAATTAGGTTTATTTTTTGCTTTTGTTTTATCTGAAATCACAATTGCCAACCCTTTATTTTTTCTTCAGTTGAAACACATTGATTTTTTGCTCCAGCCCTTATTTTAACTCTGTGTTAAATTTGAAACTTTCTGTTTCAAGTGTGTCTCTTGTAAGCAACCTATTATTAGAATCTAACTTCTCATCCATTCTGCTACCAACTTCCATTGTATGGATGAGTTCATCCTTTTCACATTCACAACTATGATTACTAAATCTGTATTTCCTTCTAACCCTTCTTCTGTTTATTCTTCTCTCTCTGTTATCTGACCCTCCTCAAAAGTCTGTGCTGCTTCTGACCACTGCCTTCTTTAGTCCAGTCACTCTTATCTTCTTTTCTCTTATCCTCTTACCCTTTTATTTCTTTGTTGGGTAAGGGAGATTTCTATATACAACTTGTGTATTGTCTCTAACCTCTTCCACTTTTTCCCCTCCAACTGCATGCCTAATTTGTGTGAGAAAATTTTCTTCATTCTGCTTCTCTCTCTCTCTACATTTATTTTGGAGATCAACTTACAACCATGGCTTCTCTCTACATAGATTCTTTCCTGCCTTAAAAATGAAAAAGATCTTGAAAATTTCATTTATCAGTCTTCCCATTTAGAATGTAAACTTTATTGTTTAATTAACTTTATTGACCTCTTTATAAAGCTGATTCATGTTTACCATTTTTTGCTACTTTTCAGTCTTGTTTTTGAATGTCAAAATTTCTATTCAACTCTGGTCTTTTCATGAATAATGCTTCAAAGTCTTCTATTCCACTAAATTTTCATTTCCCCCCAAATGATTATATTCACTCTTCCTGAGTAGGTGTTTCCTGGTTGCTCCTTTTCCTTCTAGAATATCATTTTCTAAACCCTTGCTCCTTTTTTAAAAAACCATTATGGAGACATTTTACTCAGACAACTGAGAACTAGATGTTCAGAAGCAGTGTACAATAAAAAGAAATCAAACCAAATAGTTTATCATGTACTCAAGCAAAAGCCTTTTTTTCAAAGGAAAAAGTCAGTAAAATAGACCATTACATTTTTCTCTATAATAAAGTAAAATGGCTCTTTTCTCCTTTAATTAAAAAAAATTAGTATAGTTTTTTTAATTTTTAATTTTTTTAAGTTTTAACATTTATTTTTGTAAAGTTGTCTTCCTCCTTTCCTTCCTTCCCCCATCCTAATATAGCAAATAATTCAATATAGGTTATACATGTACAATCATATTAATGTATTTCCATATTAGTCATGTTGTGAAAGAAGAATCAGAACAAAAGGGAAAAATCTTGAGAAGGAAAAAACAAAAAACAAATTTAAAGAAGTAAAAAAAAAGTATGCTTTGATCTTCATTCAATTTCCTTAGTTCTTTCTCTGGATATGGCTGGCATTTTTTTGTTGCAGGTCTTTTAGAATTGCAGGTCTTGGGTAGCTAGGTGGCACAGTGGATATAACACTGGACCTTGAGTCAGGAGTACCTGAGTTCAAATGTGACCTCAGACACTTAATAATTAATCTAGCTGTGTGGCCTTGGGCAAGCCACTTAACCCTATTGCCTTGCAAAAAAAAAAACCCTAAAAAAAAAAGAATTGCAGGTCTTTTGATCATAGGATTGCTGAAAAGAGCTTCATCACACAATGTTGCTTTTAAAGTGTACTAATATTTTTTGGATTCTGCCCTTTACACACAACATCAGTTCAAACAAGTCTTTCCAGGTTTCTCTAAAATCTGAAAATGGCTCTTTTTCATGTAGAAGCTGCTAAATATTGCGTGAACCTAGCTGTGGATCCCTGATATTTAAATTGTTTCTTTCTGGCTGCTCACAAATATTTCCTCCTTGACCTGGAAGTTTTCCAGCTGTTTTTACTACAATTTCATTATCCTGAGGCCCCACCGCCCTCTTGGTGACTGTATCTCCTGGACCACTATTTCAGGAAAACCTTAACTCTCATACTTAACTTCATTTCTTCCTCTTTGGCCATCTCCTTCACAACTTTGGCAGCCAGAAGCTTATGTTCCCATCCCCAATCTGCATCTTCAGTCCTGGAACCATGAACCGTAGCACATCAACTACTTTGCCATTATTCCTGGATAGGGTGTAGGGTGTGTCAATCTACTGTCTTGTGACTTTACTTACCATTCCTGAACCAAATGTTTATCCTTGACTATAACTTACATGCATATGTTGTCTCCTTCACTAGAATGTAAATTCTTCAAGAGTAAAAACTACCTTTGATTTTGTATTGTATCCTCAATGTTCAGTGCAATGCTTAGAATGGAGCGAGTGTTTAATGAGTTTCATTTTTTTTTCATTCCTTTCTAAACATGTACTAAAGTATTAGTCACTTGACTTCACTATAATGGAATTACCTCTCCACAGAGGCAAATAAATTGCCTCCAGTTTACTGCATACAGTTGTTTTTAATCAACATAGAATTGACGAATAAATAAGCAAAACCTATTAACAAGGAAAAATTCTCAAAGAACACATCTGAACATCAACTGAAACCTTGATTTACTCTTCTAAATCCTGAAAATCTCTCAGACACAGGGTCACTTCAAATCTAGGAATTCTAGAAAATATGTATTTGAGTTTCCTTAGCTCCTCACTGGTGTTTCCTTTTATGTCTACAAAGAAATATCCACTCATTAGACAAGAATGCAGAAATTCTTGAGGAAGTATGAATCTCAGATGACAATACAATAGAATCTATTGCAAACTGGAACTCAAGAGTTTTAGAATTTATGCTGATTCAATTGTCTAATTCCTGGTGGACCCCCAGCCCCCATTAGCTTATCTTGGAGCATGGACTCAGCACTCATTCCCTCTAAGTAGCCCTGTCATTTTGTCATTTTTGGTCCTAGTAACCCCTTTTCTCCTGACCTTATGACAGATTCACTTTTACCCCAGTTGTTATTCTACTTTCTTTCTTGTTCACCCTACAGGCTCTATAACAGTGGGGGCAGCATTATGTCACGTTATTGAAAGTGTATGGCTAGGGGTAGGACCAGTACTTACTAGGGAAGAATAATCAAAGGTTCCCTGGATTTGACAAAAATGTGGAATTTGGGGTTAGAGGACCTTGGTTCAAATCCCAACTCTTATGTTTCTTATCTGTATGACCTTGGGCCATGTAAGTCATATAACCTCTCTGGTTAAATTGGCTTACTATTTTCATTTATTTAATGAGGCAGTTAAACTATTCTATATTTAAGTTTCCCTCCTGCTCAAAATCTGTGAGTCTGAGAGCCATATTCCAATTTGGGCTTTGCCACTAACCAGCAGTGGAAACAAAGGACCAATCACTTCCCCTTTCTGACCCATATTTCCTCATCTTTAAGATGAAAACAAATCCTTTACTGCTTCTTTCTTGGGATTGCTATGGGATTAAATGAGATGATGTGTGTGGGAAAGCAATTTCAGATTTGTGGTGTGTTCTACTTCAAAAACTGTATAAGATGTGTGATTTAAAAAAGTATATCTATGGTTTCTGGGGCCAAAAAACATCCCTTTGGTGTTCAGCCTCTTCACACTTAATTAGACTAGTCCTCAGATAAGAGATACAAATTCCATCATTGTGCCCATAGTGAAGTCTTATTAGCATGGTAAATATAATGTTCTGCTGGTTTAGCTTCCAGGTAAGTACATAAGAGACATTTCCACGTTTAGCATCAGAAGGTAACTTGAAAGATAAGATAGCATAAGAAATAAATTGAACTAAATCTAGGGTACTACTTACCCTTTTGCTATAGAAATCTCCTCAAAAGACTTTCTGCTACATGAAGATGTTGTTGGAGACATACCTTGTCTATCCTTTGCTTAGCACAAAGACCCTATGAAACTAATGGAATACATCTCCAAAGACTATGACATTTTATTTCACAATTCTATGCTGAATGTGGAAAATAGTTTATATAGTATCACACAATACTAGTGACTGTTCACTTCCTAGTCTCATAGCCAGGTTGGATATTATCTCTAACTTCACCTCACTCACAACTGAACCCTCTCTGAACTCTGGTTCTTTCTTGCTTGTCCCATTGCCACTTTAAAGAATCCTCTACCCTAAGACCTTCATCTTCTGGTGGATGATTTCCTTTCAAGTACCATCATTTTTACCATTTTTCACTGCACTCATGCCTGGATTTTCTCTGAATTCCTTGGCTTCCCATTGTTTCCTTCATAGACATCTTTTCTCTTGAATTCCTTTCCCCTATTTTGTTTTCTCCCATTAGAATATAATCTTCTCAATGGTAGGGACTATCTTGCTTGTTTGTATTTGTATGCTTACTTCTCAGCACAATCCCTTTCTTTGTTTCTTTCTTCCTTTCTTCCATCCTTCGTCTTCCTTCCTTCCTCCCTCCCTCCTTTCCTTCCTTCCTTCCTTCCTTCCTTCCTTCCTTCCTTCCTTCCTTCCTTCCTTCCTTCCTTCCTTCCTTCCTTCCTTCCTTCCTTTTTCCTTCTTCTCACTTTTGCTTTCTCTCTTTTGCTTTCAATCTTTCTTTCTCTTTCTTTCTTTCTTTCTTTCTTTCTTTCTTTCTTTCTTTCTTTCTTTCTTTCTTTCTTTCTTTCTTTCTTTCTTTCTCTTCTTCTCTTCCTTACTATTTACCTATCTATACTATTAATTAACTATTTGTATTCTGATAGCACAGATGACTCTAGTCATAGCTATCTCTGACTATTAGAAAGGAAAATTATGTTGGCAATTTTTATGTGTGTTATTTTTTTTTTGAGGTTCAGAACTATGATTTAATTGATGTAGGGAATTCCTCGGGGATGAAACTTTCTCTACTGATGCAAACCAGTAGTAGTTCTGTCACTTAGTGAGCCACCCAGGGCACTAGGAGTCCAAATGATTTGTTTAAGGTCAAACAACCACTATGTGTCAGATTTGACCTCAGGTCCTTCTCATTCCCTGGCCAGCACTCTATACACTATGCCACACTGTTTCCCGTGTCATATCACCATTTGCACACCTAGTACCACAACAGTTATATTCTATCTTAGTACTTCACAGGTCTCCTTTTGTGAGAACAGTCTTCTGTTTTGGGAAGATGGAGACTTGGTTGCATGATTGCATTAATGGAATTGTTTATGACATAGGTATAGGCTCTAGGTTCTATCTTCTTTTCTTTTTTAAAAATTTAACTGCCTTATCTGCCAGACATCAGATTGTGTTGCATGATAGTACATGAGTGTCTAGGTGATCATTCTTTATATCTATATATCTATATGTATATACAATATATCTTGTTTTTTCTAGTTTACCATTGTATCCCAATTAACTATTTCCTTAGTTACTGATTGACTTCATGAATCCTGCTTTATAGACATAATTTCTGAACTTTGACTACTACTGACATAGTATTTTACCCATTTGAGTCACAGTCATCTGTCAAATTGCCCTACTTGTTTTTATACCTTTTCGAACTTCTACTGGAGCTTCCTACCAGAGGTCAATTTTCAGTTCATCAAGTTATCTTGATCACTCAGTAGCATTATTCAAATGTGACATCGGTACCCTTGAGTAATCAAGCTTAGATGTTTGATACATTGCTGCCACATATTTTTTTGTGAATACTGTATGAGTTTTTCAAGTTTTTGGCACCTAGATCAATGGGCATTTAAAAGCTAAGGAACACAAACACTCCTCTGGGCAAGATCCCAGATGGACCTGGTTTTCCACAATAGGTTTCCATTGCATGATTGTAAGACTTCTGGTAAAACCCCTTCCCTTTACTTACTGAACCATGTCCACCTTTCTTTGAGTCACTTACAGAGTATTTTCTTACTCTGGTTGGGATGAACCAAACATTTAATATCTGTTCTCATGTACATACAAGCTGTTGTTTTTGCAAAAGTGTTTTTTAAGTTTTTCAAATTACTTTCCTCACAACCATTTTGGGAGGAAGGTAGCGCAAGTCTTTTATAACTGAGAAAATTGAACTCTGAAGCTAGGTTTTGGAGGCCACTATTTAGAATTTATTATCCATTTAAGTTTTGGAACAGTGGATGCTTTAATCACACATCTTCAAATTCCTGTATTTGGGATTCTCAACATGGATGTTTGAGAGCCTGGGGTATCTATCTCTATCTTTAGGGGCATTATGAAATTTTTTGGAAAAATCCCCTAAAGAGAAACTTCAGTTAATACAAGTAACATAATAATAGCTAGCATTTATATACCACTTAAAGATTAAGTGGTATATAAATGCTAGCTATTATTATTATTATTATTAATTAACTGACTATTTGATTTTAAAGATTCATGATTTCATCAGTGTGAGGATTCTTTTCATCAACACAGATCAAAATTCCTTATACTTTTCATTTCATAGACTTATTGCTTATGTATTTTTCTCACAACTTTCCATGAATCTTCTCAGTGTTGGGGATCTACTCAATTCACTGAGGACTCTCTTTTGTCTTTTAGTATTTGTTTTAATTCATATAGTAAATATATTTCATGCCAAAGGAATTTTTTCCTCTGGGGAGACAGGGAAGGAGGGTTGTGAAATCTAACAAACAAGATAGGTTGTCAAAACTCTAAAGAGATTGTGAATCATTGCTCTGGTACCCTGGATATTCAAACTTAGGATACCTCAGACTTAGTTACCTTTCATTTTTGATTAATGAGCAGAAGAAAAGCATATGCCAGAGAAGTAGAAAATATGGACTTTTTTTCTGAGGGAATCTACTTCCTCTTTTTTAATAGTCACCATAGAATAAATTGTACTGAATCTGAATCTAGCTCTTGAAGTCTGGGAAGTTTTTTGAATTTTGTGCTTCTGGAAAATAAGGGCATCTCTTTTTATTCCTGAACATCTAGCAGTGAGGAGCAATGTTGATTTCCTTTCTATTTTAGCTACGCAAACATACATATTTGGTGTGGAAGAAGGAGGTATTCATAGTATTAAAAGTTACCAAGAAGTTCTGCTTGAATTCTTACAGAAGGGCAACTACAGCAGAAGAGAGAACAAACAGGATTTCCTTTATAGCTAATATTGACTTAACATTATAGGGTCCCAAGCCTGAACTCCTCTGTTTATTCATGAAACTGACCCACACATTGATCCAATCTGATGTACTTCTAACCTTTCCAGTTCAAGTTCAGCAACCAGTTTTAACTCTTAATCTCTCAGCTGATACTGCTCACAAAGATCAGAAACAGAGCCATGGCAGGGCAGAGGACTTGGGGAGTGATGATGACAGTAGTCATAGAAAAATGAGGATGTGGAATGCTTTCACTACCTTGCTCTCCTTTCATACTCATAGCAATTTGCCAGGAACCTTAGCTGCTTTTTGGAAGGACTATATTCTATACTGAATGAGAGAGCTACACCATGGAAATTCTATTTCTTTGAAATAATCTACTGTAAGTTTATAGACAAGGAAGTGGTTGCTTAGAAAAGTGAAGTGTTTGGCAAAGATGGGTAGATTTTGTTTTTCAGAATGCTTATGCTTTCTCATGAGAGATGGTATGATAGTGAAGGCCAGGGCGATAAAGATGAATGAATCACTGAATGAAAAAACATTACATGCTTACTCTTTGCCAACCACAAGAACTGAGCTCTAAGCTTGGGAGATACAATGTCAAAAGAAGGAAAGTCTTTGCCCTATAAGACCTTTTATATTAATGGCAGAGATAAAGCATTTAGGAGAATGATGGTCAGGAAAAGAGTATTTTAATTTGAAAAATAACAGGGATGGTGAGTGGAGTCATAGTGTAGAAGATTGACACACCCTTTGGAGTCACAATGATAGTATTATTTGATTATGGTTGGAAAACAACAGACAGTGACAGTGACAGATGGATGATAAAAAGATGACTATTTAGGTGGTTTAGTTAGGTGATGATTGTTTTGCCCTGGCTATGCTCTAAGGAACTCACCCTTTTGATTCTTCACTATCCTTTCCCACCACCTCTTATTGTTGCAAGTGTAGAAGAAGCCATTGGATTATTACAGGGCTTGATTATAAACAATGTCATTAGAAAGATGTGAATATTATATATAACTCCCAGAAAATGGTTTTTAGAACTACAAAACTCATTTGATCTATGACCATGTGATGATTGATCCTTGTCCTTTGTTCTTGAAGAAGACCATGACATCAAATTGGTGATGCCATGACAAGGACCATTGGAATGAGGGGGGTGCTATGCTGAGTCACCAGCCTCACTTTCTCCTCCAGAGCCTTCTGGGTCCAATGGCTAGATATGAATCAGGATGACTGGAGATGGCCCTGGATGTGAGGCAGTCAGGGTTAAGTGACTTGTCTAAGGTCACACAGCTAGTAAATGCCATTTTTATGAGGCCACATTAGAGCTCCCATCCTCCTGACTCCAGGGCCAGTACTCTATCCACTGCACCACTTAGCTGCTCCTATGACCACATAGGCACTGTCAAAAGGGAGAACTAGGTGGTCCAGCACCTGGCCCTGGAGTCAGGAGGATCTGAGTTGAGAGGTAGAAAGATGAACTCAGAAAGATTTTAGTCCAGAGAAAGGGTACAAGTTACATTCTACAAAGTCAGGAAGCTTAAAAGTACAGACAATAAAAATTATTAATAAATTAAAAATAAATTATTAATTAAATTATTAATAAACATTCACAAAAGTGTCCTGAGGTGCTGGGTATTATGACATACATCTGTAATCCTGCTTCAAAGGAGGCTGAGACTGGTGGATTGTTGAACTGGGAGGTTCTGAACTATGAAAGGCTAGAGTGATTGAGTTTCTGCACTAAAGCTAGCTAGCCCCAGTGGGATGAATCTCCCAGAGTAGGGGTCACCAAGCTGCCTAAAAAGGGGAAAAGCAGTTCAGATTTGAAATAGAGCAGGTCAAAGTTACCATACCAATTAGAGGAAGAATTAACTCCATAAATAACAACTCCACTTCCAATCAGTGTGAGATAGGGAGACCAAGCCTCAAAAAAGTAAACAAAATGAAAAGCTGTTTTCAGGAGCTAGGAAAACTATTATTGCCAAACTGAAAAAGGTTAAAATTGTTTACTGTTTTATCCCCATCCACATTCTCCATAGCAAAATCACTAATTTATGATGCAATAAAATTATCTTATCTTTAGAAAAACCATCATTAAAATATAAGTAACCATAAAGCAAATCTAAGAAAGCAAAAAACAGTTACTGGTAAACTATGCTGGCCATGTGCAAGAAACAATAAAACAAATAAGATGTAACAGGGAGAGAGGTGATTCACTATTGTTCTACCAACTTCTCTGAGGATAGTTTTGTTTTGTTTGTTTTTTTAAAAATTAATTCTAAGAAATGAATAAACATCTATTTTTCTCCCTTCTACCTTCACCTGTTGGAAAAAACCTCTTCTAAGAAATATGCATAATCAATCAAAAACAATGTGGACATGGCTATGTCTGAATATTTCTCAGTCTGTACCCTAAGGTCATCAATTCTTCATCAGGAGATAGGTAGTATATTTCATCATAAGTCTTATGGAATTTCACTGACCAAAGTTCTTCACATTTTCCCAAGATGTTTGAATTTATTATGGTGTTGTTATAATAAACATTATTCTCCAGTTCTCTGCATCAGTTCATACGAGTTTTTTGAAACCATCCCTTTCATAATTTCTTATAACATAGTATTTATTCAACATAATTTGCTCAGTCATTCCTCAATGGACATTCTCTTATTTTCCATTTTTTTTGTCACTACAAAAAAGACCTGCTTTTCACATTTTTGCATGTGTGAATACTTTCCCCTGTTCTTTGAGCTTGGAGTAGGCATAGTTATTTTTCTTCTTTTTAAAAATCTTGGGGCAGCTAGGTGGCACAGTGGATAAAGCACTGGCCTGGAGTCAGGACTACTTGGGTTCAAATCTGGTCTCAGACATTTAAGAATTACCTAGCTGTGTGGCCTTGGGCAAGCCACTTGACTCCATTTGCCTTGCAAAAAAAAATCTTAATAGTATTTTTTCAAATACATGTAAAGATAGTTTTCAACATTTATTTTTAATTGATATTTAATTTTTCCAATTGCATGTTATAAAAGCTTTTCAACATTCTTAAGTTACATAATTTCCTTCCTACCCACCTCCGCTTAGCAGCAAACAGTCAATTTACAGATTAGCCATTTTCATTATGAGTAATTAGGATTAAAGGAAAAGAAAGAAAACTATGAGATAGAAAAGAAATATATAAGAGAAATTTTTAAAAAAGTAAATGTATTCACTCAGATTCTGTAGGGGGTTTTGTTTTGTTTTCTTCCTCTGGATGGGGATAGCATTGTCCGATCTCCTAGGGTTGTCCTAGCTCACTGAACAGCTGAAAGGAGTTGCATCTCTCAAGGTTGATCAACTCACAATGTTATTATTAATGTGTATAGTGTTCTCTTGGTTCTGTTCCCTTCACTGAGTATCAGTTCCTGTAATTCATTCCATGCTTCTCTAGAATCCATCCATTCATGGTTTCTTATAGAACAATAGTACACTATAATATTCACATACCATAACTTGTTCAGCCATTCCCCAATTGATGGGCAGCCCTTCAACTTCCATTTTTTTGGAAAGAACAAAAAGAACTTCTGTAAATATTTTGGAACATGTGGGACTTTTCCTATATTTTATGATTTCTTCTGGATACTGGCCTAATATTGGAATTGCTGGATCAGAGGGTATGATCAGTTTTACTGCTCTTTGGGCATATCAATATTCATTTTTGTAAAATTTTGAGTTCCACATTTTTTTCTCTTCATTATCCTCCTGCTCCCCAGGACAACAAGTAATATGATATAGCTTATACACATTCAGTCATGCTAGACATATTTCTATATTGGTCAAGTTGTGAAAGAAGAATTAGAACAAAAGGGAAAAATCATGATAAAGAAAAAAATTTTAAAAAAATTTAAAAGGTGAAAATAGTATGCTTTGGTCTGCATTCAGATTCTATAGTTCTTTCTGTGGATGTGAATAGCATTTTCCATCACAAGACCTTTATAATTGTCTTTGAGCACTGTATTGATGAGAAGAGCTAAGTATGTCATAGTTGATATCACACAAGGTTACTGTCACTGTATACAATATTCTCCTGATTCTGCTTTCTTCACTCAACATTGGTTCATGTAAGTCTTTCTAGGTTTTTCTGAAAGTCATCTGCTCATCATGTCTTATAGCCTAACAGTATTCCATTATATTCCTATATGACAACTTATCCATTTCTCAATTGATGAGCATCCACTCAGTTTCTAATTCTTTACCACCACAAAAAAAGCTGCTATAAAAGTTATTTTTCTTCTGCTGAATTCTATCAATAAGCCTCATGGAAGCACAGGGAAAGGTAGAACCTACCATTGCTATAAGACTTAGAATTGGTCTCTTTGAAAGTATTCTTTATCAGTTGCTGCTTCTGCCACTTTCTGTTGCCCCAACTTACCCTTAACAAATTTTTTCTCATCTCTCTCCAGAAAAAATTTTAAAATTTCCATAGCAGCAGAAAAACTCATCCCTCCAGTTTTAATCCTATGATAGTATCATTTTTTCCAGAGTTGGGAACAACAACTCTCAGGGTCTTTAGTGCTTTAGTCCCCACTTGAAGGGCAGTCAGTCCATGTCTTTGCAGAATGACTGTTACATGCCCAAGGTTACTTAGTAAATGAGTGAAGTGACAGAATCTGACTTTTAGCATTAAACTCTTTATAGGAATATTATAATGTTCTTATTTTCTTATGAGCATGAATTTAGGGAATAGAAAAAAAAATCGAACATTAGAAATACTGGTTTATGTAGAGCACCTTTATTTTATTTTCTAAAGCGTGTTATATCCTACTTTGAGAAAGAGGTTCCTTCCTAGAATTTCAGATTTAAAGATTTTGGAGCTGACAAAAGGTTTCATAGATTTGTTTTAAGTATAGCATACTGGTAATGACTTGACTCAAATTAGTTGTGTTTCTCTACTTGGTTAAGGGTTTCTATAAGCAATCTTTTTGTTTTTTGTATTTTACTTGAAAATATCCCACAATTGGGGGGGGGGATCCCAAACTCTTTTGTATTAATGTGCAATCCAGAGCTTTCATCTTTCATTTATAACTATTTTTTCCTTTCATAAATTAACCTTATCCCATTTTTCTCCTCTACCCCCCTCATTTTACAGAAATAGAAACTGAAGCCAGGAGAAGGGGAAGTAGGTTCCCAAGGTCAGAGAACTAATGAGAGGCAGAACCAAGAAGAGTACCCTGGGCTTGGGACACTTAGGCAGGCCAGTGCCACTTTCACTCTAGATGGCTGTTTCTTTCAAATCTTCTGAATTTCTAAGGCTTAAATGATTAGGGATGCTTTTGCATAATCAGATCCATCATCTTTTTCATCTATATATATTCATACATGAAATATTCATATATTCATACATGAATATGCAGATTCTATGTATATGCATAAAACACACACACACACAAATACAAACCCCATTTAGAGTCAGCATAGTATGATGGATAGGGAGCTGGCTAGGAAGACCTGAATTCAAGTCCTATTTCTGACTCATAAGAACTGTGTAATGCTGGATAACTTTAAGCTGCAAGGAAGGTGCTGACCTGCATTGGAGGAGGGAGATTGCTCATGCAAGAATACTCCATTCCAATGAAATCATAGAATCAATCTCTATTATATGTATATATATATATGTGTGTGTGTGTGTGTGTGTGTGTGTGTGTGTGTGTGTGTGTTTATATGGAATAATAGGGTCTCTCAGATTCAGAAGGCATATGAGGGATTGCCTATCTTATTTTTTCATTTTACTGATGAAGAAACTGAGGCTAGGAAGGTTAAGGAGAAGACCACACAGATAGTACATATTATGGGGTAAGATTTGAGGCCAGATCCTCTGTCTCCCCAATTAGATCTCTTTCCACTGTACATGCTGCCTCCTGAGAAGCAGAACTGGTACAAAGGACAAAAGTCAGCAGGTTATTTTTTGCAGTTTCCCCTTTCTCCCTCTTTTCTCCCTTTGCTGCTGTGGAAATGTGACCTCAGCTGGCAGGAATTGGTATGGTGCAAGGAGGAAGGAGCTTAGGAACCATTTTTTGCACCAACCTCTAAAAATCTGCTTCCCCTCTTCAGTGTGTTATCACTGAATTTAAGAAAAAGGATTTTTAATTTCCTTATGCCTCCACTTCTGACTTTAAATAAGGCAGAACCTACAGAAGAAACAATGAATGAAAGGAAAACAAATATGTCCCTTCCATTTAACTGTATTTGTATTTGTCTTGCAATTTACAATTGTAATATGTGATAGGATTTGAAGTCTGAGCTGTTCCCATGGACTGCAACTCTGACCCCAGTCAGATATCTGACAAGTATCTGCCATTGGGAGATCCAAGCAAATCCATCCTTGCCATTGGGGAAGCTGCTTTGCTCAGACTGACTCACAAGAGTAGTTTTCATAGATGAAGATTCAAATATCTGACAGCTAGTCATCTACAAGAGAGAGGACAGTTATTCTGTTCAGCACCAAAAGGGAGAATTAGGAGCAATGAATGGAAGTTAGGACTATGCACCATCAAGAGGATTTTCTCAACATTTAGAACTGAGCTAACGTGGAGTGAGCTGCCTTGGATGGGAAATGGATGTTATGCTACTTCTTGGGGGCTATTATAGAGGGATTTTCCCCACTAGGTTGTATTAAATTCTCTTTGAAGTTCCTTCATCTTTAGAATATTATCCAGGATGGAACTTTATTATTGCCTGAATTAGGAGCTGTAGATTCTGTACTCATTGTGAGTCTCAAAATATAGAAAAAGATGAGTCAATACAATTACTATTTAGGCAAGTTCCTTGAAATTCTTTTATTCTAACATACTCTTTTGTAATATCTTCCCTAGGTTTAGGGTGATGAGAGATGTCCATCATGGGATCATAGATTTAGAGATGCAAAGGATCTTTTTGTTCATCAAATCTAAATTCCCTCATTTATAAATGAAGAAACCAAGACACAGAGAGGTGTGTTTGTGGAGTATGTAGAAGTGGGGTCAGAAGATAGCCATAACTCGAACAGAATGACTAGGACTTTGTCTCAGGTTGCTGAAATCTGGGGGGCACACTTTCTTCCTACAGCAATCCTCTGGTCTGCCAATCACATGCTATGACCTGTCATGCCACAACATAAATGTCTCTGCTCTGGGATAAAGGAATCCAAATATCAGGTTACCAAATGAGCTGTGTAAAACTCCTTACTAAAGTTGAATATCGTATATTTGTGGTACATTCATTTTTCAGTGATGTCCAACTCTTTATGACTCCATTTGGGGTTTTCTTGGCAAAGATACTTAGAGTGGTTTGCCATTTTCTTCTCCAGCTCATTTTACAGATGAGGAAACTGAGACAAACAAGTTTAAGTGACTTAGATCACACAGATATTAAGTATCTGAGACTGAATTTGAACTCAGGAAAATGAGTCTTCCTGACCACTGAGTCACTTAGTTTCTTTCTATATACTTGAGCAAAACCTATCTCCTGTCCCCCATTCTCTCCTGGAACCACCTCTATCTCTATCTCCCAGGACTTATGGGGTTAAGGGATTGTTAGCTATGCCACAGGATAAAGGTCTGGACTCTTTGAAAAACCAGCCACATTCCAGCATGACTCCCCCTGAACAAATTGTTTTTTAAAAGCATACATAGCTATGTGTACACACTTACACACACATAACATATGCACAGTCATACAATGTCCATGCATAGTCACACACTCATATATAAAGAAATTCATATAAAGTCTCACATGCACACACCACACACCCCTAATGCACACTCCACAAAACGCACAGACACATACAAAGTCACACCCACACACATGCGCATATGCCTCTTTATGTTCTGGGTCCCAAAAGAGCTTCCTGGGGCGCTGGTCAGTAGCATTCATCCTGGGAATAGAAGAGAAGTCTGACATCTTTCCACAACACAAGTGGCGTGGAGGTAGAGGAGTGAGGACTGGAGCAAAGGAAGATCTGACCTAGCTCTAGTCCATATCGAATGTAAACCAAGGATCACTATGACTGTCAGGTTTCTAAGACATCTGTCATTGGGTCACTTCCTCATGGCGGTTATTTTTAACCCTGACTATTTCCTTGTAGCTTCTGGCAGTAAAAAACCCTTCCAACAAACCGTCTGTTCATCTAAGGACAGGAGGGGAGAGATGCTGTGGGAGGGTGGCTTTAGAAGGGAGGAAAGGAAGGGGTGAGGGGCAGCCAGCCCTTCCCCCCACCCCACACATGATATTTGCTAGCTCAAAGGTAGCAGGAAGTTATCTTTGGGCCATCACTGATGGGGGGGGGGGTGAGAATCTCCAGAAAAGGACTCATTTTCCTTTACAGAGCTTCAAAAATGTTTCACCTTCTGGGCCTGTTAGAAAGTTGTAGGAATGTGAGTTCAGCATTCGGTTCTTCATGATGAAAATAGAGGCCTGAGATTGAAGTATATTTGAGTTTCTGGAGAGGTATGATTGTGAAAGAGCAGGGAATTGAAGAAGAAAGTTGATTTAAAGGAAGGAATTTTGATTGTTAGGGGTTTTGGAAGCCCAGAGTTTATTTTGAAACTATTTTTAGCATAAGTTTAGTCAGGTTCATTCCTATGAAGACTTGGAAATGTATGACCTGTTTTATGGTACAATAAAACCTCAGGGTTTCCTGGCTGGCTGGTATTTGTTTAAAGAAGAAAGTGAGCTTCTGGTCAGAATAACATTGGAGAGGGTAAGAAAAGGTCCCAGGTGAAATATTTCATCTGCAGAAAGTGAGAATCTCAACAAGAGAATTTAACACTATTCCTGAGGGTTCCTAGGCAAAGGAGGCAGACAGGGGGAGGTAATTATCCCTTTGCCCTTTATTGAATAGGCCAAATATGCAAGATTAAAATATTTCATAGGTAGGGATATTTCTCATTTTCTTCCCCACTTTATATATATCTGAATGTGATCATCAACGTGTCAAACCCTGTCAGACCGCTGTAACTGGAGTAGTCCAATCATATGGATGGAGAACAGAAATGCTAGAGCAAATGCAGGCTATTTAGTCATTTTTTAAAAAATTATTTATTTATTTTGAGTTTTACAATTTTCCCCCAAATCTTCCTTCCACCCCCCTCCCCAGAAGGCAGTTTGTTAGTCTTCACAATGTTTCCATGGTATACATTGATCTCAGTTGAATGTGATGAGAGAGAAATCATATCCTTAAGGAAGAAAAATAAAGTATAAGAGATAGCAGAATTACATAGTAAGATAACAGGGTTTTTCCCCTTAAATTAAAGGTAGTAAATAGTCTTTGGACTTTTTTCAAATTCCATGATTCTTTCTCTGGATACAGATGATATTCCCCATCGCAGATACCCCCAAATTGTCTCTGATTGTTGCACTAATGGAATGAGCAAGTCCATCAAGGTTGATCATCACCCCCATGTTGCTGTTAGGGTGTACAATGTTCTTCTGGTACTGCTCATCTTGCTCAGCATCAGTTCATGCATATCCTTCCAGGCTTCCCTAAATTCCCATCCCTCCTGGTTTCTAATAGAACAATAATTTTCTATCACATACCTATACCACAATTTGTTCAACCATTCCTCAACTGAAGGTCATTTACTTAATTTCCAATTCTTTGCCACTACAAACAGGGCTGCTATGAATTTTTTGTACATGATGTTTTTACCCTTTTTCAATCATCTCCTCAGGGTCTAGACCCAGTAGTTGCTGGATCAAAGGGTATGCACATTTTTGTTACCCTTTGGGAGTAATTCCAAATTTCTCTCCAGAAAGGTTGGATGAGTTCACGTCTCCACCAACAATGCATTAGTGTCCCAGATTTCCCACATCCCTTCTAACATTGATCATTGTCCTTTATGGTCATATTGGCCAGTCTGAGAGGTGTAAGGAGGTACCTCAGAGATGCTTTAATTTGCATTTCTCTAATAAGTAGTGATTTAGAGTAATTTATCATGACTATGGATTGATTTAATTTCCTCATCCGTAAATTGCCTTAAATGAAGGTTGTTTAGTGTGGAAAGGACCCACAATCCCCTTGGTTTTATCTGAATTATCTAGATGTGTTTCAATTCCTGGAGTAATTGTACAAATTCCCACTTTGCTTTTCCTGAATATGGTTGAAGCAACATGAAGAAATTCTTTAGTTGGGAATAGCTCTAACCCTGAGAAAGAAGGTCCAATCTCACTCATGAAGGACCATTCTATTTACCTCCAGGGAGGTAAGCAGGAAATCCAGGATATGTTGAGGAAGTGGTTTCCCTGACATGCCTGAGGCTCTTTTTATCTCTGCTTCTCTCCCAAAGAGTCTCTGAAACCAGCCATCTCTTTCTTACAAGAAGCCTAGTGACAAACTTCACCCCTTATGTAGGTATGTCTTGCTACCTTGGCCTAAGCTCTACCAATTAGAGGTACATGTGCTCCAGTAGCATGCACAATGCCTCAGGCTTGGGTGGAAGACCAGGCACTTATATCAAAAGTCTTTAGATAGTGCTCATGTATTACTATATACAAAAATCAGGGGATGACAGAACTGGGTTTCATTGTACTTCCTTAGAGACATTTATGTATAACCCTTATTTTTCAGATGAGGAAACATCTAGTGATCTTTGTTTTTCATTATTGAAGAAGACTATGACATCAGGGAGGTGATACTCTGACAAGCAAATGAATTGGATTTGAGTGAGGGGTGGTGCTAAGTCACCAGCCTTACTTTCTCCTCCAACTCCATCTGGGACCATATATGGATCAGAACAACTGGAGATGGCCCTGGATGTGAGGCAACCAGGGTTAAGTGACTTGCCCAAGGTCACCCAGCTAGTAAGTATCAAGTTGTCTGGGGATGAATTTGGACTCAGGGCCCTTGACTTGGTATTCTATCCTTTGTATCATCTAGCTGCCCTTGAAGGAACTCATATATAAAGGGAAATAACCTGTTCAAGATGAGGGAGTGAATAAGAAGCAGAGCTGGGCCTCTAGCCTAAATCTCCAAACTCTGAGTATGCTTTCTACTATACTTTGGTACTTCTCCTATAGAAAGAGTTCACTCAGTATATATACTAACAGATATTGGTAGAATAATTCCATTGTTAATGTTTGTTGTTTATTTGCATGACAGTTCCTAGCCTAAAAGAGTTTCAGAGGAGAAGACAGGAAGAGGGATACCATATATAGTCTTCTGGTCCTGTAAAAGAAAATATTATTCATTTTCTTTTAGAACATTTACTATCAGTAAAAAAAAAAATCTCACACAATTTAGCATATACTTAATAAACATATGATTGATTAATTTGGTAATTCTTGTAAATAAAATTAATAGAATTCCAGTTAAGTTGGGGGTGGGGGGAGAAGAAAACATTTCTTTATTCTTCTGATAGACTGATCCATTTTTGGCTCCACCAGAACCTGGAAGTGGCTCCTGACTGGGGTGAGCAAATTGGGGAGGCAGTTTGCTCCTGCTGCCTCCCTGAAGCTGCCTGGTCTGGCAGGCTGTCATTCCCTGGGCAAGAATCCAGCCTGTGGTAGTGAGGTGGTTTTGTGGCAGGACTCCACAATTAACCACAAGTTCAGTGTCAACGGTAAGCAGCCCCCACTGGGGCTGTGATCCTGCAGGTCTGTTGGGATAGGCAGAGCAGAAGAAACTCCTGGTTGTCTGAGAGGGGAACATCAAAATTTGGAAAGAGTTTGTTTCACTGTTTATTGTTCAAGGGTCAAGGCTTGGGTTTAACCCCAAATTCTGGGAAATTTCAGATTAACAATTAGGTATTGATTTAAGACTTTAACTAGTTGTTAAATTTCAAAATTGTACCAAGCTTGTGACATAGATCTCTTTAGTTCCTCTTGAAACTGGAGGCAGAAAAAGGAGAAATGTTTGCATTTCTAATGGATGTGCTTTCATGGGGGGTGGGGTGGGGAAAGCAGTAATCACATTTAAAATATAAACTACAGGTGTTTTAGTTGACTCTTTATTTGTCACTTGGATCTCAGCTACCACCATATCATTCAAGAATGTAGGCCAATTTTCCTTGATTCTGGAAGAGAATTCTTTTCATAGGGGTTCAGTCTCAAATCACACCACCAAAGACTGTTAACATTGTATACGGGAAAATTTGTTCATTGAGGACTACTGACCTACAATAAGCAAAATTAAAAGATTCCTTAAGTAAAGAGAAATCTGTTCATTTTTTTTTAGAAAACCACAATCATTGTCATTGACAAATCATATCTTTTTAAAGTTGAAGGAACATAAGGCTTTGTTCAATTAATATAAAAAATTACAATACAAAATGTATTTAAGACTCATATGAAGCTACAGATGAAGGAGAGGTGAGGTGAAAAGGGCAGGCATATACTGGTGAAGCTCAGTTAAGGTAGAAGGGAAAGGAGAAAAGAAAACCTACTAGGAGGGAAGAGGAAAAATAGGCTGCATCAGAATAAGTGAAGAGTTCATTGGAAACAACACTGGACTTTAAAGGCAGGAAAGAGGGGATCAGGTTCTCACTTTCTCCACTTTCTGATCCTGGACAGGTCTCTCACCATCTCTGAAGTTCAGTATGCATAAAATGGGAATGGCAACCTTTATACTAGCTAGTTCATAGTTAATATGAAGAAAAGGCTGTTTAATTCTGTATAAATGTGAGTTATCATTACTATTTAGAATTGTTAGCTCTTCAGCACTTTAGAATTTGCTTTTCTGCCCTAGAAAGAGCTACTCTGATTTTATTTTCAGGCTTTAATTGAAACTTAATTTCATTGAAATTTAATTTTGAAAAAAAGACTCATTTTCTTTTGAAATTGCAAAGGTTTTCTGTGTGAGAAGAAATGATATGTTTAACAGTAACTTACATCTTCTGTGTAAGAAGAAATGAGTCAAGTTTAACAAATTTTCTTTGGAACTTCAAAAGTTTTAACCAGTTTACTAGCTAGATCTGAAAATTTCTTTCATATTCAAAGCTTGTCTGGCTGCTTAGTTTTCTACTCTGAGGAATCAGGGCAGTCCATTTCAATTCCTAAGGGTTACATTTAGAACTAATATTTTATTGTTATGGGTCCTTTTTTTTTAATCAAGTTTTTTGGCTTAGCTGCCTCCAAGCAGTGATGATAACTAGAGGTTAAAGACCTTGGTTTAAAAAAAAAAGCAAACAACAAACCTCTAAATGGATTAACCACTCTTCACAACTCTTCAACTGCTTTTTTTCAAACAGTGAAAGGCTTCTCTTGTATGGCATAGGCTCAGCAACTCACTATGGGTGAAACCCTTCTGGTGGAATGCAGAGTCATGTTAAGAACATTATCCTGACTTTACTGGCCAGGTGAAATCAAGCCAAGGACTGAATTGGACCCTTCTAGATAGTGACTTCCGTTGATATCTGTATTCCACTTTGATAATTGTGATAAAATTACCAATAGGTGGAGCTGCTGAAACTTGAAAACAAATTCTAACAACTAGACCTTGAATTTAGAAAAATGGACTAGATAGGCTCTATGATTTTTTTAATATATAAATTGTTGGGTCAGAAGAGGTTTCACACCTCACTTCTGGGGAAAGGGAAGGGAATCAATGAGAGGTGACAACTATGCCAGAAAGAGACTCTTCAGAGATCAGCTTAGTGGCCAAGATATTCTTGTGCTTTAGGGCATGTTTGCACACTGGATAATAGTTATAAAATCTTGGACCCAAAGTCAAGAGCAATATAAACTCTTTGGTACTATGGCTGTCTGAGTCTGGCAGAACAATAATTTAATTTGACCTCTAAGAAATGTGGCCAAGCAAGAGTCTGGGACAAAGATTGTAAATAGAAGAGGGAGTTGCTATAAACATAGCTAGCTCACTCTTTTTCTTTTTTTTGAGCACATTTTAAGTTTAGTTAACTTTTGGTGATTTTCAGAGACACATAATCAAAAATGTCATCTTCTAAACCTGCTCCTGTGTTGCCATCTATGTATCCACCAACTGTAGGTGACTAATGTAAGAACTCAAATCCTTTCTCCAACACTTAACCATCTGATTTTTGGAAATTCACTTAACCTGAGCTTCAGTTTTTTCATCTGTGAATTTATTCTAGTCCACCTCACAGGGTGATTATGAGGATCAAACAAAATAATGTATAGAATGTGCTTAAAGCACAATATAAATGTCATTAATTCAAGAAGATCCATGAAAAAATATTGGATGGCAGTCAAGAAAGATGTAGTTGATGGAAGATTAGGAAAGGCAACAGCAGGGGGCAGCTAGGTGGTACATGGATAGAGCATCGACCTGAGTTCAAATCCAACCTCAAACATTCAATAATTGCCTAACTCTGTGACCTTGGGCAAGTCATTTACTGCCCCCCCATTGCCTTAAATAACATTTTAAAACAAAGGAAAAGCAACAGTATCAAAAAGCAACCTTTATATTTATCTTTCATTTAACCTACTGAGCACCAAGGACTTAAATGTTTGGTTCCCTTCTCTCCATTACAAATTTAGCTTAGTTTGGGAGCACAAATGTAGGTTTTACAGTCCCTGTGAGTGAAAGGGAATCTTAGGAGGGCTCCATTTTGGGCACAAACTCAGATTGAGAACTGGGAGGAGCTTTAGGGGTTATTGAGTCCTAGCTTTTTTCTTTTTAAATAGATGGTAACATTAAGGCCAAAAGAGGTTACAATTTGCTCTAGGCCACATACAAAGTTTTAAAGGTCGAGTTAGATTACTTCCCTCTCCAGTACACCTGGATGCTTCTCCTGCCTTAGATGACTTTCCCAGTTTTAAAAATATTGATCAATTCTTAAATTTTTTTTTTGGGAGTTAAAATGGATATGTAATGAGGTAGCAGAGGGAAGAGTACTGGAGCAGAGTCACAGAGTTGGGAATCAGGCGACGTGGTTTTGAATACTGTGCTGACTACTAGTTATTTATGTGACCTTGGTGGGCAAGTCATTTAATCTCTCTGAGCCTGGGTTCTCTCATAAACAATGAGTGCATTGGAACCTGATTACCTTTGATGGAAGGAGAAACTGCTTTGTGATTTCCCACTATTACTTATAATGGACATTATATGACGATTTGTTGAGGTGCAAGATGGAGATCCACTACTGGAGAAGAAAAGTTAGCCCATGGAGTTATTAGGAGGTTGGTATGCACCCTATCAGAGGTGAGTAGTCTTCAGAAAGGGAAATGGAGTGGTGGAGGAGAAAAACATTGGCTTGAGAGTGGAGATCTGAGTTATAATCCTGGTTCTGCCACTGACTCATTGGATGAATTTAAGTCACTTTAAAAATCTCTGGTCTTCAGTGTTAAGATATGTGAGACAAATAATCTCCTAGCTCTATGAAAATCAATTTTAAAATAGAAACGTACTGAGTAGAAGGATTTATGTCATCGTCTCAACTCTTTTTTTTTGTCCTCTGAAACCCCAACTGTAGCCAAAATTGCTTAAAAAACGAAAGCCCTTACATGTTTGTAATTTTTTTTTAAAAAAATTGTGTTTTAGGGCATGGCTATGGAATGTTTTGGACTTGGAGTTTGTGAGATTTAGCACATTCAAATTCCCTAGAAGATGTCTTGAATCTTTCTTCTATGTGAATGGTTTATCCTTGACTCCCGATGCATCTCTTTCTGTTGCTGATCAGGAGATACTGCAAAGACTATGAGAAATCAAAATCCTTTCACCTAACCCTTCACAAAGTCCTCCTCTGGTCAAGGGGTGGAAGAGGGGTTTCCACCGGGGGTGGGGTGCAAGTGGTCCTCCTTCCACCAGCAATTCTCTTGAAAGTCTTGGCTAGAATGGCTTTTTTTTCTCTGACCCAGGCTATTTCATGACAAAACCCACATTGTGTGCCCAGACACAAGTTAATTTAATGCTTTTGATTGATCGGTAGAGATGTTCTAAGCTGATCAAGGCATCAGGGCTAGAGTATTTTGTTCAGGATTTTAAGTGGAGCGGGGACAATCGATTGACTTATGTGAGCTCCCCCCTCCCCATCATAGATTTAGAGATGGGACTTTTGCTATCCAACTCAAATCCCCTTATTTGCATAGAAGAAGCCGCTGAGGCAGAGAGGGGGGTCATTTTTCTGGGTTCACACAGCTGGAATCTCACCCAGGTGCCTGACAGATACATGGCGCACACTGTGAACTTCGGGGCCCAGCGTTCCACCACACAAAGATTTCTCTTGCGTCAGAGCTGCATATGGAAGGAAGACAAGCTCACAGAGAAGTCTGGCCGTCTGGTTGCAGTGGCAAGGCCAGGGAGAGCCTGGCTCCTTCTGGGACTCGGAGTCTTCATCTGGATCTCCAAAATCCCAGGGTTGTTCTAGAGTGTGTTCTGGCCCAACTGGGGTTTTCTCGGCTTCCTGTACCTGGGGGTCCTTTTCTAGGAACGGGCTGTCCCGGACCCCCCGCCAGGCCTCCTCCCTGAACTCCCAGGGGCGCAACCTTTGAGGTCAAAGGCGAGGGGCGGCTGCGCCCCTCGGCGGGTCCCGGGAGCTCTTCCCCTGCTCCTCCTGCCCCTCCCCGCGGTGGGCGGGCAGGGTCCCAGTGGGCACGCCCAGCCGGCGGGGTCAGCCTGCGGGGCAGCGGCCCCCACCCCGGACGGGCCCAGGCGGCCCGCGGGCACGCGGTGGGGCGCGCGCCCAGCGGGGAGGCCGGGCAGGCCGGGCAGGAGGAGGAGCAGCGCGCGCCGGACGCCCAACGGCCCGAGCCGGGCGGCCCGCGGGGGGCGGGGGCGGGGCGCGGCCGCGGGAGCCGGGGCCGCCGGCGCGTCCCGAGGGCCCAGAGGGCGCGAGCGAGCGGGCGAGCCAGCGAGGGAGCGGATCCGCGGCCCGAGGGGCCGAGCCGGCGCGGCCATGCGGCGGCCCCCGCGGCGGGACGGGGCCGGGCCCCCGCGGGAGAGCCTGCGGAACGGCTACGTGCGCGGCTCGGCCAGCCCGCTGCGCGAGGACCCCCCGCGCGGCTTCTGGTACCGCGTGTGCCGCCTGTGCAACGTGGGGCTGCTGCTGCCCCGCGCGCCGCCCGCGCCCCCGGGCCCGCCGCGCCCGCCGCGCCGCGCCCCCGACGGGGCCCTGGCCGCCTCGGCGCTGGGCGCGCTGGCCGGCTGGCTGCTGGCCCGCCTGCTGTGGCCCGAGGGCTGCGCGCGCCTGGGCCGGCCGCTGGCGCTGCTGCTCCGCGGGCTCCCGCGCGTGCTCTGCCCGCTCTTCAGCCTCGCCTGCGCCTTCTTCTTCTTCACCTGCCCGCTGGCCCGGCCGCGCCGCCGCCGCGCCGCCCCGCCGGCCTGGGGGCTGCTGGCGCTGCCCGCCTGCTGCTTCGGGGGAGACCTGGTGCTGGCGCAGTGGGGCCCGGGGCCCGAGGGGCCGCTGGCGGCGCCGGCCCGGCTGCTGCTGGTGCTGGGCTGCGCCGCGCTGCTGGGCCGGCTGCGGCCCGGGCGGCCCCCGCGCGGCGCCCCGGCGCTGCTCTTCTGCGGCGCCGTCTGGTGGGTGTCGGTGGCCAGCCTGGGCCTCCTGCCCGGCGCCCTCCGGCCCCTGCTGTCCTGGCTGGCCGGCGGCCTCGGCACGGCGCTGGCCCTGGGGCTCGACCGCTTCTTCCCGCCCCGGGAAGCCCCGTCCCCGGCCGGGCCGGCCGCCGAGGGCAGGGTGCCGGTGATCCGCCCCCGGAGGAGGTCGAGCTGCGCGCCCCTGGCCGAGGCTCCCCGCGGCTTCGGCGGCCAGACGCCCCGCAGGCCCTCGCTGCCCTGCATCTCCCGAGAACAGGTAGGGCCCGGGGCGCGGGCGGGGGGGGCGCGGAGAAGCGTGCCGTCCCGGGCCGCAGACCCCGCTCGGCGCGGCTGCCCCGAACTTCGGGGTGCGGGGCGCTGTGGAGACGAGCCTAGATGAAGGGCTTCGGGCGCTCCGGGGCTCCCCCTCCCCCCCCCCCCCCGGGCGCTCTGCTGTGGAGCGCGGGGCTCACGGCGGAGGCGCTCCTGGGCGCGCGGGGCCCCAGCGGGGTTCGGGGGCGCCCGCACTTGGGGAGCCCGTCTGGGGCGGGACCGAAACCCGCCTCCGCCGCCCAGCGGCTTGGGCGGGGGGCTGACCCGGGTCCGCGTGTCTGTGCCGAGGCGG
This sequence comes from Macrotis lagotis, assembly GCF_037893015.1. NCBI lineage: Eukaryota > Metazoa > Chordata > Mammalia > Peramelemorphia > Peramelidae > Macrotis > Macrotis lagotis. The sequence continues at coordinate 236,395,581 of NC_133660.1, read as the reverse complement.
CCCGGTCCCGCTGCCCCGTGTCAGCCAAGGCGCGCGATGGGCGCGTCTTGTGTTTTGGGATTAGTGATCGCAGGCAAGAAAAGTCAAGTCAGAGTTTTAGAAAAAAATGGCTTTGGGAAGAATGCACACATGGTGCCGATGGCGCGAGAAGAGCGTTAGGTCGAAAGGAACCTCTTCTGTTCATCACTGATCATTTTAGGACTATGAATAGGATCGAAGTGGAGTGTTAATCCGGACAACCTGATGATCCGTTTGATACAAGTTTGTGAAACTTTGCATTGCAGTTTAGCTTTGCTTTCATCTGTGGGTAGCATTAAGCATAGCTACTGACGAGTTGATGCTACATTTTAAGTTTTACTTTCTGGCATTCTTCTGCTTGAGGCTGCTTCTGAGTCACGAAGGCTTGGGTTCAAATGCTGACCCTGACTGGGACTGGGAGCAAAACATTGAAGGCTCCTTGCGTGTGCCAACGGGCACCACCTTCTGTGCCTTAATTGGAGAAAGTTTGCTTAGCCAAGGTTTCTTATTGGACCATGAAAGCATGCGTACGGGTTTAGTCCTTCACAATTTAGAATCACAGAGTTCTAGAGAGCATTGTAGAGTTGGAAAAGGGGGTCTTGTGATCAGCGAAGGCCTCGTGAGATGCAGTGAGGTGGGAAACTGCCAGTGGGAAGCTTTTGCAGTTGTCTCTCTGCCAACCATTTGTTTAGTTCGTGGTGTTTCTAGGCCGGGTAGCCTTTGTTTTCCTGTTAAAATGATTTGTAATGCATGGAAACGCTCTCTGTGCTTCTAATAAAAATGATGGTGAAGAAACTGTCTGCACTTCTGCTTTGAACTTTTTTGGCCACCAATTTGAGCACTGTGTGAAGATCTGGGTTTGTCATCAAAGATTTATTACGTTTTAAGCTTGGCCGTAAGCTTGTTGTCAATGGTGTTAAATAGTGGATCTGCAATTTTGCTTTGGATGGAATAAGTATATTTACATGTTTTAGAGGAAGCCAGAAATTTCATGGGAATTAAAATGAGATTTCTCCTATTGAAATATAAACTCAATTGTGTAACAATTGGAGAAGTCCCTGCAATGTTTTAGAAAATTGAAAGGAAGCCAGTAATCAGGAGTTCTTAGCCTGAGGTCCACAGATAGAGTTGGGTGGGAGATTAGTGAATTTAGATAGAAAGAAAAAATGAAAACTTTCAATACACATTGGTTTTCTTTGTAATCTTATTTTATGCCTCTAAAAACATGATTCTGAGAAAGGATCTATAGGTTTAATCACACCACTAAAGGGGTCTGGGACACCAAAAAAGATCAAGAACTCTTGTATTAGATGTCAACGTACCTGATGTGAAGCACATTTTATGAAAGGACTTATTGGTCTTGGAGTGAGGACAATTGAGTTCTCATCCTAATTTTGCCATAAAAGCTACATGGTCCAGATTAGAAAATGTTCACCATGGTGGTATTAGTGCTCAAAGCTCTAGGAGGGGAGTTAGTGAACCTAGGCTCTTAGTTGCCATGGGACTTGAGCATTGGACCTGGCATCACAGTGACCTTGCCTCAGTTGTATCCTGTTGAGCCTCATCTGCAAAATGAGCATTATAATTGTAGCAGCTGTTTTACAGCCATGTGTGAGACTCAGATGGATTGTGTAACACACTTTCTATGTCTGGGTGCTACAGAAATGTCTACCTTCATAATCAGCTGCAATTGAAACACTGCCTTCCATTTAAACAGGGAAAAGGTACACTGGGAGCGACAGGATCTAGCTTTGATTTCTGACTCTGCTGGGAAAAGTTAAACTGGAGACAAGTCTTGTCAGTGACTGGCAAAGTAGAGGCCCAGGGGTAGAGTACTATCTGAAAGTACAGATAGTAAGTAGGAGAGCTAAGAAAAGAAAACAGATGTGCAGACCTGGTATGGCATTTCCAGGCCAGGCAGGAAGTGCCCGGAATTGGAGACCTGGTTCCATAAGCCAAAGTTCCCTGTTATAGAAGACTCCTATTTAATTATTAAAAATGGGGACAAGCAGGCAGGGAGCTGGGAGATAGCTTCGTGTTCCAGGCTTGGGTCTACCCCCAAAACTGTGGGGCTTAGAAAATTCTCATTGAAGTGACTATAGACAGTTAGGGGAAATAGTCCAAAGACCTGGCTTCTCATTTTGCTTCTTCCACAAAAGCTAACTGGCAAAGAATCATTGATTTAAATTGTTTGAAAAGTTGTGCCATGTGCCCAAATCTGCCTGGGTCTCTTTCTTATTCAAAACAATTCACAACTTTCCTCCCTCTTTTCTCTTCTATCCAATTCCGATTTCTTTGTGACTTTTACAGTGTACCTTTCCGAGCTTCTTTGCTCACCATCACTCATTCTCTTAGAAAACTATAAATTAACATTTTCTATGTTGTATTCTATTTTTATGGTTTGGATGGCACTGAGTTTTGGTGCCAAAGATTTCTAATTTCTTTCCCCTGAGTTTTATTTTATTTTTTTATTTTAGAAAGGTTTTATTTATTTTGAGTTTTACAAGTTTTCCCCAATATTGCTTCCCCCCTCCACCTCCCACAGAAGGCAGTTTGTTAGTCTTTACATTGCTTCTATGGAAGAAACATATAGTATGAGATATAGCAGAATTACATAATAAGGCAATTTTTTTTTTAAATTAAAAGTAATAATCTTTGGTCTTTGTTCAAACTGCATAATTCTTTCTTGGGATACATATGGCATTCTCCATCACATATACCCCCAAATTGTCCCTGATTGTTGCACTGATGGAATGAGCAAGTCCATCAAGGTTGATCATCATGCCCATGTTGCTGTTAGGGTGTAAAATGTTCTGGTTCTGCTCATCTTGATCAGCATCAGTTCATGCATATCCTTCCAGTCTTCCCTGAATTCCCATCCCTCCTGGTTTGTAATAGAACGATGGTGTTCCATCAAGATTTCTAATTTAACACCTCTGCTCTAAAGTGTGCCAACCCATGTCAAAAAGGAGAGTTTTCTCATTGAGAAATTCCTTTAGACCAGTTCCTATCCTTTGTCTTTAATAATTATTTCCCGTTATCCCCCGCCCTCATGAACCTTGTCTCCTAGTAAAGATAAACAATTAAACAGAACAGCTTGACAAGCCTACACAATACAATTTTTACATTTAAAAATATTTTAGCACAATTTACATTATCAGAGATTAAAATTCCCTACAAGAAAAAATTACAGAGTTCATTGTCTTTAAAACTTAATTTCAGGGTGGATTTAGCAGAATTGTTTTGTGAATTGAGTGCCATGTTGAAGACTAACAACAAATATTTGAAATATCTTATAGTAATCTCATGTATATATGAATATTGGTCTTTAATAGTACTGAAAATTATTTTACAAACATTTAAGTGGTTTCAAGTTTAAATCTATTTATTGCAATCTTTGTTTTGATTTCCTGGCTTAATGATACCCAACATGAAAAAAATATTAGGTCTATATCATGTTTCCCAATAGTCAGCTAAAAGTGAGATGAGGAAGAAGTTAAAAAAAAAAAGACCCAGTTGCTTTTATAATAGCTTTGGACATTTGAATAACAAACTACAATTTATGACATTACAAGTATTTCTTGCAAAACTTCACTCTGAGTTTTTTATTTGATCACTTTTGTGATACAGATTTAGGTAATACAGAATTGATGTTTTTTAAAGTTTGATAACTAATGCAAAAGGTTACTTCTTTTTTCCTAGATAGCCTACATTGTTAAGATTATTCATATTTTTGAAATTAAGTTGATTCTAATTAAATATGACTTCTCAGAATACTTTCTTCCACTCATATTGATACTCTTATTATATGATGGATTTGATAGGACTTAAATATATTGGATTTCCTAAAAGCTATCATTTTGTTTATTTTAATAACTTATTTTACTCTCTTGAAATATGTAGATGAAGAAATATTTGACATTTTTATGTAAAAGTTATGCATTTTGAGGACATCTTTTCAAAGTCTGTTATTTTGTGGTTTTTTTAGGAAACACAGCATGAATTGGTCCCTGCTACTGGGGAGGTAGAGCCTGATGGCTTGCTTGAGATGGGGAGCCCTATATAGGGTGGCATAGTGTTTTGTGGTATTGTATAATGTTGAATATGGAGTCAGGGGACTTGGGTTTGAATTTTGGCTCTTTGTGTAACCTTGGATAACTTACCACCTCTGACCTTCCCTCTTGAATAAAATAATAATTATACTGTTGTATTAATAGTGTTTATTTGATAATCTAGGCTTTTCTCCTCAGTTTCCTCTTTGAGACCCAACTCTTATCTCTGAAGGACATGGCTTATTGAGAAGACCTCTACCTGCAAAGAACATGCTCTTTAATCTTGGGTGGGACCCCACCTACCTAAGAGACACCTACCTTTTGTTTAGAATATAAGCAGAATATATAGTCTGGCTGAGTTCTTACCTGGGAAAGAAGCCCCTATACTCATACTCCTTCATTACAATTTACCTTGACCCTGCTTAAGTACGAGAAAACCAAATGGAATGGTCTCTGTGGAGGTGAAATCCCCTGGCCGGATATACTGGAGGTGGCTTCAGGATCATGGTCAAGTCATATCATGACTCAGTAAGGAGGAGCTGAAGACTTTTCACTTCTCTGTCTCTTCTCACAACTTCATAAATTTTAACCATTCAGGTTTGATTTTCATTTGCAAAGGCCATCCTCTTTCAAAAAATATTTAAAACTTTCAAGCTTTCCATGGATTACTGAGAGAAACTACTAACCATCAATTTGTTGATTGCTAACTAGGCTGATTACTAATTGATTATAAATCACCCAGAAACGTTGTTTCTTATTTATTTATTTATCCATCCATCCATCTATCTATCTATCTATCTATCTATCTATCTATCTCTCTTTGTTAATTTTTTAAAAAGATCTTTTCCAATTAAAGAATTTAGAGCCAGAAGGGACTTTAAAGTACAATCAAGTAAGTATAAGCCCTTTTCATTTAAAAGATAAGGACAATGAACTTGGAAAAGTAACACAGCTAGTTAGAATTCAGGGCTGCCCCTCCTACCTCTTTAAGTGTTCCTTTGGCTTCCCAATAGTGATTGTGTGTGTGTTGGACCCTTCTTACAGCAGTTTCCACTGTGCTGCAATAGAATATGTTTTGTCTACACAGTTGAAAGTAAATATAGCTAACCCTAGTTATAATAACAATAGCTGACATTTATATAGCTTTTTAAGAGCTTTAAGATTTACAAAGCATTTGACTTCTGTTGACTCCTTTCATTAGGTCAAGGCTGAAGTCATGGAATTTGACCAGCAACACCAACCTCTTTCTGGATAATTAGGTACCAGGATGTTCCTACTTTTTAACACACTGGCCTTAGCCAAACAGAAAACAAATCACAAATTTGGACTTGAAGATTTATATCATTTTAGCATAACTGAGTTTTATTATTGGGTTACCTTAATCAAGTGATTTTTTATGGGATCATAGAATTAAGGGTGAAAGGGATAGTTACCGTCATTTAGTGAAAGTACTTTATTTTACACATGAAGACATTGAAACTTAGAGACTCCTCAAATTGTGACAGAACAAAGATTGGAATGTAACTATTTTGATTTATTGAAATATAGTTTTTGTTGGGGTGGCTAGGTGGTGCAGTGGATAGAGCACCAGCCCTGGACTCAGCAGTACTTGAGTTCAAATGTGGCCTCAGATACTTAATAATTACCTAGCTGTGTGGCCTTGGGCAAGTCACTTAACCCCATTGCCTTCCAAAAAAACCTATAGTCTTTGTTGATGAATGTTTTGATAGCTCCTGTGCCCCCTCTTCTCACAGGAAGTATTGATATGGGACATTGTGGCTTATTGTGGAATGAAAGAATTTTTCCTTCAAGAAATTTCAGATCTTGATAAGTAGGTGGAAAGATTTTTTTTTTCTTGAGGAGAGGAACATTAACACTGTGTGGATAGGTTCTTGAGGAGAATATGATTAAAATGTTTCTCTATAAGTTTCAGGTTCCTGAACTGTGACTTAAAATCTAGGACAGATGGGTTCCTATCCTGGGATGACATTCTCTTCATATGGTCTTTTAAAAGTGTATTTTCTTGAACTTTTGCAAATCAAATCCCAAGAGTCTTAAATAGAAAAGAAAGATGGAGAAAACTGCCTACTTCTACTTCTCTCTACTGAAATACCACAGAGCCTAGGAAAATCATGGTAAAGTGGCAAGAATATGGACTCTAGAGTCCTGGTCTGCCTCTGAAACTTACTGTGAGAATCATAAGCAAGTCACCTAGTTGACCTGGGCCTCAGTAGCCTTAGTTCCCTTCCAGTATTATATCTATGATTTAAAAAAAAGTTCAATTAATTAATTATTCCAATTATATATAGAGATAATTTGCAACATTAATTTTTGTATAATTTTTTCTCCCTCCAACACTTCTCCCCCCATCCCCTCAAGATAGAAAGTAATCTTATAGAAGTTTTACATGTATAATTGTGGGACACATAGTTAGATATTGGTCATAGAATAAAAGAGAAATCAAAACAAGGGAAAAACCATGAGAAGGGAAAATCAAAAAACAAAATTAAAAAGTGAGGATGGTATGCTTTGATCAGCATTCATATGTTCTTTCTCTGTAGATGGCATTTTCCTTCTCAGGTCTTTTAAAGTTGTCTTTGATCATTGTAGTTATTGCTGAGAAGAGCTAAGTCCATCATAGTTTTTCTTCATATAGTGTTGCTGTTAATATATACAATGTTCTCCTGGTTCTGCTCACTTCACTCAGCATCAGTTCATGCAAGTCTTACTAGAAATCATCCTTCTTAATGTTTATTATAGAGCAATAATATGCCAGTACTGCAACTTGTTTAGTCATTCCCAAATTAATGGAAATCTCAATTTCCAATTCTTTGCCACCACAAAAAAGAGCTTCTATGAATATTCTTGTACATGTAGTTTGTTTACCCTTTTTTGTGATCATTTTGGTAGTGGTATTTATGGATCAAAGATCATTAGGTATGATAAATTAAAAAGAGAGACAAGCATAGTGGTACCTCTCTGTAATCCTAGCACAGCTCTTTGAGCTTCAATGGGAGATTGTAGTGTGGAATATTTCTTATGCTGTCACATGCAGTAGATAGGTTGGCATTAACAAATTTTCTTCTGTTACAAAGAGAGACTCATGGGTGGGTGAGTGAATAGGGTAATGCTTTTCTTTCTCAAAGATGACCATGACATCAGGGAAGTGATACCTTGACAAGTACAGGAACTGGATTTGAGTGAGGGGGTGCTTTCCTGAGTCACCAGCCCCACTTTCTCCTCCAGCATCATCTGGGTCCAGAATCCAGATAAGAATCAGGACAACTGGTGATGGGCCTAGTTGTGAGTCTATCAGGGTTAAGTGACTTAACCAAAGTCATACAGCTAGTAAGAGTCAAGTGTCTGAGGCTGGATTTGAACTCAGGTCCTCCTGACTCCAGGACAGATGCTTCATCCTTTGCTCATTAGTAAATTTGGATTTTAAAAGGACTCCTAGAGAAGAGGAAAGCCAGGTCTGATAATGCATAACGAATACAAAAGGTTAAGAACTGTGTTAGGAATTTAGAGCTCAGGTTGCTGAGACTTGTTAGCATCCCCTCCCCCCCTTACTCTCTCCCCACTCACCCAAAGGCAGTTAAGGAGTTATACTGGAGAACACAGGATTGAAGAAAAGGACTTGAACCTACTGCTCAGGCTGGAAACAACTCAGGAGAACTATCTTGAACTTGAAAGGATAGACATGGAGAAGATGGAGTTAAAATCTAGCCCAAGTAAGGCCATAGTAACCTTAAGTCCCCAGAACCTGATGAACTAAACCCCATGTCATCTATAGAACTGGTTACTGTTGGTAATCTCCAAAAGATTGTAGAGAACTGGAGAGTTGTCATAGGTCTGGAAGAGACAAATTTTTCCTGACAAGGATAAAAAGGATAATACTGAAGTCTGCAAACCCTATTCTAGAGAGTTTGATTTTGATTTTTGGGAAAATTCAAGAGTATTAATAAAGGAATGATTAATAAATGTCTAGGAAAAGAAGTGATGATTATCTTTCTTCAAGGATGGGCCTTAAAAATTTTTTTTTAAGGCAGTGGGGTTAAGTGACTTTCCCAAGGTCACACAGCTAGACAATTATTAAGTATCTGAGGGCAGACTTGAACTCAGGTCCTCCTGACTCCAGGGCCAGCACTCTATCCATTGTGTCCACCTAGCTACCCCAACAGGCCTTTTCTAAAGCAATTTAATTGGCTTGAGTCAACTAGGGAGCAGAGGCACTGGTGTTGGCGCTGACCCTGTGGAGCTTGCCTACAGGGTTGGAGGGAGAGTTCTGGTACAGGAGAGCTGTGGACACTATCCCTGGGCTCTTTGCGGCTGAGGAACTCTGAGTCCATGCCTCCATTGTGGCTGAGGCCACTTCCCAGGACAAACACAATCATTGACTACTTCTGCTTCAGGCACAGGTGTGTGAGCAGAAGAACCAGCCCAGCTGACAATAGGGAGAGGGATGACCTCACTGCTGGGTAAAACCCACCATTGATTGGAGGCAAAATGACACAGTAGCTTCAATAGCTCCCTTCAAGCTAAGGGAGAAGGCCTCAATAAAGGTTACAGACACTCCAGAGAAAGCAACCAGCACCTCCTACTGGTCAGCCAGAGAAATTGAACTCAGTGAGTAAAGCCTCTAGGTATCCCAACACCAAACCCCTGTGAACCAGCCCCTCCCCAACTCAAGGTCTTAGCAAAATGAAGAAAGGTCAGTTGAAAGGTGGATCCATAGAAAAATTCTTGGTAGGAAAAGACCCTAACTCACAGAGATTTAGAACTTCTGAGGAGAATATGATTTGGTCTCCAGCACAAAAAGGCTTCCTTGAAGAAATAAGGAAGGAGTATAAAAATCAACTGGAAAATTTGGGAGAGACAATTAATACCTTGCAACAAGAAAACAAATCCTTAGAAAATACAATTGGTCAAATACAAAATGAGAATAAATCTCTCAGATCCTCAATTGGGCAAATGCAAAAAGAAAATAATTCTCTCAAAACCTCAATTGGTCAAATGGAAAGCTCTTTCAAAAGTATAATTGACCAATTGGAAAAGGAGTTGCAAAAGGTTAATGAAGAAAACTCCTCCCTAAAAAATAGAATGGAGTTTGAAGAAACTAATGACTTCATGATACAGCAAGAGCCTGTTAAACAAAATAAAAAAAATAGAAAAAATAGAAGAAAATGTAAAATACCTCATCAGTAAAACCATTGACCTTGAGAATGGAGGAGATGAGAAACACCTGAATCTTCTTCTCATCAGACTTGGCTTAAAGCCAATTTACACATACTCAGTTAATTTAAAAACTAACCTTTCAAGTATTAAAAGGGGGAAAAGGGGAGGGGGAATGGAGAAAGGGAAGGAAAGGGGGAAAAGGGATAAAGGGAAAGGGGAAAGAAGGGGGGGTGATATAGGAGGGCAAACACACTGAAGGGGGTGGTATTCAGAAACAAAATACTGGGGAATAGAGATAAAGGGGGAAAGGGGGAAAATACAAACAGAGGGAAGATAGCATGGAGGGCAATAAAGAATTAATAATCATAACTTTGAATGAGAATGGGATGAACTATCCCTTAAAATGGAAGTGAATAGCAAAATGGATTAAAAACCAGAATCCTACAATATGCTGCTTACAAGAAACTCATTTGAAGCAGAGAGATACATATAGAGAATTAAAGGTAAAAGGTTGGATCAAAATATATTTTGCTTCAGCTGAAGTGAAAAAAGCAATCCTTATCTCAGACAAAGCAGCTGCAAAAATAGATAGCATTAAAAGAGATAAAGAAGGAAACTATATCCTCCTAAAAGATGCCATAGACAATAACGTGATTTCAATACTGAATATGTATGAACCCAATGGGATAGCATCCAAATTCATAGAAGAGAAGGTGAAAGAACTACAGGAAAACCTAGACAGCAAAACTCCACTAGTGGGAGACCTCAACCTTCTGCTCTCAGATTTAGAATTTATAATCATAAAATAAAGAAAAGTTAAGGTGGTAAATAGATTGTTAGAAAAACTAGATATGGGGGTGGCTAGGTGGTGCAGTGGATAGAGCACTGGCCTTCAAGTCAGGAGTACCTGGGTTCAAATCCAACCTCAGACACTTAATATTTACCTAGCCATGTGGCCTTGGGCAAGCCACTTAACCCCATGGCCTTGCAAAAAAAAAAATCTAAAAAAAAAAAAAAAGAAAAACTAGATATGGTAGACTTATGGAGGAAATTGAATGGTGATAGAAAGGAATATACTTTTTTCTCTGCAGTACATGGAACTATACAAAAATTGACCATGTACTAGGACATAAAAACCTAATGATCAACTGCAGAAAGGCAGAAATAGTGAATACATCTTTCTCAGATCACAATGCAATAAAAGTCATATGCAATATTGGGCCAAGGAGATATAGACCCAGAGCCAGTTGGAAACTGAATAACCTCATTTTAAAGAATGAGTGCACCAAAAAACAAATTATAGAAAGAATTAATCATTTTATCCTAGACAACAACAATAATGAAACAACATGCCCAAACCAATGGGATTCACTCAAAGCGGTTCTCAGGGGATATATTATATCTTTAAATGCTCACATGAATAAATTAGAGAAAGAAGAAATCAATGAACTAAACATGCAACTAAAAAAATTAGAGAAAGAACAAATTAAAAATCTACAATTAAATACCAAATTAGAAATTGTAAAAATTAGAGGAGAAATTAATAAAATCGAAAGCAAAAAACTTATTGAATTAATAAAATCAAAAGTTGATTTTATGAAAAAACCAATAAAATTGATAAACCTGTGGTCAATTTGATTAAAAAGAAAGAAGAAAACCAAATTGCTAATATCATAAATGAAAAAGGTAAACTCACCGCCAATGAGGAGGAAATTAAAGTAATAATTTGAAATTATTTTGCCCAACTCTATGCCAATAAATTTGATAATCTAAGTTAAATGGATGAATATTTACAAAAATAGAAGTTGCCCAAGTTAAATGAAGAGGAGATTAAATACCTAAACAACCCTATCTCAGAAAAAGAAATTCAAGAAGCTATCATTGAACTCCCTAAGAAAAAAATCTGATGGATTCACAAGTGAATTCTACTAACCATTTAAGGAGCAATTGGTTCCAATTCTATATAAACTCTTAGGAAAAATAGGGAAAGGTGGAACTCTGCCTAACTCTTTCTTTGAAACCAATATGGTGCTGATACCTAAACCAGGAAGAGTTAAAACAGAGAAAGAAAATTATAGACCTATCTCCCTAATGAATATAGATGAAAAATCTTAAATAAAATCTTAGCAAAATGATTACAACAAGTTATCAATGGGATAATACTTCATGATCAAGTAGGATTTATCCCAGGAATGCAGGGTTGGTTCAATATTAGGAAAACTGTTAGTATACTCAATTATATCAACAACAAAGCTATCAGAAATTATATGATCATATCAATAGATGCTGAAAAAGCTTTTGACAAAATACAGCACCCATTCCTATTAAAAACACTAGAGAGTGTAGGAATAAATGGACTGTTCCTTAGGAAAATTAGCAGTATCTATTTGAAATCATCAACAAGCATTATATTCGATGGGGAGAGGCTAGCGGCATTCCCAATAAGATCGGGGTGAAACAAGGGTGCCCATTATCACCATTACTATTCAATATCATATTAGAAATGTTAGCTTCAGCAATTAGAGAAGAAAAAGAAATTGAAGGAATTAGAATTGGGAAGGAAAAGACGAAACTCTCAATCCCAAGAAATCATCCAAAAAACTACTGGAAACAATGATCAATTTTAGCAAAGTTGCAGGTTATAAAATAAACCCTCATAAATCCTCAACTTTTCTATATATGTCTAGCAAGATACAGCAGGAAGAGCTAGAAAGAGAAATCCCATTAAAAGTAACCTCAGTTACCTAGCTGTGTGGCCTTGGGCAAGCCACTTAACCCCATTTGCCTTGAAAAAAAAAACCTAAAAAAAAAGTAACCTCAGACAGTATAAAATACCTGGGAGTCTATTTACCAAGACAGACTCAGAAACTTTTTGAAAACAATTATAAAACACTTCTCACACAAATTAAATCAGATTTAAATAACTGGGCAAATACCAACTGCTCGTGGATAGGTAGAGCTAATTTAATAAAAGTGACAATTCTATGAAAACTAAACTACCTATTTAGTGCCCTACCAATCGACATTCCAAAAAAGTACTTTAATGAGTTAGAAAAAGTTGTAAGTAAATTCATATGGAGAAATAAGAAGTCAAGAATTTCCAGGAATTTAATGAAAAAAGTGCACAAGAAGGGGGATTAGCCCTACCCGATCTAAAATTATATTATAAAGCATCAGTCATCAAAACTGTTTGGTATTGGCTAAGAAATAGAGTGGAATAGACTAGGTGCGATAGCAGGAAATGATTATAGTAATCTGCTGTTTGATAAACTCAGAGTCCAGCTATTGGGATAAAAACTCTCTCTTTGATAAAAACTGCTGGGAAAATTGGAAGTTAGTATGGAAGTAACTTAGATTAGACCAACACCTCACACCCTATACCAAGATAAGATCCAAATGGTTACAGGATTTAGACATAAAAAACAACACTATAAGCAAATTAGAAGATCAAGGACTAGTTTACCTGTCAGATCTATGGAAAGGGGAACAGTTTATGACTAAGGAAGAGATGGAGAACATCACCAAAAACAAACTAGATGATTTTGATTACATTAAATTAAAAAGCTTTTGCATGGATAAAACCTCTAACCAAGATCAAAGGAAATGTAGTAAATTGGGAATCAGTCTTTACAACTAATGATTCTGACAAAGGACTCATTTCTAAAATATACAGAGAACTGTGTCATATTTTTTTTTTTAAAGCCATTCCCTAATTGATAAATGGTCAAAGGATATGCAAAGGCAATTTACAGATGAGAGCAAAGCAATCCATAGCCATATCAAAAATCACTCTAAATCATTAATTATTAGAGAAATGCAAATTAAAGCTTCTCTGAGGTACCATCTCACACCTCTCAGACTGGCCCATATGACCAGAAAGGATAATGATCATTGTTGGAAGGGTTGTGGGAAATCTGGGACACTATTACTGTTGATGGAGTTGTGAACTCATCCAACCTTTCTGGAGAGAAATTTGGAACTATGCCCAAAGGGCAACAAAAATGTGCATACCCTTTGATCCAGTAATACCACTACTGGTTCTGTACCCTGAAGAGATGATGAAAAAGGGTAAAAACATCACTTGTACAAAAATATTCATAGCAGCCCTGTGTGTGTGGTGGCAAAGAATTGGAAATCAAGTAAATGTCCTTCAATTGGGGCATGGCTTAGCAAACTGTGATAGGTATGTCATGGAACACTATTGTTCTATTAGAACCCAAGAGGGATGTGAATTCAGAGAAGCCTGGAGGACTTTGCATGAACTGATGTGGAGTGAGATGAGCAGAACCAGAAAAACACTGTACACCTATCAGCAACATGGGGGTGATGTTCAACCTTGATGGACTTGCTCGTTCCATCAGTGCAACAATCAGGGACAATTTTGGGCTGTCTGCAAAGGAGAGTGCCATCTGTATCCAGATAAAGAGCCGTGGAGTTTGAACAAAGTCCAAGAATATTCCCTTTAATTTAGGAAACAAATCCCAGATGTCTTATTGTCTGATCTTGTTACCTCTTAGACTTTTTGTCTCTTCCTTAAGGATATGATTTCTCTCTCATCACACTCAATTTATATCAATGTACAACATGGAAACAAAGTAAAGACTGACAGATTCTTTTCCATGGGGGGTGGTGGAGGGAAGTAAGATTGGGGAAAAATTGTAAAACTCAAATAAAATCTTTAATAAAAAAATGAAGTATTGCCCCAGGAAAAGTTAAACAGTAATTAAAGATAAGAGTGATTGCTTGCATTTAAATAGCATTTTAAGATTTGCAGAATGCTTTAGAAATATTATCTCATTTCATCACTATACACCTGTGTTGGGGGTAAGTGCTAGTATGATTTTCATTATTAATTCCATGAAAGCAATGGTTAAGCAGTTTGTTCAGAGCCATACAACTAATAAGTGTCTGAGGGCTTATTTGAATTCAGGTCTATAGTTTTCTAGAGCTCTAGGCCTAACTCCAGCTCTAGAGCTCTATCGACTATATCCACCACTCCAAAGTACTGCCTCAATAAAATATCATCAGATCTCTTTGATGATTAATTCTCGTTAATTAACTCACTACTAAGGGATATTTACTAAAAAGATATAGAAAGAAGTACAATAAATGTCTCCCTGCACTGCCATTTATAATCATCAGTGCCTGGAGAGAACCTATTAAGGGGTTGCTCCAGAACATTCCCACAGAACTGGGGAAGTGCTCTCTTCTAGTACCTTAGTTTCTGGAGTGAGCTCAAACTTAAGCGAGTAAACTACAAAGCTGTTCTCCAACCAAGGTGCATCATGGCCAATGATTATATGTTTCCTTGTTTATAGATCAACTGCTGAATGGATCCATTTCAGGTCTGGGGCAAGCAGGTTATTCCTCAGGGTTGTATTGAGCTCAGGCTATGGCAGACTGCTATGGTGAGGGGGGGTCCTCAGTGCTGAACTTTTTTTTTCCTTTTCTTTTATTAAAGGAAGATTTTTATTTATTTTGAGTTTTACAATTTCCCCCCCATTCTTACTTCCCTCCTCCCACTCTCACAGAAGGCATTCTGTTAGTCTTTACATTGGCTCCATGTTATACATTCAAATGATAAACTTTTGCAGGTTCTTTTCAACTCTTGAGGCTCACAGCATCATCTTGTCTTATACTATTCACCTAGGATCAAGGAAGACTTAAGTACAACAGAAGGCATGGCAACCCAGGGAGCAGAAGGTCTCCCTGAACCAGAGGTTTAGAGGAGGTTCATCCTTTTCCCTCAAAGTGTCAGGGAGAGAGAGAAGATGATTTTGCAAGGTTGTTCCTTTTAACCACATCTTCAAGCCAGTCAATTAAAAACTGTCAGATTCAACAGCCAATTGAAAAAACACTTCCAGTCTGCTAGGTGTTGAAGTGGAAAGAGCCCGGGAGTCAAGAGTACCTGAGTTCAAATTCTGGCCTCAGACACTTAACCTAGCTATATGGTCTTGGGCAAGTCACTTAACCCCTGCCTTGCAAAAGCTACAAAAAAAAAGAAGTGGAAAAAACACTTCATCAGGTAGTAAAAATAGTAGTGTCACCACACATTCCTGGAAGCTCTTACATAGATCTGAAGGAGGCAGAAAACACTAGCCATTCTTTCCCATTCAACAACAGTCTCTTGAGCTGAGTCTTAAGGAATGGGGAGAGGGCTGGGCATTTTTTTTCTTAAAGATTTTATTTATTTTGAGTTTTACAATTTTTCCCCTAATCTTACTTCCCTCCTCCCACCCCACCAGAGAAAGCAATTTGCCAGTCTTTACATTGTTTCCATGTTATACATTGATCCAAATTGAGTGTGATGAGAGAGAAATCATATCCTTAAGGGGAGAAACTTAAAGTATAAGAGGTAGCAAGACCAGACAATAAGATATCAGTTTTTTTTTTATAACTTTAAGGTAATAGTCCTTGGTCTTTGTTCAAACTCCACAGTTGTTTCTCTTGCTACAGGACCAGGCATTTTTGTAGGTGGTCAAGTAGGAGTCTCTGAGTAAGACAGAGGAGATGGAAGGGCAGGGGATGAAGAGCATAAGTATCTGGACAGTGTCATGGAGAAGGACCACCTCTTTGAGGCTGGAGCAAAGGAAGAAAGGGTGGAAGATGATGTTGAAGGGATTTGATTTGAGGAAGGGAATTTATCAGAAGAAGATCCCATGATAGATAACTTCAGTCTTTTTCACTGAAGTTCAATTTTTTTTTTGTTTTTGTGAGGTAGTGGGGTTAAATGACTTGCCCAAGGTCACAGAGCTGGAAAGTATCAAGTTTTTGAGGCTGAATTTCAACTCAGATTCTCATGGCTCTAGGGCCAGTGCTCTATTCATTGCCACCTAGCTGTCCCCAACTCCTTTTTTGAGGAGGAGAAGGAAAGACCATAGGTAGCAGTGAAGGTGGTGTAGGTGATTAGATTGAGGGAGGTGTTGAAGAGTCACTTGGGAGGAATGAGTGCTTTGGCATGGAGCAATGAGGGATCATTGAAATTATAAAAAGTTGGTGTTGGATCCAGTCAGCATAGTTTTATGACTTGTGTTTTTCAGCAGAGTATGGGTAGTAATGGAGAAATCAGAAGATGGAAACACAGGGTTGGGATTTGAAAAAGGATGGAAAGGGCAAGGGATTCAAGGATGGGCACAGTATAAAGTTGAACTCATTAACTGTAGAATCAGTATTTGAATAGAGAAAAGTAAGGTCATGATGGCCTAGCAGAGTGATTGGAACTCGTGGTCAAGGCAAAGAAAGGTTTAAGGGAAAGTTGAAAGGTTAGGAGATTGTGATCAGATAATGTTACTTGAGGGGTTTCAGTCATGGAAGTAGAAACATTGATGGTAAGATCTCTAGAATATGAACTTTCCTGTATGTGGCTCAGATGAATGACAGCCTGGGAAACAAGAGTGTTTGGAGTTCACCAGCCCATATACCAAGAGCCTTCCATCTGAGGATGGAGTTTGATTGGAAGGGAAGACTGAGGCCAAGTCTGAGAAAAGAATAATATGAATACAAATAAAATAGTTGGTTGCCACCTGGTCCTGGCTAGAATTTTACAGAGATTTAGTGAGAATGGCTAAGGATATAGTGTCTGCTGGGAAGAGACAACGTTCAATGAAAGCTAGAAATGGTTTAATGGAAAAAATGGTTAATACTAGAGAATAGCTTCCAAATGGGCAGTGTTTTCAGTGACTCATAATTATAAATACTTAGTTCAGAATAATTAAAATAGTTATCATTAATTAACTTCTTTGCAAAGAAGGACCATCTCTCCTAGTGAGAGAAAGCTGTAACTATGATAATGTCCACTGTCATATGCAGTTTGAAAGGCTTGTTCCTCCCCTTTGTGCCAATTATTGGTCAGGGTCACAATCTAATTGATGCATTCACTCCTATATGTTTTCTCCACCCTCTTCATTATACTAATGAGCACAGGGGAGTGAACAGCAATCTTCATGAAGCTCCTTGAGCAGGTGCACTTGTAAAGGACAGAGGACCTAGGTCAACTGGGAAGCAGGTGTGTCAGGCCTGATCTAATCTCAGGTCTGATCAGGTCAGGGTCAATTCTTTTGCCTAACGCTCACAGCTCACATACCTGCCCAGAGGGCAGACCCCAGTCTTTGTAATGCATATTTATGTTTAAACTAACAATCTCCTCTTACATTCTGTGGGAGCCAAACACCATACATTTCTCACAGGCAGAATTAAAAGGTGAGAAGGATGGGAGGGTAAGACATGGATGAGTGTGTTTTATTTGGGCAGCCAGTTACTCAATCGGCTTGTATTCAGTTTAGAGGAGAAAGATTGCTGAGTATAGAACATTAGATTCTCATGCCCTTCTAAGCCATAAGTAGCTAAACCACAGTACTGTGGTTTACAGATTATTTCATTGGCAAAAGGTGGGAGGTCAGATTTGGAGGGGGAGTGGCAAGTTAGGACAACTGCACTTCTCCTCTTCTGAAGTTCCAAGTATTCAGAAAACTTTTTATTAAAAAAGAACAAGTGGAGTGGATTGTTTTTTGTTCATTTCCCTGAATACTCATGAAACATCTATGTTTAGCCCTATTTTTATTTTTAGGGAAACTGTTCAAGTTCAAAGCCAATTGATGAGTAGTAACTATTTTATAATAATCCTTCAAAGAATATAGAGATTAAGAGGTTTATAGAATTAAGCATAAGCATCTTCAGAAAATATAGTTCAGGGTAAGTGAATTTTCCAGATAAGTAAAATTTACTCTTTTGAACAAAGAAACCCAAAATTTAAAAAAAAAACCTACTTGGAAGAAAATCTTTGTATATTGTTTTATTTACTTCTGAACCTCTTAAGAGAATATTTAGACTAGATTTTAACCTTTCCGTATTTACTTGAGATCATTATCAAGACTATTAGTATTTTTGTGTTGAAACACAGTGTTAGGAGAAGATTCTGATAAGATGGTAGAATGGGTCAAAAAATTCCAAGCTCTCCAGATTTTCTCTGCAAACAAGTTGAAAAAGTACCTCAGGGTGAATATAGAGTGGCAAAAATAAACAAGAATTGGAACAGAGCAGTGGTCCTCCTGGGACAACCAGAGAAGTTCCTGGGACTTAAGAAGAGCCTGAGACAGAGGTTAGGCTGAGTGAAGTGTAAACATCTTCAGGTTAGCTCCCTGAAATAGTAAGATGCAAGCTCTAGGGAATAGAGAAGACCAGAGTCATCTTCAGAGGAAGATACCAAAGCAAAAAAAGCCTCTTTTACCCCAAAGAGTAGCATCTAATGCCTTCCTCTTAAAAAAGAATTCATAGAAGAACTCAAAAAACACTTGAAAAATCAAATAAGAGATATTGAGGAAAAATAAAAAAAAACAAAAAATCCAATAAAAAGCAAGAACATTATGAAAAAAAAGTTAACCAACTGGAAAAAGGAGATCCAGATTTTTTTTTTTTTTTTTTTTTTTAGTTTTTGCTAGGAAATGGTGTTAAGTGGCTTGCCCAAGGCCGCACAGCTAGGTAATTATTAAGTGTCTGAGGCCAGATTTGAACTCAGGTACTCCTGACTCCAGGGCTGGTGCTGTAGCCACTGTGCCACCTAGTCGCCCTGATCTGGAATCTTAAGGAAGAAAATTGCTCTTTGAAAATTGATCAAGGGGAAGTCAGTGAAGTTATAAGAGATCAAGAAATAGGAAAACAAAATATAAAAAGTGAAAAAAAATAGAAGAGAATATGAAACAAGTCAAGAAAAATAATGTTATGGAGAATAGACCAAGAAGAGAAAACATTAATAGTTGGGTTACTTGAAAACTATGATAAGAAGAATCTTGATATAATAATACAAGAAATAATTAAAGAAAGTCATCCTAAAGTGTTAGAACAAAAGGGAAAAGTAGAAGAAGGAAGAAGTCACCAATCACCACCTGAAAAGGATCTGGAAGAAAATTGTCAGGAATAACATAACCAAAACTCCCAGGTTAAAGACAGCCTATTAAGAGTAATACAGTGGAACCACAATTTGAATTATAAAAGACCTACATTAAAAGACAGACCACACAGGTCTTGCAAAACTACATATTGCAGAGCAAAAGAACTGGGGTTGCAGCTGAAAATATCATACTAAGCAAAGTTAAGCATAATCTTGAACAAAAAAGTGGACATTCAATGAATTCCCAGACTTTCAGAATTTTGTCACAAAAATATGCACTTAATGGAAAATTTGTCATACAAGATCCATTAGAAATAAAAAATAAACATCAAAGACTAATTACAAGGGACTCAATAAGGACAAATTGTTTACTATTTATATATAGAAATGTAAACCATATGCCCAAGATTGTTATTAGTAATTGGGTAGTTCGAAGGCAAGATCAGGGTAGAACTGAATAGGATGGGATTCTAAAAAGTTAAATCATGTAGGAAAAGATAAAAAAAAGTTATCATCTTATATAAATGAGGTATGAGAGGAAAAACTGATACAGAAGAATTAAATGGGGAAGGAGAGTTGGTTGTTGTGGAAACTAGAATATGTTAAAGAGGGAACTATATATACATCTCTCTATAATATACATATAATATAATATATAATATATACATAATATATATATATATATATATATATATAGTTATATAAGGCATATAAGTCTTTTAAATTCGGAAAGAAATAAAAGGATGGGATAGGAAGAGTACTGAGAAGGTGAGGGTAAAAGGTAAAAAAAAGTTTATCCTTCATTCTTGAAGAAGACCATGACATCAGGGAGATGATGTCATGACAAGCATATGAATTGGATTAGAGTGAGAGGGGGCTGTGTGAAGTCATCAGCCTCACTTTCTCCTCTGGAGTCATCTGGGTACAGTGACCAGATATGAATCAGGATGACTGGAGATGATCCTGGATGTGAGGCAATCAGGGTAAGTGACTTGCCCAAGGTCACACAGCAAGTAAGTGTCAAGTTCTTGAGGTGGGATTTGAACTCTTGTCCTCTTGACTCCCAGACCAGTGCTCTATTCACTGTGTCAGCTAACTGTCCCTAGGGGCATTAAAAGGCATATATAGAAGAGTATATAGGTAAATGGGGAAGGGGCTATAGAAGGGTATAAAAGGGAGAGATTCTTAGAAGGCCAGTAGGTTAAGGAATAGGAGGGCAAGGTAACAAGAAGTAAAGCAGAGGAATGAGAAGGGATTGTTGCTTTAAAAAAAAATCATGAAAATGAAAGTTATACATAAACCAAATATGTAGATATCTATGAATATGTATCTTTATATGTATGCTTTTATATCTAAATATGTATATATAAGTATAAATTTATGTATATGCATGTATATATCCATGCTTAATTATAGCTTTCCGGTAGAGAAGGGAAAAATAAGTAGTGCACAGTAGAGAACAGAAGATGAACAATTTTGAACACACTGTGTAGTATTTATTTATTTTTATTTTTTCCCATTTTATTTTATTTTCCAATAACATGAAAAGATAGTTTTCAATATTGCAAGCTTTTGAATTACACATTTTTCTATTATCCTCCCTTCCCTTCTCTCTCCCCCCTCCCCATGGCAGTGAAGAATCTGAGAGAGGTTATTTATTATGTAAATCATGTTTAATATTAATAATTTAATTAATATTTAATGTTAATGTTGGACATGTTGTGAAAGAGGAATTAGAACTTAGGGGAAAAAGCCATGAGAAAGAAAGAAAAAAGAAGTTTTAAAAAGTGAATGTAGTATACTTTGCTCTGTACTCAGACTCCATAGTTTTTTCCTCTGGATTTCTCTGGAATTTTCCATATCAGGTCTCTTATGATTGTCCTTGATCACTGAACTGCTGAGAGGAAGTATAGTCATCATCACTGATCATCTCATGGTGTTGCTGTTAATGTATACAACATCCTCCTGGTTCTGCTCATTTCAATTTGCATCAGTTCATGCAAATATTTCCAGACTTTTCTAAAGTCTTGTGGCTCATGATTTCTTACAGAACCAAAGTAGTCTATAACATTTATATACTATATGACATATGTAGCCATTCTCCAATTGACCAGCATGTCCTTAATTTCTAATTCTTTGCTGCTACAAAACAGCTTCTATAGTTATTTTTGAACATGTGAGTCTTCCCCTCCCTCCCCTTTTGTGATCTAATTGGGAAACAGACTTAGTTGTGGTATTGCAGGATCAAAGGGCATGCATGGCTTTATTGTCCTTTGGGGATAGTTCTAAATTACTCTTCAGTATGTATTATGTATGTTTTTGTTTTTTTAAATTTAGTTATTTTGAATTTTACAATTTTTCTCCTAATCTCACTTCCCTCCCCCCCACCCCCCTCCACAGAAGGCAGTCTGTTAGTCTTTACATTGTATATGCTTTCTTGAAATGGAAGTTTTTTGCTTTATGAGTCCTCTCATATTTTGCTGCACACATGACAATATTTTTTATTTTGCATTTAAGTTTAAAAAAGTAAAATTAAACTTAAAAAAAGAAAGAAAAGAAAGGAAAAAAACACCACAGTGTTGCCTCCGGATCATCCCTATCATCTCTTTGGGCAGGGACGGAGGCAATTGAGGCGTTAGTAGTTGTTTTTTTTTTTCACCTATACCAAATAGGTCCAGACTGCTGTGCAGTTTTAAATTCTTGTTTGTTCATTTGTTCTAGACTGTTCCAGATAGTAAGGTTGCTAGTTATTCAAGTTCAAGTAAGTGAGATATTGTAGTATTATTTGTATGACACTAGAAAGCTTTTCATAAAGAAGAGATATTTTTGACTCTGCTATATTATCAATCCAGTCAAATCTGTACTGAAGGCAGCAAAAAGAGCAGGAAAGAAAAAAAAAGAAACATTAAATTTCAACTCTAGAGCAGAAGGTCAAATGCAGCCCTCAAAGTCCATTCTTGTGGTCTTAATTGGATAACTGGAAGATGAAGGAATGGGTGAGTGCATGCCCCAATGTTGCAACGTCACAGATCATCCTAACCTTTAACTAATATGACTCAACTTTTTCATGTAACTAATGTGTGGTTACCTTGACTGCAAGGAGTTTTAAAAAGAAAAGCAGGCACCTGAATTTGAAAATTCAGGACTACCGACTTAGTATTTTTAGTGGATATCACTGCTCATTTAAATGAATTGAACATGCATCTCCAGATTGAAAATCAACTAATAAAAATTTTTTTTTTTTTAAAAAAGACAGCATTTAGGGGTGGCTAGGTGGTGTAGTGGATAAAGCACCGGCCCTGGAGTCAGGAGTACCTGGGTTCAAATCTGGTCTCAGACACTTAATAATTACCTAGCTGTGTGGTCTTGGGCAAGCCACTTAACCCTGTTTGCCTTAAAAAAAAACACCTAAAAAAACAAAAAAAAGACAGCATTTGAAATGAAACGGAAATTGTGGCAATCTCAGATTAAGAACAATAATTTGATTCACTTTGCAACACTCTCTGAACAAAAATATGTTACAGTGAAAATAGGCAAAAGTTTTCAGTTGAGCATCTTGAAAATAGTCTTTGCATTGCTATAAACTATCAAACCAATATAAATGCACTTGTATCAGAAAAAGCAGGCTCAGTGCTTCACATTGAAAATGACATATTCTTACTTTCAGTTTAATAAGGATTTGTTTTATTATTATACTCATTATTTTATATTATTATACTTTATTGCTTATTATTATACTTGGTTACATTATATTATTATACTCATTGGTAATATGAATTACATTGTAGTCAAAAATATATTTCAAATTCTAATTTTTGTTGGATGATGGGGCCCAGAAGAACTAAAAGGTTGAACACCCATGCTTAGAGCCTTTGAAGGATATTAATAATGACCTGAATTTCAATGATTCTGTGATCAGCCCATTCTATACCCTTTCCCTACTTTCAATTAGACTGAAATCTTCATAAGATTGGGGGCCTTGCCTTATTGAGGATTTCTATCTTTTAGTATCTGCCCTGGTATTCTAGATATAGTTGGTACTCAAAGGTTTATTAAATTAAATTGAAATCCACTGAAGCAAATATTTTTGCTAACAAGAGTAAGACTGAAACGCTATACTCCCTCAAAAAGCAGAAAGATACTATTCTTCAACCAATTTATCCTCCCCTCCCTTCTCCTTTCTCTGCTTTCTTCCTTTTCCTCTCGTCCTGTCTCTTGTTGGACTCAGGAGGATGGGAGATCAAATCCAGGCTCAGATACTTGCCATTTACTAGCTGTGTGACCTTGGGCAAGTTACTGATTGCCTCACATCCAGGTCCATCTTCAATTGTCCTGATTAATATCTGGCCATTGGACCCAGATGGCTTTGGAGGAGAAAGTGAGACTGGTGACTTAGTACAGGATCCCCTCACTCAAATGCAAATCATGTGCTTGTCTTGGCATCACCTCCCTGATGTCATGGTCTTCTTCCAGAATGAAGAACAAGCATCATCATCTCCCATCATTACCTCCCTTTCATCCTCTTCCTTTTTGTCTTCTTTCTCTTCTCCATTCCTTCTCTCCCTCACTACTCATCCTCCTATCCTTTCTTCTTCACCCTCTTCCCTTTTTAGCATACCTCATTTAAATAGCTAAGTGTTAACCCAATCCACATATTAAAAGAAATTGATTCTAATTGTATAGTCCTGTGAAGTTCCCTCCTCTTGTGTCACAAATGAAATTCTTTCCCTAGTATCAAGGGAAATAATTTGAATTAAATCCGTGAAAATGTCAGGCTACAATATAAATGATTCAGGACTCAAGTTATTCAGATCTATCTTCCTTTTCCTATAACATATTGTCACTACTAACTTGGATTTTCCTTACATATTATTTTTTTTCTTTAGATGTGGCATAGAAAAAAATTGACTCACTTTTCTAGAGGTGTATTTTTTAAAAGACTATCTTGTTACTATTTCTCGCTATTTTAGTAATTTGGTCCCAATCACATTTAGTCCCAATCACATTGGTCACAATATCTACATTTTGTCAAATACATTCATTTTTCTTTAGAATGTCTTTGCTATTCATTCCCTCTTATACATAGACAAGAATAGCTTCATCAGAATTTGATTTAAAGAAAAGTTAAGTACAAAGCTACTTGTTCAAAGTGAAAGCAGATATCTGATGAGTAGAAAAGGGCAGATTGACAAATACTTTTGGTTTTTTTTAAGGCAATGGGGTTAAGTGACTTGCCCAAGGTCATACAGCTAGGTAATTATTAAGTGTCTGAGGTCAGATTTGAACTCAGGTCCTCCTGACTCCAGGACCAGTGCTTTATTCACTGCATTACCTAGCTGCTCCTGACAAATACTTAATTTTTTTTAAATTTATTTAAGGCAGTGGGGTTAAGTGACTTGCCTAAGGCCACACAGCTAGGTAATTATTAAGAGTCTGAGGCCAGAACTGAACTCAGGTACTCCCGACTCCAGGACTGGTGCTCTATTCACTGCACCACCTAACTGCCCCCAACTACTTTTTAAAGGTGGCTGAACAACTTTTTAATTATCACTTTAAACATTTTTTTAATTTTTCAATTACAAGTAAATATATACATACATATATATCTGTATGTATACACACACACATCAGAAATGCTGATTGTTAAAATTGTTTCCCAACTTTTTGCATTCCTTTTAATCTTGGTTGCATTGTTTTTGATTGTGTAAACTTTTCTAATTTGATATAATCAAAATTTTCCATTTTGCATTTTATAATGATCTCAATTTCTTGATTAGTCATGATTTCCTCCCCTCTCTATAGATCTGACAGATAAAACTATTCCTTGTTCTTTTGATTGGCTTATGGTGATATCATTCTTTATGTCTAAATCATGGACCCATTTCAAGCTTATCACTTTCAAGATAGTTATATTAACAAATTTATGAAGTTGGGGATGGTAAATGAATGAACTCTTTAATTCCTTTTCCCTTTAACTCCTTTAATTTCTTTAAATCTTATTTCCACTTATTTAAGAGTATTCACTGAGAATGTATAATTTCAGCAATTTTTTAAAAATTGAAAATGCAAAGACAAAAAAACTGGGGCAGAGAACAAATATGTTACAGGTAGTGTTGGGGACAGATTAACAAGAGAGACCAGATAAGTTAAGAAAGATGTCTAAGTGCAAAGATACATATGTATACTCATTAAAATACTAAAGTTTGTACAGCCAAATGATCTGTCAGGCTTATTTAAAAATATGAAGAACTTTGAAGATGAAGAAACCAATATGATAGTCTAGGGAGGTTTGTATGTCCTTCCCAAGATCTTATATATTAGAAGAGAAAATATTGAGTTTTGAAAGTGATTCTTGGCAAATTTGCTTACTATATCTATCTTGTGCTTTTCATTCTAAGTGAAAAGCTTCAGTAACACACCTCCTGCCCATCAGAGGGCATGTAGAGACAGTTGGCCAACTTCCTTTGTATTACTAACATAAATAATATATAATATTCCTCGTCAGCATGCCTGGGATGAGGAATGTCTTTCTTCTCTTAATTCTACCTTTGTCCATTCTCCTCACTCTTACCATTGCAAGTTTCCTGCTTATTCATTGGGTGAGCTTGAATATGGAACTCACCAATGGTAGTGGTTAGGGCATGTTAAAAAAGAAAAAAAAATTAGAAACCACTGCCCTTAGCTTCCTCTCATTTTCAGACTACTTTCTAGAAGTAGTGTAATTTAAAACAAAACTGTATAATCTCCTTGTTTTTTATTTAAAATGCATTTTTTCCATGGGAAATTGAAAAAAATGGATAGACAAATTTATATGTCCTGAATTATGGCCAGTTTTCTGTGTAAAGTCCTTGTCTTTTCTTTGAGCTTCAGACCCAAATCACTTATTTATTGCTATTGGACATTTCAGACATTACACATTCATTTCTTACTATCTTCCTTCTCCTCTTCTCATTCTTTCCTAGCATCTTTCCTTTAAAAGGAAAGTTAAAAGGCACCACATTCTTCTATTGTCCCAGCTCTGCAACCTCAGCCTCAACCTGCCCCCCTCACTGTTCCTCATCATCTTCCCTGGCCTGTCATCTGCCACAATTTGTTGTTTTGATATCTGCACCTACCTCCTCTTTCTCCTTGCACCCAAGTTCAGGATGGTTACCTTGGACTAGACTCCTGCAGTGGCCTTCTCATTATCTTCCTGCCTCATTAGACCATCATCTCCACTGCTGTGAGAGGAGCTTTTCCCTAAGTGAAAATTGAATTGTGTCACTGTCCTATTTAATAAACTACAATGTTTATTCTTGTCTCTAGGATAAGACATGAACCGCTGATTTTGTAGTAGCACTTTGTAGTCTGGTGTTAGCCTCTCTATAGCCTCATTATAGATTATCTTCCCTCTTGCACTATATGGTACCACTGACTCAACCTTCTCTCTGTCACACATGACTCATTTCCAAGTCAGTACCCCAGCCTGGCCCGTTCTCTGCATATCCCCTGTTTCATTCATCACAACTCTACCTTCTTTCAACTCTCCCCTACCCAGATCCCTCAAGAATCTCCCTTGTCTTCTACTACTTTGTTTTTTCTTTTTATTTCATTTACTTCTCTAGCTACATGTTGTCTCTTCTTATAATACATAGATTCTTTGGGTGTGAGGATTGTTCCATTTTTTTTTCTATTTGTATCTCCAGTACTTAACACAATGCTTGTGTGGTATGTGCTTAAATAGTTGTTGATTTGATTGGTAGATTGAAATTTAGAATTTTGGAAGTAACTAAAAGTATGCCTTTCTTTTCTTGATTTTATTGCTAATATTTTTAAAAGCCTTTTAAAATCAAGAGTCAGTAATTTTTGTTTTTTGTCATTTTTTAATAAGTTGTCAATAATAGTATTGGTTTGATTTCAAAACAATACTTAAATATTTGACAGCATGTATTCTCTTTTAGTATGAATTCAGCAAAACATCAGTGATTTGAACATTTTCAGGCTTCAGAGGCAAATGTGCTTCCTGAATCCTAGCAACTGAAGGTAAATAGACAGATGCGTCAGTACCCCATTG
Organism: Macrotis lagotis; assembly: GCF_037893015.1. Taxonomy (NCBI): domain Eukaryota; kingdom Metazoa; phylum Chordata; class Mammalia; order Peramelemorphia; family Peramelidae; genus Macrotis; species Macrotis lagotis. The sequence continues at coordinate 236,368,397 of NC_133660.1, read as the reverse complement.
ATATCAGCAGTCAGTTTTATTTGCTTGTGAACTCTTGTTTTAGATTGTTATTTACAATGTTCATTCAGTAGCATAGGTCTAAGTGACTGAATATGTACCCTGTGATGATGTGTTAGTTGTTTCACTCTTTTTATAAATTTTAATATGTTTAGTATGTAGATATATCAAACTATTAACATTAAACATTATGATAAAAATATTAAATGATGTTGTCTTTATTTCTTTTTCTTTTCTGTAAATAATTTTTGTTGAGCTCTCATCATTCATAGCATATAACTGAAGATTCCTTGCTGATCAATTTTTTTCTGTGTTAATGATAATACTTTTCAGATTGTGCACTATTCTGTATGGGGTATTTTTTGGAGAAAAATTCTAGTGGTTCAGAATGGGATCTTCTTAACTGGCCTTGTTCAAATCCCCCAGCCTCATAATATCATATTTTTTTTCTTTTCTAAAAATATTTTTTAATTTCTTTCATTAAATGTTTTCCAGTTACATATGATTTTTTTTGATATTTGTTTTTAAATTTTTCAAATTCCAAATTCTCTTCCTCCTTTTTAGCCTTCCTGTACCCATTGAGCAGGCAAGCAATATAACAGGTATATTTATGAAGTCATGCAAAACATTTGTCCATATTAGCTGTGTTGCAAACACACACATACACACACACAAACAGATGAGAAATAAAGGAAAATGAAAAGTATGCTTTAGTCTGCACCCAGAGTTTAATGGTTCTTTTTTCTGGAGATGGATAGCATTTTTTCATAATGGGTATTTTGGAATACTCTTAGATCATTGTCTTGATGTCTTTCATAGTTGATCATTATTATTATATTGCTGTTAATGTATACACTCTTCTCTTGGTTCTGCTCACTTCACTTTGCATTAGTTCATATACATCTTTCTGGGTTTTCTTGAAACTATCCATCTCTTCTTATAACATAGTAGTATTCTGTCATAATCATATACCACAGCTTGTTCCCTTTTCTTTGATATCTTTGGAATACAGACCCACCAGGTTGCACCAGCAATGCATTAATGTTCCAATCTTTCCATATTCCTCCAGCATTTGTCATTTTCTTTTTCTATCATAAAAGTCAATCTGATAGGTGTGTGAGGTGTGTTTCAGAGTTGTTTTAATTTGCATTCTTCTGTCTAAACAATATTGATTTAGAACATTTTTTTTAATGTGACTATAGGTAACTTTGATTTCTTTTTCTGAAAAGTACCTATTTCTATCCTTTGTTGTCCTTGGTTTTTTTTTCCCAGTCATGTCCCTCCCTCTGTGACCCCTTGTGGGGTTTTCTTGGCAAAGATATTGAAGTGATTTGCCATTTCCTTCTCTAGTTTGTTTTACAGATGAGGAACTGAGTCAGATAGGGTTAAGTGACTTGTCCAGAGTCATACAGCTAGCAAGTTTCTGAGACTGAATTTGAACTCAGTTCCTCCTGACTCCAGGCTTAGTGCTCTATTTACTTTATCACTTAGTCTTTGACCATTTATTGGTTGGAGAAGTCTTGATTTTTCTTAAAGATCCTATGAAGGGATTGTGAAATTCAATAAATTATTGAATATATATATATATATATATATATATATTATATAATCCTCTATATAGAATTAAGAAGGGTAGGATTTAAGTCCAGTCTCAGACACTTACTAGCTTGAGTCTGGGCCTTTGTTTCCTCATTTATAAAATGAGGGGCCAAGACTTGATGACCTCCAAGGTCTCTTCTAGTTCTAAATTTATGATCCTTTGATCTTAAGACATTGATACCACCAAAAAAAAAGATTTCAATCACTTGAAGAATTGTCATTGAAGAAATTATGTACAACTATGGAAATATAGAACAATATTAAATGCTGTATTTTCTAAGTGTATTACAGCCAGGCATTTATGAAGCACTTGTTATGTGTCAGAAACTGTTTTAGATTCTGGAGATTCAAAGAAAAAATGAAATAGGGCTCCTCAGGGAGGTCTTATCTGGGGGAAAACACACATACATATGAGCATACATGCATATCAAAATATGCAAAGTAAATCCATGGTCATATGTGAAGGTTTTAGAGCTGGGGGATCAAGAAAGATCTCATCTATATACATGGGGAATTAAGCTGAGTTTTTAAGGAAGCCAAAGTTTCTCAAAGCCAGAGGTAAGAAGGGAGTTTACTCTAGGCTTGAGGTAAGAGGTGGAATGTCATATGTGAAGAGGCCATTTTGGTCATATGATAGTGTGAGGGAAGAGGATTAACACTGAGTTAGCCTGAACATTATTCGATGCTAGAGGTAAAAGGAAACCCTTGTGTTACTATATACAGTGTTCTCCTGACTCTGCTCATTTTGCTGTTCATTATTTCATGCAAGTCTTTCCGTGTTTTACTAAGATCATTGAGCTTATAATTTCTTATAGCACAGTAGCAGTATTCTATCACAAATACACTCCACAACTTGTTCCACCATTCCCCTGTTCACGGGCATTCCTACAATTTCTAAATCATTGCCACCACAAAGAGAACTTCCACAAACACTCTAGAACATATAGTTTCTTTTCCTTTCCCCCCTAATCTTTGGAAATAGATCTAGCAGAACAGTTCTTCAAAATGAAAAAGGGAAATAGAGCAACTAGCGAGTTAGTAATTCTAAGAAGAATTATAATCACAGAAATTTAAGTTTAGACTCTGATTTAGTACTAAAATGAAAGATTGAATGGATTAAAGAAAATTTGGATTAAAATGATATTGAAAATTTATTTAAGATTATTGGGAACCTTATAAAAATGAAATTGTTTTAGTTCTATCTTGAATGTATCTATTCTAGTTTATTCTCCTTTCTCCCACTACATTTTTATCCATTTGAAGTCTCTTCCTAGTCTAAAATCCATTTCTTGCCTGGAATTCAGAGACATCCAGTACAGCACCCCCCTTGTACCAATGATTCATGTCCTTGAGAGAATACTAATTGCATCTTAACCTTTTGTTCCCAATCTTTTAATCTTTCAGAAACTATTTTCTGTCCCTCTAATTAAATGTCATGCTTGTCTAACCCTCTCCAGATTCTTCATATTTATTTTTTTTTAAGTAAAATGACTAAAATTGAACACATTAAAAACAGGATGCTGTAATAAAGAAATCATAGTTGGAAGGAACCTCAGAGATCCTCTAGTCTAGTCCCTATTCAAAATATGAATTACTAGTATTCCCAGTGGGTAGCCATCCAACTTCTGCTTGAGGATTTTAGCGACTGGGAACCTCCTCTCTGAACCCAATCCATTTCATGTTAGGAAAGCACTGATTGTTAGATTTTGTTTTAATAAGGTACACTTTCTCCAGATTTTTACTTCAGCCTCTGATTCCAGTTTAAATAATTGGATGACAACAAGCAGAAATCTGATCCTTTTTTAATAAGGTAACTTTTTAAATATTTGAGGAATGCTTCAAAATTTCAAATGATCTTTGATTTCATTGATGTGAATATTTCCTCTACTAATGCAAATCAGTGTCCTTCCTAGTAGACTGCTTTATGAGTTGTTAGACCAAAAAAGTATCACCCCATAGCCAGTCTAATGGTGATTATCCTTTCTAGTATTAGCTAGACTGGTCTTTCAACAGTAATCACAGGTGAAGCTTTTGTAGGACTTGGGAGCTGAAAAGGAATTAAGTGCAGCCCAAGTTCTGTTGGCATAGTTCAGAAGGCTTGTGGTCCTTTGTCAGGAAGTTATCAGAATAGGACTATCATCTGAAGAATATCTTGGGACAAATTGTAAAAATTAACCCTAGAACAAATCATAGAACTTACTGAGAGTACTAGCTTCCTTATTGTAAAGACAGCTTAATGGAGACAAGTCAGGAGGCAGCTACTGAGTGACAGAGAAATGAAGTGCTGCTTTGATTCCTAATTTTATCACAACTCCTTTCTTGAATTTTCATATCTTTATTTTATTTTATTTCATTCATTTATTTATTTATTTTAGGTTTTTGCAAGGCAAACGGGATTAAGTGGTTTGCCCAAGGTCACACAGCTTGGTAATTATTAAGTGTCTGAGTTCAGATTTGAACTCAGGGCCTCCTGACTCCAGGGCCAATGCTCTGTCCACTACACTACCTAACTGCCTTTTCTTTCTAGTATTTTTTAATAGGAATGGGTGTTGTATTTTGTCAGAAGCCTTTTCTGCATTTATTGATGCAGATAAATCATATGATTTATTTTTGTTATTGATATGGTTAGTTATGCTTATAGTTTTCCTAATATTGAACCAACCTTGAATTCCTGGTATAAATCTTACTTGGTTATAACATATAGTAATTTCTGTTTTTTTAATTAAAACATTTTACATTAATATTTATTAGGGAAATTGATCTAGAGTTTTTCCTCTGTTTCTGCTCTCCCTGGTTTATGCATCAAAATTTGTGTTCTCATAGAAAGAATTTGGTAGGACTACTTCTTTGCCTAACCTTTCAATTAGTTTGTATACTATTGGAAATAATTATTTTTTAAATGTTTGGAAGAATTTACTTGTCAATACATTTGGTGGTCCTGATGTTGTCTTGGGGGCTCATTAATGTCTTGTTCAATTTCTTTTTCTAAGATGGTTAAATATTCTATTTCATCATCTTTAAATCTAGGCAATTTATTTTTTGTAAATTTTCTTTGAGTTCACTTAGATTGTCAGTTTTTTGAGGAATAATTGAATAAATTTGTTCTGATTTCCTCTTCATTGGTCGTTCATTCTGCTTTTTCATTTTTTTGATACTGGAAATTTGGCTTTTTTAAAAATAAAATTAAACAGGGTTTATTTTTATTTTTTTTCCTCACAAATCAGCTAGCTCTTAATTTTATTTATTAGTTCACTGTTGATTTTTACTTTGAGTTTGTTTGTTAATTGCTCTGTTGAATGTCAGGATTTCTATTTTGGTATTTAATTGGGGACTTTTCCTTTGCTCTCTTTCCTAGTTTTTTTTTAATGGAATGTCAATTTCATTGATTTGTTTCTTCTGTCTTATGTTATATATTATTATGTAAACATTTGTTATGTCCACATTTATTATAAGTATATTTATATATTATAAATATATTTATGCTCTTTCTTCTGTTAAATGTTATTATGTAAATATTTATTATAAGTTGTATAAGTATACTATAAGTTTTCTATTCATTCTTTAGAATTAGATTATTTCCAATTAATTTTCAATTTCTGCTCCCTAGACCCTTTATTGAATTTAACTATTTTTTTTTGGCAGTGTGGTCCATAGGAAGTGCAGTTAATTTTTCTACTTTTCTGCATTTATTTATTTATTTATTTTTTGCAAGGCAGTGGGGTTAAGTGGCTTGCCCAAGGCCACACGGATAAGCAATTATTAAGTGTCTGAGGTCAGATTTGAACTCAGGTACTCCTGACTCCAAAGCTCTATCCACTGCGCCACCTAGCCACCCTGCTCTGCATTTATTTTTGAGGTTTTATGTGAAGGTGCCGTGTATAACTCTGAAAAAGATATATCCTTTCTCTTTCCATTCATTTTTTTTTTTTCTAAAAAAAATCAATCATATCTAAAAGTTTGTTCATCTTCAACTCTGAATGTTTAAATTTTTTTTTTAATTTAAGGCAATGGGGTTAAGTGACTTGCCCAAAGTCACACAGCTAGGCAGTTATTAAGTATCCAAGTTTGAATTTGAACTCAGGTTCTCCTGACTCCAGGGCCAGTGCTCTATTCACTATGCAACCTAGTTGCCCTTCCAATTCCAATGTAATTTTCTTCAATGAGGTTTTTGTACCTATTTTGCCATTTGGCCATTCTGATTTTTTAAGGAGCTGTTTTCTTCAGTATTTTTTATTTTGGGGCTTTTTTTTACCATTTCACCAGTTCTGGTTTCTAAGAAGTTATTTTCTTCAGTATTTTTTTGATACTATTCTTTGGAATCTCTGTATTCTTTGATGTCTTAAAGTTAGGTCTCAGTTTTGTAGGTCCTCACAGACTTTTTTAAAATAAACTATTCTTTCACTTTTATTCTGTGACATGTGACATCCAGTAACCAAACTATTTCAGTATTTGGTTTAAATTAAACTTACATCTTAGTCATTGGAAGGTGGAAAATCATTTTTTAAGTGTGGTTTGTCTCATTTCCAAATTAGATACACTCAAAAAAAAAGTATGTTTATTAAGTTTTGGCTGATGTTTTTAGGAAATTGGTTAGTCTTGAATTAATATGGACAATTATTTTTTATCATGTAATTATATGCCTTTTTATACAAAATATCAAGATGGTTATGATTTTATTCCTTCTGTTATAAGTCCACTTATTGGACAAGGATTTTACTTTTAGCCTTCTGTATCACTAAGTTCAAATTTATAGAAAGCTGACAGCTGAGATTCTCTGCCATCACAGTAGAAACTGACCTCGGTTTCCTAGATCTGAGGGCCATTTTTCTTACTTTGTTTTTGGGTTTGGTTTTGGCTAATGAATTGATTTCTGAGTGTCCAGCCCATGTCCCTCTTCACATTTAGATAGACTAGTCCTCAGAAAAGAGGCTCTATTTATGTAAGAACCTTTCATAGCTTTTGTTCCTTTGGCATGGGGCTTGAGAACCCAAAGCTACTTCCAAATGAGGCATCAATGTGCGTTTTCATGTTAGTTTCCTCAGCTGTGAAATGGAAGGTTGGATGACCTCTCTCTGTGTTCCCTTCCAGCTGGACATCTCTTGCTTCTTAGAATTGTGCGAATCCTAGACTAATGTGAATGAACTGAAATTGCTGTGGCAACCAGCAAATGGTTAAGTAAGCATTGTTTAGTGTATGTTCCATTGGCTGCTTGGTGAAACAGGAGGCTAGCGCCTACATTGTCAGACCAAGGGCAAACAAATGAAAAAACCCTGGAACTGGTACTCCAGAACGTAGTCTGTTGTTGGGGAAACTGTTTGCGTCATATTCACTAGCAATTAACTGCTTTCTTTTTCATGATGACAGTGCAAAATTGAAGTAATAAAGGAGAGAAAAATGACTTTAACCCAGAATTGTCAGTTGTGCATGTAAAAGGCAATATTGAATTTGAGAAAAAGAGCACACAATTTTAAACTATAGTGTTCTCTCTGAGTTCAAATGATTTTCAGAAAATATATTGATGTGTTTTGTTTTTAATATTACCTTTATTTCTAGATATAGTAATCCTTCTGAGAGTGTCACCCTTTGTGACAAAAAAAATGAAAAAATAGAAGAAAAAAGTTGAGCCAAACTATTTAGTCCATCTGGCAGTTTATGCTGTTATATAATGATTGTTTTCCCATGTCTGTTAAGGTAAGCAGGTGTTGCTTTCCTTTTTTTTTTTCTGGGACAGTTTTGGTGCCTATAGTTTCACAATATTCTTTCATTTGCTATTTTCTTCTCCTTTACATTACTGCAGTCCTTGCTTATTCTTTTCCTTTGACTGCTCACATTATTCTGCATCAGTGTAGGTCTTTTTGTGCTTTGCTACATTCTTCACATTCAGATTTTCTTAGCCTGCATCATTCCATTCCCTTATCCCAATATTCCATTGCATTCACATACCACGTTGGTAACCATAAAACTTTAGTTAAACATAAGTTGATATGATTGTGGACCAGTGATAATATCTTGATTTTTTTTGTGAATTAGATTTAAGTGAGGTAGAGTTGTTCAAAGTTGTCAGTCTCACTATCTCTTCCAAGCCATTGAAGTCTAGTGGCAAGACAAAAGTAAGATAACTAGAAATGGCTAGGGATGCAGTTGATGACCTTAGAGTCTTAGATATCTGACCAACCTGGAAGCTCTTCACAGCATCTGCTTCATCAACTAAGGCCATTGGAACAAATTGTTCTTATCTACCCATTACAATGGAGGAAGTCTTCACATGCTTGAGGTAGAAACCTCACGAACTCATTTATGGGTTTGAGGCTTGAGGCTTGTCAGTTATCCTCAATCTGCTGAGATGGTTTTACTGGGGTGTGGCTGCTGCGCATGCTAGATAGAGCTTCTTGGAGCCACAGGTGAGGGTTGGGTGACAGGTGGTCACCAAATGTGGATGAGCAGTTCTGAAATGGGCTCAGCAAGCCCTCCCAACTGAAGTCCTAATCCTCCCTGAACATCCCCTATACTCCTGTGGACACTTACATATGTCCCCAATAGGGACTCAAGGTTGTCACTAACATTCACTTGAGGATACCTACTGTATATTTTCCTGTATTATCACTGGTCCTCTTTGAAAACTAAACTGCATTTTTTCTAGTCTATAAAAGAATGGCTATAAATACTTTGGTGTATATAGGACCACATTTCCTATCTCTGACCCTGTGGGTTATATGTCTGGCAGCAGAAACTTTGGGTCTGAAGTTGTTTATGGGTTTTTTTTTTTGTTTTAGTTTTTGCAAGGCAATGGTTTTAAGTGGCTTGCCCAAGGCCATACAGCTAGGTAAGTGTCTGAGGCTGGATTTGAACTCAGGTACTCCTGACTCCAGGGCGGGTGCTCTATCCACTGTACCACCTAGCTGCCCCAAGTTGTGTATGTTTTAATGTTTATAAGCAGGTGCAGAATTTAGGAAACCATTACAGATACTAGGAAATTATTTTAATTAAAACAAGAATAGCTCAATTAAACATGTAAAACCTCAGATATTACTATTTGAATAATTCCAAATTGACTTCTAAAATGATTATGCCATTTTAATAGCTCTACCACTAGTGTATTACTATATCTGTCATTTCACAATCTTTTCCATGTTGATTTTTGCAATTTTTAAATCCATCTTTGCTAATTTGCAAGGCAAGAAGTGAAACTTTGGAGTTGTTTTGATTTACATTGCTTTTATTATCAGTAATTTGGAACATTCTTTAATGTGGTCTTTGAGTCCTTTTTAATTCTTCTTTTGAGAATTGTTATATCCTTTGGTCACTTATCTATTGGGTAGTATCTATTTTTTTCTTTATATATATATATATGTGTATATATATATATATATATACATATATATATGAATACACATAATAGATTTGTCAATTGTGTATATATATTTTGAATTAACAGATTCTTTTCAGAGAAATTTAAGATTTTTTCCATTTGACTACTTCTTATCCCAAGTGCTTTAAATTTGACTGTGCAGAAGCTTTTTGATGTCAGATAATCAAAATTATCTATTTTATCCCTTGTAATCACCTCTGTTGTTTAAGATAAGTTTGTTTTTCCATTCCTATGAGAGATATAGCATTCTCTTTTATAAATTTTGTATAGTATGATATTTAATATTAAATTCAAGTTTTTGCTTAGGTAAATTATTTTTTTCCATTTTATCAAACACTAGGTTGTTTCTGATTCTTCCTTTTCTAGTCTGTCTCAATAATCCATTTCTCTGTGTTTTTTTTATGTTTGTTTTTTTTTTTAGTTTTTTTTTCAAGGCAATGGGTTTAAGTGGCTTGCCTAAGGCCACACAACTAGGTAATTATAAGTGTCTGAAGGGGCGGCTAGGTGGGGCAGTGGATAAAGCAACTGCCCTGGAGTCAGGAGTACCTGGGTTCAAATCTGGTCTCAGACACTTAATAATTACCTAGCTGTGTGGCCTTGGGCAAGCCACTTAACTCCATTTGCCTTGCAAAAACCTAAAAAAAAACCCAACTAAAAAAAGTGTCTGAGACCGGATTTGAACCCAGATACTCCTGATTCCAGGGCCAGTGCTTTATCCACTGTCTGTGTTTTTTTAAACCATTATGATCTATCTTTCTGTTTTTTAAACATCAAAGCTAGATTTTGATGACTATTGATTTGTAATATAGTTTGCAATTTGGAAGTGCTATTGCCCCTTTGCCACTATATCTTTTCATCATTTCCCTTAATATTCTAGATCTTTTGTTTTTTGAAACTAATTTTGTTACGATTTTACCAGGTTCTATAAAGAATATAGTAATGTATTAGTTTGGTATGGCATTAAAAATTAAATTATTTTATTAAATTTGTTTTTATTAAATTATCATTGGCATGGACTAGCCTTGAATACTGAATATTTCTTCAGCTATTTGAGTTGCTTTTTATTTCTTGGAGGAACACTTTGTAATTGAGTCTGTACAAGTCTTTTGTGTACTTTTGTAGGTAGATTCCCAATTATTTGATGCATTTTGTAGTTATTTGGAATGGGTTTTCTTTTTTCTATTATCATTTCTTTTGTTATTATTATATAGAAATGCTGATTTTTGAAGGTTTATTTTGTAGCTTATAATTTTGCTGAAGCTATTGATTATCTTAAAAAGTGTCCTTGCTGATTCCCTTGGATTTTCCAAATATATATCATATACTATCAGCTTGTCATATGCTGTATTAAAATGTGCCAGTCTTCTAGGAACTATCCTAGTTAAAATAATAATTTATTATATTGTAGATTAGATGTCTATTATTATTATCTAGGCAAAGGAATTAAGTAATTTTTGCTTAATTTTCTCTATTACATAAAATCAGAGTACTTAAAAGTAAGCCGTTAACTATTGCTAAGTAACATTAATATGAACCTCTTTTTTACATTGTATCTACCAAGAGAGCATTACCCTTTTTACTTATCTTTGTTAATGAAAGGAAATAGTAGAAACCTGTCAAGGGAATTTTACTGGATTTGGGGGGTAGCTTTCTGCCTTAAATGACTTTCTTAAAAAGTTGGTATGTTTCTTTTCAACTGAGGATACATATGTAATATGCATGGAGAGTCTACTTTCCATGGGAAGAGATACTTGGAAGCATAATAAAAATGCTAATTTGAATAATTGCTGCTTTTCTGAATCTTAAGTGTGTCTGAGCACTACTCATATTTGCAGTTGAGTTTTACATTTTATGCCAAAGACGACAGGTCAATTCTCAGTATATTGTCTGAGAATATTACAACATAATATTTACATAATAGTTACAGTATAACTGTAATATGAAATATATAAATAGGCACTTAATGGTAACAAAATAGTATTTATAGTGAGAGTTGGGTTTTTGTGTTCAAAATTTTGGAATATGGGTGATTTTTTTCCACTGTCTAAAATTTCTGATAATTTCAAGTGGATAAAAATACTCAGATCCTTTTCTTTTGAAGCTTTTTATTTTATATATCATCCAATCAGCAAGCATTTATTAAATGCTTATCTGTGCCAGTCACTGTGCTAAGCTCAGAACATATAAGATGCAAACTAGGTAGAAAGTTACCTTAGAGGAGAGGACAGTTGAAGAGGAATGGGAAAGGTTTCAAATAGGTGGTAGCATTTAAGTAGAATTTTAAATGAAGTGAGGGAGCCTTTGACACTGAGATTGTGAAAATGAGTGATTAGAAGAATGAGGGTGTCTTTGGTAGTAATAGGAAAGTTGGGAGGATTTGTTGAGATGCTTCGAGGATAGTCAGTTTAAAATGCTGAAAAGAAAGTTGGTGAAGAGTCCCCAATCTTTTCTGATGACATGGACCTGGGAATCATATGTAGAGGGATGACAGTTGAACTCAGTGGGAATGATGAAGTTGTCAATGAGGATAGTATAGAGGAACAAAGTGGTCCATTTTAGATTTTAGGTGGATACCACAATGCATTTGGTCTGGGTGAAGATCCAGAAAAAAAGATAGAGAAGGAGCAGTCAGCTGGTAGAAGAAGCACTAATGAGCAGAATAGCAAAAGTTCAGGGTGTAGAATTTGCTTTTGCACAGTAAGGAAAGTGCTTAATAAAGTTTTTTCTATCCATCTCTTCAGTACAGAAGCTAGTCAGCTGTATCACAGGTTGCAAAGAGGCCAAGAAAGATTACACAGAGTTCATTAGATTTGGTAATTAAGAGAACATTAATAATTTTGGGAGAGGAGTTTCAGGTAAGTGATGAGGTTAGAAGCTAGATTGTATAACCAGAGTTTAGGAGTGAGATGAAGGGTACAGGTAGTACAAATATATGTATAGGAAATGTATAGAATAATAGCTGGAAGACACGGTTGGGATCTAGTGAGGAAATTGAGAACTTAGAGTGGGGAGGAATGGGATGGAGGGAAATATAGTTAGCAATAGCAACTGTGGGGGGAAAAATCCTTGAAGCAACTTTTCTGATGAACTTAAGATTTATAGATATATCCTGTCCTCAAGACTAAAAGTAGTAGGCCATGGAGTATGGGAGTGTCTGGGAGCTGGAAGCCCTTCAGAAGCTATTATTATAGTAATAGTTCAGCACAGGATTGTAGGTGTTTATAACTCAAAAGGATCTCATTTTTGGATAAAAGATTAAATGAATGGAAAAGTGTTTATTAAGAGCTGATTCTGTACAGATTGTCCTAGATAGGTACAGTAAGAAGGATTAGAGTAAGAAAGAGTCTGTGTGTCCACAAAAACAAAATTTTATTAAATGAAATATTTTAAATATATATTTTTTTATTATTTTAAGGATCTAAATTTTCTTTCAATTGAATATTTTTGAATTTCTTTTGGAAGTCATTGGGAAAATGCAATATGATACAAAATTCTCTAACATTTTTTCAGAGCATGCTAGTAGAGAAATTAAGGTCAAGTTCAAATATATTACAAAGACATTGCAAATGATTTTGATTATGAGTATCATTGTTCTGCTCTTATTTTGAATAATCAGAAGATAGTGTAGTGTGTTATATACTGCCTAGCCAAGAGGCCTAAATTCATAAATTTTAAGCAAAGTAGTACCCTAATAAGGTAACTGTCTTTCCTCCAAATAGATGAATGTTAGTGTTATTTTGACAGTCTACTTTGTTTCTGAGATAGTTTTGATTGTAAATTTATTCCTGTATATTTTGAATACATTTTTTGCATTCTATTTATTTATTTATTCATTCATTCATTCACTTATTTATTTATTTATCTATCTATCTGTCTGTCTCTCTGTTTGTTTATTTATTTATTTATTTATGCAGGGCAAATGGGGTTAAATGACTTGCCCAAGGCCACACAACTAGGTAATTATTAAGTGTCCGAGTTCGAATTTGAACTCAGGTACTCCTGACTCCAGGGCCCGTGCTCTATCCACTGTGCCACCCAGCTTCCCCTTTATTTTATTAAAAAAATTATTTATTTTCACATTACCACAACGGTCTTCCTGCTAAGTCCCACAAAGATAGAAAAACCTCAAGAAAAATAAAGTGAGAGGAAAAAAAAAGCATATTTCAGTCTGTGTTCATATATTATATACTCTGTATTTGGGGTGGATCTCATTCTTTATCATAAATTCTTTAGAAAAGTTGCTTCAATTTTTTTTCCATAGTTGCTGTTGTTTTTCCATAGCTGTACTTCCTCCATCCTATTCCTCCCCATTCCCATTTATTTTATTGTCTCTCTGCTTTCACCCTGTCTCTCCTTCAAAAGTGTGTTGTATCTGATTACTTTTCCCCACAATTTCCTTCTCTTCTATCACCTACATTCATCCCCTCCTTCCCTTTTCCCATCCCTTTCCTTTTCTTTTTTTTTTCTCTAGGTTAAGAAATGTACCCTATTGAGTATATATGTTATTTCCTCTCTGAGCCACTTCTGATGAAAATGAAGGCTCACATATTCCCCCTAATCTTCCCCCTCTTGCCTATTTTACATGAAATAAGCCCGTTCTTTTCCCTTTTCCCTTTCTCCCAGTATATTCCTTTCTTATCCATTGACTCCATCTTTAATATATTATACCTTTAGATTTAGCTCCCTCCTGTGCCTTGTATGCTCCTTCCAGTTGCCCTAATAAATGAGAACGTTCATATGAGTTTTCAGTATCATGTTCCTATGCAGGAATACAAGTAGTTCAACATCATTTAATACCTCATAATTTGTCTACCCACTCTATGCTTCACTTCAGGCCTGTACTTGAGGATCAAATTTTCTGCTCAGCTGTGATCATTTCAACAGGAAACTTTGAAAGTCCCTTATTTCATTGAATGTTCATCTTCTCCCCTGAAAGAGAATGTTCAGTTTTTCTGAGTAATTGATTCTTGTGATTGCATTCCAAGCTCTTTTGTCTTCCAGAATATCATATTCCAAACCCTCTGAGCCCTTAATGTGGACAGTACTAAATCCTGTCTAATCCTGACTAGTGCCGCAATAGTTGAATTGTTTCTGGCTGCTTGTAATATTTTCTTTTTTGACTTGGGAGTTTTGGAATTTGATTATAATATTCCTGGGAGTTTTTAATTTTGTAATCTCAGGAGGTGATTGGTAGATTCCTTTAATTTCTATTTTACCCTTTGCATCTAGGATATTCACAATTTTCCTGGAGAATTTCTTGAAAAATGAATTCTAGGTTCTTTTCCTGGTCATGACTTTCAGATAGCCCAATAATTTTTAAATTATGTCTCCTGGAACTTCCAGGTCAGTTGTTTTTCCAATGAGATTTTTCATATTTTCTTCTAGTTTTTCATTCTTTTGATTTTGTTTAGTTTTTTTTCTTGATTTCTCACAGTCATCAGCTTCCCTTAGCTCCAGTCTACATTTGAAGGAGTTGTTTTCTTCAGAGAACTTTTTTATCTCCTTTTTCATCTGGCCAGTTCTGCTTTTTAAGATATTCTCATTGATCCTTTAAACTACTTATTCCATTTGACCTATCCTGGTTTTTAAGATTTTATTTTCTTTGGTATTTTCACCAAGTTGCAAAGTTGTTTTTCCATGATTTTCTTGCATTGCTCTCATATTTCTTTCCAGTTTTCCTCTACCTCCCTTATTTGATTTTCAAAATCTTTTTTGAGCTCTTCCATAGCCATTGAGCCCTTCCATAGACCAATTCCTATTTTTTCTAGGAGGCTTTGGATACAGAAGCTTTGATTTTGTCATCTTCTGTGTATGTATTTTGGATCAAAGTAACTGTCCATGATCAGATTCTTTTTCTTTTATTGTTTGCTCATTTTCCCAGTCTAATGACCTGATTTTAATGCACACTTTCTCAAGCTTTTGAGGGGTTTAGGGACTCTCCCCCCCCCCTGCAGGGACCTCAATTCCTTCAAGGTCTTATGAGAGGCTCTGACTGCTCTCCTGGCCAGAAGCACTCTCTTCTGCCCTGAAGCTGTGAGGAGGGTTTCCTGCTCTGCTATGGCAGTGTGAGGGCTCAGACTGTGACTTCGACCTGAACTAGGGCAGAGCAGCAGAGTCCTGCCCCAGGGACAGACAGACCTCTGCAATCTCCCAATCCCTGGACTAAATGCTCTGGAAGTAGCTGCTGGGTGGCTCTGCAGGTTTCTTGTGTGGGGATGCCCTGAGGCCTGTGCCGGTTTGAGTTCTGAGCTCACTCCGGTGTGAGTTCTGAGCTCACTCCGGTGTGGCAATTTTCCCACTGATCTTCTAAATTGTCCTTGGCGAACCTTGGGCTGAGAGGTTTGGAAACTGCCCCCACTGCCATGGACCTGGGCACCCCCAGGGACCCAAGCACCCCTAGGGCCGTTCCAAGAAGGCTAGAAGTAGTTTGCTCCTGTAGCCAGCTGCACTACAGTTCTTTCCAACCCCGGTGGAACAGACCCTCCCTGTGGATCTTACAAATTGTTTTGGGCTGGAAAATTGTTTCACTCAGTCTTTATGGATTCCATCAGTCTAGAATTTGGTTAGTCATAATTTTAAGGCATTTGTAGTGATCTGGGGGAGAGCATTTGGGAATTCCTACCTCTACTCCCCCATCTTGGCTCCACCCCCCTTAGCAATCTTTAAAAGTAACCTTGGATGTACAATTTCATTCTTCTTGGTACCACACCACTTTATTTCCCACTGCTGATTCCCTCTTCTCTCCTTACCAATGATATCATCACCCTTGGGTTACAACCACCATTTACAGCTATTTCCATATCCCTGATTGAAGCTGGAGAAAGTCTGCAAAAGGGGTACCTGGACCTACACAGAGGCATCTCCAGGGGGTCCTCACTGAGGCAGAGCACAGGGTACCCCATCACTCCCTGTCCCACTTACCACTGAGACTTTCACAGGCCTTTCTCTCTTCAGAACTCCTGTTGCTCCTTCTGTTAACCATCCCTCTTAGCTGGTACCCTTGCCTTATATGTCACTGAAAGAAATTGAGACTATTCACTGAAAACTTTCTTTTCTCCCTTTTCATTTCATGTCACTGAAATGCTTTCTGCAACTGTCTCTGATCAACTCTCACCTCCTGAGAGCATATAAGCATGCCCCTCTGCCTTCGCTCCCCCCTCCCCCCATCCTCAGAAACTTTTACTTCTCTAACCCACCCTGCAAGCTAATGTCTTTATCCCTCAACCTTGTCATGGATAAAGTACTTGATAAGGCCTAAGAAAATCTGTGCCTCCACTTCTTTTGCACTCTCTCACTTTCTCTTAACTCTATGCCAACTGACTTCTGGCTTCATCATTCAACTGACACTGCTCCAAAGTTATCAGAGATCTCTTAAGTGACAAATATATAATGACTTTTTCTCAATCTTCATCTTCTTGACTTCTGTGTAGCCTTTTTAAATTTAACATATTATTTTCCCCAATTACATGTAAAAACAATTTTCAAAATCCTTTTTAAAAATTGAGTTCCAATTCTCTCATTTCCTTCCCATCCTTCTCATTCAGAAAGTAAGCAGTTTGATATAAATTATACATATTAGTCATGTTGTAAAAGAAAACATAGACCAAAATAAAAACTCAAGAAAAAATGAAGTAAAAAATAAAGGTATGCTTTGATCTGTGTTCAGATTCAATTAGTTCTTTCTCTGGAGATGGATAGCATTTTTCATGATAAATCCTTCAGAATTGTCTTAGATTGTTGTATTACTTAGAGCATCTAAGTCTTTCCCAGTTGATCATCTTACAGTATTGCTGTTACTATATATAATATATATAGTATTTTAATATTTAATAATAATTATATATAATGTTTTCTTGGTTCTACTCATTTCACTTTGCATCAGTTCATGTAAGTTTTTTTGAAAGCATCTAGTTCATCATTTCTTATATCACAGTAACATTCCATCACAGTCATATGTGACAAATTGTTCTTCCACTCCCCAATTGTTGGGCATTCCTTCAAGTTCCAATTCCTTGCTGCCAGAAAAGAGCTGCTATTAATATTTGGAAATAGTTCTAAATTACTCTACATAATGATTGAATCAACTCCACCAATAGTACATTAGTGTCTCAATTTTCCTACATTCCCTCCAACATCATCATTCTTCTTTTCTATTAACCTATTAACCTATCTATTAACCTATCTGATGGGTGTGAGGAAATACCTCAGTATTGTTTTAATTTTCATTTCTCCAGTCAGTGATTTAGAACATTTTTTAATATGGCTATATAGATAACTTTGGTTACTGTATCTGAAAACTACATATTTTTTGATCATTTGTCAATTGAGGAATGACTCTTAATTTTTATAAATTTGACTCATTTCTTTATATATTTGAGAGATGAGGACTTTATCAGAGAAATTCACTTCAAAATTTTTTTCAATTATTATTACTAAATGTATTTCCCTCCATCTATTTCCCTCCTGTTTATGCTATTCTCTTGCTTTTCTCCCCATCCCTTCTCAAGATTGTTTCAATTGTATCCTCCAATCCACCTTCCTTTTTATAAGCATCCCCCCTCCCCCTTTCTCTTATTCCCTTCCTCTCCTACTTTTCTATCGGGTAAGATAGATTTCTTTACCCAATTGAATGTATATGTTATTCCCTCTTTGAGCCATTTCTGGTGAGAGTAAGGTTTAGGCATTGCCTATCACATTCCCCACCTTCCCCTAACACTGTAATAGATCTTTCTTGCCTCTTTAATTCGAGATAATTTATCCTATTCTACCTCTCCCTTTCCTTTTTTTCCCCAGTGCATTCTTCTTTCTTACCTATTAATTTTATTTTTAAAGATATCATCCCATCATATTAAACCTGTGCCTTCTGTCTGTATATACTCCTTCTAACTACCCTAATAATAAGAATGTTCTTAAGAGCTTTAAGTATCATCTTTCCATGTAGGAAAGTAAACTAACCATATTAAGGCACTTATGATTTCCCTTTCCTGTTTTTTCTTTTTATGTTTCTTTTAGTCTTGTATTTGAAAGTCAAATTTTCTATTTAACTCTGGTCTTTTCATCAGAAATGCTTGAAATTCCTCTATTTCATTGAATTTCCATTGTTTTCACTTGAAAGATTAATAAATAACAACAACAACAACAATAATGTTTGTCCTTCATTTTTGAAGAAGACCACAATATCAGGGAGGTGATGCCATGACAAATATATGAATTGAATTTAAGTGAGGGAGTGCTGTGCTAAATCATCAGCCTCACTTTCTTCTCTGGAGCCAGTGACCAGATATGAATCAGGATGACTGGAGATGGCCCTAGATGTGAGGCAGTTAGGGTTAAGTGACTTGCCCAAGGTCACACAGCTAGTACGTGGCAAGTATCCGAGTTGAACTCCCATCCTTTTGACTCCATGGCAAGTGCTCTATCCACTATGCCACCTAGCAACCTTTCTTGAAAGATTATATTCAGCTTTGCTGGGTTGGATGATTCTTGGTTGTAATTCTAGCTCCTTTGTCCTCCAGAATAGCATTCCGGGTCTTCTATGTCTTTAATAGCAAAGTTGACAACTCATTATTCTTATTTTGGCTCCATGATACTTGAATTGTTTCTTTAGGCTGCTTGCAATGTTATCGCCTTAATCTAGGATCTCTGGAATTTGTTCATAATATTCCTTGATATTTTCATTTTGGAATCTCTTTGAGGAGGCGATCAGTGGATTCTTTCAATTTCTATTTTACCCTCTAGTTCTTAAATATAAAGAAGTTTCCTTGATAATTTCTTGAAAGATTATATCTATTTTTTAATCATAGTTTTCAGGAAGTCCAATAATTTTAAAATTATCTCTCCTGGATCTGTTTTCTAGATCATTTGTTTTTCTAGTAAGATATTCACATTGTCTTCTATTTTTTTATTCTTTTGTTTTTTTAACAGTTAAAAGGCAATAAAGTAGTTATTTATTATTTATTCTGATTGAATCATTGAAAATGTTTAACAGTAAATAAAGTTTACTGAGATCTGATTCAGATCTGTTCAGACTCCTTTGTTTTCATTCAACATGTTTATCAACAGTTAATGCATAGTGACAAAGCAAATAAAATAAAAATCAAGACAAAGTTGAAACAAAGCCAGGGATGCAGCAAAGACTTTTTTCCCCCTTGTAAGTGCTTAAGCAACTTTGACTTTGACAGTGAATCCTGTCCAAAAGTGCTTAAACACCTGTGTGAGGGGAGAATAATGCACAGCAAGGTAGTCAGTTCATGCTGGTCCAGGTGCTTCCTTGGCTGGGCTGAGAATCAAGACCTAGTTCCTGGTCCACCCACACCCAACAGTCGATTTAATGCTACAAGTCTAAGCCTCCAAGTTGAGCAGTGGTTGCAGGCTTCAGTTTATTAGTAGAGTTGTGCTTTGCTTTTCTTTGTACTTCCATCACTTAACACAAACCTGGTACACAGTAGGCACTTAATAAATCCTGGGTGGGTGGGTCAAGTTGTCTTTTTTCTTTCAAACTGAAACATTTGCAATTCTCACTTAGCAGAAGATCTAAGTCCTTGGGAGTGACTTCTGGAAGGGGAAGATATTCAATCTTCAGTGCATTCAGCATGTTCCATTCATTCTTCTTTGACTAAAGCAGCACAGTGATAAATGAGGTTACCAGTCATAGAGCTGGAAGGGACCTTAGAGAGAATTTAGTCTAACCACCTCATTTTAAGGGGAAGGAAACTGAAGGCCAGAGATGACATAACTCTATTAAAGTCACACAGGATTAAAACCCAGGTTTTCTGACTCCAAATATAATGTTTTTTTCAACTCTTCCTGAATATTAAAATGTCTTCTCCCTTTTAAAAGTCAACAAATTATCCAACAGTATGTCACAGTAAATCTGTTTTCTAGGTCAGTTCTTCTAATTAGACATTCATTTTGTCCTCTATTTTTTTCATTCTTTTGGCTTTATTTTATTGTTTTTTGAGGTCTCATATAGTCACTTGCTCTTTAGGAAGATCAGTTTAGCAGGTTTTGGACTACCTTTTCCATTTGGCCAATTCTGTTTTTCAAGGCATTCTTCTTCTTGTTGACTTTTTGTATCTCTTTTGCCATTTGGTCTAGTCTGTTTCTTAAGGTTTTCTTTTCTTTTCTTTTTTTCTTTTTTTGGTGTGTGTGTGTCTCCTTTACCAAGCTGTTGCCTTGTTTTTCCTGATTTTCTTGTGTCATTGAGATTTCTCTTCCCAATTTTCCCTCTTTCTTTCCTATTTGATTTTCAAGATTCTTTTCGAGCTCTTTCCATAGCCTGAGACTAATTTATGTTTTTCTTGGAGGCTTGGATGTAGAAGCTTTGACTTTGTTATCTTCTTCTGCGTGTATGTTTTGATTTTACTTGTCACTATAGTAACTTTCTATGGCCAGAATTTTTTTTGTTTGCTCATTTTCCCAAACTATTACTTGACTTCTAGCTGTTAAAGTGGGGCTAAACTGTTAAAGTGGAATGCCCACCATCCCAAGCTTTGGATTTTTTTAGGGACCTATAAGTTTTCAGTTCTTCTATAGTAATATAATTTAAAGAAAAGTGTGTTTACTACTGTCCTGGTCTATGCTCTGGTCTGTGTGTGACCATAAATTTTTTTTCTGCATAAGAACTGTGAGGAAGGTCCCCACTACCCTGCAGCTGCAAGCTCTGGTGTGACAGTACTCCTCTTCTCTCAGGAACTGCCACTTAGGACTGTGATCAATAGATGAGTATGAGCAATGCAACAGGGTCCTGCCCCCAAGTGCCACCAAAGAGACCCTGTAATTTCCTTCTGACCCAGCTGTTTGACTCCTTACCATCTATAAACTGAACTTTATAACCAGCCATGCTGCTGCTGCAGTTGCTGATTCATTCACTACCAAGGCCTGTTCCCGGTTTGCTGGGGCTTGGTCTGTGATGGGAGGACCTGCACCAGATTGTGTTTCACTTTCACCTCCTTGTGACAGATCTTTCTGGCTGAACTTTTAATTTGTCTTGGGCTGGAAAATTGTTTCATCCTATACTTCTTACACTCTAGGATTTGTTTTATTGGCATTATTTGGGGGAGAAATCAGATACCTTCTCTCCACATCTTGGCTTCTGCTCCAATTCCCTTCCTCACTCCACCCCTGCAGCCTTGGATGGCATCATTAACTTTCTTCTTTCTAGGGTTCTTTGATATTGCTCTCTTCTGGTTCTTCTCCCACCTGTTTGATTATTCCTTAGACTCCTTTGCTGGATCTTTTATCCAGGTCATGGTTACTAACTCTGGCTCTGTCCTGGGCCATTTCTCCCTTTTACTGGTTCACATGATGGTTATCATTTCTGTTGATGATTCTTAGGTCTACTTAGCTAGCCATAAGTTCTCTTCTGACCTCCAATCTTTCATTTCCAACTGCCTGATGGACATCCTGAACTGAATGTCTCATCAATATGTTAAACTCAACATATCCAAACCAAACCCTTCTCCTCAACTTTTTTCCTTACCTTCTTTTTACTGTTTAGGTCACCATCATCCTCTAGTCACCAAATCTTGTAATCTAGTTGTCATCCTCAGCTCTTCACTCTCCCCTTTCTATATTCAATCTCTTGCCCAGTCTTTTCATTTTTACTTTTTCTGGAACATCTCATTTATATGCTACCTTCTCTCCTCTGACACTGCCACCATCTTGGGGCAGGTTTTTGGCACTTCACTCTTTGTACTGTTCCAGTGTCCTCCTGGTAGGTTTTCCTTTCTTTTTTTTTTTTTTTTTGCAAGGCAATAGGGTTAAATGACTTGTCTGAGATCACACAAGTAGGCAAAGTGTCTGAGATCAGATTTCAACTCGGGTCTGTCTTCTTGACTCCAGAGCTGGTACAGTACCACCTGGCTACCCACTCTGAGATGTCTTTTTGTCTCTCTTCTCCCCACTTCAGTCCATCTTCCACTGGTCTCCTAAACTGATCTTCCTAAAGGGCAAGTGTGTTCATGTCATTTATCCCTGTTTCCTCCCATTCAGCAAACACCATGGCTCCCTATTAACCCTGGGATCAAATAAAAAGTCTCCTCTCTCTTAAGCCTTTTGCTCCTTGATAGCGGGAACTGTAAAAAAATTATTTTTGGTAGGAAAATCTGGGTTTTATTGTAAAACTAGTTCAAGTCTGATCTTTATCCTCACCCCAACTCCTACTACAAAACTTTCCTTATAGTTTCTGACACAGTCCTAGATACTTTCTCTTCAATCAGCTTTTTGTGTTCATTTTAATGTTTTAAGTATTACCCTTTTTGTTTTCTTAGTTCTTTGCTCTTTTTTTAATTAATAAATATTTTATTTATTTTTCCAACAACCATTCAATAGTAATTTTTGCCAATTGTTTTTTCCACAGGGCTTTGAGTTTTACAATATTTTTCCTTCCCTCCCTCCTCTCCCCCGCTGCCCCTGACAGAAAGTAATCTGATATAGGTTTTATATTTGTAACCATGTTAAACATAGTTCAATATTAAACATGTTGTGAGAGAAGAATCAGATTCAAAAGGAAGAAAGACAACATTAGAGACAGCAAAATTACGTAATATACAAGACAACTTTTAAAAATTGAAGATAATAAGCTTTGGTCTTCATTTAAACTCCACAGTTCCTTCTCTGGATATGGATGACATTTTTACATTAACAAGTCCCTTAAAATTATCTTTTAAGATGTATGACATTCCATTAAGGCAGTGATGAAAAGCATGGTAATATGTATCATGAAAATAGTATGTTAGAACTGTTTAGATGATGTGTTCTGGAGGTTTTATCCATTTATATAATGAGTAAGTTCTATTAAAAATGTAAATATAAAGTTTCTATTTTGTCATGAATGAGTCTGTTCAGCCTTAGGTGATCCTCTGAATGAGGGCCCTTGGCAGTTCTTTCATTTCATCCATAAATTTAAAATAAGGAAAGCTGATCCCTGAGAATTAATATTTTCAGTTGTATTGCTGGAGAAGATTTTTGAGAGTTCCTTGGATAGCAAGGAGATCAAATCAATCAGTCCTTTAAAAAATTAATTCAGACTGTTCATTCAAAGGACAGATTTTGACGTTGGAGTTTAAACATCTTGACCACATAATGAGAGGATACAGCTCATCGGAAAAGAACCTGATATTGGGAAGTGTGTGACAGAGGATTGGATAGTGTTATGGAAGTAATGAACATGAGCTTGATTAGACTTCAGAAGTTAGTGGAGGACAGAAGTGCTGTGGTCCATGGCATCATGAAGAGTCAGACACAGGTGAACCAGTAACCAATCACAAAATAGATTAAAAATAATTTTTGAGCTATGGCTTGAACAGGTATTATGACAGTGATAATAAAAAATCAATCTGTGATGCCACAGGCACTAAAAATGGCAGCAATAGGAATTGATTTCTCATTATTGTTCTGGAACTTTTCCTGGGAGAGAACTATTTCTTTATCTGATATAATTAATTGGCATCTTTTAAAAGAAAATATGTAAATACCTCAAGGGAGTTTCTTTTCTGGAGATTTAATAGTAAAAAATAATCAAAACAAATTTTCCTTATTTTTGGTTAATCAATTAAGAAAAATTTATTAAATTTCCACTCCACCTAGCCACTCTTGAGGAGTGAAAAAGGAGCACAAGATGACCTAGATTTTGTCCACAAGGAACTTAAAAACTTTTGGTACAAAGATGTATAGTTTTAAAAGTTCATTTTGTGACCTTTTCTCTATTGAATGGGCTAGAATTAGATGGTCACTTAGTTCATTTCTGATTCTGAGGTTGGCTCCCTGTTTTCCTATAATTTTAATAATACAGAAAAGTAGGACTTTTAGTTAGTTACCTCTACCTTCTGAGCCAGATAGCTTTAACTTATTATTTCTACATTTTCAAGCCACTTTTATGTATATTAATATTACTTGGATTCCTGTTGAGTGAATGAGAAGGAATTTTCGAAATGACCTCATACAATCCATCTGTGAAGGAGGAAAAGTACATATTAAACCACCCTCCAAAGATGATCCCTGAGCCTTTACTCCAGGACCTCCAGAGATAGGGGGATATATGAGGACAGGCATAGAGGATCAGTAAGGGAATATGTTGAGCAAAAAGATAATGAATTTTCCTTCATGTCAAAACAGTGCTTCATTTAAATTGTTAGCTCACCTGGACTTTGTTTTTTTAGCATTATTAACAAGGCTCCTAATTGAGGCTTTTTTTTTTGTTTTGTTTTTAGTTTTTTGCAAGGCAGTGGGGTTAAGTGGCTTGCCCAAGGCCACACAGCTAGGTAATTATTAAGTGTCTGAGGCCGCATTTGAACTCAGGTACTCCTGACTCCAGGGCTGGTGCTCTATCCACTGCACCACCTAACTGCCCCATAATTGAGGCATTCTTAAAGAGTTGCCAAAAATCCATTCCAGGAATTCCTTTGAGGTGTGTTCTTGAGTCCTAACATTTTTATTAACACTTTTAATTTATTTATTAAACTACTCTTCTTTTATCCCCAAATACATTTCTATATGAGGTTGGATTTTTTCATGTTTTAATCAAAACAATATTGCAACAGATTGAATATAGAAGCAGATTTGACAAAGTAGTTGTCTTCTAAAAATATGACAATAACACTTCTCACTAAATATTTTTTGTTGTTTTGGAAAAGTTATTTTCATAAAATGTTACTTATATTAATGTGTAATGGGTTTGTTATTGTTATTTTAAAATACAAATTTGAAAATTTTATCATTTTTAACTTATAATATGGCAAATATCTGTGTTAGACATGAATATTCACTGCATTAAACAAAAGCCCTTGAAGATTTTCAGAAAGTTTTATTAGTTATAAAGGAGTCTTGAAGACCCTAGGGTAGTGAAGTGTGGGGGGAGCAGAGAGGTGAAAGGGCAACAAGAGTGGAAATTTTTATATCCTTCTTTTCATAGCCACTGAACAGGTGATTGAACCACTCCTGATGTATAAGCTTGGATTTTTTTTTTTTTTTTTGCCTCTCATCCAGGGCTATCTCCAGTAGTCCTGATTCATATGGAGGAGATAGTGAGGCAGGTGACTTAGCACAATTTCCGACCCCCCCCCCATCAAATCGAATTCATGTGCTTGGCATGGCATCACCTCCCTGAAGTCATGGTCTTCTTCCAGGAGCGTGAACATCAGAAGCTTAGATCTAATGTGGGCAGACAGGATGATGCTATTACATTGTACTTGGTGGTTTGTTTAGTGTTATTTATTCTGGTAACTTTGTTTCCACTGAGCGCCTAGCTAAATGATATTTATATTTAAGCGCCTAGCTAAATGATAGACCGCTACTCTAAATGAAGCTGTAAAACAGCTTAAAAAAATCAAAAGAGTAGTATCATTTATCATTTCTAATGCTATGTATTGCAAAAGTCTTAGTGCAGCAAATTGCTTTAAGCTAGTAGAGCTTAAAATTACACTTTGGGATATCCAGTATATACCTATTAATACTTGCAAGGATTATCATCATAATTTTTAAATCTTTTACTTGGGAGGCAGTTTTGGTATAATAGATGAGTGTTTAAACTGATTCTATACAAAAATTTCTTCCTCAGGGAAGGAAAAGGCCCAAGCTTCCTCATCTGTACAATGACATTGAATTAGTTTATCTCTGAAAACTCAAGTTCCAGCTTGAAGTTTAATACTTTATATAAAGAAGTTTGAGATACAGTGTTATCCTTCAAGACACGAATTAAGCAAGATTGATTAACTTGCCCATTTTAAGATATTATTTGAATGTCAGTGGACTAATACTTAGAGCTCTTGATAGTCTGTTGTGCCTGATGTTTACTACTGTAGTTATTGGCAAATAAGGAGCTATGACTCATTCTATCTACAGAGCACCTTAGGACATTTTTCCTTAGGAGAATGTTTAACAATTACCTGAAATTTTAAAATGCAACCCCACTTGAAATCTCACTGCTAGAAATTATCAATGGACAATCTGCTATTCTCTTTCATTTATTATTTGTTATGAAAAACTTCATAAACTGATATCAGTGGATACAATTTTTCTATTTTTATACATTGATTTCAGTACTTTTATATCTCTTGAAAAATAGGTAGGTGGCACCGTGAATAGAGTGACAGGCTTGAAGTCAGGAAGACCTGAGTTCAAGTCTAGCCTCAGATAATATCCTTACTGTGTGGTGCTGGGCCAGTCGCTTCATGCTATTTGCCTCAGTCTTTGTAAAATGAGCTGAAGAAGGAAATGACAAAACTACTCTGGTATCTTTGCCAAGAAAACCCCAAACGGGGTCATGAAGAATCACTTGAATAACAACAGTTTATTTTGAAGCACAAATTGGTGTTTCACAGAGAGTAAAGAAAAAAAATTGAAAATGTCTCTAATTACCCATGTTAGATTTAGCTTACATATTTTATGGAAAAAACTACTTTCATATTTTTAAAAATAGTATCATTGTGTTGGACTTCTTCTTGGCTTATTTTTCCAACTTCGGTTTATGCTGCCAGCTGGTTTAGATCCCGTCTTTCCTCTCCTCCCTTTTCAGCTTTTTTTGGGTGGGTTATCTTTCCCCATTAGGTTGTAAGTTCCTTGATGGGGGACTATCTTTTTCTTTTTTTCTTTTTCAGTGCTTAACACAGTGTCTGCCACATACTAGATGTTTAACAATTTTTTTTTTTTGACTGACTCTGAGTTTCCAAAAGCCATCATTGACTCTTTCAGTCTTCTGGGTTCTACCATCTGGTTACTCAGAGGAATTGAGGTTTCCTTTTTTTTCCCTTCATTTTTTTTTTTTTTTTTTTTTGCTAGACAATAGGATTAAGTGACTTGCCAAAGATCACAGTTAGGTAATTATTAAGTATCTGAGGTTGGATTTGAACTCAGGTCCCACAGACTCCAGGGCCAGCTCTCTATCCAGTGTGCCACCTAGCTCCCCCTGGGATTGAGGTTTCTAATAGTGTCATAGGCCCCCATTCAGGGTGCTTTGCTATATCAATAAGCAGTTGATCTCAATTAGCTTTCACAAAGAGAGATCTTTCCAGAGGTCTCCAAGGAAAGTGGGCTTCAGGTTAAAGTAGAAAAATATCTTTCAATGGGATTGAATGATACCTTCTAGGTCCTGGTCCTGGAAGTTCTTTTTTCCCCTTGTAGAGTCCCCACCAAGTTTATTTTATGACATTGCTGTTGGATGCACCCTGCCTTAGCTGCGGCCTCAGGACTGGCTTCTCTTGGGATGCAGCTTTCAACCCTGGTTACTGAGAGGGTCCTCGGATGGCTCTTTTTGATCTTTTGAAACTGACAAGGTCCCTTCCTTTCACCTAAGATTAGAAAAAACAAAAAGGAAAAAAATAATAGCACCATACTCTCACATGGTGGGAAGGTAGGACAACTCAAAACAAGCCTCTTTACACATTACCACCAGAATGGTCTGATCCAGTCTTGTATATATGCACCCTTGGTTCTAACTCCTCAGCCAATTGAAATATTTTTATCACCACAATATCATGCTATTAGTCAATTTTAGTGTTTAAAGTGTTCCAAGAGACATAATTTCTGGGTTAATACTAATAATGCCATCATTTTAATAAAAGGATAATCATTTCTCCTAGACCAAAGACAATTATAGTTCAGGGTAGGCTCATGCTTCTATGTCCTTTTGGAAAAGATGTGTTCTCCAAGGTGGCAGTCTGCTTCAGTTGGTTAATAATTAATGAGAAAATGAATATTACTTTGATTAACTAATATACTTCTAATTTAGCCATAGCTTTGGGAAATCTATTCATAGAATTTATCCCCACCCCAAACTGAATGGAATACAATGGGTGTCCTACCTGGGTGGGGTCTGGATGGAAGAGGAGGTTAGCTCAATCTTTAGAGATTGAAGTCTTGAAATGAGGATAAAAGAAAAAGGGTGAAATTTAAATCTTCCCAAATCATTGTTATTAATAATCACTTTTCTTATCACTCTTGGCTGAAGTTGGATTGAAATCAGGCAGGGAATGTTATATATAATTCCTCAGGAAGAGCAATTCTGCACATGCTCTAAGGATTACCTTCAGTATCATTAAATATGACAACTGCTTTTTGATCAAATGAGATATTTGTAAAAAATTTTTAAAATGCTTAGGTAGCATTCAAATACTTATTCCATTTTGATTTATATGTTTGAATTTTCAAAATGACTTCAGGTGATAAATGACCTGATAAATCTCTTTTGAATCATAGAAACATTTTAATTTTTATGTAAACAGCAGTTATATTAGACTTGACTTCCCATCAAGGAATGAATATTAGGTGGAATGGAATATTTAAGAACAAATGCTATTCAATCTTCTTACATCTCACTCCCTTCCATATACTTTGGGCTCTAATAACAGACCTCAGTGCTGTTTCTTCTTTTTTTTTCTTTTTAAATTTCTTTTTTTAAATTTTTTTATTTATTTTTTGGGTGCTGTTTCTTGAATAGGACATTCTACCTCTTGACTTTGCTTGTTTTCAATGACTATCCTCCTTGCCTACACAGTGGCTCCCCATTTTCTTCTTTGTCCCAGCTCCTGCAAGAAACCTTTCCTGATTTTTCTTCATCTTTGTGCTTCTCTTCTGACATTACTCCCAATCTCTCCTTTGCATGTTGGCATGTTGTTTTCCTTATTAGACTGTGACTCCCTCCTTGAGAGCAGGGCACTTTTTTTTTTTGTTGCTTTGTATCCTCAGGAAAGATTGTCAATATATATAAGAATGCTTAAAAAGAATTTTTCATTCATTAATTTATCTTTTCTCCCAGCTTCTCACTTTGTCTTCTTTTTTTCAATTCACATTGAACCTCCCTCCTTTCTTATAGCTACTTATAGTATAAAGTTGAAATAATGGTTTTGGTATTTTTCCAATAAGTTTTATATTCTCCATTTTAATTTCCATGATGAGGTAAATGTTTTATGTTACCAATAAAAATAACTTTAAATTATATGGGTTTTACTTGTTGATTTTGTGAGGTTATCTGTATATGAAAAGGTTCCCAAGTCTTGAAGCAGCTGAGAAGATCAAACTCTGGCCTTGGTGTCCCCAGACGCTTGCTAGATGTTTGACTTTGGGCAAATTACTTAACCTCTATTTACCTTAGTTTTCTCAACCATAAAATGGGGATTTATTATAGAATTTACCTTGAAGGGTTGCTAAGAGCATCAGCAGCACTTAGCGCAGGATCTGGCTTGGAGTAGGTACCATAGAAATATGTCTTTTCTTTCTCTTCTTCAGCTGAGTGATTGAAAAAAAAGATGATGAGTTACCATTTCCTATCCTTATTGCCTTTGATTTTGTTTGCCAGTGGGGTCTCTTAGGGGATATGTATACAGATAATCAGTATAAATATTTCACGATAGTGCATATAGGATGTTACTGACACAAAACACAAAGTAATAGGGAATATGAGGCTGCATGTGTAGATCTTTTGGAAGTAGATAAAAGATCTGGGTATGAAACTCTTTTTTTTTTAAAGATTCTTAACCTCTTAATGTCTTGGATCCTATAGGCAATCTGGGGAAGCTTATGGACCTCTTCTTAGAATGTTTTAAAATTCACAAAATAAAATATAAGGGATTACAAAGGAAGCCAATTATATTGAAAAACAGTTAACAAGATTAAAAAAAAAGCACAGTTCACAGATCCCAGGTGATCTAAGGTTTCTCTGGTAGGTTGGGAAGGAAGAAGCTGTTACATTTAATAGTTGTCTGTCATTCTTGAAGAAGACCATGACATCAGGGAAGTGATGACATAACAAGCACATGAATTGGATTTGAGTGAGAGGGTGCTGTATGTTAACCAGCCTCACTTTCTTCTCCAGAGGTAATTGGGTCTAGTGGCCAGATATGGATCAGGATGACAGAGATGTTCCTGGATGTGAGGAAATCAGGGGTAAGTGACTTACCCAAGGTCAGGCAGTTAGTAAATGTTTTTGAATGCTTGTCCTTGTGACTTCAAGGCCAGTGCTCTATCCACTGTGCCATCTAACTGCCCTGCTATTACATTTATTGGAGGGGGATGCCAAGTAATATGTTGGGACTAACATTCTAGCTTTTCATTTTCATCCTAATGAAGAATTGACATTTAAACTGTGAACTCTGGGGATTCAAGAATTAGAGGGGCCAAGTGGTTGTAAGTCAGATGACACAGAGCTGTTACGGAGATTTGTACAGATCTCATCCATGGAGAAAAAGGCAGCTTGGTGATGCAGTGGATAGAGCACTGGCCTTGGAATTAGGACAGGAAGTCGAATCCAGCCTAGACACTTGACACTTACTAGCTGTGTGGTCTTGGACAAGTCACATATCTGATTGTTCTGCATCTAGGGTCATCTCCAGTTGTCCTGATTCATATTTGGCCACTGGACCCAGATAGCCCTGGAGGAGAAGGTGAGGCTGGTGACTTAGCACAGCCTCCTCCTCACCCAAATCCAACTCATGCGCTTGTCATGGCATCACCTCCCTGATGTTGAAGTCTTCTTAGAAAATGAAGGACAAACATTATTATCATATGGAGAAAAATAGTGAAAGGGTAGCTACCTGAGTTAGCTTTGGCTTCACAACAGGAATCAGTTAAGTCCTGGCACATCAGGACCTTGGGCAAGTGTGTTTGGGTAAATGTTTAACAACCCTGGGGACTGGAGGTGGGGCAGTGTACGTACCATACACTTTACAATTTAATCTGCATTTTTTAACACTTTCTTAAGACAACAGTCAACAAAACAAATCCAACCTTGATTTATAGCATTTGTAGAGGTATAAATTCTGAAAGTTTACTGAAAATTTAACAATTGCCCCTTAAAAATTTAAACTGGCTCTAGCACATCCCTGTGAAGTGTGGGGGGAGCAGAGAGGTGAAAGGGTAACAAGAGTGGAAATTTTTATATCCTTCTTTTCATAGCCACTGAACAGGTGATTGAACCACTCCTGATGTATAAGCTTGGATTTTTTTTTTTTTTTGCCTCTCATCCAGGGCTATCTCCAGTAGTCCTGATTCATATGGAGGAGATAGTGAGGCAGGTGACTTAGCACAATTCCCCCCCCCCCCCCATCAAATCGAATTCATGTGCTTGGCATGGCATCACCTCCCTGAAGTCATGGTCCTCTTCCAGGAGCGTGAACATCAGAAGCTTAGATCTAATGTGGGGAGACAGGATGATGCTATTACATTGTACTTGGTGGTTTGTTTAGTGTTATTTATTCTGGTAACTTTGTTTCCACTGAGCACCTAGCTAAATGATATTTAGCCAATATGTGGATTTGAGGGTATTCTCATGTGTAATATTTTATAAACTTTTAGCTATGCTTTTTTATAATTTGTGTGAGAGCTCAGGTGGATACTTAGCTAAATCAATTTAAAAAAGAGAAATATAGGAATCACCTGCAGTTTTTTTTGTTTTTCTTTTCTGAAAGACTGGACACCAGATATAAAAGTGGCTGCTGCTTCATTATGGTGCTGGAAATATGTATGCCACTGTGGGATCCAGTTCATTTTTTTTAGGTTTTTGCAAGGCAAATGGGGTTAAGTGGCTTGCCCAAGGCCACACAGCTAGGTAATTATTAAGTGTCTGAGACCGGATTTGAACCCAGGTACTCCTGACTCCAGGGCCGGTGCTTTATCCACTGTGCCACCTAGCCTCCCCTCAGTTCATTTCTGATGGAATATTTCTGAACCTCCTCAGTTTAGGGCATGTTTGTTTTGTTCCCCACAAACACATATTATCAATTTGCCTTTTTTTTTGAAAGTATGTAAGCTCTATTCCAGGAAAAGAAAATCACAGCTACAAAGTAAGTAGCCTAAGTGTTTAAGCATCAGATTGGATTTTTTTTCGCCTTAAAAAGGCTTTTCCAGAAGAAAAATCTTAATAGTTTGCATTAAGAATAGTTTTTGTGATTCTTTCCCCTTAATATTTCCTTTTAAAACAGACTTAAGAATATAAATGAATATTACTCTGGGAATTTCTTGATTTCCCTTAAAAAACCCTGTAATATGCAGCCCAATTCCTTTTTTCAAATATAGAATCTTAATCTTATATCTGACACTCATTGAAATAAAACACAATTTCTTCTGGGCAGATATTGGTTGATTTTTAATCTTTGCAGACCCAGTGCTTAGTTCAGTTCTTTACACATAGCTGCTTTATACATAGCTACTTTATAAATGATTGTTTTATTTATTATTGAAGCAAAGATTATTTGATTAATTATTTCACTACTTTGATATATCTTTGATTTAATTGATATAGGTGCTCTCTCTCCATTAGTACAAATTACAATCCATTTGTGTCTTTTGCATTTTATCCCACATCTTTCCATAAAATGCCTGTAAAGAATCTACCTCAAGGGCTGAAGGACCTTCTTTGGTTCTGTTTCATGGATGCCTGTTGGTGTAGCTCTCGGGTTGTCTGTTATAGAACTACGTTGTGGATAGAGAGTTGGACTCATCTTTCCCTCAGACACTCAGTAGCAGTGTGATCACAGGCAAGTGAATCTATTTCTTCTCCTATAAAATGGAAACAGCAACTTGCACAACCTGCTAAACAAGAGATTATACTAATAAACATGTTAAGGCTTACTATATAAAAGTAAGTTAAGTAAGGTGACCCGAAGGGCAATTAAGTCACACAATAGATGTGTCCAGAACTTAACCAATAGTGCTTACTGATTATGTTGCAACATATTACTAACCCTGACATGTATTCAAGAAGTACCATTGAAAACCTGCATTTTCCTATGTTTTAAATGATAGCACATGAATTAACTTATATCAAATTGTCTATCATTTTAGGAAGAAGGGGGGTCAGTGAAAAATTTGGAGCTCAAATCTTTTTTTTTTTAGGTTTTTTTTTTTTTTTGCAAGGCAAATGGGGTTAAGTGGCTTGCCCAAGGCCACACAGCTAGGTAATTACTAAGTGTCTGAGACCGGATTTGAACCCAGGTACTCCTGACTCCAGTGCCCGTGCTTTATCCACTGTGCCACCTAGCCGCCCTGGAACTCAAATCTTGTAAAAATGAATGCTAAAAATTATCTTGATATGAAATGAGAAAAATACTAATTAAAAAAAGAAAAAATGCATTCTCAGTAATAAACAGGCCAGCCATGTAGCTAAAATGAAAGGTGACAGACAACCTGAGAGCAGTGATGAGATGCTTAGTGAGTATGAGTAAGTTACAATACATTACAAGCAAGGAGTAGTAAAATAGCTTAAAGGATGTCATCAAAGACTTGTACAAGGGAAAAAGAGGATGAATTGATCACATGAACCTGGACTCTAGCAAGTGAGCCAGATTTTGTCCTGCCCAGATCTAGCTCACCTGGGCACTTTCCAGCCATCTCTAAACCATATGCCTGAATCCATCCTCTCAGGTCAGCCGCTCTATCCTTTCTACTCTAACATTGACTTTCCCTATTAGAAAGTAAGCTCTGTGAGACCAGAGACTGTCTTGCTTATTTGTACTATTTCTCTGTGTCTCTGTCTGTCTCTCTTACACACACACACACACACACACACACATATAGAGTTGCATAATAGACATTGGTATGCTAACAGAGAGGACACTCTTCCATCAGAACAATGTCATGCCCATGTAGCTAGCTTCCTCTGGAGGACCCTCTTTATTTATAAGGAATTCTGACTCCATTCTGCATATGCTTTGGATCTTCCAGATTTTTTTGGGGGGGGGGGGGGATTTGGTTTCTGCAAGGCAATAGGGTTAAGAGACTTTCCCAAGGTCACATAGCTAGGCAATTATTAAGTGTCTGAGGTCGAATTTGAACTCAGGTCCTCCTAACTCCAGAGCTGGAGCTGTATCCACTGCGCCACTCAATAGATTTGTGACCCTGAGCAAATCACTTAACCCTCTTTGCTTTGGTTCCTCATTTGCAAAATGAGCTGGAGAAGGAAATGGTAAACTACTCCAGTATCTTTGTCAAGAGAATTGGACACAGCTAAAATGACTGAAGAACAGCAACCATACTATAGCATGATGGAGCTGTTTGTCCATCTATCCTTAGAGTTTTATCCTTAGTAGGGAATGTGTAGACTTGAAAGGCTAGGATGCAGTGGAGGCTTCATTCCTTCTTAAAGTGTCCCCTTAAAATAAAAAGTCATATTAAATTTTAAATGACAGTATTCACTTTATATTCAGGCTATGTTCTCCTTGCCAACCTGAATCCCTTTGTTTTGATATTTCCTCCTGTTCCTTTTTTTTTTTAAACTTGGGGCTTACTAGAAATAATATACTCACATTGATGGGTGCTAAATAGAGATGGAATCTGATACAGGAAGAAAAGCTAGGTGGGCAGCCAGATTCTCCATGTATGTTGTCTGGTTAGGAACCTGACAATGTGTACAGAGGGTTGAGCCTGGGGAAACGTTGAGAAGGAAGACAGAACAGATCTACAGCTTTGCATGGCTATTTATGACTGTTTCAACACTTTAGCTTGTGGTAAGATATTTAAGGTTTATGCATCCCCAGACTAGTATGAAATAATTATGTTTTTGTAAGTGTTTACCTTTTATAATATGTAGAAACTTTAAACAATTTGTTATTTTTATTTTAATCTAATTTTAATTTTTTTTGCAAGGCAATGGGGTTAAGTAGCTTGCCCAAGGCCACACAGCTAGGCAATTATTAAATATCTGAGGCTGGATTTGAACTCAGGTACTCCTGACTCCAGGGCCAGTGCTCTATCCACTGCACCACTTAGCCACCCATTAGTTTTATTTTAACAAAACAATCCTTAAACTACATTATTCTTTCCTCATTAGTCTAGTATGGTACTTATTTTTTAATTATCTAGTTTTTATATGAAATGATTTGACAAATAGGTGTGCATGATATATAAACATATGCCTAATTTGTAATAGCATTATTTAAAAAATATTTTCTGTAGCTGTGTGCAAATTCTAAGAATTCAAGTGGTTCAATATAAACTCAATCTTCTATTATCTCCTGATGTAATTAAAATAAAATTATATTTCCAGGGATTACCTTTTACATTTTCATTTTTGAGTATAGGCTGTATAGTGTTTGCTTTTAACACTATTATACATATAATAAATATTATTCAGTATATTTTATCATCTTAATGTGTAGTTGTAACTTAGTACTATAACAAAGAGCAAGTAAGATTTTTTAAAAGGCGTACCAATGTCTGTTATGCAAACTATGTATGTGTGTCTGTGTGTGTCTTTGGCCTCATAGAACTTACTTTCTAATAGGGAAAGTTAATGTTAGAGTAGGGAAGGTAGATATGATTACTAAATTCTGGAATTTTGAGAGTGATTTCAGATCATGTTATTCTATTAGAGCCTCTACCCTAACACCCACCCCGACCATTGAAGCCCCAACCTCAAAAATGCAAAATTGAGTACTTGGATTCTGTGACTTATTGATGGCTCTCCTGGGTGTTTTTGTTTCTGATCCAGGTTGACCAGAATCCCAGTTTGCATTGGCAGCTGTTTTGATTTAAAGCAGGTGGCCTGAGGAAGTAGTAGCTACCATGAATTAAAACACTGCTGCTTTTTCTATGGATTTCACATCTTTCTGAGAAAGCTTGTAACATTTTGGCATTGATAAAAATTTAAAGTCATTATTTTATTTTAAATATTTGCAAATAGTTTTTATTCATTATATAATGCCCATATCTACATTCTATTTATCTTTCTCTTAAGTTTCATGATGTAATGAGGTTTATACTTTGTTTTAATTTTGAAATGTTCTGCAAAGATAAAAAAACTTTGTTTTCTTTGGGGAATTCCTTCTTTTCTAGTTATTTAAATTCATACCCCAATAGAATGGATTAACATTTGACTCATCCTTCAGTTACACTTTAAGGGGGAAAAGTGTTTCTTCATGCTCTAATTATGGTAATATATAGGAAAGCCTTGCCTGCTTGATTCATTATAATTGATGACCCCAGGCATCCTTCCATATGTATTTTGCATATCTCCATATATCACTCTGAGCTTATTTCTTGATGGTACACAAATAAATTATTTTAACATTATTTCCTTTGTTTTATTTCTGAATTTTGTCCTTGGTAATCATGAATCGACTGATGTTTTACATGAATTAATATAATATATGCTTTTTCAGTGCTTGGATAATTCTATTTTCAATAGAGGAGATACACTAAGGAAATAAAAAGAACTGCCTATAGTTAAAACTTTAAAACAAAGCATAATGAATTAGCTCCGTCAGGGAGTTATCCAGCAACTTGTCCTACAGAAAACTAATTTTCTACAATCATAGACTTTTAGAGTTGGAAATAGACTTAGGTTTTATCTCTTCCAAACTCCCTACTTCGTGTATAAATACGCTTTACTGCCCTGATGGTGATCATTCTGCTTCCTTTTTTGGGGCGCTTTGGAGATAGAGAGGCTGTAGATGACAAAGAAGATGATTGAAGTGATAGTTTTACAAGTGACCAGAAATACCTATCTGAAGGGAATAGAAATAGAATTTTAAATTTTTTTTAAAGAATACAAACAATTGTACATAGTGCTCTATGGATTTAATCATCAATAACAGAGGTCTGAAATTAGAGTCGCTTTGGAGATCTGATAATAGTTGTCATTTAATTGAAACAGGAGAAACAATGATGTGTCTTACTAACTTTCCAATATTTTCTATTGTAATTATTTGGATTTACATCTTAAAATCTTTATAGTAATAGTCTCTCTCACCTATCATTTTCTTTCCTTCAAATACCTTGATTACTTCTTTGTAAAATGTGGCTAGTTAATTTGATATTTGTTTGAATATATGAGTCCTGCAAAGGAATTTTTTTTATAAAGGGACTTCCTCAAATTGAGTATAGAGAATAATGGCAAAATAGTTTAAGAAAGTGCTCCTGGAAGAAGCCTGTCATATATGTGTAGACATTGTATTGGGATACACCAGATATATCACACACTATAAAACAATTTTACATAGAAAATTGAACAGGAACAAGTAAAAATTATGACACAAAAGAATTCTGTTCATACAACCTATACTTCAATGAGAACATTGTTGCCCATGCATATACAGGCTCCTAGAGTTCCTGAGTGCTGAGACCTTGGTCTTTGGTAAATGCCCATTTAGTTGTTTATACAGAAGAATGTTATCATTTCTGTACAAAGCCATTTAAGAAAGTAGTAATACACAAGTATATATGTATGTGCCCATTATCTGTATGCATATATATATATATATATATATATATATATATATATATATATACACATATAGGCTTATTAATGTTGTATTTGTTAGATTTCACACAGAAAATGGAATGGTAAAATATTATGTAAAATGAAAGAGTTGAATTCCTTTATTCTTTTCTCCAAATGTCCATTACCTATTCCTCCCTTTAAATATATTTTTTCATTGAAGTCATTTAGTATGGCAACAAGCAATAGGAAAACAGCTTCTTTCCATGTTATTTATTTCCTATCACTTATGAATTTAATTTGTTCTCTCTGCATCATAATTATCTGAAGACAAGTCTTTAAGATTATAAGGTCTGTGGGGGCAATGTTTCAGTTCTCTTTATCTCAGTACTCAATATAGTGTTTATTACCTAGTAAAGGGTCAACTGGATGACCCAATGACTAGTGGGCTGACTCTGGAGTCAAGGGAAGCTGAATTTGAAATCTGCCTCAGAAACTGTGTCAACCTAGGCAAATTTTTATTCTCCCTGTTTCATTTTCTTCCCAAGCAAAATGGAGTTAATAGTAGTAGCAAACTGTGTGAGGATCAACTAAAATAGCAAGTGCTATAGAAATGCTGGTTATTATTATTATTATTATTATCATTCGGCATTTAATACATTGCTATTGAAAGGAACTGTTTAGACACATCATTGTAAATTTAAAGAGAGGCTTCTAGATGCTGAGATTGGAAGATATTTAATACAGACAGGGATTTGTAATTTTCTTTGGGGCTAAATTAGACATTCTAGTCTAAGGTGTGATTTCACCGAGTCACATTTTGAAAGTGGCTCCCCCTGCATACTTACAGTACAGAAATACACATACTTTAAACATAATTTTCGTTTGGGGATGGAGAGAAGGCATACAAATTACCTAATATCCCTTCTTTATAGTAATTAATGTTTGTTGAATTGATGCAGTATAAAAAAACCCAAGAGAAGGTGAATTTTTTTTAAGGAGATATATCTGGCAAATAAATTCCTATTAAAGTTATTACATCTACAAAGTAAATCTTTGAGCAACTTAATTATCTGTTGGGTCAATCACAAGCACTGTGGTGGGAGAAGAAAGTGGTAGCAATTCACTTCCTTCTCAGTTGTCCATTTCCCCTCACAATTGCAGTGTAATGTAGTAGAAAGACTGCTAGAAAGATTCTTCCTTTCACTGGCATTGTGACCTTGGGAGAGTCATTTGACCTCCTTTTGGGCCTCTGTACCACAGACTCAAGGGAGCACATTGAATCATCTCTAGTATCTTCCAGCTCTGATGTTCTGTGATCCTGTGATTCTATAGGACTGTTGGCATGTTTCAAATTGATCTTGAAGTTAGGAAAACATGTCTCGAATGTGAGCCAGTGGCATTATGGTCAAGTAGCAACCTTTTAATACCCTAAGGTAACTTTACAGTTAAATTGCTTTATCTGCATTGGTCAAATAGGTCACATATTTGAAAACAAAATATAAGCCCAGTGTAAGAAAATTCTCTTTGTCCACTAATTCATCTGGAGATAAGTATTTGATTAAGTTTAATGTCTAATTAAATTTAATGTCTAATTTTAACCCCTAAATAAAATTACCAATAACTGACTATATAGAAAATATTGAACAAATTCTCCCTTTCACTTGTCAAATGATTTTACTTAAGTAGACATAATATCCTCCATTATATTCTTATCTTGTTTTTTCTTTTAAATATTTAGTTTATTTTTTTTTCTTTTGGCAAATAGATTATGATGTATATAATTTATGCTGGTGGCTGGATTTTTAATGAAACTTTTCCATCAATTAATTTGTACTAACTTCAGAGTCAACCTTCTCTTAAGTTATCCACTTCCCTAACTCTCTTTAGTGGATGGAGAAAAAAAAGCAAATAATCCTTTGTGTAAAAGGACATAAGCATCTAAGAATTTAGCCTAGAGTGAAAGCAGCAGTTTTATGTGGCTTCTTTTCTTTGCAAAGCATAAGAAGACTTAAAATACAATTATAAATCACAAGATACATAAGTGCCTCTCACCTTCAAAATGTTGATAGTCAAGCCCGATGATGCTCTTGAAACTATTTAAGTTCCATTAAATATCCACCAGTTTTCCCTCCTTCTCACACTTCCTATACAGCAGAACACCAGTTCAAGTCGTAATTAAACTTATCTTTATCCTGGTCAGTAATACAAAGTGAAGAAATAGATTCACCTGAATTCTAGTCATTCTCAGCTGGATTTTCTTACCAAGTCCACCTGCCAGCCAGGGAAAGGATGAAGGCTTCTGGTGTCCATCTCTATTAACTGCCCACTGCTACTACTTTGACTGGGCTGCTTGACTTTTCTTAACTCCCTGTAATCCTTCTCCTCAGAGCTTTTTAAACTTTCTATGCCTCAGGCTCCACCCTCTAGTCCTGATTCCATGAAAAGCCTCACTCTTCTTGGTTTAGCAAAAATACAGCTCCCAAGGTTTTTAGTGTCCTGTGTCATCTTGGAGGCTGTCAGTCCAGATTTGCTAGGGGAGCAGTTACACATAGTTTTACAAATATGAGCATGGTTTATAAAATAGATTTTTAAAGTTACCTCTTAAGTTCATTTTGTTTCCCCTAAAAAGATACACGTTAGCCTGTGACCTCTTTGTTTTGGAAGAAAATGAAATGTTTTATTTCAGAAATAAGCTAATATTTTTTCAGTTAGTAAAATGTTCATAAAAATTACATCCTTTTTTTTTCCTGAAAAAAACAGAAGGTAAGACAACCCTGGTTTGTTAGGTATGTCAGATTACCAAATAGTAATGATTTAGAAATCACCCAGAGGGGGAAAAAACTGGAAATGTTAATGATGACTAGTATCGGAGCAGAAACTTTGATGTACGAGATAGTCTTTCCAAATTGTGACTTTGAGACGTGTTTCAGGGATTTCCTGTTTCAATAATGTTAAATAACGTAATTACAGTGACTTATACAAACAATCAAATCTTTAGACAAAATAAAACATGTTGTGATACAGTTTATGACCAAGCCAGATAGGTAGGTTTTTCTCTTTTTAAACTTGAGGATTATTTTAAAATGTTATTGGTTATTAGATTTGAGGGAGAGGGTGTGTGTGTGTGTGTGTGTGTGTGTGTGTGTATATATATATATATATATAATATAATATATATAATAGTTTATACTGTTTATATGTTCTTGAAAAGTTATATGCAAAGCTTTTAGTGTGTGTGATTTGAATTTTCTTTTGATTGGTATTTTCATCTTCATTGTGTTACTGGGTCCTCTACTGTAGTTTCATTGTCCTTTAATATGTCTATAAACAAATCCTGAAGTGTACTAGTTGAGCTGTTTGGTAATCTGCCCTTAATTCTTTGGAACCTTTTCATTGTGAGGTTTTTCCATGTGATTATTGGCCACCTTATATGTTTTGATTTTTGTCAAATTGATTTTTGGAGCATTATGTCAATTAATCACACCTTATCTGACACATTGCTACTTGAAGGAAAGTATGGATTCTGAGGTGAGGAGAGAGTCCAATCCTAGGTGTGGTGGTGGTGGTGGTAGGGGACAGGCAGCATGTACAAAGACACAGAGATGGGTGGAACAATGGCATGGATGAGGAATCCAAGAAGGCCTATTAGACTGGGCTGAAGAAATCATGAAGAGGAATGAATGATGCATCCTGTAGATTGATAATTTAATGCCCTTCACAACTTGGTTCCAATCAGAGGGTGTAGTTTAGTGAATCTTTCAGACCTTGTCACAATTCAACTGGACATTCCCTTTTCCTTCCATTCCAGGAAGAAATTCCACCTATTGGAACTGTGCTAAGTAATACTTTTGTGTATCCATAGTTAAAATAATTGATGCTCATAATGGTCAAGGGGCAGTCACTGAAATATCTTAGAGCAACTTATGAATTCCTAAAGAAAATTTTAGTTTTGTTCTGTGTAATCTTTCAGTGGCATGTTTTGTTTTTGCATTCAAAGTATTTGAAGTGAAAATTCATGGAAAGTCCATAAAATAGCTTCATATTTGCTAGAATATCCCAAAGAATCTTTTTTAAGGTTTTTGCAAGACAATGGGGTTAAATAACTTG
Source organism: Macrotis lagotis (assembly GCF_037893015.1). Lineage (NCBI taxonomy): Eukaryota > Metazoa > Chordata > Mammalia > Peramelemorphia > Peramelidae > Macrotis > Macrotis lagotis. The sequence continues at coordinate 236,327,175 of NC_133660.1, read as the reverse complement.
CCCAAGATCATATAACTAGGTAATTATTAAATGTTTAAGATTAGATTTGAACTCAGGTCCTCCTTATTCCAGGGCCAGTGCTCTATTCACTTCACCACCTAGCTGCTCCATCCATAAGAAAACAGAGATCATACAATCTTAGTACCCTCTAAAACCTGAGTCATTTTTACTACAACCCAGACAAGTGGTTATCCAATTTCCAATTGGAATAACTAAGACATTCCAATTTCCCACTCATGTTAAACATCTTGCATTTTGTACTTAATCTAGCTACTTGTGAAATGTATACACAGGCTACCAAAATTCTTGTTTTTTGAACTACAATGGATAATCTTTAAAGTGAGGCAATAGTGAAATCTAAAAAAATAGGATTTGATAAGAGCCAGGTTTTCTTTCTTTCATTCTTAGTTCTTAACCTTAACCATTTAACCCATTAAGCTTTTGAAGCTCTAAAATAAAAATAACTGCCTTATGATCCCCACATGGCTATTGAGATGATCAAATGAGACAAAGTATTTCAAGGATGTGCTTTGAAAATTTATAAATTCTCTCAGAAAGGGCAGACATGATCACATTTGATATTATGAGCATTCTTTTAGATGAGGTTTAATAATATTTATATATTGTTTTTCATTATCATTCTAATAATACCTGAGGATACCAGTGGGTTTTATGCTGAGGAAAACAATTAGAAAGCATTTATTTCTAGATTTAGTTAAATAAAAATTTATGCATAGCAGTGGAGAGACTTTGATAGTCTTAAGAGTCCAAAATTCCACTATCATTTGGAAACAGGAGGGAAGGAATTTTTCCTACAAGTTTAGCTATATTTTTATCTGTATTTTTAATATCCTTGGAATTTTTTTCATCTCATGCTTTCTTTTTTTATCTTTCTTTTTTTTAAATTTATTTTTATTAAAGATATTATTTGAGTTTTACAATTTTCCCCCAATCTTGCTTCCCTCCCCCCATCCCCACCTTGGAATTTAAACTCACTTCAAATAGAGATTGTTTATTTTTTAGAACAATGAATAGACCCCAAAGTTTTTGCTATAAAAGTGTATTCAATTGAGTTATATTCATCCTTTAAATGTCTGTAATCACATTTATTCAACTGAGTTATGTTCATACTTTAAATAGCAATTGAATACCTGCTATATATAAGGTGTTAGCTACTAAGGAGTATACTTAGATAAGTTAGCCAGCCCTTGTTCAAATAAAAGAAAGAAAGAAAGAAGAAAGATTACACAAAAATGATGGAAAATGAAGCACATAAAGAGAAGTACATACAAAATGGTCTTGAGAGTGCAGTGAAGAGAGGGATCATTTTAAGGTAGGGAATAGAAGAGATCATAGAAGGTTTTATGACAGAAGTAAAGTAATATTTGAATTTGTGACTTTAAGGACAAATTGGGAATAAGATTTGAGCAGGCAATGATTAGTTGCCAAATCAAATGGCTTTTCCCTAATCCTCTTTCTTCTTGAACCCTCTGCATCCTTTGTCACTGTTGATCACTTTGTTTTGCTTGGTAGTCTCTTCTCTCTAGGGTTTTGAGACACCAATTTATGTTTCTCCTCTTATCTATTTGATCTTCCCTCCTTCGGTTTCCTTTGGTGGATTCTCTTCCAGATCAGGCTCCCTATATGTTGGTGTCCCATGGAGTCTGTCTTATCCCTTCTTCTCCCTCTGTTCTACTTCACTAGCTGATCTTATGAACTCTTAAGGAACTTATTTATAGATGCTTCTCAAATCTATTTACCTTATTTCAACCTCACTGCTGACTTCTACCTATGCATCTACAATTGTCTTTCAGACATCTCAATCTGACTGCCCAGTAGACATCTCCAACTCAGTTTGTCCTCCCATTGCCTTTTACTATAGAGGGCAACATTATCCTCCCAGACCTTCAGGCTCAGACCCTGGACTCTTCACTTTCTCTCATCCCTCACATCTAAGGGGCAGCCAGGGTCTACTGATTTCAACTTTGCAACATCTCTCAAATAGATCCCCTTTTCATTCCTTCCCCTCCTCCCATCTGAACTATTGTAAGCACTTCCTGGTGGGTCTTCCTTAAGTCTCTCCCTACTCTAATCTGTTTCATTCAGTCACCAAAGTACTTATTTTTTTTTTAGGTTTTTGCAAGTCAATGGGGTTAAGTGGTTTGCCCAAGGCCACACAGCTAGGTCATTATTAAGTGTCTGAGACTGGATTTAAACCCAGGTACTCCTGACTCCAAGGCCTGTGCTTTATCCACTACACCACCTAACCGCCCCACCAAAGTACTTTTGTAGAATAGATCAGACCTTGTCACCCCTACTTAATGAACTCCCATGGCTCCTTGTTGGCTACAGGATGAAATCCAAAATTCTCTGGCTTTCAAAAACTGTTCTAGACCCTTCCTGCTTGTTTAGTCTTCTGCTTTACTCCCTGTCATAGATTCTTCGATTCAGTGACACTGACCTCTTTACATTCTTCCCACTTTGCTCTGACTACTGAGCTTCCTGTTGCTTTGAAGCTTCAATGAAAATCCCATCTTTAATAGGAAACTTTTCCCAATCCCTCTTAATTCTAGAACCTTCCCTCTCTATTTATTGTCTATCCCATATTTATACCTTGCTTGCATGTATTTGTTATCTCTTCCATTAGATTATGAGCTCTTTGAGGGCAGCTCTTTGCCTCTTTTTGTATTCCCCATTTAAGACAGTTCCTGTTGATTGATTGATTGATTGGTCCCCCTTCTGCACTTGGACGATGCTGTGGTGCTTTCTTCTGAGAGAATTGTGGCAAAGGGAGCATCTTTGAGAGCATCTGGAGCATGCCTGGACATAATCTGACTTATCCATTGGCTAACCCTAGGGTTGGGAGCAATCATTTTTGATTGGCCATGTAGTTGGATCTCACCTCAAAAAGGCTTGAACCTGTTTCTGGGGGCTCTCCTCCCTAAAAACCCTTTGGGAAAGGTAAAGGCCTTAGGGCCATTTCCCCCTCTGAGACCATCTGGCTCCTTCAAATAGAGTCCTTGGTTTTTTTCCCCATTCTAGGTAAAGGGAATATAACCCCTCGACTTTGAGTCTCAAAGTTTAAGAGAGAGAGCCACAGGAATTAAGGAGGTAGGAATTGAGGTGGGTCTTGCAGCTAGAGCCCCACTGATGCCCCAGTGTTCAAGAGATGGTTATGGAGAGAAACCTTTTGCCCCTCTCACTGCTATAAATGGAATTGCCTGGTAGTCACTGAATGGATTTGTCTTCATGTGAGAAGTAGTGTGCTATGATTGAGTGAACTGACTATCCAGCCAGGAAGACCTAGGCTCAGGTCTGCATTCCATACACTAGGTTTTTGCAAGGCAGTGGGGTTAAGTGACTTGCCCAGGGCCACACAGCTAGGTAATTATTAAGTGTCTGAGGTCAGATTTGAACTCAGGTACTCCTGACTCCAGGGCCAGTTCTCTATCCACTGCACCACTTAGCTGCCCCTCTCCAGGACATTCTTGAAGGTGATACTTTGCGGAGAAGATGCTGACCTACATTGGCAGAGGGAGTTTCCTTACTTTCCGTTCCTTTTTCTAATGAAATCACAGGTCCAGTCCCTATGCCTATCCTATTTTCAACTAAAGATAGGCTGTCTCACCTTTTGAGCTTGTTTTTAAAGGTTAATTTGCTTGTGAAAAGCATTAACAGATTCATTAGTTTTTGTTTCATTAGATGATCACTTGATGTTTTATTTTCCATGAAAGAGGGTTTCCTACAGTTTTGATTTTTCAATCAAGTTGCTATGGTGCTAGTATCTTTGTTTGCTTAATTTTATGCTGAGTTACCATGGCAATAGTTATTCATTCAACTAATGCCTTGCTGTGTCAAACAGATGCTACTGGCAACTTGGAGTCATTTTCATTTGATCAATAAAAAAGTCCTAAACAAAAATTGTAAACATTCATTTTAAGTGGAAAAATGTCCTTAAGTAAATTGGTTTTCCTGTTTTAGCAGTATTTTTGGTATCTTGCATTTTTCCTTAATTTACATTCACTTTTTAAATATGACACACACACAGATTTGGAAGAGTTTGTATGTGACCTCTTTGACTGTAGCTGTAGTTATCTGTTTTATTTTAGACACTTTTAATAGAGATGAGACCATTGTATTAATTTTATTTTTTCTCCTATTAATTTAAGAATAGCATTAATAGGACAAAATGATAAGTTGTTTTAGTTCTTGAATTAGGAAGTGACATGATGAGAAGGATATTAAGAAAAATTTTAAAAAGCAAACTTCAAGTACTATGTGTAAGGCAGAAGAATAATGTTGAGAAGAGCCTCTAAGTAATATAGGAAAGAAGTGGTGAGAACACAAAAATAATGTGGTGTCTGTGAAAAAAAAACAAGACTTGGCAAATCAGAATTGATTACATAGGAGAAAAAGAGAAAAGTCCAAGATGATTACAGGAATACAAGCCTAGGCAATTGGGAAGGATTAGTGATACTGATATGTAGGCTAGAATAGGTGATTATTTGGGGGGGGGGCAAATGAATTTAATTTCTTAACTGCTAAGTTTTAGGTTTTACTGGGATATTTAAAGGAAAATGTCCTATAGAAAATGAATAGATATTGATGGTAAAGAGAGGGAAGGTTGGGGTAAGGGAGGCAGCTTTTGTAATCATTGCAGAGAAGTAAAGATCTAGAAAAATTCAGAACAAGTTTTCTTTCCTTTTCAAAGGCATTTTATGAAAAATTGAAAATGTAAGATTATGTAAACACTTTTTGAGTATCGCAATGCATTTTTTCTTTGGAAGTCTGTTGAAACCAAAATAACATTTTGAAAATATTGTCAAGTATGAATTTCCAAATATAGTTTAGGTCCCAATGTATTCTTGTATTTAAGACATAAACATTGAGAATCCTAAAGCTGTTCTTAGGGGGAGGTGGAGCCAAGAATACAGAAAGATCCACTTGAACTTATTTTAAAGTTGTTTGGAGGGGAATTTATATGACTTCAAGTGAGTCTTTCTGTCATCTTGGCTACCGCTCCCCAGGAACATCTTTAGATTCTCAGTGTTTATGTATTATGAGAATACAAGAAAATCATTTAAAAAGAGTCAACTGCTTAGTAAAGTAGACAGCAAAAATGGAAGAAAATGACACCTTAAAAATAAAATAAGTCAAATGGTGGTAAAAAAGGCACAAAAATCTAATGAAAGAAGAATACTTTAAAAATCAGAAATCGCCAAATGGAAAAAGGCATACATAAATTCTACAATAAAATCCCCTTAAAAATAGATAGCCAAGGGCGGCTAGGTGGTGCAGTGGATAGAGCATAGGCCTCAGAGTCAGGAGTACCTGAGATCAAATCCGGCCTCAGACACTTAATTACCTAGCTGTGTGGCCCTGGGCAAACCACTTAACCCCACTGCCTTGCAAAAAAAAAGCCTAGGGGGCAGCTAGGTAGTGCAGTGGATAGAGCACCTGCCCTGGAGTCCAGAGGATCTGAATTCAGATTTGACCTCAGACATTTAATAATTCCCTAGCTGTGTGACGTTGGGCAAGTCATTTAACCCCATTGCCCCTTAAATAAATTAAAAACAAAACAAAATAAAATGGATAGCCAAATGGAAAAAAAAAGTACAAAAACTCACTGAAGAAAATCATTCCTTAAAAATTAGAATTGGGCAAGGAGAAGCTAATGAGACCGTTAGATATCAAAGAACAATAAAACATAATCATAAGAATAAAAATAGAAAAAATGAAATCTCATTGAGAAAAGAGCTAACCTGGAGAATTCCAGTTCCAGAAAAGTTCCAGGAAAGATAAATTAAGAATTATTATAATAGTTGAAATCCCTGTTTTAAAAAAAGATCCAATATATAATATTTCAAGGAATTATCAAGAAACATTTTCTTGATATCTTAGAAGCAGAGAATAAAATAGAATTTGAAAGAGTCCATTGATCACTTTCTGAAAGACATCCCAAAATGAAAATACCCAGAAATATTATAGCCCAAATTATAGAGCTCCCAGTTCAAGGAGAAGAGCCTACAAACTACCGGAAAGAATCAATTTAAATATTTTGGAGTTGTGGTCAGAATAATATAAGCTTTAGCAGCTTTTACATTAAAAAGATTAGAGAACTCAGAATATGTTATTCTGGAAGGCAAAGGATTATAACAAAAATCATCTACTCAGCAAAACTGAGTATAATCCTTCACAGGAAGAAAAAGAATATTTAATAAGTAGACTTTTGAACATTACTGATGAAAAGACCTGAGCTGAATGAAAATTTGACTTTCAAATAAAAGATTCAGGAGGAACATAAAAAGATAAATAGGAAAGATAAAACATAAGGAATTTCATAAAGTTAAACTGTTTATAGCCCTATATGAAAAGAAGATATTTGTAACTCTTACGAACTTTCTCATGATTAGGGCACTTAGAAAGAGAATAATACATAGTTTATAGAAAGCACATGTGAATTGATTATTATAATGGAAAGATGCTTATAAAAATAAAATTAGGGGTGAGAAAGAAGGTTATACTAGGAAAAGGGGGAAGGGAGAATGGGGTAAATTTTCTTAAAGAAGGTACAAAATAACTTTTATGGTAGAGGAGAAGATGGGGGTGGTAGCAGCAGACAATTTTTGTATCTTAATCTTATTGGAATTGATTCAAAGAGGGAATGATATGCAAAATCAGTTGGGTATAGAAATCTATTCTACCATATAGTGAATTAGGAGGGAAAGGGGATGAAAGAAAACAGGGCTCTGTTAGAAGTGAGGGAGGATTCAGGAAGGTGGTAGTCAGAAGCAAAACACATTTGTAGGGGGATAAGTTGAAAGGAAAGAGAAAGAGAAGCAGGAGGAAACAGAATGGAGGAAAATATCTGTAAAAAATTTTTTACAGCAAGTTTTTCCTTATTAAAATCTCATTTCTCAAATATATATAGGATAGCATCAAATTTATAAGGATACAAGTCATTGCCAACTGAAATATGATCAAAGGATATGAACAGGCAATTTTTAGACTAAGAAATCAAAGTTATGTATAATTATACAAAAATGCTCTACAATAGTATTAACTAGAGAATGCAAATTAAAACATTCTGAGGTATCACTCCATACCTTTTAAACCAGCGAATATGATAGAAAATGTAAAAGACAAATGTTGGAGTGGATATGGAATAATTGGTACACTAATAAACTGTTTTTGGAGTTGTGACATGATCCAACTTTCTGGAGAGCATATAGGAACTGTGCATACTTTTTGATCCAGCAATATCATTGCTAGGTCTGTATTCAAAAATGATTAAAAAAAAGAAAAGGACCTAGATGTACTAAAATATTTATATTAACTCTTTTTTGTGGCAAAGACTTGGAAATTGAGGGAATGCCCATTAATTGTGGATAAATTGAACAAGTTTGTGGCATATTATTGTGATGGAATACTATTACAGTATAAGAAATAATGAGCAAGATGCTTTCAGAAACTCAGCATGTACTATCAGAATCAATTGTTGCAGTGGTTACTTTTATAGTCTGTATTAGGTAGGATGGCTTGATTTGCAGTACAGGAGGGAGGAATGACATATTTGAAAATGAAGTGATGTAAAAACAAAAGATAGCAATTATAATTTTTAATTAACTAGATGTTATTAGTAAGCATCTTAGGGAAAAAAATTATCCCTTAATGCATCTGTATCTGGATTATTGTCAACAGAACAGCTTGTCCTAAATTTATTAATATTAAGTTTTTTGTCCTTCATTTTTGAAGAAGATCACATCAGGGAGGTGATGCCATGACAAGCACATGAATTAAATTTGAATGAAGGGGGGCTGTGCTTGTTCACCAGTCTCAATTCTCCTCCAAAACCATCTGGATCCAGTGGTCAGAAATGAATCAGGATGACTGGAGATAGCTCTGGATGTAAGGCAAGTCATTTAAACTTGCCACAAGGTCACACAGCTAGTAATAGTCAAATGTCTGAGGCTGAATTCAAACTCCCAACCTCCTGACTCCAAGGCCAGTGCTCTATTCACTGTGTCACTTAGGTACCCTGGTCTTATATGAATACAATGAATCAGGGAAGGATTAGGAGTTGAAATGTTCTAAACCTGGAAAGAATGCCATTTAAAGAAAAATTTAGATGGGCAGAACCCACAGAAAGACTGAGTGATACATTTTACCAGTCCAAGATTACCTAGAAGTTCCATGGGAAAGGTGTGTTTCACCAGGACCGGGAGTTGGAAAAAGCCCAAGTTGCAGGGCAGCCTGGGAACAGCTTGAAGGGGTGGTGAGAGAATTCTGCTATACCAGAGTGAGTGTGGAGTGAGGAGCACTCTGCAGAACCTGCAGTGAGAATTGGGAGAAGCCAGCCTGCACCTCCAGAGCACAGCCCACAAGATGGTAAGGGGGTCAGGGGAGACTGCAGAAATTTCTCTGCTCTCCCTGAAGGCAGGATCTTGCTGTTTGCCCACACTCAGATTCAGGTTTGGGCTTTCATACTAAGATAGCCTAGCAGGGCCCCTCCTTAAAGCTCCAGGACAGAGAGGAATGCTGTGGTCATCTACATATCAAAGCACAGGCAAGAGAACATAAGGCCTTAGAGGAATAAAGGTCCCAGTGGGGTGTCCCCCCCCAAACCCCAAAGCCTTGGAAGTGCTGTAAATTAGTCTTGGGCTGAGGAAATGAGTAAACAACAGAAAAAAGAAAAACCTGACCATAGAAAATTATTTTAGTCCCATGGAAGATTAAAGCACATACTTAGATGATGACAAAATTGAAGCTTCCATATCTAAAACCTCCAAAAGAAATAGAAAGTGGAATCAGACTTTGGATGAGCTCAAAAAAGACTTTGAAAAGCAATTAAGGGAGATGGAGGAAAAATTGAGAGGAGAAATGAGAGCGATGCAGAAAAATCATGAAAACCAAATTAGCAGCTTGGTGAAAGAAATACAAAAAAACATGAAGAAAATAATATGTTAAAAACCAGTTTAGGCCAAATGGAAAAAGCAAAACAAAAGGCAAATGAGGAGAAGAATGCCTTAAAAAGCAGAATTGACCAGCTGGAAAAGTAGATAAAAAAGCTCTCTGAAGAAAATGACTCCTTCAAATGCAGAATGGAACTAAAGGAAGCTGATGACTTTGCAAATAAGGAGGAGATAAAACTCTTCCAAAAAACCTCCCAAATTAGAAGAAAATGTAAAATATCTCATTGGAAAAACAACTGACCTTGAAAACAAATCCAGAAGAAATAATTTAAAAATTATTGGACTACCTGAAAGTCAAGACCAGGAAAAGAGTCTAAAAGAGTCATTTTTCAAGAAATAATCCAGCAAAATTTCCCTGAGATCCTAGAAGCAGAGGGTAAAAATAGAAATTGATGGAATTCACCAGTCACCTCCTGAAAGAAATTCCAAAAGAAAAACTTCTAGGAATATTATAGCCAAATTCCAAAACTCCCAAGTCAAAGAGAAAATTCTAAAAGCTTCCAGAAACAAACAATTCAATTACTGTGGCTCCATAGTCAGGGTTACACAGGATCTGGCAGCATCTCGATTAAGGGTTCATAGGGATTGGAATATGATATTCCAGAAGGCAAAAGATCTTGGTTTACAACCAAGAATCAACTACTCAGCAAAACTGAACATCCTCTTTCAGGGGAAAAGATGGACTTTCAATGAAACAGGGGACTTTCATACTTTCCTATTGAAACAACCAGAGTTGAACAGAAATTTTTCTCTACAAGTACAGGACTCTGGGGAACCATAGAGGGGGTGGATAAGAAGGATTAACTATGAGGAATTTAGTGATATTGAACTGTTTGTATTCCTGCATGGGAAGAAGGTATTGATAACTTATAAGAACTTTCTCATTTATAAGAGCTATTAGAAGGAGCATATATAGACAGGACATAGGAAGGAGTGGAATATAATGGTATAATGTACTAAGAAGATGGAGTCAATGGGTGATAAAGGGAAGTACTGGGAGCAAGAGAAAGGAGAGGAAGAAGGAGCCAAGAAATTTCACATAAGAGGCAAGAAAAAGCTTTTTCAATGGAGTGGAATGGAGAAATGCAAGTGGGAATGAGTGAGCCTTCATTCTCATCAGAAATAGCTCAGAGAGGGAATAACATATATACTTAATAGGGTAAGGAAATCTATTTTACCCTAGAGAAAAATGAGAAGAAAGGGATGGCATAAGGGGGAATGGAGGGAGGGAAGGGGGGATAGGTGATAGAAGAAAGGGAAGATTGTGGGAGATGGTACTCAGATACAACACACTTTTGGACAGGGCCAGGATGAAAGGACAGAGAGAATAGAGAATAGAGAATGAGAGTGGGGAGGAATAGAGTGGAAGTACAGCTAGTGATAACAACTGAGGGAAAACTATTGAAGCAGCTTCTCTGGTGGACTTATGATAAAGCAATTTACCCCAGATACAGAGCCATTGGAGTCTGAACACAGACTGAAGTACACTTTTTTCCTCTCTCATACTATTCTTGAGGTTTCTCCTCTTCTTGGGGGGGTTATGTTTACTTTTTCCTTCCCCTCCCTTTCTCTTTCTTTCTTTTTTCTTTTCTTTGACTAGCCTTAATCATTGAATGTGTGTTTCCTTAGTCAAACTGAGGCCTGTTGAAGACCTTCAAAAAAATTTAAAGTCTCTCATTGCATCCAAGGCCATGTCCAGTCATACTTATCTTTTATCTGCCCACTGGGTCCAGATGTCTTTGGAGTATAAAGTGAGGTTGATGATTTGGCACAGCCTCCCCCTTTAAATCCAGTTCACTTGCATGTCATGGCATCACCTCCCTGATGTCATGGTCCTCTTCAAGAGTAGTCAAACAATATGTATAACCTATGTTAATTTACTTGCCAGCTCAGGAAAGGGAAAAGGGAGAGAATTTGAAATTCAAAAATTTTACAAACAAGTGTTAAACATTGTTTTTACATGTAATTGGAAAACATAAAATTTTATTAAAAAAATCTCTTGGGGGGTGCAGCTAGGTAGTACAGTGGAGGGGCAGCTAGGTGGTGCAGTGGATAGAGCACCAGCCCTGGAGTCAGAAGGACCTGAGTCCAAATTTGGTCTCAGACAATAATTACCTAATTGTGTGAACTTGGGCAAGTCACATAACCCCATTGCCTTGCAAAAACTAAAAAAGTAACCAAAAAAACCTCTTTAGTATAAGTGAGGAAGATTATAAAGGACAGATTGTTCTTTTGAAAAAAAATGTTTTTAAGATTTTAGTAAGGCAAATGGGGTTAAGTGGCTTGGCCAAGGCCACACAGCTAGGTAATTATTAAGTGTCTGAGGCCGGATTTGGACTCAGGTACTCCTGACTCCAGGACTGGTGCTCTATCCACTGTGCTACTTAGCTGGCCCATTTCTTTGAAAAATTTTGATCCAAAAGATCAATATAGAGAAAAAAACCTAAGAGGAGATTTTATTTCTTATCTCAAGTGCCTATAATTAGTTGTAACCTTGAGCATGTCTTTGAGCCTCAATTTCCCCATCTTTAAAAATGAAGAAGTTGATTGGACAATCTCTAAAGATTCATTATATTCTAACATTCTTTGCATTTTACCAATGTTTTATAAAGCATTGCCATATTTTCATTATGTCAAAGTAGCTGAATATGGCAAGCCAGTTACATTAAAAAAACCCACACAAAATTTAACCCATTTTTCTTTCTAGATAAGATGATTCTCAGAATATCAGAGGCAAAAAAAGAACAACTTTCAGAGTAGAACCATATCCTTCTGGAACACATTCATATCAGTAACTGAAAATGCTTGCTGGTGGAAAGTTTTTAAGTAACAAAGATCATTATTCTGTATGCTCAGCAAATGCTAGCAGATCTTTTTAGAGTCAGAATGTGAATTTAGGTAGTGTGATTTATACAAAAGGGATCAGTGAAGAACTTTTATCTTTCAGTACTAGAGATGACTAGACCAGATATGTGGAGAGAAGAATCTTAATATCACCAGAACTCTTCAATCTCTATTCCACACTGCTCCCTTTTAATAGAATCTTTAAAACAGAAGCAAATCTACTGACAAATGAGTCCATCAGTTGTCAGATCTATGAAGTCCTACAGAGAAGACAGTTATCAGACATTTACTTTCCTGATGAGTAATACAACTAACATCAAAACAGCAAAATAGATAAAGTTCCAAATATTAAAGCAACATGATTCATATACCATAGCCCAAACTTCTTTATTGCAGCATGATATTGGTGAATCCTAAAGACTAATAGAAGAAGAGAAAGGAGTTGTAAAACATTTATACAAGAAGAATCAGTGTAGGATTTGATCTTTAAAAAATTGTTTAGGTTGTAGCTTCTGTCTTTAAGAAGGTGTGAGAAAAATATATAAAGGATAGACTAAAGATGATGAAATAGAAAGAAGTAATATTTCCAGTTGTCTTCCATAGCCAATGTAATAAAGTCTTAGAGAATCAAATCAAATCATGGGAGAAGTAGAGAAAACTCAAGACAAAGTCATTTTACAACCCTGAGTTTATTT